>NC_092050.1:54431297-55066803 GCF_003086295.3 Arachis hypogaea
AATATACAGCATATCAAACATCAAGGAATTCATATGACTTGGCGACATAAGCAAGCAAGACATAGTGAAACAGAGCATATAAGACAGAGCACACCACACATCATACTCATCATGTAACACTCAAACATTAAACACAAACGAGATCTTATCAGCCTAGAATCATCTAACCACAACCTAGCTACTAACAACCTAGCATCAACTAAAACATGCATATCTAACTAGCCTAGCAAACAGAGTATTCAACTAATTAAACTAATCTAAGCATGACAAAATTAATGGAAAGTGGTAAAGAAAAAGAGCAAGGGGTGAGTGAAACCTAGAAGTAGAGGCAGGAACAGAATCGGGAATGGATAGGGGAAAGGAGAGGGACAGCGCCGCCCAGCAGTGGTGGCGGTGATGTAGGGCAGAGAGAGAGGTGCGGTGAGGGTGGTAGAAGGGGTGAGAGGCCGAGGGTGAGAGAGGGAGCATAGAAGAGAGAACGGTGAGAGAAGAGGAGAAGTGGGAAAGAAAAGAAGAGTTGGGAGTCGCGGCGGCGCTCAACGGCAGTTGCAGAGAGGAGTGAAGGTAAGGCTGAGGGTGAGACGAAGAGGGAGTGAGGGGGGATGTTAGGGTGCGCGACTGCGCTGTGCTCTTTGCGTCCCTTAGGGTATATGAATTTGAATCCACGCGTACGCGCATGGTGCGCGTCCGCGTGGGTCAGACAATGAGTGAGTGGCGCGGAAGCGTCGGGTGTGCTTTCGCGCAGTTGGGGTATGTAGGCATGGGCGCGGATGTGTACAGTGCGTTCGTGATGCCAAGGCATCATAGGCTAGTTTCACTAGCATTTTTCTGTTAGTTTTAGTTGTTTTTATGCATTTCTTGAGCTTAAAGTAACCAAAAATGGTTAAATGAAGAACAAAGCAATGAACCATCGAAACAATATAATTTTGATGCAAATTCCATGAGTTTTAGTTATATTACTTAAATGTTATGAATGGAAGATTTCTCATGAAATTTTGCAAGACTTTGATGCAATTGTTGGATGATTTCAGGGAAGAAGAGGCTAAGCAAGGAAGCAACAAAATCAATAAAGGAAGCTTGAATATCACATGTGGAGTTTAAGTTCCAGTTTAAGCCTAAACTGGAGCTTAAACGCCAAAATCATGAAGGATAAGAAATGCTGGGATTGAAGTTTAACCTCCAGTTTGACCTCAAACTGGAGTTAAACGCCAGAATGAAAAGCCTCACTTAAGGAGCATTCCACGTTTAACCTCCAGTTTGACCTCAAACTGGAGGTTAAACGCCAGAATGAGTATGCCACCCAGGAGGAGTTCCACGTTTAACCTCCAGTTTGACCTCAAACTGGAGGTTAAACGCCAGAACCAGGAAGAGTACCAGGGAGCCATTCCACGTTTAAGCTCCAGTTTGACCTCAAACTGGAGCTTAAACGTGTTCGACAGCTTTTCTACTCCAGGGTTGCTCTCTCCATTTCCACGTTTAACCTCCAGTTTGACCTCAAACTGGAGGTTAAACGTGTTCGACACCTCCAGGGCTACCCATTCTAAGCTTCCACGTTTAACCTCCAGTTTGACCTCAAACTGGAGGTTAAACGTGTTCGACCTCCAGTATGCCTCCACCCTTTTCCACGTTTAACCTCCAGTTTGACCTCAAACTGGAGGTTAAACGTGTTCGACCTCCAGGGCTGCCCTTTCTATCTCCACGTTTAAGCTTCAGTTTAACCTTAAACTGAAGCTTAAATGTGTTCGACTACATGACTCTCCAGGGCTACCTTCTTCCATTTCCACGTTTAAGCTTCAGTTTAACCTTAAACTGAAGCTTAAACGTGCTTCTACAAAAGGCCTCACTGGAAGTGTCTGGCGTTTAAGCTGCAGTTTAAGCTTAAACTACAACTTAAACGCCACTCTTGGAAAAGGTTTCTGGGGCCAAAAATATTGTGATTTAAGTTAGTCTTGAGCACAAAGATTAACTTAAACTTACTTTGGTATGAAACCCAATTGAATATCATGGTTTATGGGATTGGGCCTGAAGGATTGATGAGTTGAAATCTCAATTTATTGAGTCATGTGTCATTATTTGATTATCACTAAGTTGGCTCAATAATGTTACAGGATTTGGATCAACAACCTCATCAAGATTATGGATCATAAACCCAAGGCAAAAGGAAAGCAAGGAGAGGCCTCAAAGCCCAAGAAGCACAACTGAAGCTCAATATAGAAAGTGTATAAATAGGATAGAAGTTAAGTTAGGGGGGAATCCAGCCCCTGAGGGGGACTTTTTAGACTTTTACTTTCACTTTTAGCTAGTTTCCCTTTTCTTTGTAATTGAATTGAGAGCTATGATTCACTAAACCCCCTTTCATTGGGTTAGGGAGCTCGATTGTAATTCAATGAATCAATAATAGTTTATCTTCTTCTTCAATCTTTTCTCTTGTATTTTGTTAGAAAGCTTCTCGATCTAATTCCATTGAGTAGTTGTCTTGGGAAAGAAACTACCCATACTTGGAATCCTTCGGAGCCTTGGGAAAGGAATGGAGGATTCATGCTAGAGAAGCTTTCTCACAGTGAATTGAATTGGGTTTGGATGGATATTGTGACATGTAATCCTACCAAATTGTGGTTCATGAAATTGTGTGGTATAATCAGTGATCAAGCATCATCTCTTCTTATGAACATTTAAACCAAGGGATTGGGAATTTGTTTGTTTTAGAGAGAATTAGTGAGCCAAGGATTGTGATCCAATCATATAAGATTGCCAAGCAAAATTCAATGAATGCATTGGTTGAGGAAGAGATATACATGTTTTGATTCGGAGATTTCAATATCTCCTAAACCCAATGAATTCCCCATTTCTGATTTCCACTTTCTCTTTACATTCTGCAACTCAATTCATGCAACACCCCCATTCCCTTTTAATTTCAGCAATTTAGTTTCTGCTCTTTAATTCATTGCAATTTAAGATTCCGCCATTTCAATTCCTTGTCATTTACTTTTCCCGCCAATTTTACATTCCGCAATACTCATCTCAATCTTGATTCCGCTCAACTAGAACACACTTCTAATCCGAATTGCTCACTCAACCAATCCTTGTGGGATTCGACCTCACTCTATTGTGAGTTTTTACTTGACGATAACCGGTGCACTTGCCGGAAGGAATTTTGCCGATCGTGCAATTTCCTAAATCGTAGCATAACTAGATTATGTGCATCAAGTTTATGGCGCCGTTGCCGGGGATTGGTTTTCGATTGACAATTCTCAAATTGGAAGCTAACTAGATTGAGCAATTTTCTCTTGCTTTGTTAATTCTGTCCAAGATACTTGTTGAATTTTAATTTCTGCACTTGGTTACATGCTTTCCTTCTTTATGCCTTTAAATTCATGCAACTAACTCACTGACTCACTAACTGTTTGAATTAATTCCTCAATTGAGTTAACCATACTCTTCCATTAACCAAGAGTATTTCACTTGTTTGTGTTTGAGCTGTGTTCTTGTATGACAGGTAGGAGAGGAGAGACATCAACTCCTCCATATACCGAACCAGAGAGGACCCTTCATAGACTTAGAAGGGAAGCAAGAGGGAAGAGAGTAGTGGGAGAAGAGGAATCTGAAGGAGAATCTGAGGACAATTTTGAGGAAGCTTTAGATCTCAACATGGATAGAGAAGTTCACAACCATGAGAGAGATGATGGAAACGATGCCATCCCTGAGAGGAGGGTTCTTAGTTCATACATAAACCCAACCTCTGGGAATTGTGGTAGTAGCATCCAGAAACCACCCATTCAGGCCAACAATTTTGAGCTCAAGCCACAGCTAATATCACTTGTGGAAAATCATTGTTCCTTTGGAGGAAGTGCTAATGAAGACCCAAACCAACATCTCACAAAATTCCTGAGAATTTGTGACACTGTGAAGTCCAATGGAGTCCAGGAAGATGCCTATAAACTGCTTTTGTTCCCATTTTCACTTAGGGACAAAGCAGCTAAGTGGCTGGAATCATTCCCAAGGGGGAGTCTAACAACATGGGATGAGGTGGAAAGCAAGTTTCTGGCACGTTTCTACCCTCCACAAAAGGTCAATAGGCTTCGATCTGAGGTTCAGACTTTTAGACAACAAGATGGTGAAACTCTCTACGAGGCATGGGAGAGATTCAAGGACTTGACAAGGAAATGCCCACCAAACATGTTTCATGATTGGGTGCAACTGCACATCTTCTATGATGGGCTCTCTTATGAATCAAGGAAGGCTGTAGACCATTCATCAGGAGGTTCATTGAACAGGAAAAAGACTGTGGAAGAAGCCATTGAAGTGATCGAGACAGTGGCTGAGAATGAGTACTACTATGCATCAGAAAGGCACAACACTAAGGGAGTCATGGAGCTGAACCATGTTGATACAATTCTAGCCCAAAAAAGGTGTTTGCCAAGCAACTAGCAGAGCTTACCAGGCAAATAGAAACAAAGCAAGTGGCTGCAATACACACACAAGATCAAGAGGAAGTAAGCATTGAAGGAGGTGATTGGGATGAGGCCAACTATGTGGGAAACCAACAAAGGCAATCATATGATCCACACTCCAACACTTACAACCCAGGCTGGAGAAACCACCCAAACTTTGGGTGGGGAAACCAACAAACCCAACCACAAAACCACAAACCTTACAACCACAACCAACAAAACAATTCCACATACCAAAACTCCAACCAAAGATCATACCAAGCCACACAAAACACTTACCCCCAATCATCATATCATGGCCAAAATAATCAACACACCCAACCTAATCCGAACCAACAATTTCAAGATCAATTAAACCGGATAGAAGGAATGATGGCAACCATGAGTCAAGACATAGTTGAATTGAAGAGCTTCAGGGATGATGTGAGAACTACCTTAAGAAACCATGGTGAAAAACTCAAGAGGATGGAATCTCAAGTAGGAGAGCTATCTCAACAGGCACCCAAATCAACTGCAGTATTCCCTAGTGACACAGAAAAGAATCCTAAAGGGGAACAAAAGAGAGTAAGATGGGAAGAATGCAAGGCCATCACCATATTGAAGGAAGTCTCAGAAGAAGAAGGAATCAGGCCCTCAGAGCAGGAACCAGAAATCTTGAAAGAAGGTGTGGAAGAAGTTAAGCAGGAAGGTGGAACTGAGCAAGCCAAGGAACTGCAAAAAGGCATGATGGAAATAAACCAACCAAAAGCACCATTTCCTGAGAGGTTAGGAGGAGGTGAAAAAAGGAAAACCTATTCAAGGTTTCTAGAGACATTTAACTCTCTTCATGTCAATATTCCCTTTCTTGAGATTCTTCATCAAATGCCCACACACATCAAGTATTTAAAGGAATTGTTAAGCAAGAAAAGAGTTTTGAAGGGAGGACAAACGGTAACAATGAACAAAGAATGCAGTGCTCTCATCAAGAAGGACACACTCTCTAAGAAAACGGACCCAGGAAGTTTTCATATCCCTTGCATCATAGGGGAAACAAAAATTGACAGAGGATTCTGTGATCTAGGAGCTAGCATAAATGTGATGCCTCTAACTCTTATGAAGAGGCTACAACTGAATGAGGTGAGATCCACTGATGTAATCATACAACTGGCTGACAAAACTCAGAAGCAAGCTGAAGGGGTAGTTGAAAATGTGCTGGTGAAAGTGGGGGATTATTACTTTCCCACAGACTTTGTCATTATGGACATGGAGGAAAGCTACTTACACCCTATCATTCTGGGCAGACCATTTCTAGCCACTACTAGAGCGCTCATAGATGTAGAACAAGGAGAGCTAATTCTGAGAATACATGATGAACAGCTCATTTTCAAAGTTTTCAAACCTGCATCTGAGCCTGAACCAGAACCTGAAAAGCCTAAGGATGATAGTAGCGATCTGTGTTTGGAGGAAAGGAATCCAGCAGCTGAAACTCTAAAACAGTCCTTGGAAGGCAACCAAGAGTTGCAAGAGTTAGAGCCACAAGAATCAGTGGAAACAGATCAGAAGGATCCTCCTGACATAAGGGTCAATGAAGAAATCCTCAAGAGAAAGGGGAGAGTGATAGGGAGATTGCCAAGAGGATGGAGAAATAAGAAAATTCCCACTGAAGGTTTTTCTCAGGGAGATAACGTGATATCAAGTCATTATCTGCCAATCCCACCTGGCCTCAAAACCATTCCTTCCCAGCTCCCTCAAGTGTTCACAATCAGGAAAGTTCTTTCTATGGAACATTTAGAGATCATGAATGAATCAAGTGGGGACGTTTTCATAGTGAGAGGAGAAGACGTCAAGCACTACAATCCACCCTAACAAGGGACAACCGTCAAGCTAGTGACGTTAAAGAAGCGCTTCATGGGAGGCAACCCATGTTTTTAGTATCCTTAATCTTTAGTGCTTTGCTTTACATCTAATAAAGCATGGTTTCTTATCCATGAACTTGAATCCTCAGGACAACTATTGATTAAGTGCACTAAACCTTGCATGTAAATTACAATGGGTCTCTAAGTTTGGTGTGCCTGATGGCACTCCCAAATCTTACTCAAATTGAATTCCATCTTTCATTCAAGGTGCACAACCAAACATTAAGTTTGGTGTTCTTTTTGAACACAGTCTATGAAAAGCAAGAAGTTCCTCTGGATTTCAAAATTCATGACAAGTATACCATTCACATGTTTTAATACTTTGGTTTCAATTACTTAGGGTAGTAACTTTGTTTAGAATCAAAGAGCCAAGGTGACTATGATTTATTAGAATCATGCACACTCATTAAGGACAACCAATATGGATTTCATGTCATCAGGAAACTTAACCAAACACTAAGTTTGGTGTCCAAATAATAAGTGTGCATACATGTAGAAGTCACGGCTATAAGCTCATAAAGACAAGCATTGATTTACATGTGCAAATACTATTCATAATTCACATGGACCGAAAAATGATAGCAAATTTGTTTGTTTATGCAGGTACAAAAGAAAAGACAAAAATGGAGGAAAAAGACAAAGGGAGGTACGTGCTTGGTCAAAAAGAAAATTCACAAATCTTTGAAACTAACACATGGGAAAAGGAAGTTCTGCAAGAAAAGAAAGCTACATGTACAACCTAATGCACCCAGAATACTTCCAAGGAAATGAAAAGCAAATCGTCCTTATCCACAATTCATATATTTACCATCAAGCCACCCTTCACAAACCACCCTAGCCGTCCATTTTTCACTCATGGGCACTATAAAGAACCACTTGGGGAACGAGTCCCACACCACCAATTCTCCTTCATACACATTTTCCTTCATCATAGCATAACTATCTCTTGCCGAAAACAACCTCACCACACCTCCAACAACACTTCTTGCTTCACCTTGTCAACTTTAGCTTGTCACTTACCAAAACTAAAAAAACCAATGGCAGCTTCATCTAGCCACAAAAGAAGAAAAGACAAGCAGCCAATGGAGGAAAACAGGGAATTCGATGCATGGAGATACAGATCAGTGTTCCATGAGATTCAAGCCGAATGGATGAGACCTAAAACGGTACTAGCTGAGGTTCCCTTTGACCTTGAAAAGGATGAGTTCCCAGGTGTTTGGGAAAGATCAAAAAGAGGAAGTGGGAGCTCCTAACTAAGCCAATCACTAGAATCAACATCAACTTGGTGAAAGAGTTTTATGCAAATGCAGTAAGGGAGGATCAAACCAAGAACCCCACATACAAAAGCTATGTGAGAGGGGTGGAAGTTGACTTCAGTCCCAAAGCAATCATGAAAACTCTTGGCCTGAAAAACATACATTTCAGCCAAGCAAGTTATGAAGAAAGGATGATAGGAGAACCTGACTATACAACTATTGCTGAAGACCTTTGTGCCATCAAAGCTGAATGGGTGAGAAAAACAAGAGGGGCTCCAAGAGTCTTGAGAAGGGGAGACCTAACACCTGAAGCTAAAGGGTGGTATGCAATAGTTAGGAGATCCATCCTACCCACTGCAAACTCTTCAGAAATAGTCCCTAAAAGAGCCATCTTGCTACATTGCATTATGGTTGGACGGGAGATCAAAGTTCATAAACTCATTGCTGAACAGATACAAGAGTTTAGTGAGAAAAGTGACCCTGAATCCTGGCTTCACTTCCCTAGCACTATCATTAGACTATGCATCGATGCCCAAGTACCACTTGAGGATGAAAGACCTAATTGGCTATATCCTGGACTGGCCATAACTGCACACAGAATGACTCTTGGCCCAACTCCTCCAAGACATACAAGAAGAAGAAATGAAGAAGGGCAACAAGTGGAAGCCGAGCAAGAAGCAGAACAAGAAAGACAGGAAGGAGAAGATAGAGAAGAAGAGCAAGAAGAGCAAGCAACTCCTGAAAGAAGACAACGAATTCCCAGAGACCCCATGGATATGAGCAGAATGCAGGAAATCATGGAAGGAATGTCTCAACAATACATGAGGTCTCAGGAGAGACAAGAGGACTTTCATCTAAAAATGATGGATATGCAAAGGAACTTTGAATCAAGATTCTTCGATCTGCAAAGGGAACAAAATTTACACTTACAGGAATCCTTCAGCCACATATGCCAACACCAAGATGCCAATGTCTTGGCAATCAAGGAAGCCACCACTTTACAGAATGCAAGATACTCAGTCCAAGCTGATTACAACATCAGTTCGCAAATCAAGCTTAACTACATAGGGGAACATCTACACAAGATGGACCCAGCATTCCCAGCTTATGATGAGTATTTCAAAGGGAGGAAAGAAGGAGAAATAAACAAGGCAATGATCCTTGAAAAAGGAGTGGAAGAAACGATGAAAAAGGCTGGATTCTGGAAAAAGCTCATAAGAAAAGACAAAGGAAGCACAAGTGGTCAAAAAGAGGCAGGAAGCAAGAAGAAGCAGGATCCCAAGAATTAAGAAGAACCAAGCAATGAATAAGAGGTGGTCTCGTTCCTTAATAATCAAATGATAATTGGTGAATTGTCTTTATGAACGTGTTTTCATCATAAGTCATTTAAGTGTTATGTGGAGTTTTTTTTTATGAGTCATTTTTTTTAGTATGTGTGTTTGTTAATTGCTTTGAATAAAGTGAATGCCTGGATGTTGGATATGACTTCACCTTCTTAAACATGTGCGTGCCATGCTTGTTCTGTTTCCAAAATAAAAGAAAAAGTTTGAACAAAAGTAACTTGGCTAAATTAGTAACAAATCAAGTAGAATTAAGTGGTGGTATGCATGCTTGATTGTTTAGTCAGATCACTGGAATTAGAGTGTAGAATTATCATTTTTTTTTTATGTAGAAAGTGAAAATTGTCTATGGATCTTGATGAATAAATGTCTTTGGCCATGAAAAAGAAAGAAAAAGAAAAAGAAAAAGCCACGGAAAAAGGCAACCAAAAAGCAAAAAAATTGAGAAAATAAGCTAGGTACCAATGGTTTGAACTTCTGAGACAAATGCCTGTGGTGTTTATGTATTAAGGATATGCTTGGATGAATAGGTTCTGAGGAGTGTTTCAACACTTGGTAACTTGGGTTAACTAACCCGGGATTATCAACCAAAAGTCCATTATCAAGAGCAACCTAAATACAAAACATTTAGTCACACAAAGAGGTGCTGGGCACCAATGTCTCAAGAAGAAATGTGAACTAAAATGCCTAAAGTGGATATGTGTAGTGCACTGATAAGAAAAGGAAAATGCCAAAGGCTTGTGCAACACATGACACTAAGCAAACAAGGAGCAAAGGAGCTCTAAGAAAAAGAAAAAAAAAAAACAAAGAAGAGAAAAGTGCCAAAGACATAAGAATAACAAGAGGCCATAGCAATGTTTGATGGATGCAATGAAAAAGTGATAATCCTACCTGATAAGTATGAAAAAGTGATGCTGCAACTTTCTGCATAAAACCCTTCTGATGAACTTCAAATGCTTGCAAATATAGCCAATGTAATTGCTTTTTGTTTCATACTTTCTTCTCAAATAACTCAGGACTTGCTTAGGGACAAGCAAGTATTAAGTTTGGTGTTGTGATGCCAAGGCATCATAGGCTAGTTTCACTAGCATTTTTCTGTTAGTTTTAGTTGTTTTATGCATTTTCTTGAGCTTAAAGTAACCAAAAATGGTTAAATGAAGAACAAAGCAATGAACCATCGAAACAATATGATTTTGATGCAAATTCCATGAGTTTTAGTTATATTACTTAAATGCTATGAATGGAAGATTTCTCATGAAATTTTGCAAGACTTTGATGCAATTGTTTGGATGATTTCAGGGAAGAAGAGGCTAAGCAAGGAAGCAACAAAATCAATAAAGGAAGCTTGAATATCACATGTGGAGTTTAAGTTCCAGTTTAAGCCTAAACTGGAGCTTAAACGCCAAAATCATGAAGGATAAGAAATGCTGGGATTGAAGTTTAACCTCCAGTTTGACCTCAAACTGGAGGTTAAACGCCAGAATGAAAAGCCTCACTTAAGGAGCATTCCACGTTTAACCTCCAGTTTGACCTCAAACTGGAGGTTAAACGCCAGAATGAGTATGCCACCCAGGGAGGAGTTCCACGTTTAACCTCCAGTTTGACCTCAAACTGGAGGTTAAACGCCAGAACCAGGAAGAGTACCAGGGAGCCATTCCACGTTTAAGCTCCAGTTTGACCTCAAACTGGAGCTTAAACGTGTTCGACAGCTTTTCTACTCCAGGGTTGCTCTCTCCATTTCCACGTTTAACCTCCAGTTTGACCTCAAACTGGAGGTTAAACGTGTTCGACACCTCCAGGGCTACCATTCTAAGCTTCCACGTTTAACCTCCAGTTTGACCTCAAACTGGAGGTTAAACGTGTTCGACCTCCAGTATGCCTCCACCCTTTTCCACGTTTAACCTCCAGTTTGACCTCAAACTGGAGGTTAAACGTGTTCGACCTCCAGGGCTGCCCTTTCTATCTCCACGTTTAAGCTTCAGTTTAACCTTAAACTGAAGCTTAAACGTGTTCGACTACATGACTCTCCAGGGCTACCTTCTTCCATTTCCACGTTTAAGCTTCAGTTTAACCTTAAACTGAAGCTTAAACGTGCTTCTACAAAAGGCCTCACTGGAAGTGTCTGGCGTTTAAGCTGCAGTTTAAGCTTAAACTACAACTTAAACGCCACTCTTGGAAAAGGTTTCTGGGCCAAAAATATTGTGATTTAAGTTAGTCTTTGAGCACAAAGATTAACTTAAACTTACTTTGGTATGAAACCCAATTGAATATCATGGTTTATGGGATTGGGCCTGAAGGATTGATGAGTTTGAAATCTCAATTTATTGAGTCATGTGTCATTATTTGATTATCACTAAGTTGGCTCAATAAATGTTACAGGATTTGGATCAACAACCTCATCAAGATTATGGATCATAAACCCAAGGCAAAAGGAAAGCAAGGAGAGGCCTCAAAGCCCAAGAAGCACAACTGAAGCTCAATATAGAAAGTGTATAAATAGGATAGAGGTTAAGTTAGGGGGGAATCCAGCCCCTGAGGGGGACTTTTTAGACTTTTACTTTCACTTTTAGCTAGTTTCCCTTTTCTTTGTAATTGAATTGAGAGCTATGATTCACTAAACCCCCTTTCATTGGGTTAGGGAGCTCGATTGTAATTCAATGAATCAATAATAGTTTATCTTCTTCTTCAATCTTTTCTCTTGTAATTTTGTTAGAAAGCTTCTCGATCTAAATCCATTGAGTAGTTGTCTTGGGAAAGAAACTACCCATACTTGGAATCCTTCGGAGCCTTGGGAAAGGAATGGAGGATTCATGCTAGAGAAGCTTTCTCACAGTGAATTGAATTGGGGTTTGGATGGATATTGTGACATGTAATCCTACCAAATTGTGGTTCATGAAATTGTGTGGTATAATCAGTGATCAAGCATCATCTCTTCTTATGAACATTTAAACCAAGGGATTGGGAATTTGTTTGTTTTTAGAGAGAATTGGTGAGCCAAGGGATTGGGATCCAATCATATAAGATTGCCAAGCAAAATTCAATGAATGCATTGGTTGAGGAAGAGATATACATGTTTTGATTCGGAGATTTCAATATCTCCTAAACCCAATGAATTCCCCATTTCTGATTTCCACTTTCTCTTTACATTCTGCAACTCAATTCATGCAACACCCCCATTCCCTTTTAATTTCAGCAATTTAGTTTCTGCTCTTTAATTCATTGCAATTTAAGATTCCGCCATTTCAATTCCTTGTCATTTACTTTTCCCGCCAATTTTACATTCCGCAATAGTCATCTCAATCTTGATCCCGCTCAACTAGAACACACTTCTAATCCGAATTGCTCACTCAACCAATCCTTGTGGGATTCGACCTCACTCTATTGAGAGTTTTTACTTGACGATAACCGGTGCACTTGCCGGAAGGAATTTTGCCGATCGTGCAATTTCCTAAATCGTAGCATAACTAGATTATGTGCATCAGTTCGCGCGAGGTGACTTGGGCTAGAGGCTTAATGCTGGCCCAAGCTCAGCACAACTCTCGGGTTGGAGGCCTGGAAATTGCTTCAGTGGATTGGCGCGCACGCGGCATGTGCGCGGGCTCGTGCGTTGCAAAATATGGATATCGACGCGTATGTGTGCAGTGTGCGTCACGCGTGCAAGCAATTATGCGATTGGTCTAGTGTTGGCACGAGAGTGG
Organism: Arachis hypogaea; assembly: GCF_003086295.3. Lineage (NCBI taxonomy): Eukaryota > Viridiplantae > Streptophyta > Magnoliopsida > Fabales > Fabaceae > Arachis > Arachis hypogaea. The sequence goes on from NC_092050.1 coordinate 54,443,938, forward strand.
CCCAACTCTCTTGACAATGTATGGGCATGTATCCGCGTATGGACGCTCATGCGCACAGCGTGCGTATGCGTCCTTGAACCCTTTTTTTTTTCAAAAAAGCAAAAATAGCTCAAAATCCTATTAATACTACCTACAGCTCAAAAATTAACTCAAAATACAAAATGACAAATCTTTTTGGCTTTTTGAGAATCTTCAAATATAACCAAAGGATACTTGCCCCACAAGCAACCTACAACCAATTTATTGAAACAAGTAGATGGAAAGAAAACTACTTACAATGGTAACTCAATTCACTTATTAATTAAAAATGCAAGAGGGTGGAAAGAGTTTACCATGGTGGGGTGTCTCCAACCTAGCACTTTTAGTTTAAGTCCTTAAGTTGGACATTTGGGAAGCTCTTTGTCATGGTGGCTTATGCTTGTACTCATCCTTGATTCTCCAAGGATCTTTGCTCCTCAAATGGTTGACAGAAGTTCTAACCATCTTCACCAAGTTTGGATGGAGTTCCACCCAATATATGAGCTCCCATAGTTGGTCTTCATGCTTCGATCCGTGGTCCCATATCTTATTTTCGCACCCGTCTTCGAGTTGATCTTCATGAATTTTCCGTTCGGGTGGTTGACAAGTATGACAAGTAGAATTCTCTCTAGCATACCAAGTCTTCTTCCTTGACCCATGTAAAGTAGCATTCATCCAATCATAGTCCTTATACTTTGAAGCTTTGATCTCAATGAGCCTAATTCCCAGCTTCCAACCACCACACAACTCCTTTTTACACTTAGTTCTGCAAAGAGCTCTAAGTTGTCCATCCGTTTCAATCAAGCCATATTCAAGTGAGAAAGTGAAGCTTAAGGGTGAGAGTTTTACCCACTCAAATGTTGTGTTGGATGGTGGCTTAGGGAGGGGAACCTCCCACACTTAGACAATGCAAGGTCGACTTCCTTATGCTCTTCTTTGTGTATTTCCACCTATTGACAACTTCTTTCATTTTCTTCGTGCTTGTTGACTTCTTCCAATTCCTCCTCATCATCAATCAAATCAAACTTGGGAGGTTGTGTGAAATCTATTTCCATGTCAACTTTACCTCTGATGGAAGAGTCTTCAATGAGATTATCAACATCATTTGGTGTTGAGTTCTCTTCAATAGCTTCAATTTCACGTCCCATGGGAGAGGATTCAATTATTGATAAGAAATCATTTTATGATTGAGTCCAACTCTTGATCAACCCCCTCATATTCATCAATCTTGATATGCTCCGGAGGTTGTTGAGATTTCCATGGTGGTTCCGCATCTCCTAGATCTTCAACCACTTCTTCCTTTTCTTCAATGACCCTAGGCTTCTGATGCGGGTGGAAACTGTCTCTCAACCAAATTCCTTCGGCAAGTGTACCGAATTTGTCATCAAGTAAAAACTCACAATAGAGTGAGGTCGAATCCCACAGGGATTGATTGATCAAGCAACTTTAATTAGAAGAATGTTCTAGTTGAGCAAATCCAGAATTTGGGTTGAAAGTTGCAGAAAATAAAATGGTGGGAATGTAAATAACAGAAAAGTAAATGCTAGAATTAAAGGACTGGAAGTAAATGACTGAAAGTAAATTGCAGAATTGTAAATGGGAATGGAGGATTTGCTCATAAAAGTAAATGGCATAAATTAAAGAGAATGGGTAAGATCAGAGATGGGGAGTTCATTGGGCTTAGGAGATATTGCAATTCTCCGGATCAAGTTCATTTTCATCTCTTCCTCAATCAATGCACTCATTGATCTCCTTGGCAATCTTAATTGATTGAATTACAATTTCTTGCAATTCAATCTCTCAAATCTTGATCAATAGCCAATTCCTTGGTCAATTGCTCATGAGAAGAGATGAAGTATGGTCACTGATTATACCACATGCATTTCCCAAATCAAGTATTGAGAGGGTTATAGTCACATACCCATCCAAACCCAATTTGGTCCAGCATGAGAAAGCATTTCTAGCTTGATCTCTTCATTCCTCTTTCAAGGTTCAGAAGAGATCCAAGTTTGAATAGCTTCTTTTCCAAGATAACTACCCAATTGGATGAAGATCGAAAGCTTTCAAGTAAAATCAAGAGAAAAGATAGAAGAAAAATAATGAAAACTAGTATTGATCCATCAAATTACAACAGAGCTCCCTAACCCAATGAAAGGGGTTTAGTTGTTCATAGCTCTAGAAAATGAAAACAAAGATGGAGAATACATCATAAAACTAGAAATTGCAAAGAAGGTAAAATACAGAGAGTAGTTCTCTTTTCCAACTTCCAGAACTCCTTCAACAATTCAAAGCTACTCCTATATATACTACTTCTCTCAGCTTCTAGTTGGCTCTTCAAGTCTTGGGCCTTTGGATCTTGAGTTTGAAGCAGTTCTCTTCTTCATTTGGGCTTGGCTTTACTTGCAAAGAGAAAATGTGAAATGGGCAGAGACTTTAGCTCAGGACGTTAGGGGTGTTAACGTTTAATGAAAATATAAGTTCGAGAACGTTAGTGACAATCAACTTTCTCACTAACATTACTAAGCGAAAGCCACGTTAACTTCAACATTAGTGGCATAAATGTTGCCACTAACGTTACCTCTAAGTCTTTCGCACACATTATTGAGCATTTGCCAACGTTAGTGACAATGTTAAGTGTCACTAACGTTGGCTCAACTTCCCCTCTCCACGTTAGAGTTCACATTAACTTAGTTAACGTGACTCTTAATGTGGTCAATGATGGCTTCGAGAGCGTTATTGGCAATCACTTTTCTCATTAACTTTGCAAGTTACCTCCCATTCCTTGCTTCCTTTGGTCCTGAAATCAAGCAATAGAGCGCATCAAAGTTCTAGTCCAAGTCATGGGCAATGCAACATACAATTTGTCAGTAAACTCATGCAAAATTCTCATGAAATAATGTAAAATGCATAATGTATGCTTGAATCAAGGTGTAAGTAAATATCTACCTAAAACTAGCTTATTTCCTAAGAGAATGCATGAAACTAACCTAAAAACAGCAAAGAAAAGGTCAGTGAGACTGGCCAAGATGCCCTGGCATCAGCTTCTCCAATTGCTCCAATACAAAGACTCTTCCTTCTTCTCCACTGGATCCTCCAATCTCTCTTTCATGTTTTACTCCTGTTTTGATTTTTCACATGCGGCCACAGACGCACCTTGAGTATTCAAGCATTGGTAGGCTAAAGTGTGCACTACCTTAGTCAAATTAGTCACAAACTCTAGCGCATTTCTTTGCATATCCGCTTGGCCTTGAAGTAGCAAGGTGAGAGAATCATCTAGTGGGGCTTGGGGTGGATAGGAAGGTTCATTAATTTTGAGAAGGGGCTCGTAGTAGGAAGGCGGTTCTTCTTGGTAAGGGTATAGAGATGGTGTGCATTGAGGTGGTTCTTGGTAATAATCACAATGGAATTGTGGTGGTTCTAAAGGTTCTTGCTCATAATGGTCACAAGGATTTGGTATGGGTGATTAGTCATACAATGGATGTGGGTCACAAGAGGGTGCTTGGTAAAAATGGGCTTGTGAGCATGGTTGATAGTCATGTTGCAAATAAGGTTCTTAAGCATATGGTGGTGGTACTTGATTATCACAAAAGGAGTCACCATAGCCATTGAATTGGCATGCACTAGGATGTAAATTGTACCTATAAGTATCCGGAGGTTCTTGCCAATAGGAGTGATCAATTTCTTGAGGCTCCTTCCATCTTTATTGGTTCCATCCTTGGTACATGTTCTCATGAAAGTCCACATTTCCTACAACATAGTGAGAACCAAACTCATAGCCAAAATGAGAATTCATAGTGGAAAAACAAAATAAAACTAACCAAATCTAGTAAACAAACAGAAGACAAACCTATTCACACTATTCACATATATACAATAACCAATCAAATAACACAATTACAAATTCCCCAGCAACGGCGCCATTTTAATGAATGAAAAATTGACGGTTTAGAATTCACAAATGAATTCTCGTTGCAAGTATAGTTTCTAAACCAATCAATAATCTTTTCATACAAAAATTTGTTTGTCACAAGTACAAACCCCTAAAATCTATAAACCGAAGTATTTGAATCTCGGGTCGTCTCTCAAAGGACTTGCAGGGTAGTGTTCTTGTTATTGATTATGAGTTGTATATTTTGGGGTTTTGGGTAAGAGATAAGAAAAGTAAATGACAATGTAAATGTAAATGATAACGCAGTCTTGGCAAGGTTTGGTGGTCAAGGATCTCTATCCTTATTACTAACCACAACATGAGAATTGGCAAGGATCAATCCCATTAAATCATCCTCTAACTAGTAGTAAAGGAAAGTTAAATGAGCTATGTCAATCCAAGTCCATAAGTCCGAGTTCTCCACCAATTCAATTAGTGATATCTAGAGTTAATGGCTCCCAATCGTCAATTACTTGGACATTAGTGACTCAAGAATTCCTAATTTACCTTCCCAAGCCAGGAGCATAAAATTCTACTCTAACATCCTTCTAAGCATTTCATCAAACACTTGGAAGGCGCAAAAATTGACAACAAGAAAATAGAACCTAACAACAATTATTGCAAGGAATTAATAACAACAATCAAAAGAAACACAATTATCATGAATTACCTCAAATTGAATTGAAAGAAAATAGAACGAACAAAAGTAGATCTACAACAAAGCCTAAAAACAAAGTAGAAGAAATTATAACAAACAATGGAAGAATGATGAATGTAACAACAAACAACTGGAGAGTAGAAGAAGATGAAAGCATGAATTAAAACCTAGATCTAAGATTATGGACCTAAACCTAATCCTAATCCTAATCCTAGAGAGAAGTGAGAGCTTCTCCCTCTAAAACTAACTAAAACTAGCCTAATGTGTGTTGTGTGTAGTCCTCATGTGTATGATGCCTTCCCATTCCTCCCTTGATCTATTTAGCCTTTTCCCGCCAGAAACCCAGCTCCAAATTGGGCCAGAAACCCTCCAAAATCGCCAGGCATGAGTTCTTCTTTAAAAATCACGTGCGACCTTCGGCGCGTACGCGCACAGTGCGCGTACGTGTCCCTGGAGTATTTCGCAATCCGCGCGTAGGTGCATAGTATGCGCGCGCGTCCATGAGCTTTTTCCAAATATTTAGCTTTTCATGATTTCTTCACTTTGTATGCTTTCCTTTCACTCCTCTGATCCTTTGCTAGCCCTTTTTAATCTGAAATCACTAGCAAACACATCAAGGCATCTATTGGAATCAAAGGAAGATTAAAACTATCAAATTAAAGGTCTAACCTCAGCACTTCAACCCCTCCTCATAATAAACATAACACTTCAACACATTCCCAGCTTCACCTTTTCATCCCTTCTCTCATCCATTGTAGCCTTCCTTATTCCCTTCCTCAAACCAACCCTTCAACCACATCCAAGCCTATACCCTCCAACCCCAACCGTACCCCCTCTACTATCCAGCAACCCCCCTTCTTTCATTCTTTTCTATTTTCTGTTCAATTCAAAAAAATTTTACAAAAAACAAAAAATATTTTTAGCATTGATTTTTTTTCTTCTTTTTGAATTTCTGCTGTTCCTTCTTCTTCCCGTTTGTATTCCTTTATTTTTCTCGAGGACAAGCAACAATTTTAAGTTTAGTGTTGTCGCTCTGCTGTTTTATTCTGTTATTTCAATGGCACCAAAGACCACCCAACCTTGCAAGAAGAGAAAAGGAAAGGAACCGGCCACCGGTTCTCATGAGTTAAGACGCCTCCGCTCTAAGCTGCATGAAGAGCACTTTTATGATGTTACTAGCAAGAGGCCGATTCTAGCGGAAGTGCGGTTCAATCTCCAACCGGATGAATATCCAGAAATTTAGTGTGAGATTCAGAGAAGAGGATGGCAACTTCTGTGCAATCCGCACACACAAGTGGGACAACTAATGGTTCAAGAATTTTATGAGAACCTGTGGATTACTTATAAGGATGTGTCTGGAGTCAATGCAAGGGACCACAAAAGCTTTGTAAGGGGAAGAGTCATTGATTTCAACCCAGAGATTATGCGGCAGACCCTCCAGTTAGCACGGACTATGCGCTCACTTGATTCTCATAGTGAGAGGGTAGAGAGTGATCAGCAACTGGAGCAAGTAATCGCTGACATATGCATTCCAGATGCCTAGTGGAATCTGGGGGCAAAGAGGATGCCAGGCCATATCAGAGTTGGTGACCTGACACCTTTATCTAGGGGATGGCACCATTTTATTCGCTGGTCTATTATGTCCACAAGCAACCGGTCTGAGTGTACTGTGGACCGAGCCATCATGATTTACTGTATTCTGTTAGGGAAGCCAGTGGAGGTGGTGGACGTTATTGCTGATTCGATTTACCACATCGCTACCAACACCAAGGACAATGCCAGGTTGGGCTTTCCACATCTCATCTTCCACCTTTGTGAGGCCGCTAGGGTGATGATAGAGAATGATTTCCCCATTCTATATGAGAAGCCCATCATAAAAAAAGACTATGGAACTGGCAAGGGAACGTCAGATGCCCCCAAAAGAATAGGCTGAGGAAGGAGTTGGAGAAGGAGCTCAAGAGGAGCAGCCACTGCCTCAAGGACGATACTTCTCTCCTCAAGAATACTGGCAGCAGCTTGCATCCTCCATGGAGCAGATGAGGGTCACTAATGACAGCCGCCGGCAGCAGTACACTACATCTGTGGAGGAGATGAGAGCGGTACAAGTCAGTCATTGGGCGCATCTCTGTAGCACCCTTGATGAGATGAGGGCTGCTCAGGACTTTTAGCAGCAGGAGATCTCTCAGTTGAGGCAGGATTTCTGTCGACTGAGAGGACCGCACGGAGCACAGCCTGAGGAGAGAGATCCACATCAGGGAAATCGAGGTGGCTCAATTCCTTTTCATTTTCCTTATTATTTTGCTATTTTTATGATTAGATTCCTATTATTTCAATTCTTAGGCTCTAGTTTAATTTACTATTTACTTTGTTATTTGATTTTTATTCTGAAAGAGTGTCTCATGTATTACTCACTAAGCTTGAAATCAAAAGAAAAGAAAGAAGAAAAAGATGTAATACATGAGAAATTGAGTTTATATTTAATATTAGTCTTGTTTACTTAAATGTGATGGTATTATTTGTGATTCTGAATGAATGACATGAACAGTGCATATTAGAAATTGAATCAAGGCATGTTGATGTATAAGGAACAAGAATTTAGAGAACTATTATGACTTCTCTGAAATCATTGAAAGCTTAATCCTTGAAGCAAAAGAAACAGCAAAAGAAGAATAAGAGCAAGGTCCAAGGCTCTGAGTATCAATGACTAGGGAGGTCAGACATTATTAAAAGCTCAAAGAGTTATTTCCTTAGTCATATGCTTGTGGTGTTCTTGTGTCAAGTAATCCTTGAGACAGAACATTTAGATTCGAGACCAATTGCCTTTAGCAGAGTATGCTAAAGGCTTTGAGCACCACTGTCTGAGAGTAGCTGAAAAAAAATCAGAACTTAAAGAGAGTTCCCCAGTTAAGTGCTTGTGGTGTTCTTGTGTCAATTAACCCTTGAGACAAAACATTTAAAGTCATAGCTAGACTCAAGGTGCAAAGCACCATTTTATTGAGAAGTAAAGTATATCTGATGTGTTCAAGGATTAAACGGAAGTGTAAAGATCAGAGAACTCATAATATGATCCGGATTCTGATTCCAAATGACAGTGACATTCCTCTGATTCAAAGGAGAGTGAAATGCCAAGACTGTTCAGAATTACAATAGATAAACCCCACTTTAAGAAGAGACATGGGCATAACTGAACTCTTGCTTCTCTTGCGAATTCACATCTTGATCATGTACTAATTTTGGTTACTTGAGGACAAGCAACAATTCAAGTTTAGTTTTGTGATGCGTGAGCATCTTCTCTATCTTTTCCTAGTGAATTTGCACTTGAATTGCTAAGTTTAATCAAGATTTAATATATTTTAGCCACTATGAATACTACTTTAAATTGTGTGCAATTTTGTTTATTTCAGGTAGCAGTTTGGACGAATTTCACAAAGTTTAAGTCAAGGCTAGAAAATGGAGAGAGTGAAGAATTGTTGCTGCCTCCTCCACGCCGAACTTGAAGTTCTTCAAGTTTGGTGTCAACATGAAGAATTCCAAGAAAATGCTCTGCCTCCTCCACGCTGAACTTGAGCTTTCTTAAGTTCAGCGCCAGTCCAACGCACCAAAGGAAGTCATGCGCATCACTCCACGCTGAACTTGGGTTAATCCAAGTTCAGCGTGGACTCAAGAAAAGCACAAGTTTAGCCACTGCCTCCTCCACGCTGAACCCGGGAATTCTCAAGTTCGGCGTGGACCTTAATGAAGGAGTGGTCCCCAATGCATTCCAAAGGCTACGGGAATCAATTAATTTATTTTAGTTAAACTTTTATTTTATTTATAATTAGGAAAAAATATGATTTAGTTTAGGAAATATATTTTACATTAATTAAGATTAGATATAAAAAGGGAAAAGAATCAGCCCTTTGGGCTCTTCTCTTCTCTTCTACCTCATTCCGCAATTTACAGTTTTATAGAATCCTAGTTTTCTCTCTGAACCATGAGCAACTAAACCTCCACTGTTAAGGTTAGGAGCTCTGTCTATTGTATGGATTCATAATATTATTTTTCTATTTTAATTCATATATTGATTTTAATTCAAGAATTGTTTTCGTTCTTTATTTTATGAATCTGGGTGGAATAGAAGTACGACCCTTGTTCGAATTGAGTTCTTGTAAAACTTGGAAAACCTTTTTACTTGAACAACAGCTTGAAAACATATTCTCCTAAATTTCTAATTTTCTGGACTTAACGGGATACGTGACATATAATTCTCTTATATTTGGGTAATTAGGGTTTCTGTGGCTTATAAACTAGAATTGAACTTCACCTTCTAATTAGAATTAATTGACCAAGGAATTGGCGGTTGATGAAGGTTAGAGGAGACTAAAAAGGTCTAAGGAATTAGGGTTTAGTCAAATATAGTTTGCCATGAATTGAATCTTGCATGCTTAAAACAGTTAGTAAGAAAAGTCAATCCGGAAGATAGATAACTCTGAAGCCTTAACTGTTTTCCCCATATATTATTCACAACTTGTTTACTGCTTTCTTTTTGATATTCTGAATTTGCTGTTAATGCATTTGAACTCTCAAAACACCATTTTCTGCTTGTCTAACTGATCCAATCTCTCAATCATTATTGCTTGATCCATCAATCCTCGTGGGATCGACCCTCACTCACCTGAGGTATTACTTGGTATGACCTGGTGCATATGCCAGTTAGTTTGTGGGTTATAAATTTCGCACCATTCTCCTAGGCTTTCTAAACTAACCAATTCCTTAAATCTAACTAAAACATAATGAGAACCCTAATTCTCTTCGCCTTTCCTCTGTTCCTCCATCTTTGTTGAAATTACAAAGACAAACAAACAAATAATGGAAAACACAGGTAGAATACAAGTAATACAGATAGCGAATATAACAAATATCATATTATAATCGCTTAGGCAATCCCAATTAATGCACTACCAAGCAATTCAAATAATATGCATATGATGCATGTCTGTCTAATGGCTGATGAGTCTCATCCGTCGATTTTCAAGCCAACCCGACAAATCTGGCTACTAAACCCAGGACTGTCCCCCGACGCGCATCTCCAAGAGTCTATTCATAGCTTTTTCTCACATATATATAAAATTTCTCAATGGGGGTTAACCTTCCTTGGAATTTATAAGTGCCCGGTTACCTCTTACGTCGTAGGGTCAACAGAGTATCGAGTCTCAACCTGGAACACGTGGTGACAAGCCACGGTACTTTACCCAGGAAAACTCGTAACTCAGATAATCATTTCATATTCATTCATAAACATTTCATAATCATTCATTATGGCCATATGATCACTTATACATCATATAATTGCACTTTTATACATAACTCATCAAAATTCGGAGCAAGTGGGGTGAAACCACAACCTTTGCGTCTACCTGGGAAGCCTCTATAGTAACCAACCTGGAGCAAGTGGGGCAAAACCACAACCCTTGCGTCTACCCAGGAGGTACATTCTCATATGCCCAGGAGGAACAAAGGAGGGGATCCTAACCTCCCACCATCTGGCTGGTGATGATTTTACAGTACCAGGAGGAACAAAGAAGGGGATCCTCACTTTCCACCATCTCCTGGGGTCGCACTTTCAAGAAAGAGTACTAAGATGTAATATTTATTCCTTTCTTTAGCCAGTTTCATAATTTAAGTAGTATATATATATACATATACATATACATATGCACCCTACCTCCTCATACCTAAATCATTATTTCTCAAACTTTCTTTATCCCAAAGTTACCACCGTTTCCTAGTTTCATCGCATTACTAGGCCTATTACTAAGATCTAGAGTTAAAAGGATGAAAATAGAGGTTTAGAGGTTTGAAATTTGAGCTTTAAAACACAAAAATCTATTTTTGCTGAAATAGGGGTCACGTGTACGCTTTGGCCATGCGTATGCATGGGAATGTAGTTTAGCCCATTTCACGTATGCATAGCCTTGTCCGCTTACGCATGTACACTGGACTGAAACGACCTTTCGCGAATGAGGGGTATGCGCACGCATACACTGCAGTTTGATCAGAAATGGCTAAGTTTGCAGAATTCCAACTTTACATACTGAATATCCGACGCGCATAACTTCCTCGTTTTAAACCATTTTTCATCCGTTCTTCAGATGGAGTAAACTTCACGGACCCAATTTTCATATGAAACAATTTTGAAACAATTTGGGGGTCCGGAAGCTAGGTTATAGCACGCTGAAGTTTAGCAAAAATCAGATTTTCACAAAAGTTTATAAACCTCTATTTTCACTAAAATCACACTCAATATCAACTTTCTATACATACAACCAGCATCACCATTTACCATTCTTAGCACCATATTCTCCACATCCTACTACAATCAACCATACCTCAATTTTGCATAATCTCATTGATGGGATGCAGAAGCTGGTGAATTAAAAATTATTAAAATGGTTACGTTGCAAGTATAGTTCTTAACTCACCGAAAATCTGCCTATCAATTTAAAAGTATGTCACAGAGAATTTCAATTAAAATTACTGGGAGTTTTAAGTCCCAGGTCGTCTCCCAACGGGTTGCAGAAAAGTGTGCTATCTTATTAATCAGATGTTCCAAGAAGTTGAGCTAAGTAAATTGGGATGTAAATTGAGGAAATTTAAATAATATGAATAAAAGCCTTGATTGGGAGTTGATTGGTTGGAATTTCTACTATTGATGGTGCGATTGTAAGATTAATTTATAATTAATGGTTATTCTGTTTGGTTATCCTTTACTAGGTAAGGAAAAGTCAAACAAGTTGGAATGCCAGATCTATTCACAAGTTGCAACCCACTTAGTTCAAAGGGATTGGCGTCGGTGACAGGATAGCAATCCAACATTCAACCCAACTACAAATTTTCTTTCAATCCTTCCAACTCAAGAGTTCCTTTTAATCAACTCCCCATCAAGTAAGGAAACTACTCACGCATTGTAAATAAAGAATCCATAGCACATGAAAGGGAATTAAAAGAAGACATGATTATTGGAATTAAAATTGAATTAACAAGAAATAATCCTTGCATTAAATAATCATAAAAGTATCTGGATGACAAAATTGAACAAAACAAAGAACATGGAAGAATAAAACCAAGTTACGAAAACAAACTAGAATGATGAAGTCTTGATGAGGAAATAACTCTTCTCAATGATCTAATGCTAAGATCAATTGAAAAATTAAAATCCTAAAAACCTAGAGAGGAAAAAACTAAGAGAGTAAAAAAAAACTAGATCTCAAACTACTGAATGAATGTGTGTGTTATTTCTGCATATTCTCTGACTCTAGTCTGTTGTTCCGGGCCAAAAACTGGGCCGAAATAAGGTCCAAAATCGCCCCCAGCGAATTCTGCAGATTATGCAGATCGCACATGTCACGCGATCGCGTCATCCATGCGGACGCGTCGCTTGCGCTTTTTTTCTCTCCACGCGTTCGCGTCGTCCACGCTACCGCATCGCTTGCGCTTTCCAATCCGTGCGGCCGCGCAAGCCATGCGGCCGCGTCACTGCGAATTGCGCTCCTTTGTGCGGTCGCGTGAGCCATGTGACCGCGTCACTTCTCGCTGGTTATCTCTTCAAATTCTTGTGTTCCTTCCATTTTTGCTAGCTTCCTCTCCAATCTCCATCTCATTCATGCCCTATAAAGCCTGAAACACTTGAGACACAGATCACGGCATCGAATAGAATAAAGGAGAATTAAAATTAAATAATTAGAGTCTCTAAGAAGCAATTTTCAAACATGTACTAAATTTAGGAAGGAAATCTAAATGCATGCTAAATTGATGAATAAGTGGGTAAGGATCATGACAAAACCACACAATTAAACACAATATAAACTATAAAATAGTGGTTTATCAACCTCCCCACACTTAAACTTTAGCATGTCCTCATGCTAAATTGAAGGTGACAAGGAAATAAGTATGAACATGCAGAAACTCATGGAATGCAATGCAATCCTACATATGCAACTATATGATTATTGTCCACTTGATCAAAAGTAAATAAGCTCTTCAAAATAATTACAAATCAAATTCCACTAATTCTATCATTATACAATAAAATGGATAAAAGCACAAGAAGATAGCTCATGAAAGCAGGGAACATGAAAATTCAAGTATTGAACCCTCACTGATAATGTATGTACGCTCTAATCTCTAGTGTATAGGGTGATCACTCTATCCTTCTCTAATCATGCTTTCTAACTTTTGTTCTTCTCCTAACCAATCAACAACAGTTAATATATCAATGCAAACATCATGAGGTCTTTTCAAGGTTGTAATGGGGCTAAGGTATAGGTAGGGATGTATATTTGGTCAAGTGAGCTAATAAATTGAATCTTTAATTAACCCAAGCTCTAACATAACTTGTATACACTTAATGTAATCTTTAAAGTTCATACCTAGGTACCCAGAATTCCCTTTTTCAATCCATACTCATGTATCAACTTATATTTTGGTTCTATCATATGTGCACTGATCTTCGAATTCTGAATTTAACATTGGGGTAATTTTGTCCCCTTATTTATTGATTTTTCATATTTTTTTTATTATTTTTTTATTTTTTTTTATTTTTTTTAATAAATAAAGCTTATCAATGCACATAGATTTTTCATTCTTATATTTTCACATGAGTAGGTATCCAAATTTCCCTTAAATTTTATGACACATTCCCTTAACAACTTTTGTTCCCACAATTTCCCATACTTAACTAGCACACATAATTCTATCTTAAGCTAACCAAAGATTCAATTTGGGATATACAATTGTTTTTCGGCTTAAGGTTAGTAATGTGGTAAAATATCGAATAAATGGGAATTAAAGGCTCAAAGTGGTTAACAAAGGTAATTGAAAAGGGTAGGCTTAATTTGGATGAGTGAGTTTAAACAAATAATGGCCTCAATCATGTGCAAGCATGCAAATATAATAACTATTGGACATATAAGATAAAACAAAATATAGATTACAATCATAGAGAAGTAAACACACAAGAATGAAATAATTATGGTTAAATAATGTAACCATTCATAAAGGCTCAAATCTTCCACAGGTTGTGTGTTCTTTAACTCAAATATCATGTTCCAAATACAACTCAAGCAAATTTATCATAAGAATTTTTTTGAAAAATTAGTGAAAATTTTTTTTCAAAGATAGATTTTAAAAGAAACTTATTGTCTTTTCAATCAAGTAGAACATGCATGCAACTATCCTAACCTATGCAATTTATTCTATTCTATAAAGGAAAGAAAAATCTAACTAAAAATATCCTAATTATTGGTGTCAGAGAAGAGAATTTACCTCCGGAAGTCAGGTACTAACCGACCTCCCCACACTTAAGGCTCTGTACCATCCTCGGTGCCATCTGTCAGAAATAGGGGTGGGCTGGTAGCAGTATCTCCGTCATCGGGACCGTCATGGCTCCCTGTGCTAGTAAAGGAAGTGGAGTCCGGGGTGTCTGAGTCTCTGAAGCGTCCCTTGAGTAGCTCCTTGAGGTGTTTGAATCGGCACTCGTTACGGCGCTCTCTCATCTTTGCTTTCTGTTCTTGCCGATCCAACCGTTCAATTATCTGCTGGAGCAATTTCTCATTTGTAGATGCTTGTGGTGTTGAAGAAGGATTATCTTCAACTGGAGCAGTAGGAAGGCTTGTAGTGGCTGCTGAGAGTCTGAGGTATTTCCCGTTAGGGACATATTGATCATCCCGTGGAAGCATGGCTTTGGTGTCCCTAGCTCTGTAGGAGACTCCGGCTGCTGAAACAAGATCTGAGACCAAGGCGGGGAAAGGTAAGTTGCCCACAATTTGTACGTGTTCCATAGCATTCCGGATATGTCTTGAGAGATTCAGAGGTTGGTCTGTAAGGATGCACCATAGTAGAACAGCCATGTCTGCAGTGAAAGAGGACTCATGAGTGCTCGGAAAGACGTAATGGGACATGATCTGTGCCCATACGCGAGCCTCCAAGGTAAGTGCTGAAGCTAAGATTCCCTTAGGGCGGGTACGGTGGTAACCGTAGATCCAACGGCTGCCAGGTAATGCGATGACTCTGAGAACGGAGTCCCAATCGAATTAGTATCTCTGGCGCTGAAGGGCGGCTTCTTGAAAAGTGTCCATTCCTGCTGGAATAGTGGAAAGACTCAGAGCTTGCTGAATGGCCTCTTCTGTGATGGGGACTTGCTTCTGCCGGACATAAACAGACGGCAGGGTCGGCATGTAGAAGTTGGAGTAGAACTCAACTACCCAAGAAAGATTGACCTGCCTTGGCTGTTTCCATAGGAAACCCCATTGTCTTCGCTCAATTTGTGGCTCAACAAAGGTGGCAATATTGGACGGGAGGATAAGAAGGTATTCATTGTTATAGTTCCTTTTTGCCAAGATAGGGAACATCTGCTCACAGTAGCGATTGGAAAATCGCGCAGCGTCCTTTGCTGGAAAGGCTTTCTCCTTTTCGTCAACCTTTATTATCCTCTTGACTCGTTTTGTTGAGGGCTTGACTGCGGTTGAAGAAGGCTCTGCCACTAATGCTCTTTTAGTTCCTCTTCTTGCTGGTGGTCTGGAAGTTGCTTTCTCCTTTCCTTTCTTGGTGGCCATCCTTGTTAATGATGGTGAGAGAGATAGAGAGTGAAAGGTAAGATAGAAAGGGGAAGGGGGAAGGAAGAAAGAAGGAGGGAAAAGAAAAATTAGGATTTGGAGGAGAAGAAGATAAGATATGTGGCAATTTTAGATGGAGCTGTGCGGCGCATGCGACGCGGCCGCTTGGGTGCGCGTCAGGGAGGTGGACGCGATCGCGTCAGTCACGCGGTCGCGTGACCCATGTTATGCGTCTGGCGCGAGTGCATCCTCGCTCCAGCACAATTCTCTGTTCAATTTAATTCAATTGCCAAATTGGGGTGACGCAATCGCGTGGGTCATGCGATCGCATGAATGTGCGTCATAAAATGGGTGACGCGGCCGTGTCGGTGATGCAGTCGCGTGACAAGGATTGTGCTTCCAGCACCAATCCATCATCACGCTCGCACAAAATGTTGATGTGCACCCTTTTACGTCGAAAATTCAGGGCACGCGGCCGCGTGGAGCACGCGGTCGCATGGGAGGCCATGATTCCCATGCGACGCGAACGCGTGAGGGACGCGGTCGCGTGGGTTGATTTGTGCCATTGGCACGCCTCTAGCCCCAATCCAGCCGGACTCTCTGTTCATTTTTTTTTTATTTTTTTAAAAGAAGTATAAAGACGTGTAAATGAAAGAGCACGAAAGCACTAATAAAGAGAAGAGTTATTAAAGAAGAAAAACTAAAAGTGAAGAAAAGAACGATCATACCGCGGTGGGTTGTCTCCCACCAAGCACTTTGCTTTAACGTCCGTAAGTTGGACGCTCCACTAGCTCAATCTGCTGCGATGTGGGGATCTTCCAGGTGGAAGATCTCAAGCTCCTTATTTTTCTGCACCTTCTCACTATGGTACAGCTTCAGGCGTTGTCCATTAACCTTAATAAGTTCAGAGCTTGAAGGAAGGCTTAGGTGATAGACTCCATACGGTTCAGCCTTCTCTACTCTGTATGGACCTTCCCATTTTGATCTCAACTTACCGGGCATGAGCCTTAGTCGAGATTTGTAAAGGAGAACAAAATCTCCAGGTTGGAACTCTCTCTTCTTGATATTTTGATCATGCACAGCTTTCGTCTTTTCCTTGTAAATTCTGGAATTCTCATAAGCTTCTAGGCGAAGGTTCTCCAGTTCCTGCAGTTGTAACTTTCTTTCAGCTCCGGCATTCTCAATTCCCATGTTGCACTCCTTAACTGCCCAGAAGGCTCTGTGTTCGATTTCAACTGGGAGATGACAAGCTTTTCCATAAACTAAGTGGAAGGGACTTATCCCAATGGGTGTCTTGTATGCTGTTCTATATGCCCACAGTGCATCTTGTAGTCTGGTGCTCCAGTCTTTTCTATGAGGCTTTACTATCTTTTGCAAGATACGCTTAATTTCTCTGTTTGACACCTCGGCTTGCCCATTAGTTTGGGGATGGTAAGCTGTTGCAACTTTATGGATTATCCCATGCTTCTTCATCAATCCTGTTAGTCTCTTGTTACAAAAATGGGTGCCTTGATCGCTCACGATCGCTCGTGGTGATCCAAAGCGGTATATAATATGGTTTCTCATAAAGGAAACAACAGTGTTAGCATCATAAGTGCGGGTAGGAATTGCTTCCACCCATTTGGAAACATAATCCACATCTAACAATATATAAAAATATCCACTAGAATTTGGAAATGGACCCATGAAGTCAATGCCCCAAACATCAAAAATTTCACAGAAAAGCATATATTGTTAAGGCATCTCATCCCTCTTGGATATGTTACCAAATTTCTGGCATGGGTGACAAGATTTACAAAACTCAGCAGCATCTCTAAAAAGAGTAGGCAACCAGAATCCGCAGTCTAAGATCTTTCTAGCTGTTCTTTGAAGGCCAAAGTGTCCTCCACTCTCAGATGAGTGACAGGCCTCTAAAATGGACCGGAATTTTGATTGAGGCACACAACGTCTAATTATTTGGTCAGCGCCACATCTCCATAAATATGGGTCATCCCATATATAATATTTAGACTAACTTTTCAGCTTGTCTCTTTGATGTTTAGAAAAATGTGGGAGAAATGTGCGGCTAACTAAATAATTAGCAACAGGTGCATACCAAGGGACTACCTCAGATACTGCTTGCAGGTTGTCAAAAGGAAAATTATCATCTATAGGAGTAGAATCATCCTTAATATGTTCAAGGCGACTCAAGTGGTCTGCTACTAAATTTTGATTACCACTCCTATCCTTTATTTCTAAATTAAATTCTTGTAGCAGCAGTATCCAAGGTACAAGTCTTGGTTTGGACTCCTTTTTAGCTAATAGATACTTTAGAGCTGCGTGGTCCGAATACACTACTACTTTGGTACCAAGTAAATAAGCCCGGAATTTATCCAGAGCAAAAACAATAGCAAGTAGCTCTTTTTCAGTAGTAGTATAATTGGACTGGGCAGTGTCTAAAGTCTTAGACGCATAGGCAATAACAAAAGGATCATTACCTTCACGCTGAGCCAGCGCTGCTCCTACTGCATGGTTAGAAGCATTGCACATGATTTCAAACGCCTGGTTCCAGTCTGGTCCTCTCACAATTGGGGCTTGCGTTAGAGCAGTCTTCAGCTTATCAAACGCTTGTTTGCAATCCTCACTGAACTCGAGCTCAATATCCTTCTGCAGTAATCTGGATAAGGGAAGTGCCACCTTACTAAAGTCCTTAATAAATCTCCTGTAGAAACCTGCATGGCCAAGGAATGAACGGACTTCCCTCACAGAAGAGGGGTAAGGTAAACTAGAAATAACATTCACCTTTGCTGGGTCTACAGAAATGCCATTATTAGATACCACATGTCCTAATACAATCCCTTGTTTTACCATAAAGTGGCATTTTTCGAAATTCAATACAAGGTTTGTATTAACACATCTATCTAATACTCTAGATAACCCATCTAAGCAAAGGCTAAAAGAATCCATAAACGCTAAAATCGTCCATAAAAACTTCCATACAGTCCTCAATAAGATCAGAGAAAAGACTCATCATGCACCTTTGAAAAGTAGCTGGTGCATTGCACAAGCCAAAGGGCATTCTCTTATAAGCATAGGTCCCAAAAGGACATGTAAAAGTAGTTTTTTCCTGATCCTCAGAAGCTATATGAATCTGGAAATAACTTGTGTAACCATCTAGAAAGCAGTAATGTGATTTACCTGACAGGCGATCCAGCATTTGTTCAATGAATGGAAGTGGGTAGTGATCCTTACGGGTAGCTTGGTTGAGACACCTGTAATCAATGCAGACTCTCCAAGCATTCTGAACTCTAGTTGCTATGAGCTCTCCATGCTCATTCTTCACGGTAGTGACTCCGGACTTCTTGGGCACCACTTGTACTGGGCTTACCCATTCACTGTCTGAATTGGGATATATGATACCGGCCTCCAATAGTCTGGTCACCTCCTTTTTGACAACTTCCAAGATGGTGGGATTCAATCTTCTCTAGGGTTGACGGACAGGTCTTTCTCCCTCTTCTAAAAATATTCTGTGCTCGCATACTTGAGGGTTGATTCCCACTATGTCTGCCAAACTCCACCCAATTGCCTTCTTATGCTTCCTTAGCACATCAAGTAGCTGCTCTTCTTGTTGAGAAGTCAGTTCTCTTGCAATAATAACCGGAAGCTTCTGCTCGTCCTCGAGATAAGCATATTTGAGGTGTGGAGGAAGAGGTTTCAATTCTAACTTTTGATCATGGGCAGGCTCTGGATTATCTGGAGCTCGTGAAAATGGCGAAGTGCCCTCACTGTCAGTTAAGAGGGTCCCCACACTCGGACCTTGTCCAGTGTGCCTCTCTTCAAACTCTTCTTTTTAAACTTCAGCCATACTTTCGTCTATGACATCACACTAGAAGATATAACGATCTTCTGGGGGGTTGTTAATGACTCCATTCAGATTGAAGATCACTATGCGGCCATCTATTTCAAAGGAGTATGTTCCTGAAAAAGCATCCAATTTGAATTTTGATGTCTTCAGGAATGGTCTTCCAAGTAGGATCGATGATGGCTTATCTGAATCATTATGGGGCATCTCCAATATATAAAAATCAGTGGGAAATGTGAGCCCTTTAATATTCACCAAAACATCTTCAGCAACTCCAGCCACTGTAATAATGCTTTTATCTACTAACACAAAATGAGCTGCCGACCTTTTTAAGGGAGGGAGCCTCAAAAAATCATATATGGACAAAGGCATTATACTAACACATGATCCTAAATCACACATGCAATCATAAATTACTACACCACCAATAGTACAACTAACTATGCAAGGACCTGGATCACTACATTTTTCAGATAATCCTCCCATTAAAGTAGATATAGAACTACCTAAAGGAATAGTTTCTAATTCATTAATCTTGTCTTTATGGATACATAAGTCTTTTAGAAACTTTGCATATTTAGGTACCTGCTGAATAACATCAAAAAGGGGAACAGTTACCTCGACCTTTTTGAATATCTCTACCATTTTAGGATCAGGTTCCAGCTGCTTCCTGGGCTTCCTTGCAAGCTGTGGAAATGAAATGGGAACAGTGGGTTCCGTGGTTCCTGCGCCTTTTGGTGCTTCTTCTTGTGCTTGAGCTATCTCTTCTTCAGCTATGTCCTGTATATCCTCTTCCTCTTCAACATCTTCGATTTCCACCACTTCTTCAGCTGAGGCGTATTCTGGTGAGCTTGGTTCCTCCTGATTCCTCTCCTGCAGTGTAGTTCCAGACCTCAAGGTGATGGCATTAATGCCTCCCTTTGGATTGGGTAATGGTTGAGATGGGATTCCAGTGGTGCTTGAAGGTTAGTTACTGGAATTTTGTGCTGAACTAAGCTGTGTCATAAAAGCTTGGAGAGTAGAGGTGAGACCATTCAGACTGGCGTTAATACTGTTCACGATGGTACTTTCCATGGCCAGTTGACTTTTCTCAAAAGCTTGTAATAAATCTTCATTAGAAGATACAGAAGAATGAGTAAATTGAGAGGTTTGCTGCTGATTGTTCGGTGGTCCTTGGTTTTGCCTCAGGTGAGGTGCTCGGTAAGGTTGATTTTGCTGCCTGTTGTTGTTATTATTCTACCTCTGATTTCCCTGATTATCTCTGCCTCCCCTGTTATTGTTGTCCCTCCAATTCTGGTTTGAATTGTCCTGCCATCCATGGTTATTATTTCCACTTTGATTATGCCCTTGGTTGGGGTGGTCATAGAAGTTGTGAGTGGATGCCACCATGTTGTCTTCTTGTTGGAGCTACAGGCATTCATCAGTGTAATGGCTGTAATCAGCACAAATTCCGCAAATTCTTTGTGGGATTAGTTGTTGGTTTTGCTGTGGTTGAGTTTGTTGAGCTTGTTGATTCAACTGCATTTGCTTCAGCAGGTTGGTCATCTCACAGATGCTTTGAGTTAGAGCAGCAGTCTCTCTGCCAAAAGATACTTCTGCAACGGCTTTTGAACGGCCTTGCTTCTGTCTCTGGTTCCGAGTAGATTCAGCTAAATCACTGATCAATTTCCAAGCTTCATCAGTGGTCTTATACTTCTTCATAGACCCATTGCTGGCACTTTCCAATGTGGTCTTATCTTGGGGCCTCATACCTTGTGTGATATAGCTGAGTAGCACGATCTTGTCAATCATGTGGTGGGGGCATGCTTCCAGAAGATTATTGAAGCGCTTCTAGAAGATTATTGAAGCGCTTCCAGTATTCGAAGAGAGTCTCATTGTCATCCTGAACAATCGTAGAGATATCCTTCCTCAATTTATCAGTAATTTCAGATGGAAAGAATTTCTCCAGAAACTCCTTTCTGAGTGTATCCCAGTTGGATACATTTGCTATAGGTTGAGTGTAGTACAACTCTCTTGCTTTTCCCTCAAGAGAGAACGGAAAAGCTTTCAGCAGAATTGAAGTTTCATCAGTGCTATCACGCCTGACAGTAGAACAGGCTGCCTGGAAATCTCTCAAGTGCTTGATAGGCTCTTGAGCAGGTAGGCCATGAAACTTGGGCATCAAATTTAACAGTGCGGTCTTTATTTCAAAATCTGTAGCTACCGCTGGATGATGCGCTTGAAATGGTTGCATTGTAAAATCAGGAGCTCCTTCCTCCTGAATGGTAATTCTTCTAGATGCCATGTTTTCTGCACATAAAACAACCGAATCAGTAGAACGGGGGCGGGTTTCTTCCTCAGAATCACTTTCAGATCTGCCCTCAGAGCGGGCTAACCTACGCTGTTCTCGCCTTATTCGTGAAATAGTCCTTTCAATTTCAGGATCGAATATTAGCAAGCGCGGATCAGGAAGTGAACGCGTCATTTGACGGAAGAAACATGCAGCTCATAGTAGCAAAATTAAATAAAATGCAAATAAATAAATTCTAATTAATAAAATTAGCACTCTATTGTAACTCCCCCGACAACGGCGCCAAAAATTGATGGGACGCAGAAGCTGGTGAATTAAAAATTATTAAAATGGTTACGTTGCAAGTATAGTTCTTAACTCACCAAAAATCTACCTATCAATTTAAAAGTATGTCATAGAGAATTTCAATTAAAATTACTGGGAGTTTTAAGTCCCAGGTCGTCTCCCAACGAGTTGCAGAAAAGTGTGCTATCTTATTAATTAGATGTTCCAAGAAGTTGAGCTAAGTAAATTGGGATGTAAATTGAGGAAATT
Organism: Arachis hypogaea; assembly: GCF_003086295.3. Classification (NCBI taxonomy): domain Eukaryota; kingdom Viridiplantae; phylum Streptophyta; class Magnoliopsida; order Fabales; family Fabaceae; genus Arachis; species Arachis hypogaea. The sequence continues at coordinate 54,465,799 of NC_092050.1, forward strand.
TAAATAATATGAATAAAAGCCTTGACTGGGAGTTGATTGGTTGGAATTTCTACTATTGATGGTGCGATTGTAAGTTAATTTATAATTAATGGTTATTCTGTTTGGTTATCCTTTACTAGGTAAGGGAAAGTCAAACAAGTTGGAATGCCAGATCTGTTCACAAGTTGCAACCCACTTAGTTCAAAGGGATTGGCGTCGGTGACAGGATAGCAATCCAACATTCAACCCAACTACAAATTTTCTTTCAATCCTTCCAACTCAAGAGTTCCTTTTAATCAACTCCCCATCAAGTAAGGAAACTACTCACGCATTGTAAATAAAGAATCCATAGCACATGAAAGGGAATTAAAAGAAGACATGATTATTGGAATTGAAATTGAATTAAAAACAAATAATCCTTGCATTAAATAATCATAAAAGTATCTGAATGACAAAATTGAACAAAACAAAGAACATGGAAGAATAAAACCAAGTTACGAAAACAAACTAGAATGATGAAGTCTTGATGAGGAAATAACTCTTCTCAATGTTCTAATGCTAAGACCAATTGAAAAATTAAAATCCTAAAAACCTAGAGAGGAAAAAACTAAGAGAGTAAAAAAAACTAGATCTCAAACTACTGAATGAATGTGTGTGTTGTTTCTGCATATTCTCTGACTCTAGTCTGCTGTTCCGAGCCGAAAACTGGGCAGATTATGCAGATCGCACATGTCACGCGATCGCGTCATCCATGCGGACGCGTCGCTTGCGCTTTTTTCCTTTCCACGCGTTCGCGTCGTCCACGCTACTGCGTCGCTTGCGCTTTCCAATCCGCGCGGCCGTGCAAGCCATGCGGCCGCGTCACTGCGAATTGTGCTCCTTCGCGTGGTCGCGTGAGACATGTGACTGCGTGACTTCTTGCTGGTTATCTCTTCAAATTATTGTGTTCTTTCTATTTTTGCTAGCTTCCTCTCCAATCTCCATCTCATTCATGCCCTATAAAGCCTGAAACACTTGACACACAGATCACGGCATCGAATAGAATAAAGGAGAATTAAAATTAAATAATTAGAGTCTCTAGGAAGCAATTTTCAAACATGTACTAAATTTAGGAAGGAAATCTAATGCATGCTAAATTGATGAATAAGTGGGTAAGGATCATGACAAAACCACACAATTAAACACAATATAAACTATAAAATAGTGGTTTTGTCACTCATATACAAATTACTCAACTAACCAGCAAGATCAATATCATTCATCATATATACATGTTCATTTCTTAATACGTTATCATTTATCATTAATTCATCATATAGCATTCTATTTCCAACACGAACATCAATGACTAAACCAATGCTCAACATATTTCAGCACTTTCATCAAGGCATTAAACAATTAACATATTCATGCATTCCAAACTATCCTATGGTCATCCAGCCTAAGTTTTCACAAAACCTTACAAATTAAATATGAGAAAGCAAAATCATACCTTGGTTGATTTCTCCCCCAAGCCAAAAATACTAAAATTCAAGCTTCAAGATTCCTAATCAACTTTAATGATTCCAGCTACCAAGGGTTGTTCCAAGAGCTCCAATTCACCAACTCAAACTGCAAATTAACATATATTTAATCTAATTTATACAATTCACTAAATTATCACTAGGGTACACAAAAATTGGACAAACCACAAGGGTTTAGAGTTTTCTTATCTTACCTATTGATGATTGGAGTATAATCCAACAATTATCCAATGTTAGATTGAACCTAAACCACCAAAATCAACAAAATCACTCAAAACTCAAACCAATTTCGTGGAGAAAGGGGCCACAAAAAATTGGGTGCAAATTACAAAGAAACTTACCACTTTGTTTGGATAGTATTGAAGAGGACTCCGAGACAAATGCGTGGCCACAAATGGCTCATCAATTGGAATTCCGGATTGAAAGTTACGAAGGATTGAATGTTGGAGTGAATAGTGAACAAAGGGTTTGTGTTTCTTGCTCCCTTTCTCACTGTGAATTGAAATGAATAATGGGGAAGGAGGCTGAATTTTTAACTTGTATGTGGGTTGTGGTTATGGGCTTGGTCCCGGTTTGATTGGTTCGGCCTATTTGGCTTAATCTTCGGCCAAATTCTTTGAAATTAGTGTCAAAATTCTTATTTTAATTAGCTCTATCTTATTAAACTATATAATTGGCATTTCTAATTTCTTTTACTAAAAACTAATTCATTGATTAATTATTCACTAATTTTGTGGAATTTACAGGAATCCCATTGAATTGATTCGAAAAATTTCTTTTGAACTTGCTTAAAATGTTTTCGTGGAGTATAGGAAAGAGCTAGAATAAGCAATCTTGTGAGTTGTGGAACCTTAATGTGTGGTTGGATACTCCAACCACAATTTTTATTCTTGTGTGTTATACTCCTTCTTTGATTGTGATTTTGAATTGGCTTAATTCTTTATATCCGATATTTGATGTTTTGAATGTATTTAGCATGATTGAGGCCATCATTTCAATTGAAACTCACTAACCCATATAGCCATACCCTTACATCAACCTTTGTAGCAAATTTTGAGCCTTTGAAACCTCTTTTGTTCTATGTGTTACCACATCACTAATCCTAAATGAAAAACCATGAATAACCTTAAATTGCATCTATGATTAGCTTAGTTTGAGGTGTGTGTGTTAATTAAGTGTGGGGGATTTGTTGGGAGACATTGGTAGTGAATGAAAAATTTTTTTTGGGTACTTCATTGAAAATATTGGAAAATGGGTGTGCATTCATGTGACAAGTTGCTTAATCATATGCAATTAGTGTTGATAAAAGGAAAGAAAAACAAAATTTTCAAATTATGAATATATCTTTTTCTCAATTAAAAAAAAACTAAAAAGGGGACAAAATACCCCAAAGTAAAAAAATGGTAATAATGCATATATGTTATGACAAAAAGGGGAATGCATGAATGTGGACAAAGGAAGTGGTGGGTAGTTAGGTTGCATTTTTGGTGATTAGGTGATATATAGGTTGTGTAGACACTTAAGCTAATTAAAGATTCAATTTTAAAGTCCACTTAACCATATCAATCCTACCTTGACCCTAGCCCCATTACAGCCCTTTAAAGACCTCATAATATTTGTGTTCATACATTAAGTACTTGTTGATTATTAGATGAAGAGAAAATTTGAGAAAGCATGGGTAGAGGAGAATTAAGTGATTAAACCCTAAACACTGAGCGCTTAGAGTGTACACACATCCGGTGAGGGGTTTGATCGCTCAATTCTATTTCTCCACACCTTGTTTATATTGTATTGCAAGTTGCTCAATTATGAACTTGAATCAATTTTTTGGATTATGATTACATTGCACTTGTGGCTCGTTTTAGCTCTATGTGCTTATATACTTGCTTGGAAGTTTGGTTGTTTGTTTTTTTGCCAATTTCATAGGACATTATGGTATAGATATAGGTAGATATCATGCATTAGTATAGTTGCATACATGTGAGTAGTTGCATTCATTAACTTATTCACGCCATCTTTTACTTTCTCATTTGATTAGAATGAGGACATGCTATTGTCTAAGTGTAGGAAAATTGATGAATCCATATTTGATGATAAATTTTGGATTGAAATGAATGGATTTCATCAAATAATCTAACTTTAATTCACTAAAATAGTATGCATTTGTGATTTCCTTCCAAATTGCACATAATTGCAAAAACATGCTTTTTAGGCTCCAAAAATGTTAATTTTAATTCTCTTAAATTTCATTCGATCTATGGATATGTCTGTTAAGTGATTTCAGGTCTTAGGAATCAAGGTTAGATTGGAAGAGATGGAAAAATGAGCAAGCAAGAGTAGGAAATCATAAAGAAATGGAGATTTTGAATTTCTGCATTTGTGCATACGGATCATTACAGCTATGCGTATGCACACTTCATTTTCTCCTCGGCCGCGTACGCGGACCACATTGTTGCGTACACGGGAATGCTATCACGTGCCTCGTTAGTGGAGACACCCTGGGGGCAATTTCTAGCTTGCTTTTGGCCCAGTTTGAAAGCCAATTCGAAGACTAGAGGTTGGCTGTGAAGCAAGCTTGACGACATACATTCCATTAGTTTAGTTTTACATAGTTTTGAGTTTTAGAGAGAGAAACTCCTCATTCTCTCTAGATTGTAGTGTTATTCATTTTCACTTCAATCCATGGTTTAGATTCTTGTTAATTTCAGTTTTTATTACTCTAATTGTAGTTTCTACTCTCTAATTTTGCTTAGCACTCTTGTAATTTTAGTTATTTTGGGTTATAATTTGGATCTTTGGTGTGCGAAATTGAACTCCAGAAGTTTCGCACAGATGAACTGGCAAGTACACCAGGTCGTCCAAGTAAAACCTCAAGTGAGTGAGGGTCGAATCCCACGGAGATTGTTGGATTAAGCAAGCAATGGCTATCTTGTAAATCTGAGTTAGGCGATTAGAAAAGATGATTGTTTGGTTGAAAGCATAAACGAAATAGAAAAGAATGAAATATCAAGTTAATATGAAAGCAATGATAGAGATTCAGTTAAGGCTTCGGAGATGCGTATTCTTCCCGAATTAACTTTTCTTACTGTCTACTTCAATAACGAATGATTCATTCAATGGCATCCGTAATTGACTAACTAGTGTAGCATCCTTATCAAGTTAGCCTCTTCTAAACTATAGCAGTCCATCATATCCGAGCAACTCATGTAGCATCCTCATCAAGTTAACTCATGGCTTTCCACTATAGCCGAAGGTGAAGACTTAAGCTCCCTTTTACGATCCTACTCAAAACGCCACAGACAAGGTCGGATCTTCCGAATCATGGAATGTTGCTTCTCAGACTCTAGCCTTAACACCACAGAGACCTCAGTAACCCACGATCAACAGGATTTTATGTCACTTATCAAAATTTGCCCAGGCACTCTCTTAGAATCCATAGTGCATTATCTAGCTGTTGTTCAAAACTATCTGGGTCAGGACTCACACGGAACCCATGTAGAATAAGGATGACTATCATAGTTCATCCTCAATTCATGAGATGAAGAACAAAAATGCACAAGAGAATGGAATCAAACGTGTATTGAAACAAATACAGTAATATTATTAATCCATGAGAATCAGCAGAGCTCCTAACCTTAATTAGGAGGTTTAGTAGCTCATAGCTTAAAGAAAGTAGTGTGAATTCGAAAGTGGTGGAAGAAGATCCTAAACAAGGGTGATCTTTTCCTATATATAATAACCTAATAACTAATAAGTACAAAATTATGATAGATTAGACTAGAGGTGCAAAAATTCACTTTTGGGCCCACTTTGGTTGAGTACTTGGGATGATCTTGGCGTCCAACTTTAGGGATGGGCGTTGAACACCCATTGGCGGTGATTGGCACTGCCTTGTGCCTCTTGATGGCATTGAATGCCAGGAATAGCATGGAATGTGGAAGTCAACGCTGGCTTGGGTTCCATTGGGGCGTTGAATGCCAGAAAGGGGGTGACTCCTTGGCGTTCAACGCCGAATATGGGCAGGCTCCTTCGAAGAAAAGCATAGACCATCATATATTGCTGGAAAGCTCAAAAATTTAGCTTTCCAACACCGTTAAGAGCATGGCATTTGGACCCCTGTATCTCTAGAAATACTTGTTTGAGTGCATGGAGGCCAGAGTCTGACAGCATCTGCTATGCTTTCCTTGCCTCTGAATCGGACTTTGCCAAAACTCCTCAATTTCAGTCAGAAATTACCTAAAATCTTCAAAAAACATAACAACTCAAAGAGGAATCCAAAAATGTGAATTTAGCACTAAAACCTATGAAAATATAATAAAACTTAAGCAAAACATAACTAAAACAATATGAAAATGATGCCAAAAAGCATATAAAATATCCACTCATCAGAACACCAAACATAAACTGTTGCTTGTCCCCAAGCAACCAAAAACAAAGTAGGATCAGAAAGAAGAGAAGGATACAATAAATCTTAGAGTTTTCAAGGAAGCTTAGTTCTAAGTGATGAGCGGGGTTAGTAACCATTTAATTCTGAACAGTTTTGGCATCTCACTATCCTTTGAAGCTCAGAAGTGTTGGTGTCTTTAGGAATTCAGAATTTGGATGATATTATTGACTCTCTTAGTTTAGTTCTCTTTTATTCTTGAACATAGCTTCTTTTAGAGCCTGGCCATGACCCTAAGTGTTTTGTTTTCCCAATCTACCACCGGATACATAAACACCACAGGCACTTAACTGGGTGAACTCAATTGGATTGTGATTCAGATTTGCTAGAATCCCCAGACAGTGGTACCTAGAGTTCTTAGGCACACTTGCTGCGAGCGTTAACGTCGGTTAGGAAAATTCACACAAAATAATTCGGTTGATAGTATAGTTCCCAACCGACAAACAACACTCAACCAAAGTTTGGAATCAAAAGATGTCACAACTCAAAACAATTATAAACCGGGAGTTTGAATTCCCAGGTCGTCTCCCAAGGACCAATGATCAATGAGTGCACAATTTTTGTTGTGAAGGCAACAAGATTTTCAATGAAGAGATAAACAATTAAAGAAATAAAAGAACATTCAAAATTGCAATTAATGAACTAATAAAGGAATTAAAGAAATAGCTATGTAATATGAACAAGTAAACTATAAAAGTGATTGATGTATGTGTATGTATGTGTATGTGGTTCAAAGCATAAATGAAATCTTGGCTTGGGATGAGCTAAGGTCCTTTCCTTATTGGAACCACAACTATGACAATTGTGATGGATTAATCCCACTTAGTTAACCCTCACATCGGAAAGTAGGTTAAGTGAGCATAGTTGTTCTTAATCTATAAATCCTAACTCACTTACTAATTATCTTAGCAACAAGTTAGCGTTAATCGAAATAAGAACAATTAACAATCCAAGAATTATAACTAAATGTTGGATATTCCAACTCTAGGAACCCAATTGCTCATTTTCCCCAAGCCAAGAGGTGGAAATTTAGCCCATAATTAAACTTGACATTTCCACAATAAACACTAAACATGGGAAAATTGAGAAAATGCTTGAAACTATGAGCAACATATGATCAAAATCAACAATACCAACTCAAACAAGCATATAATAATCATCAATCATCAAAATCATCAACAAGAGATCAAAATTGCAAAAAGTATATACATTAACACTATGACTTTAAATACAAGAAAGAGTATCAAAATTACAAATCTAAAGAGTAGTAATTAAGAAATACTTACAATAGAGGCTAGCAAAACCCTAATATAAACCCTAATGGTGTTGAGAGAAAACTTAAGGAAAAACTAAACTAAAGCCTCCTACTACTACTGTAAAAACAATCCTAATGATATCCTATGCTTCTATGATGTTTGCCCCCTCCAATATGAGGTATGGCCATCAGAAATGGGCCTCCAGTCCATCAGAAACGCAAGTCACGTGCATTTTTATTGAAGACATGTGCGGGTACCTGTGCGTACGCACAGACGTGTGCGCACGCACAGTTGGCCGGAATCTCAGGTTGTGCGTACACACAAGGGGTCGGGCACACGCACACTTCGCGATACTTTGGATGCATGTGCGATGTGCCAGATGTTGTGCGCTCGCACACTTGGCCTTGATTTGTGATAACCCCCAATTTTGTGGTTTATCTTGTGCTTAATTTTGGGGATTTTATCAACTTTTTTCACATTTATTCAATGAAATAGCATGGTTTTGTATTCTCCCTAAATTTGTGCTTAAGTGTGAAAACATGCTTTTTAGGCCCTTAAAGAAGTAAACTGAAAAGCTTGCAAAGTGGAGAATTCTTGAAGAAATGAGCATTTGGATAATTGAGGGTCACGCACACGCGTCATCCACGCGTACGCGTAAGTTGAAGATTTGCAAGCCACACGCACGCGTCACCCACGCGTACGCGTGAGGAGGGATTTTGGCCAGCGACGCGCACGTGTCACCCACGCGCACGCGTCACCCAAAGCACGTGACCTCATTAAAGTGAAAACGATGGGGGCAATTTCTGAGCTTCCCAAGCCCAAATCCAACTCATTTCTGAGGGTATTTCATGCAGAATTCAAGATTGGGCAAAGGGGGAGCACTTAGTTGTAGGATAGCATCATGTAGGTTACTTTATAGAGAGAGAAGCTCCCTCTTCTCTCTACAATTAGGGTTCTTAGGGTATTTGCATCTTAGATTTAGGGTTTAATTATTGTTTTCATCTTGTTTTCCTTTCAATTTCTTGTTTCTACATCTCGATTCTCTTAGTTTGTATTTTTAATTTCCCTTTGCATGCCACTTTATGTTTATGAATACTCTTATTGGATTTGGCTTTTCTTTAATGCAACTGATGTTTCTTTTATGTTCTTATGGTTGATTTGAGTTGTTAGTGTCAATTTTCTTGCATTGGGTAGTTGTAGAATTTACCTTTCCTTGCAATTTACCATTCTTTCCTTTTATGCCTTCCAAGTGTTTGACAAAATACTTGGTTGGATTTTAGAGTAGCTTTTTGAGCATTCTTGGCTTGGAAAGAGGAATTAGGAAATCTTGAGTCATTAATGCCCAATTTAGATTGGTGATCTAGAGTTGTTAGATAATATTATTTCCATTGACTATAATCTCTTGCTAATTCAATTAGTGAGTTGATTAGGATTTTTGGATTGAGATTAACTAGTCATATTTGAGTTTCTCTCATGGAAGATAACTATGCACCTTCTTCCATGTTGGAGATGACAAAATAGGATAAATTCTTGTTAATTATGGTATTAGTGACTAGGATAGAAAGCTTATGTTCTCAATCCTTGCCATGAATGTATCTCTTTATTAATTGTTCCTTCGTTGTTTGTTTTACTTTTCTTGTCATTTATTTACTTGCGCTTTTACCAAATCAAACCCCCCTTATTCCCTCAAAGCCAATAATCATTCACTTCATTGCAATTCCTTGTAAGACGACCCGAGGTTTAAATACTTCGGTTAATTTTTACTGGGGTTTCTACTTGTGACAACCAATCTTTTAAATCTGATTTGAGAATTATTAGTTGGTTTGGAGCTATGCTTACAACGAAGTTCTTATTTCTATAAGAGGAATTCTAGACCGACAATAATTCTTACTATCAAATTTATGGCGCCGTTGCCGGGGAGTTGCAATGGTGTTATGTGACGATCGAATTTCTTCCAGTAAAGAATTTTTATAAAAATAATCGCATTGTAAGTATAGTTTCTAAACCAACAGAGAATCCTTTCGTACAAAAACTTTGGTTATCACAATTAACAAAACCCAATAAATTTATAACCGAAGTATTTAAACCCCGGGTCATCTTCTCAAGGAATTATAGGGAGGTGTGTTTATTATTGGTTATGGAAAAAGGTGTATTTTTGGGTTTTTGAAATAAGGAACAAGTAATTTAAATGGCAAGAAAAATAAATTAATAATTAGAAAATCTCTTGGCAAGGTATGAGAACTGAAAATCCTATCCTAGTTATCCTTATCAGGTGTGATAAGAATTGGATTTTGCTCCCACTTAGTTAACCCTTACTAAATAAAGGAAAGTCAAGTGGACCAATCGATTTGATCCTCAAGTCCTAGTCAACCCCTATGGAAAGACTAGCTTTAGAGCGATCCAAATCAATCAACAATCCCAATTTCCAATCAACTGCTGAGTTTGATAACTCAAGTGTCACCAATTACTTAACCAAAGCCAAAAGGAGAAAAAATCTAAATTAAATTAAAAGCATCAATAACTAAATAAAACAATTATAAATCTAAAATACCTCAATATGTATTAATTAAGAAAATTAATCCTAACATGGAGTTCATAAACCAAATTGAAAAGACAAATAACAATTAAAGTAATAGAATAAATAAAAGTAGAAAATAAATTAAAGGAACATTGAACCTGTGATTGAAGAGAAGTAGCCTAATCATAATAGAAATCCTAAATCCTAATCATAATCCTAAATCCTAGGAGAGAGGAGAGAGCCTCTCTCTCTAAAAACTACATATAGATTATGAAAAGTGAATAATCGAAGATCCCCTTGAATGGATGCATTCCCCCACTTTATAGCATCTAATCTGTATTTTCTGGACCGAAAACTGGGTCGAAAATAGCCCAGAAATTGCCCCAGTAATTTCTGGTACGTACAGGTTGCGGGAAAGTGACGCGGAAGCGTCGTCAACGCATTTGTGCGGATTGGGTTTTTGCCAAGTCACGCATGCGCGTGATCCACGCGTTCGCGTCGCCTGGCTTTGGGGCAGCTATAGCAAATTATATATCGTTGTGAAGCTCCTGACGTTAGCTTTCCAACACAACTGAAACTGTATCATTTGGACCTCGGTAGCTCGAGTTATGATCGTTTGAGTGCAAAGAGGTCAGGCTGGACAGCTTAGCAGTTCCTTCAGCTTCTTGTATTCCTTTCACTTTTCCATGCTTTCTTTCCATCCTCTGAGCCATTCCTGCCCTGTAATCTCTGAAATCACTTAACACACATATCACGGCATTGAATGGTAATAAGAGAGGATTAAAGTTAGTAATTAAAGGCCCAGGAAACATGTTTTCAATCATAGCACAAAATCAGGAAGGAAAATGTAAAACATGCGAATTGTATGAATAAGTGTGCAAAGATTTGATAAAAACCACTCAATTGAGAACAAGATAAACTGTAGAATACTGGTTTATCAACCTCCCACACTTAAACATTAGCATGTCCTCATGCTAAGCTCAAGAGATGCTATAAAGAAGTGAAGGGGAACGGTAGAATACATGAAATACAACCTATCTATATGAATGCAACTACATGCAGAATATTTCTACCTACTTGGATAAAAGTAAATAAGTTCTTCAATGACAAAAATAACTCAAATTCCACTAATTCAAATTATACAGTTAAAACAAGTAAACTTGTAAGAAGACAGCTCATGAAAGCAGGGAACATAGAATCAAGCATTGAACCCTCACTGGTAGTGTATATGTACTCTAATCTCTCAAAGGTCTAGGGTTAATTCACTCTACTATTCTCTAATCATGCTTTCTAAACTTTGTTCTTCATCTAACTAATCAACAAAAATTTAATGTACCAATGCAAACATCATGAGGTCTTTTCAGAGTTGTAATGGGGCTAAGGTAAGGGTGATGATATATGTATGGCCAAGTGAGCTATAATATGAATCTTTAATTAACCTAAGCTCTTCACCTATACACACACTCTATGTACTTCTAAAATCATGCCTAGCTACCCAAAATTCCCATTTTTGCATATCATACTCATGTATCAACTTTTCTTTAATTTTATCACATATGCATTGATCTTTTCCTTAACTTAACTTAGCATTGGGCTGATTTTGTCCCCTTATTTATTTACTTATTTATTGAATATTGTTTTGGATTTTTTTCTTTTTTTTTATTATTTTTTCTTTTTTTTTAATTTTTGAAACATAAATACAATATATCAATGCACATGGTATTTTAATTATTTTGGTTTCACATGAGCATGCTCCCAAATTTCAAATGATTTATAGAGTTAATACCTTCCTATCAACCCAAGTTCCCACAGTTTCCCCACACTTAGTTGATACACAATCTCTATCTTAAGCTAACCAAAGATTCAATTTGGGATTTTTAATTTATTTTTCTGCTTAAGGCTAGTGATGTGGTTATAGAATAGAAGGGGATTAAAAGGCTCAAGGGAGCTAACAAGGGTGACGTAAAAGGGTAAGCTTATTTAGGATAAGCGAGTAAAAACAAATGATGGCCTCAATCATATGCAAGCATGTAAATTCACTAAATAGTGGACATATAGAATGGAACAAAGTAAAGATTGCAATCATAGGGAAGAAAACACACAAGAATAAAAATTTATGGTTAAATAATGTAACCATATAAATAAGCTCAAAATCTCACAGGTTGTGTGTTCTTAGCCATAAACTATGTTCCAATTTACAATCTTCAAACAAGTTTTAACATAAAAATTTTAATTTAAATTAGTGAAATTTTATAAAATAAGGTCTTGAAAAGAAACTCATTACTTTAACCAAGCAGTGGTAAAATATGCACAAAATCAAGAAAAATATGCAATCAAACATGTAAATGCAATGATGAACTAATAAGGAAAATAAAACATTGGTGTTGGGAAGGAAATAACTAACCCATGGAGATCGGTATCGACCTCCCCACACTTAAAGATTGCACCGTCCTCGGTGCATGCTAAGATGTGCAAGTGGATGGGTGGCTCCAACTGATGCTTTTCTCCAAAGAAGGTGCAGATTGACTTATCAGTTGCCCCATGTAGAAGTTCTTTCTTTTCCTTCTCGGTGGCCAGCCTGAAAGAAGAAGAAAAGAAGAAAAATAACCCAGAAACAAAGATAGAAAAAAAATAAAATATTGGTGTTAATGCCAAATAATAAGGGTCTCAATTACATGGTAGCTATAACATGCAAGTGAGAAAACAGTAGAAGCAAATGGCATATCAATAGTGCAAAAATTGCAACAATGGGGGAGAGAGTGTGGGTAATGTAAGACAGTGTGAGTGCATGTCAAATTAAAAGGAAAACCAGTATTATAAAAATTAGCATTGACTTATGAATAATAATACCCAATCAGAATAAAATAAGTCATGAAGCACCAGAATAATTCAAGAAAAGATGTAACAATTGAATAAGAAAATTTACACCATTGAAAAAATAATAGACGTAGAAAAGAAAATAAAAATATGCACAAAATTAAAAGGCAATGAATGAAAGTATGCAAATGAATCAAGTAAAATAGAATGAAAGAGAATAAGGATGAGAAGTTAAGGAGATGAAGAAGAAGAAAGTAAGAAAGGAAGAAGAAAGAATAAGAAAAGATAGAAGAAAGAAGAAAGAATGATAATAGAAAGATAAGTAGGGTTGGAGAAGAAAAGATAGGAATTCTGGCACTGATCTGGATAAACTGTGCGTCACATGCGACACGGACGCGTGGAGCACGTGATCACGTGATTGGCGATATTCTCAAGCAACGCGGATGCGTGGGGCACGCGAACGCGTGACTCGATTTGTGCTAGTGGCGCGAGTGCAGCCCTGCATTTGCGCAACTCTCTGTTTTAAATGCATTTTGCCAAAATTTAGGATGACGCATTCGCGTGGGTGACGCATTCGCGTGGGTGACACGATCACGTGAATAGCCATATTTTGGAAACAACGCAGACGCGTGAGACACGAGGTCGTGTGATAGGGCTGGTGCTTCCAGCATCATTCCAGTCCTACTCCATCATAACTTGCTACCATACACCTTTTTTACGTCGATTTTTAGGGGCACACGTTCGCGTGGGTGACGCGGACGCGTGGAAGGCTCTTTTTTCAGAATGACACGGACGCGTCATTGACGCGGTCGCGTGGTCATGGTTGTGCCTAAGGCGCGCCTCCAGCCACGCTTCCACATGACTTTCTGTTCAATTCTCTTTTCTTCAGAACGCACCTATGACGCGGACGCGTCAGCGACGCTTACGCGTCGTATGCGTTTTTTTTTGTAGAATGCAAAATGAAGATGCTGATGCAAATGTTATGAATGATACTAATAAACATAAAGTAGAATAAAATAAAATAAATTAAAACTAAGACTGAAAAGGAACGATCATACCATGGTGGGTTGTCTCCCACCTAGCACTTTTAGTTAAAGTCCTTAAATTGGACATTTGGAGAGCTTCTTGTCATGGAGGCTTGTGTTTGAACTCATCCAGGAATCTCCACCAATGCTTGTGATTCCAATGGCCTCCGGGATCCCAAACTAGGCGTATAAAGCCTTCAAGCAAGTCAAAGCAAGTGACAAGGCCCCAAGAGTGTCGATTGCTAGACTGAATTCCAGGGTCGCAAACCTTGCTTTTGCACCCGTCTTCTTATTGATCATCTCGATTCCATCCGGGTAGCAAGCAATCTGAATTCTCACTAAAGCGTCCAAACAGCTTCCTAGACCCATACAATTTAATATTCTTCCAACCACGATACTTCAGCCATGAGCTTCCTACCACAATGAACCTAGGATTGTGTTGCCAACCACTAACCATCTATCTCTTACTCTTAAAGCCACAGAGAGCTCTAAGCTGACCATCTGTCTCAAGTAAACCATATTCAAGTGGAATGAGAAAGCTAAGAGATATGAATTTTACCCACTTGAATGTTGTGAAGGATGACGGTGACTTAGGTGGAGGGTCTCCAGCAGCTTTGGCAGAGTGATATCAAGCTCTACTACCTTGTGTTCTTTCTTGACAACTTTCACCTCCTTGCAAGCTTCTTCAGTTTCAACCTCTTCCTCTTGGTAGCTTTCTTCCAATTCAATCTTCTCTTCATTGCTCACCAAGGGCATGGGAGGCTGTGCTTCTTCTTTTTTAAACTCCATGTCAAGTCCAATGGGAGATGATTCAATTGCAGATAAGAATTCATCAATGATTGAATCCATCTCTTGATCAATCTCTTCAAAGTATTCAACCATGATATGCCTTGGAGGTTGTACATCCTCCTCAACATCAATTTCAAACGTCTTTAAAGGAGGCTCTATAACTTGACTTTCCCATGGAGGTTCAGCGTCTCCTAGATCTTCAACCAATTCTTCTTCTTCGATAATTACAGCTTCCTCTACTTGTTCCAGTACAAAGTCATGCTCCGTACTGTCCATTGGAGTTTCTAGTATCTCCTTCATGCTACGTTCTTCATTAGATTGTCCACATGAAGCTATGGGAGTTCCTTGAGTGTCCGAACGTCTGGAAGATAATTGATTTATTGCTTGCTCCAGTTAATGAAGGGTTGCATGAAATTGATCTACTGTTTCCTTGAGGTGAGCCTGTGATTCTTGAGGTGATGGATATGGACATGGTACATAGGGAAATGGTGGTTCTTGGGAGCAATTGGATTGGAATTGGGGTGGATAAGGATCATACGGTGGTGAATGGTGAAAGGGAGCTTGTGAGTGTGGTTGTTCGAAGCTATGTTGAGAAGTGATGCCAGGGCATTTCGGCCAGTTTCACTGACATTTTCTTTAGTGTTTTAGGGTAGTTTCATGCATTTTCTTAGGAAATAAGCAAGTTTTGGGTAGAATTTCACTTACATCTTGATTCAAGCAAACATTATGAATTTTATATTATTTCATGAGAATTATGCATGAATTTAATGACAAATTGGATGATGCATGACTCATAACTTGGATTAGAGCTTTGATGCACTTTATTTGCTTGATTTCAGGACAAAGGAGGCAAGGAAAAGCCACGTTAGTAGCCACGTTAGTCTAACTAACGTGACCACTAATGTGGAATGGGAGCTAGCTTGCAACGTTAATGAGAAAAGTGATCGCCAATAACGCCTTCGAAGCCATCATAGCCCACGTTAAATACCACGTTAACTACATTAACGTGGTAGTTAACGTGGAGGAAAAGGAAGCTCCAAGCGTTAGTGGTAAAAGTGAGTGCCACAAACGCTCCAAAAAGGGCAATTGGCCACGTTAAGAGTCACGTTAACTCAGTTAACGTGAACTCTAACGTGGAAGAGAAAGATAATTCCAACATTAGTGACACTCACCTTTGTCACTAACGTTGGACTAAGCCCATATTAGCTACGTTAAGAGCCACGTTAACTTAGTTAACGTGAACTTTAACATGAAAGGAGCAAGGAATCGCCAATGTTAGTGACACTTACCTTTGTCACTAACGTTGGACTAAGCCACTATGAGCCACGTTAGTTGCCACATTAATTACATTAACGTGGAAGCTAATGTGGAGGAAAGGGATGATGAGCCAGCGTTAGTGACACTCACCTTTGTCACTAACATTGGAGATGGCAATCAACACCACGTTAATGTAATTAACGTGAGGCACTAACGTGGGAAAGGAGCGTTTTGGAGCGTTAGTGAAAAAGGTAGGTGTCTCTAACGCTCTCGAAGATTTGGCAAGCCTACGTTAAAGGTCACGTTAACTATACTAACGTGAACTCTAACGTAGGGAGAAAGGGGTACTCTCAACGTTATTGGGAAAGGTAAACCCCAGTAACGTTTGCGAAGGGCCAAGAGGCAACGTTAGTGGTCACATTAGTGCCACTAACGTTGAAGTTAACGTGGACCATTTTGGGTTAGGAACATTAGTGAAAAAGGTGATTGTCACTAACGTTCTCGACCCCACATTTTCACTTAACGTTAACACCACTAACGCCCTAAGCTAAAGTCCATGCCTACTGCACACTTTCTCTGCAAGTGAAGCTGAGCCCACTAAAGATGATAACTGCTTCAACTCAAGATCAAAAGGCCCATATCCAAGACATGAAGAGCCAACTCGAAGATGAGAAGAGTAGTATAAATAGGAGTAGTTTTGAACTAGAGAAGAACTTTTGGATTGGGAGAATTACTCTCTGTATAATTTTACTTTCTCTGCAACTTCTAGTTTTACTTTCAGAATGCACTCTCCATCTTTGTTTTCCATTCCTAGAGCCATGAACAACTAAACCCCTTTCATTGGGTTAGGGAGCTCTGTTGTAATTTGATGGATCAATAATAGTTTTCATTATTCTTCTTCTTTCTTTTCTCTTGATTTTACTAGAAAGATTTCAATCTTCATCCAATTGGGTAGTTATCTTGGAAAAGAAGCTATTCATACCTGGATCTCTTCAGATCCTTGGAAGAGGAATGAAGAGATCATGCTAGAAATGCTTTCTCATGTTGGACCAAATTGGTGTCTGGATGGATATAGTGACATATAATCCTACCAACACTTTGATTTGGAAATACATGTGGTATAATCAGTGACCATACTTCATCTCTTCTCATGAGTAATTGGACCAAGGAATTGGCTATTGATCAAGATTTGAGAGATTGAATTACCAAGGAATTGGAGTTCAATCACTTAAGATTGCCATGGAGATCAATGAATGCATTGATTGAGGAAGAGATGAAAATGAACTTGATCCAGAGAATGCAACATCTCCTAAGCCCAATGAATCCCCCATTTCTGATCTTACCCATTCTCTTTAATTTCTGCAATTTACTTTCATGCTAAATTTCCCATTCCCCATTTAAGATTCTGCAATTTACTTTCCGTCATTTATATTCAGCTCTTTATTCCCAGCTTTTACATTTTCTGCTATTTACTTTCCGCCATTTAATTTCTTGCAACTTTCACATCAAATTCTGCTTAGCTCGACTAGAACATTCCTCTAATTAAATTTGATTGACCAATCAATCCCTGTGGGATTCGCCCTCACTCTATTGTGAGTTTTTACTTGACGACAATTCGGTATACTTGCCGAGGAAAATTGTTGAGAGACAACTTTCCGTGCATGAAGTTTATCGTGCTGTTGCCAGGGATTGATTTTGTATCAACAATGATTAAATTGGTGGATAACTAGATTGAGCATTTTTCTTTCTTTTGTTTGATTTAATTTTATTTGAGTAATTTTCTTTCAGTTTTAGTTATTTCCTTCCCTTTACCCTTTACCCGTTTGTGGTGTTATCTGCGCATTTTTTTTACTATTTAGTTCAGTGACCCACTAACTGTTTGATATATTGCATCACTCACACTAACAACATTTCTAACAAGAATACTCTCTGTATCTACCCCCTTCTTTCTTTTGCCTTGTTGGTTGTATGACAGGTAGAAGAAGCGGGGCTTCAACTTCCTTTGATTCTGAACCTGAGAGAACCTTCCTTAGATTAAGGAGGGAAGCAAGAGGAAAGAGACTAGTTGGTACGGAGGAAGAAGAGGAGTATTTTGAACCAGACATGGATGAGAATATAGAGAACCATCATGAAGAAGAGGCTCACAACCATGGCAGAGAAGGCCCAGTGCATTATGCTGGGCAAGAGAGAAGAGTTCTGGGATCCTACATCAATCCAAACCTAGGAAACTGTGGAAGTAGCATCCAAAAGCCAACCATACATGCCAACAACTTTGAAATAAAGCCACAGCTCATCACCCTTGTTCAGAACAACTGTTCATTCGGAGGAAGTGTTCAAGAAGATCCCAATCAACATCTAACCACCTTCTTGAGGATATGTGACACTGTGAAGTCTAATGGTGTTCATCCTGACACCTACTGACTACTTCTATTCCCCTTCTCACTCAAGGACAAGGCATCTAAATGGCTGGAATCCTTCCCGAAGGAGAGTTTAACAACCTGGGAAGATGTGGTGAACAAGTTCTTAGCAAGATTCTATCCTCCTCAAAGAATCAACAGGTTGAGAGTTGAAGTTCAAACTTTCAGGCAACAAGATGGTGAGACTCTATATGAAGCATAGAAGAGGTTTAACGATCTGACAAGAAGGTGCCCACCAGATATGTTCAATGAATGGGTAATCAGAAGGAACCTAAACCACCAGAGTCATATGAGACCAGCAACAACATTTCCTTGAAAGAAAAAGCCACAAAGAGTAGGGCAACATCAAAAGGAACAAAGAAGAAGGCACCGAGGGGATGGTGGAACAAGAAGATCCATACAGAGGATTTCTCTCCAGGGGATAAAGTGATCTCAGCTTACTTCCTATATATCCCACCTCATCTCCCCACCATCCCATCTCAGCTACCTAAGGTTTTCACCATCAACAAAGTTCTCTCCCTAGAGCATGTAAAGATCCTTGATGAAGCCAATGGATATAGGTTTACTGCAAGAGGGGAAGATCTGAAGTATTACCAACCACCCTGACAAAGGGCAGAACGTCAAGCTAGTGACGCTAAAGAAGCGCTTCATGGGAGGCAACCCATGTTTTATATACTTTTAAAAGTATTTAATAATGTAAGGTTCATGAAGTCCAAATCAACTCTGACATATACTTGAATGAATCCTTTTATGCAACATATAGTGAAGAACAAGTTTGGTGTTCAAGGCACACTAAGAGAACATGAATGCAATTCATATCATGTCACTCTTAGAACCTTGAACAATTCCTTTTACTCCACATGGCCACAAACTAAGTTTGGTGTCACCAATGTTGCATACATGGACAATCAATTAGTCAGTTGGTTTGTACTTATGAATAGCACTTTGTCAGTTAACAATAAAAAAAAATTTAAAAAGTAGTTACTCTTTCTTTTCTTTTAAATTTTGCCACCACTTTCCACAAATTCATTAATCACATCCCTTTATTTGTAGAAGAATTAATGGGACAATTGAAGAGGGAGGGTTCAGCCACCACAAAAAGAGAAGTACTATACATGTGTTTTCAAGGGAGATGCATTGGGAAATGTTGCCATGCAACATTGGAAGAGTGACACGCTTGGAAATCGAACCAACCCCGCTTCATAAAGTTGATGATCCTTGTGCTCATCCCATGCTAAATCCCATCCGTTCATCACACAACCACTCCATCAATCCACACCTTTCATTCACTCACCATCTCCCTATATAAAGTGGTTCCTAGTCTGTACTCCCTTTCACATTCCAATTTCCATCCTTTACACTTCCCATTTTTAACACCCAACTCTTCTTACCCCATCAGAAACACTCTCACTCACTCCATTCAATACACCCAATCTTAACCGGCCAAAGCCAATTATCCACACCCCTTACACCTTCACATATCAACAATCACTCATGGCGTCATCGAGCTCCAAGAGGCAAAAGAGGAAGGAACCAGTGGAGAGCATCCCTTTCGATGAAGGGAAATTCAAGACTGCATTCCATGAACTCAAATTCGAACGGATAAAGCTCAAAAAGATATTGCCTGAGTTAACATTCCAGTTTAACGAGGATGAGTGCCCACAGATTCGAGAGAAGATTGAACAAAGGGGCTGGCAAAGGCTCACGAACCCAGAAGCAAGGATAAATGCAAACCTCATCAAAGAGTTCTATGCAAATATGGTCAGAGAAGACAAAACCAAGGCCCCCACCTTCAAAAGTTATGTGAGAGGAACAGAGGTAAACTTTAGCCCCAATGCCATAACAAGGACTCTTTAGCTGAAATCACCACATTTTGATGAGCCCAGCTATCATGTAAGAATAAGTATTGGCCCCGACAATGATGAACTTGATGAAATTGTGAACGATATGTGTGTTATAGGATCTGACTAGGAAAGGTATTTGGATAGGAGACCCCGGTTCATCAGGGGAGGAGACCTCATCCCGGAAGCCAAGGTATGGTTTGAGCTCGTGAGGAAATCTATCCTCCCAGCCGCAAATAATTCGGAGGTTAACACTACTCGAGCTACTATGGTATATTGCTTAATAAAGGGTGGAGGCATCAATGTGCACGAGATTATAGCTGAGGGGATTCAAGAGTCAGCCGAGGAGAATGATCCAGGTGCTAGACTTTGGTACCCCAACACCATCCTTAGACTGTGTACGAAAGCCAAGGTAGTCTTCGAGGACAGCAATCCAAGTTGGGTGAACCCTAGAAGGTCAGTCACGCTACAGCGAATAACTTATGTGGCACCCGCCTAACAACAAAGAAGGCCTCAAATAGGGAAAAGAACAACACAAGTGGGACCTCACCAAGAAGAATCTCATAAAGAAGAATACTAGCAAGAAGAGTACTATGATCCAACCAACATCAACTTGAATCACATTCACGGAGCCATTGAGGAGCTAGCAAGGAGTTATATGGAGGGACAAGAACAACAACTGCACATTCAAGCCCAAAGGATGGATCGTCAAGAAGAACTGCTTTCTAATTGGATGAATCAACAAGGGGAGTGGCAGAAGTAACAAATCGAACATTACTCCCAGCTCACTCAAGCCATCAATCAAGTGACTGAAAGGAAAGAGTGTTAAGACAAACGCCTTCAAGAACTCAACCAACGACAGCTAGCTCAGATGAAGGCATTCAATGAGTTTAGCGTACTAAATGAAGGACGACAACTACTAGGGAGGAGTTCAACATAAACACTCAAGCCAAGTTGAACTATATGTCTGGTCATATGCATAATCTGCACTCTGCAATCCCTAGGTATGATGAAGTCCAAAAAGAGCTAACAGAACAAGAGGAAAGGAAGGTGAAACAGCAGAAGGACACATTGAAAAAGAAGATGGAAAATGCTGGCTTCTGGAAAAAGTTGATTGGAAAAGACAAGGGAAGTGGGAGTTCAAGCACTCAAGAAAAACACAAAAGGGACAAACAAGAGGGAGAGCATGAGCACCCCCATGAGTAAAAGGTGGTGGAGTTCCCTCTTTGTTCCATCTTTTTCAAAGCTTTAAATAAGGAAAATCATGTATGAAATAGAACATGTTTCCATGGTAGTTTAGGATTTTAAATTCTGCCTTTAAGTTGTCATTGCTTAGGTCTATGCTTACTAGTCTAATGTCAGTGCTGCATCTTCACCTTGCTTACTTGTATGCTTATCCTTTTGAATCAAATAAAAAGAGAATGTATGCTATGAAAGACCAGAGTAAGGTTCAAATTGTGGAGTAAGTTCCTAAGTTTGTGGTGTGGTAATAGATTAGCTAAGTTGGTTCACCAATAAGTTAGGAAGGCAATTATCTGTCCTGAAGTCATATGCTTGAAACACACCCCATGAGACTAGCTAAATAACAAGATCCTAATAAGAAAAAGGAAAAGAGCAATAAGAGTTGAAAAAGAAAGAAAAGTAATAAGAAATAAGACTAGGCATCAAGGGCTTGAATCTCGAGGGATGTGTCTGTGGTGCTCTTGTACCAAGGATCTGTTTGGATGAATAAGTTCTTAGGAGTGCTTCATCACTTGGTAACTTGGGTTAACTAACCCGGGATTATCAACTGAAAATCCACTATCAAGAGCAACCTTGCTACAAAACATTTAGTAACCCAAAGAGGTGCTGGACACCAAGGCCTCAAGAAAAGAAAATAACAAACCATGTGCCTGTGGTGTGCATGTATGGGGGAGAGAGACTTGAGGGAGTAAGTCCTTAGGGGTGTTTCAACACCTAGCACCTTGAACCAATTGGTTCGGGAGTGTTGGCCGAAAGCTTATTTTAAAGAGTCGCCCCCTCACAGAACACTTAGCCTAAGGATGCAATGAACCTTGAAAAGACAAAGGGGTCAATAAATAAAATTCTCAAAGGATGCAATCAAGTGAGTATTCTAGGGCATGATAAAGGTCTGAAAGCCAGTAAAGGAATGAACCTAAGTTTCTATGCATGAAACCCCATAAAACCAAGGACATGACTTCCACAATAATGATTCATTCCTCATTTCATTTCATTCATCATTCTCATGTTTCAGTACTTGCTTAGGGACAAGCAAGCTTTAAGTTTGGTGTTGTGATGCCAGGGCATTTCGGCCAGTTTCACTGACCTTTTCTTTACTGTTTTAGGGTAGTTTCATGCATTTTCTTAGAAAATAAGCAAGTTTTGGGTAGAATTTCACTTACATCTTGATTCAAAAAAATATTGTGAATTTTATATGATTTCATGAGAATTATGCATGAATTTAATGACAAATTGGAAGATGCATGACTCATAACTTGGATTAGAGCTTTGATGCACTTTATTTGCTTGATTTCAGGACAAAGGAGGCAAGGAAAAGCCACGTTAGTCTAACTAATGTGACCACTAACGTGGAATGGGAGCTAGCTTGCAACGTTAATGAGAAAAGTGATCGCCAATAACGTCTTCGAAGCCATCATAGCCCATGTTAAATACCACGTTAACTACATTAACGTGGTAGTTAACGTGGAGGAAAAGGAAGCTCCAAGCATTAGTGGTAAAAGTGAGTGCCACTAATTCTCCAAAAGGGGCAATTGGCCACGTTAAGAGTCATGTTAACTCAGTTAACGTGAACTCTAACGTGGAAGAGAAAGATAATGCCAACGTTAGTGATACTCACCTTTGTCACTAACGTTGGACTAAGCCCATATTAGCTACGTTAAGAGCCACGTTAACTTAGTTAACGTGAACTTTAACGTTGAAGGAGCAAGGAATCGCCAACGTTAGTGACACTCACTGATGCACAGAAAACTTGTCTCTCAACAAATCTCCCTTCGGCAAGTGTACCGAATTGTCGTCAAGTAAAACTCACAATAGAGTGAGGTCGAATCCCACAGAGATTAACAGATTAAGCAATCAATGGTTAATTGATTATCCTAGTTAGACGAATCATAATGGAGTGATAAGTAACAAGGAAATGTAAATTGACAGAAAAGTAAAGAAAGCAATAAAGCGCAGAAAAGTAAAATGACAAGAAAAGTAAATATAAGAACTAAAAATAAAATGAACATTGGGATCAAGAGATATTGCAATCCTCCGGATCAATTTCATTCTCATTTCTTCCTCAATCAATGCACTCATTGATCTCCTTGGCAATCTTAATTGATCGAATTACAATTCCTTGTAATTCAATCTCTCAAATCTTGATCAATAGCCACTTCCTTGGTCAATTTCTCATGAGAAGAGATGAAGTATGGTCACTGATTATACCACATGCATTTCCCAAATCAAGCATTGAGAGGATTATAGTCACATATCCATCCAAACCCAATTTGGTCCAGCATGAGAAAGCATTTCTAGCTTGATCTCTTTATTCCTCTTCCAAGGTTCAGAAGAGATCCAAGTATGAATAGTTTCTTTTCCAAGATAACTACCCAATTGGATGAAGATCGAAAGGTTTCAAGTAAAATCAAGAGAAAAGAAGGAAGAGAAGAATAAGAACTACAATTGATCCATTGAATCACAATAGAGCTCTCTAACCCAATGAAAGGAGTTAGTTGATCATTGCTCTACCAAAATAGAAAAGAAAGAAAGTGCAGAAGAGTAAAGATGAAGATAAAAACTGAAATTAAAAATTTAACATTCATAAATGAAAATTACAACTAAAAGAAAAACTACTACTAAGAAAAGAAAAGAAGAGAAAAGGAAGAAGAGTGGTTGAGGGGATGGGTCCGAAGACCCACTCCCCTTGGAGTGTGCCAATTCACAGAAGTTCGAATTGGTCTTCAGTCTCTCTCCCTTCCTTCAATTTCCAGAATTCCAGAATGCTTTGAATGTAAAAACTAAGGCCTTTATATAGGCTCTCTTAAATTACAAAATGAAAATAAAATCAAATTACAATAAAATGAAAATTCCTATTCTAGATGCTTCTTGTGGTCTTGATTGGTTGACAATTTTGGGCTTGCTTGCTTGAGCTTTGAAGTGGACTTGAGAGAGAAGTGAGTTAAGTTGAGGCCCAGGTGCTAAAGTTACTGCTAAAGTTAGCCACACTAACGCTACAAGTGTGGCGTTAGTGCTAAAGTTATTGTGGCTAACGTTGCACTTGCTGCCCAGTTGGTGTTTTTGGGGCTTAAAAGATGCCTCTTGTTTGTTCTCAAATTTCATGTCCACTATAGAGTATTATATATCGTTGGAAAGCTTTGAATGTCAGCTTTCTAACTCAACTAGAATCACCTCAATTGGACCTCTGTAGCTCAAGTTATGCTCCTTTGAAGTGGACATGGTCGCTGGCATATATGCCAACGTTACTGGAAATGTTGATTGCCAATAACGCTAGCGATCAGGGCTTCATTATTGCCGGTTTCTGAAGCTCAAACTTAGTATTCACCCCATACTATTATAAATTGTTGGAAAGCTTTGGATGTCTACTTTCCAATGCCTTTGGAAGCGCATCATTTGGAGCTCTACAACTCGAGTTATACTTCTTGGAAGGTGAAGAGGTCAGTTGGCCTTAATACAGGTTGATACATGTTCAACATTGCACTTTCAGGGCAGGTTTTCTCCCTTAAATTTAGTGTCAACCATGTAGTGCCATATATGCTTGGAAAGCTCTGGAATCCTACTTTCCCATGCCACTGGAATCACCTCATTTGGAGTTTTGTGGCTCAAGTTATGCGTGTTTGAAGAAGGCATGGTCAGGCTGCCAGGTGGGACTTTTGCCCACGTTAACTTCCACGTTAACTAAGTTAACGTGGGAGTTAACGTGGCTCATAGTGGCTTGTGTGGCTCATTCCAACGTTAGTGACAATGTTGAGTGTCACTAACGTTGGCCATCACCTTCTTCTCTCACGTTAGCCTCCACGTTAACTAAGTTAACGTGGCTCCTTGGGGTTGTGTGGTTGCTTCAAACGTTAGTGACAATGTTGGGTGTCACTAACGTTGTCGACCACTCTTGCCTCTTCACGTTAGCTTCCATGTTAACCAAGTTAACGTGGGAGTTAACGTGGCATTGTGCACTTAGGCCAACGTTAGTGACAATGTTGAATGTCACTAACGTTTGCTTCCTTTCCCCCTTTTAACGTTAGAGGCCACGTTAACTAAGTTAACGTGGCAACTAACGTGGCCACTTATGAGCTTGATCCAACGTTAGTGATAATGTTAAGTGTCACTAACGTTGTCTCCATTTCCTTTCTTCAAAGTTAATGCCACTAACTTTTCTCACTAACGTTGTGGCTTTCCTTCCTTCCACGTTAGTGCCCACGTTAGTGTAACTAACGTAGCTACTAATGTGGCTCTTCTCTTCTTCTTTTGGCCTGAAATCAATCAAACAAAGTGCATCAAAGTCTTGCTCTTAATCATGGGATCATGCATCATCCAATTTATCATATAATTCATGCAAAATTCTCATGAAATCATGTAAAGTGCACAATGTATGCTTGAATCAAGATGTAAGTGAATATCTACCCAAAACTAGCTTATTTCCTAAGAAAATGCATGAAACTACCTTAAAAACAGTAAAGAAAAGGTCAGTAAAACTGGCCAAAATGCCCTGGCATCACAACACCAAACTTAAAGCTTGCTTGTCCCTAAGCAAGTACTGGAACAAGAGAATGATGAATGGAATGCCAAGAGAAATGAGTCATTCTTATGGAAGTCATGTCCCTGGTTTTATGGTGGTTTCATGCATAGCAACTTAGGTTCATTCCTGGCTTTCAGACCTTTATCATGTCCTAGAATACTCACTGTGATTGCATCCCATGAGACTTTTATTCATTGATCCTTTTGTTGTCATTTCAGGGCTTATTTGTGTTCTTTAAGCTAAGTGCTCTGTAAGGGGGCAACTCTTTAAAATAAGCTTTCAGCCAACACTCCCGAACCAGTTGGTTCAAGGTGCTAGGTGTTGAAGCACCCCTAAGGACTTACTTGCTCAAGTCTCTCCCCATACATACACACCACAGGCATATGGTTTATTTATTTTCTTTTCTTGAGACCTTGGTGTCCAGCACCTCTTTGGGTTACTAAATGCTCTATAGTGAGGGTTACTCTTGATAGTGGACTTTCAGCTGATAATCCCGAGTTAGTTAACCCAAGTTACCAAGTGATAAGGCACCCCTAAGAGCTTATTCATCCAAGTAGATCCCTCACACAGGAGCACCACAGACATATGCCTCAAGATTAAAACCATTGGTGCCTAGCCTTATTGCTTACTTTTTTTCTTTTTTTTTATTCTTCCACTTGAATTGTTCTTTCCCTCTTTCTTATTAGGATCTTCTTATTTAGCTAGTCTCATGGGGTGTGTCTCAAGCATAGTATTCATGACAGATAGTTGTCTTCCCACCCTTGTGGTTGAACCAACTTAGCTAACTTATGACCACACCATAAACTCATGAACTCATTCTATAGTATGAACTCTACTCTGGTCTTTTAAAAACACTCATTCTCCTTTCATTTGATTCAAAAGGGACAAGCATACAAGTAAGCAAAGTAAGAATGCAATAATGACATTCAGACTAGAAAACACAGCCTTAATCAATAAAAAGTTTAAAAGATAGAATTGACATGCTTATTTACAAGGAACAAGCACAGATACATACAAAGAACTTAGAAGACAATCATGCAATTGAATATACTGGAAATAAGTAAGAGGAGAAAGGAACTTTACCACCTTGTAGTTCATCTTTATTGTTGTTGCCCTTCTTCTCCTACTTTTCTCCCTTCCCACACCAATTTAGACTAATTGCTTGTCTTCAAGCAGCAAATAAAACAGTGGTGGTGGGGTCTATGATGGGTCATGAATGTCTTACATACTAAAATGTAAGTGATGTATGTGGTTAAGCAAGCAAGAATTAAGGATAACACTGCAAGCCTAAGAAGCAAAGGCATTATGATTATACAAACAAGTGGTGTTGCTGGATATATTGCATAGAAAAATAAGTGGCACACCAAACTTAGTGTGACACTTTCTCTTAGAATTGATGCAAGTATCCAAAAAGATTGAAAACAGATTGTTGTAGGGCAACACCAAACTTAGAATTTGATCATATGCTAATTTTATTTGGAAAGAAGGTAAGTAAAGAACTGTTGTATTAATAACAAAATCACCAAGAGCCAAAGCTGTCACGAACAGGGGCTTCTTGGTGAGGCATTAACACAAACAGTTAGAGAGCATAGAAAATAAAGAACTAAAGCAATTACATGAATAAAGCAAAACAAAAGAAAATGTCTAATCTAGGTAATCAACCAACCGGTAGTTTGTTAATCACAATTAATCCCCGGCAACGGCGCCATAAACTTGATGCGGGTAGAAATTTGTCTCTCAACAAATCTCCCTTCGACAAGTGTACCGAATTTGTCGTTAAGTAAAAACTCACAATAGAGTGAGGTCGAATCCCACAGGGATTGATTGATCAAGCAACTTTAATTAGAAGAATGTTCTAGTTGAGCGAATCCAGAATTTGGGTTGAGAGTTGTAGAAAATAAAATGGCGGGAATGTAAATAACAGAAAAGTAAATGCTAGAATTAAAGGACTGGAAGTAAATAACTGAAAATAAATTGCAGAATTGTAAATGGGAATGGGGGATTTGCTCATAAAAGTAAATGGCAGAAATTAAAGAGAATGGGTAAGATCAGAGATGGGGAGTTCATTGGGCTTAGGAGATGTTGCAATTCTCCGGATCAAGTTCATTTTCATCTCTTCCTCAGTCAATGCACTCATTGATCTCCTTGGCAATCTTAATTGATTGAATTACAATTTCTTGCAATTCAATCTCTCAAGTCTTGATCAATAGCCAATTCCTTGGTCAATTCCTCATGAGAAGAGATGAAGTATGGTCACTGATTATACCACATGCATTTTCCAAATCAAGTATTGAGAGGGTTATAGTCACATACCCATCCAAACCCAATTTGGTCCAACATGAGAAAGCATTTCTAGCTTGATCTCTTCATTCCTCTTTCAAGGTTCAAAAGAGATCCATGTTTGAATAGCTTCTTTTCCAAGATAACTACTCAATGGGATGAAGATCGAAAGCTTTCAAGTAAAATCAAGAGAAAAGATAGAAGAAGAATAATGAAAATTAGTATTGATCCATTAAATTACAACAGAGCTCCCTAACCCAATGAAAGGGGTTTAGTTGTTCATAGCTCTTGAAAATGAAAACAAAGATGGAGAATACATCATAAAACTAGAAAATGCATAGAAGGTAAAATACAGAGAGTATTTCTCTTTTTCCAACCTCCAGAACTTCTTTAACAATTCAAAGCTACTCCTACATATACTACTCTTCTCAGCTTCTAGTTTGCTCTTCAAGTCTTGGACCTTTGGATCTTGAGTTTGAAGCAGTTCTTTTCTTCATTTGGGCTTGGCTTTACTTGCAGAGAGAAAGTGCTATGTGGGCAGAGACTTTAGCTCAGGGTGTTAGGGGTGTTAACATTTAGTGAAAGTATAAGTTTGAGAACGTTAGTGATACTTAACATTTTCACTAACGTTCCAATGTACCCCTTTGCCTCACGTTAGAGCCCACGTTAACTAGGTTAACGTGGCTTCTAACGTGGCCTTGCCAACCTTCGAGAACGTTAGTGACACTCAACATTGTCACTAACGTTCCAGTGTGTCCCTTTTTGCTTCACGTTAGAGTCCACGTTAGCTAGGTTAACGTGGCTTCTAACGTTGCCTTGCCAACCTTCGAGAACGTTAGTGACACTAAACATTGTCACTAACGTTCCAATGTGCCCCTAGATCTCACATTAGAGTCCACGTTAACTAGGTTAACGTGGCTTCTAACATGGCAATTCTTAGCCATCCCAACGTTAGTGACAATGTTGAGTGTCACTAACGTTGGCTCATCATTCATTCCTCATCGTTAGCTTCCACGTTAACTAAGTTAACGTGGAAGTTAACGTGGCTCCTTGAGGGGTTGTGTGGTTGCTTCCAACGTTAGTGACAATGTTGAGTGTCACTAACGTTGTCGACAACTCTCACTTCTTACGTTAGCTCCCACGTTAACCAGGTTAACGCGGGAGTTAACGTGGTGTGCTGCATCCTTAGGCCAACGTTAGTGACAATGTTGAATGTCACTAACATTGGCTTCTCTTCCCCCTTTAACGTTAGAGGCCACGTTAACTAGGTTAACGTGGGCTCTAACGTGGCCACTCATGAGTGTTTGCCAATGTTAGTGACAATGTTAATTGTCACTAACGTTGGCTCAACTTCCCTTCTCCACGTTAGAGTGCACGTTAACTTAGTTAACGTGACTCTTAACGTAGGCAATGATGGCTTTGAGAGTGTTATTGGCAATCACTTTTCTTATTAACCTTGCAAGTTACCTCCCTTTCCTTGCTTCCTTTGGTCCTGAAATCAAGCAACAGAGTGCATCAAAGTTCTAGTCCAAGTCATGGGTAATGCAGCATACAATTTATCACTAAAATCATGCAAAATCCTAATGAAATAATGTAAAATGCACAATGTATGCTTGAATCAAGGTGTAGGTGAATATCTACCCAAAACTAGCTTATTTTCTAAAGAAATACATGATACTATCCTAAAAACAGTAAAGAAAAGATCAGTGAAATTGGCCAAGATGCCTGGCATCACTCACCTTTGTCACTAACGTTGGACTAAGCCACTATGAGCCACGTTAGTTGCCACGTTAATTACATTAAGGTGGAAGCTAACGTGGAGGAAAGGGATGATGAGCCAACGTTAGTGACACTTACCTTTGTCACTAACGTTAGAGATGGCAATCAACACCACGTTAGTGGTCACGTTAATGTAATTAACGTGAGGCACTAACGTGGGACAGGAGCGTTTTGGAGCGTTAGTGAAAAAGGTAGGTGTCACTAACGCTCTCGAAGATTTGGCAAGCCTACGTTAAAAGTCACGTTAACTATACTAACGTGAACTCTAACGTAGGGAGAAAGGAGTACTCTCCACGTTATTGGGAAAGGTAAACCCCAGTAACGTTTGCGAAGGGCCAAGGGGCAATGTTAGTGGTCACGTTAGTGCCACTAACGTTGAAGTTAACATGGACCATTTTGGGTTAGGAACGTTAGTGAAAAAGGTGATTGTCAATAACGTTCTCGACCCCACATTTTCACTTAACGTTAACACCACTAACGCCCTAAGCTAAAGTCCATGCCTACTGCACACTTTCTCTGCAAGTGAAGCTGAGCCCACTAAAGATGATAACTGCTTCAACTCAAGATCAAAAGGCCCATATCCAAGACATGAAGAGCCAACTCGAAGATGAGAAGAGTAGTATAAATAGGAGTAGTTTTGAACTAGAGAAGAACTTTTGGATTGGGAGAATTACTTTCTGTATAATTTTACTTTCTCTGCAACTTCTAGTTTTACTTTCAGAATGCACTCTCCATCTTTGTTTTCCATTCCTAGAGCCATGAACAACTAAACCCCTTTCATTGGGTTAGGGAGCTCTGTTGTAATTTGATGGATCAATAATAGTTTTCATTATTCTTCATCTTTCTTTTCTCTTGATTTTACTAGAAAACTTTCAATCTTTATCCAATTGGGTAGTTATCTTGGAAAAGAAGCTATTCATACTTGGATCTCTTCAGATCCTTGGAAGAGGAATGAAGAGATCATGCTAGAAATGCTTTCTCATGTTGGACCAAATTGGGGTCTGGATGGATATAGTGACATATAATCCTACCAACACTTTGATTTGGAATTATATGTGGTATAATCAATGACCATACTTCATCTCTTCTCATGAGCAATTGGACCAAGGAATTGGCTATTGATCAAGATTTGAGAGATTAAATTTCCAAGGAATTGGAGTTCAATCACTTAAGATTGCCAAGGAGATCAATGAATGCATTGATTGAGGAAGAGATGAAAATGAACTTGATCCGGAGAATGCAACATCTCCTAAGCCCAATGAATCCCCCATTTCTGATCTTACCCATCTCTTTAATTTCTGTAATTTACTTTCATGCTAAATTCCCCATTCCCCATTTAAGATTCTGCAATTTACTTTCGGTCATTTATATTCAGCTCTTTATTCCCAGCATTTACATTTTCTGCTATTTACTTTCCGCCATTTAATTTTTTGCAACTTTCACATCAAATTCTACTTAGCTCGACTAGAACATTCCTCTAATTAAAGTTGATTGACCAATCAATCCCTGTGGGATTCGACCTCACTCTATTGTGAGTTTTTACTTGATGACAATTCGGTATACTTGCCGAGGGAAATTGTTGAGAGACAAGTTTCCGTGCATCAAGAAGATGGTCTATAAGCACAGGGTGGGATTTGTTGGTAACTACCAAGGGGTCCACCATACCTATCAGCTTGGTATGCATTGTAAAATGGTCCTTGTCCATGATATCTTGGAAGGTGTTGTTGCCTAAAGGGTTGATCAGATCCTCTTAGCTCCATCCATTTTTTATTGCTTTGACCGTGATGCATAGTCCTGTTATAGCTTCCATTCCTTCCAACAAAATTAGAACCAAACTCAAAGCGAGAGGGGTGAGAACTCATAGTAGCTAATAGAAATAGAAAAAGGGAAAACAAAAAAACAAATAAACAAGTAAAAAAAAATATTTACAGTAACCAATAATAAGGCACACGTTTGTAATTCCCTGGCAACGGCGCCATTTTTTGACGATCAAATTTCTGCCAGTAAAGAATTTTTATAAATATAATTGCATTGTAAGTATAGTTTCTAAACCAACAGAGAATCCTTTCATACAAAAATTTTGGTTGTCACAAGTAACAAAACCCAATAAATTTATAACCGAAGTATTTAAACCCCAGGTGTCTTCTCAAGGAATTGCAGGGAGGTGTGTTTATTATTGGTTATGGAAAAAGGTGTATTTTTAGATTTTTTAAATAAGGAACAAGTAATTTAAATGGTAAGAAAAAGAAATTAATAATTAGAAATTCTCTTGGCAAGGTATGAGAACTGGAAACCCTATCCTAGTTATCCTTATCAGGTGTGATAAGAATTGGATTTTTCTCCCACTTAGTTAACTCTTACTAAATAAAGGAAAGTCAAGTGGACCAATCGATTTGATCCTCAAGTCCTAGTGAACTCATGTGTAAAGACTAGCTTTAGAGCGATCCAAATCAATCAGCAATCCCAATTTCCAATCAACTGCTGAGTTTGATAACTCAAGTGTCACCAATTACTTAACCAAAGCCAAAAGGGAAAAATCTAAATTAAATTAAAAGCATCAATAACTAAATAAAACAATTATAAATCTGAAATACCTCAATATGTATTAATTAAGAAAATCAATCCTAACATGGAGTTCATAAACCAAATTGAAAAGACAAATAACAATTAAAGTAATAGAATAAATAAAAGTAGAAAATAAATTAAGGAACGTTGAACCTATGATTGAAGAGAAGTAGCCTAATCATAATAAAAATCCTAAATCCTAATCCTAATCCTAAATCCTAAGAGAGAGGAGAGAGCCTCTCTCTCTAAAAACTACATCTAGATTATGAAAAGTGAATAATCGAAGATCCCCTTGAATGGATACATTCCCCCACTTTATAGCCTCTAATCTATGTTTT
The DNA here is from genome assembly GCF_003086295.3 of Arachis hypogaea. Classification (NCBI taxonomy): domain Eukaryota; kingdom Viridiplantae; phylum Streptophyta; class Magnoliopsida; order Fabales; family Fabaceae; genus Arachis; species Arachis hypogaea. Next base: position 54,498,382 of record NC_092050.1, read on the forward strand.
CTGGGCCAAAAACTGGGTCAAAAACAGCCCAAAAATCGCCCCTAGTGATTTCTAGTACGTACAGGTTGCGGGAAGGTGACGCGGAAGCGTCGTCCACACGTTGCACAGATTGGGTTTTAGCCAGGTCACGCGTCCGCGTGATCCACGCGTTCGCATCTTCTGGCTTCGAGGCAGCTATGAGAAATTATATATCATTGCTAAGCCCCGGACGTTAGCTTTCCAACGCAACAAAAACTGCATCATTTGGACCTCTGTAGCTCGAGTTATGACCGTTTGAGTGTGAAGAGGTTAGGCTGGACAGCTTAGCAGTCCCTTCAGCTTCTTGTATTCCTTACACTTTTGCATGCTTCCTTTCCATCCTATGAGCCATTCCTGCCCTATAATCTCTGAAATCACTTAACACACATATCACGGTATCGAATGGTAATAAGAGAGGATTAAAGTTAGTAATTTAAAGGCTCAGGAAACATGTTTTCAATCATAGTACAAAATCAGGAAGGAAAACGTAAAACATGCGAATTGTATGAATAATTGTGCAAAGACTTGATAAAAACCACTCAATTGAGCATAAGATAAACCATAAAATAGTGGTTTATCATTATGCTATTGGCTATTGTATATATTATGAATATGTTTGCCTTTTGCTTCTTTGTTAGTTGTTGCTAGTTGTAGAACTTTGTTTTCTTTGTTTCTTGTTAGTTTTTGTTGTTGTTTTCTCTTGTCACCATGAATTCTCACCACTTTGGCTATGAATGTGGTTCAAACTATGTTGTAGGAAATGAAAGCTTTAATAAAGATTTGCATCAAGGATTCGGATATCAAAGGTGGGAGGAGCCCCAAGCTCATGGACAACCTTCTTGGCAACAACCTCCTCCGTCATCTTACGGGTACAATCCAACTCTTGATGCATACCAATCTAATGTGTGTGGTGATCCTTATTGTGATCGTCAGCCACAACCACCACATACATATGACCCCTTCCCTCCACATAGACCTTAACAACCATACTCACAAGCCTTATACCACTATTCACCTCCATATGATCCTAACCCATACCCACCATACTAACCACCATACGAACCATATCTTGAGCCACCACCATTCCAACACCAATACTCCCATGAACCACAATTTTCTTATACACTACCTCAAAACGTTCACCAATATGAACCACCTTCCAACTACATGCCTTTCTCTCAAATGATGAACCCTCTCTTCCACCACCACCTTCATCGGACCAATCTCTCCAACCCCTATGGCAAGAACTACAAGAACTTCTAGTTAGGTATCTTAAGCAAGAAGAAGAGCAAAAGATGTTAGGGGAATTCACAGCTAACTTGACCAAAGTGATGAACCAATTGGTATCATTGTGCTCAAGTATCCAAGACACTTCAATTGTTGAATATGGAGGGGTAGTTGAGGAGCACAATGAGAAGAAGAATTTGGAGCTTCAAGGTGGAGAAAAGGAGTAAAAACAACAAGTGCAAAAAGAAGAGGAGGTAGAGATAATTGAACCAAAGGAAGTGGTTGAAGATTTAGGAGATGTTGAATGCAAAGAGGAATCACAAGTTGAAGAGCCCTCTTCCATGAAGCTTGACATTGATGTTGAGGAGGGTGTACAACCTCCAAGGCATATCATGATGGAAAAATTTGAAGAGGTTGATCAAGATATGGATTCAATCATGGATGAATTCTTATGTACAATTGAATCCCCTCCCATTGGACATGAAATTGAGGTCATAGAAGAATATGCATAACCTTACATACACTTGGTGAGTAATGAAGAAGAGATGAAATTGGAAGAAAGCTACCAAGAATAAGAATTGGAAGAAGTGGGACAAGCACCAAGTTCTCCTATCTATGATGATTCTGCATCAACACATGATCCTTTTGAATTTGAGGAATCCTTCCCCATTAGACTTGGAATTGATGATGATGTAGATTTTACTAAACTTCCTATCTATGATGAGAGTGATGGGGAAGATCTTGAAGAAATTGGTGAAGAAGAGCTTGAAGTTGAGGAAGCTTGGCAAGAGAAAGAGCTTGAAGAACCGTGCCAAGTGGTGGAAGCCGCTAGAAGAGGATAGACAGGAGTGGAACATTCTTTGTCAAGATCATTGGGAACTCCTCCACCTAGGTTGCCCTCTAATCCTTCGTTTGAGTAGGTAAAACTTCTAACTCTTAGCTTTATTATCGCACTTGAATTTAGCTTGCTTGAAACGGATGGCCAACTTAGGGCGCTTTGCGGAATTAAGCGTAAGAGGAGGATGTTTAGTGGTTGGTGGTATAAGTCTAGGCTCATTATGGTTGGAAGCTCAAGATTTAAGAGCATGGATTGGTGTAGTGCTCAATTGAATGAGTCTAGGAGGATAGTTTGGTGCCTTCTGAGAATTCAGTTTTTCTGCCACCCAGAGGAAATCACCATGATCAACTTCAAGACGGATGTGAAAACAAAGTATGGGATCCCGGATTACAAGAGGAGGATCAATTTTTGGAGCTCATGGTTTGTGAAGAACTCCATCAAAGCTTGGAGATATTAACTTTGAATAATGGAGCTTATTGGGAATCCAAACATTGGTGGATGTTCAAGGATAGATTCAGCACAAGCCACTTTGATGGAGAGCTCCCCATAAGTCCAACTTAACGACAATAAACAAAAGTTCTAGGTGGGAGACACCCCACCATGGTAACATCTTTTCCTTTTTCTTTTTTGTACATATTAGTAAAATATGTTTAATTTCATGTTTTGTTTAGTTAGTTGAGTTTAATTGGGAGTCTAGTAAGTTAAATAAGGTTTTATGGTGTTTTGGTAGCTGTTTGGAGGTTTGAAATGCTTGGTTTGGTGTAAGAACTTGAAAAGTTTTGAAAAACAGAGCACCATGCCACGCGTACGCGTCACCGCAAGCTTTTCAACCATCCACGCGTACGCATTGCCCACGCGTACGTGTGGATTCAAAATTTTCACCTCCCATACAAATTCCAGAGAGTTGTGCGAGTTTTGGGTTAGGATTGTGCCTTTAGCACCAAATCCACCCACCCGTTCGCGTCACCCACGCGTACGCGTCACCCACACGTACGCATCGCCCCTCTGAATAACCCATCACGCGTACACATGACCCACGCGTATGCGTCAAACCCATTTCACCAATCCACGCTTATGCATCACTCCATGCGTATGCGTGGATTGCCCTGTTTCACCACCCCTCTTTTCTTCTCCTCTTTCAATTTCTTTCCTTCTTCTTTCTTCTCCCTTTTTCTTTCCACCCTTCAACCATCATCCAACACTACCACACACTATCAACCATTAGTTTGTTTAGTTAGTTGGTCATTTGGTTAGTTCAATTTCCATTTAATTTTCTATTTTTTTATAATAAGTGTTGGGTTATTAGTTTTGTTTACTGTTTAGTACTGCTTATTATTAACTAAATGCTATTTTAGCATAACTGTTTTGATATTCATTGTTGGATTCTTTGTTGAGGTTACATTTTGTTACTTGATTTTGAATTTTTCATGCTTAACCTTTTTGCATACCAAGTACTTGTATAGTGCCTTCAAGCTTTCTAACTCTTTTGAAATGAATGTTTTGGCCACCATGCATTCATCATCCATTGTTAGGCAATTGTACATTATCAATGCATTTTCTTTAGGTGTTGCTTTTTTATGATTGACCTTTATTGACACCACCTATTTCATGCATTGAGATTTGTGGGATTGTGAAATTAGATCGTAAGCTTACCTAAGTGATATATTTTTGAGCTTTCTAAGCTTTGTGGACTGACGTGGTGAAAATTGGCAGATTAAGAATTATTAAGAAAAATGGCGTTGCAAGTACAGCTCTTAACCAGCAAAAATCCACTTGTCAATTTAGAAAATAGTTGTCACAAAATTAGAATTAAAATACTGGGAGTATGAGTCCCAGGTCGTCTCCCAACGAGTTGCGGAAAGATTTTCTATTTTATTAATCAGAGGTTTTCCAAAATGGTTTTGAGTTTGATAAACAGGAAATTAAATCAGAGAATTTATGTAATTTAAACAAAAATCTTGACCGGGAGAAGATTAATCGGAAGTTCTATCCTTGCTAGAATTTTCTCAAGATCAATTAATAATTAGTAGTTATTTCTACTTAGTTAACCCTCAACGAATGATGGAAAGTCAAGTTAAAAGTCAACTTCTATTCACAAGTCCTAATCCTCTCCCTTGGGAAGGATTAGAGTTACCGACTAACAAGCCAACCAACAACGAACCAATTACAATTGAACTCTTGAGTATTCTAACTCAAGGTTCTCCTTTTAATCAACTCCCAATCAAGTTGATGAACTACTCCATTATCATCAATGTAGACTTCACAAAATAAAGAGGGGAAATAAAAAGAGACATGATAAACAATAATCAAAAAGATTAATAAAAATAAATAAAAATAGTCTTTGTATTAAATAACTCTAAAAATAATCTAATTGTACTCCGGACAAATTAAGGATATGAAAGAATAAGTAAAAAGTAGGTAAACAAACTAGAATGACCAATTCTGGAGGTAGACTCTTTTCAATCACCAAAGCCAAAATCTTCAAATCCTAAATTATGAGTATAAAGAAAAAACCTAGAGAAAGAGGTAGAATTCTCTCTCTAGATCCCCCAACTAAAAACTAAAAATTATCTGGAATGAGAGTTGTGTTGTCTCTGCATGATCCCTGGCTCTAATCTGCGTTTCTGGGCCGAAAACTGGTTTAGAACGCAGCCCAGAATTCACGCCGGCAACTTCTGTAAATTCTACAGATCGCGCACATCATGCGACCGCGTCGTCCATGCATTCGCGTCACTCAGCGTTTTCCGTGCCACGCGTGCGCGTCGTCCATGCAATCGCGTCACTCGTGTAGTTTCCAATCCACGCGTTCGCGTCAGGCACGCGAGTGCGTCACTGCAATTTCCTTCATTTCGCGCGGTCGCGTGAGCCATGCGCCCGCGTCACTTCTCGCTGGTCATCTCCTCAATTTCTTGTGTTCCTTCCATCTTTGCAAGCTTCCTCTCCATTCTCTAAGCCATTCCTGCCCTATGAAGCCTGAAACACTTAACACACAGATCACGGCATCGAATGGTATAAAGGATAATAAAAATATTCAATTAAAAGATCTTTAGGAAGCAAGTTTTTAATCATAGAATAATTTTAGGAAGGAATTGTGAATACATGCAAATCATATGAATAAGTGGGTGAAAGACTTGATAAAACCACTTAATTAAACACAATATAAATCATAAAATACAGGTTTATCAACCTCCCCACACTTAAACATTAGCATGTCCTCATGCTTAGTTGAAGGAGATAAATATGAATGAATTGGGGCATGTAAGACTCGTGCAATGCAATGCAACCTATATACATGAATGCAACTATATGATTTTGTCTATCTGATTAAAAATAAATAAGTTCTCTAAGACCAAACATGGAGCAGATTCCACTAGTTCAAATCATACAGTAAAAGCAAGTAAATTTATAAGGAGACAGCTCGTGAAAGCAGGGAACATAGAATCAAGTATTGAACCGTCACTGATGATGTGTGTGCACTTTAATCTCTCTAGTGTATAGGGTAATCACTCTATCATTCTCTAATCACGATTTCTAATTTTTGTTCTTCACCTAACCAATCAACAACATTTATTGTACCAATGCAAACATCATGAGGTCTTTTCAAGGTTGTAATGGGGCTAAGGTAAGGGTAAAGGTATATATGGCTAAGTGAGATTATAAATTGAATCTTTAATTAACCCAAGCTTTCACCTAATCATATATGTATTTTCTATATAGCCTCAAATTTCATACCTAGCTACCCAGAATTTCCTTTTCGCATTCCACACTCATGTATCAACCTTTATTTTAATTTTATCACATGTGCATTGACTGTTGAACTTTAACTTATCATTGGGGTAATTTTGTCCCCTTATTTACTAAAAAAAAAATCTTTCTCTTCTTTTTTTTTTTATTTTTTTAAATTTTTTTTTGAATATAAAAATAAACATAGCTTATCAATGCACATAGATTTTCAATTTTCTTTTATAGTTTCACATGAGCAGGTACCCAAACTCCCATTATCTTATCATGACACATTCCTTTATTAACCTTTGTTCCCACAATCTTCCCATACTCAATTAACACACGATTTCTATCTTAAGCTAACCAAAGAATCAATTGGGATATTTAATTGTTTTGCTGCTTAACGCTAGTAATATGGTAAAATGTAGAACAAGTGGGATTAAAACGGCCCAAAGTGGCTAACAAAGGTAATTTAAAGGGTAGGCTTATTTGGGATAAGTGAGCTAGACAAACAATGGCCTCAATCATATGCATATATATAACATATTAACATTGGACATATAGGATAGAACAAAATTCAAATTACAATCATAGAGAAATAAGCACACAAGAATAAAATAATTATGGTTAAATAATATAACCATGTATTTAGGCTCAAAGTCTCACAGGTTGTGTGTTCTTTAGCTCAAAAACCATGTTCCAATTACAACTTCAAACAAATTTAACATAAAGGTTTTGATTTAAATTAGTGAAATTTTTCAAAAATAGGGTCTTAAAAGGAACTTATTATCTTTTCAATCAAGTAGAACATGCATGCAATTAACCTATTACTATGCAATCTATCCTATTCTAAAAAAAATTGAAAAACTAACTATTTTATTGGTTTTAAGGAAGAGAAATTACCTCCGGAAGTCAGGCACTGACCGACCTCCCCATACTTAAGGCTTTGCACCGTCCTCGGTGCCATCTATCAGGAACATAGGGAGGCTGGTAGCAGTATCTCCACAGTCGGGACCGTCATGGCTCCCTGTGCTAGTAAATGAAGTGGAGTCCGGGGTGTATGGGTCCTTGTCAGGTCTGTGGTTGCCTGTGAGTAGCTCCTTGAGGTTATTGAATCGGCGCTGGTTGCGGCGCTCTCGTAGCTTCGCCTTCTGTTCTTGCCGGTCCAATCTCTCCAGTATTTGATAGAGCAGCTGACTTGTTGAAGGTGCTTGTGGTGTGGAAGGAGGAATGTCTGCAGCTTGTTCTGTGGACTGGCTGGTAGTGGCTGTTGGTGGCCTGAGATATTTCCCGTTAGGGACGTACTGATCATCCCATGGAAGAATGGCTTTGGTGTCCCCAGCTCTGTAGGAAACAGCAGCTGCTGTGACAAGATTTGAGACCAAGGCGGGAAAATGTAGGTTGCCCGCAATTTGTACGTGTCCCATGGCATTCCGGATGTGTCTTCGTAGGTTTAGAGGCCGGTCTGTGAGGATGCACCATAGTAGAACGGCCATGTCTGCAGTGAAGGAGGACTCATGAGTGCTCGAAAAGACGTAGTGGGACATAATCTGTGCCCATACGTGAGCCTCCAAGGTAAGTGCAGAAGTCGATATTCCCTTAGGTCGGGAACGATGGAATCCATAAATCCATCTGCTGCCAGGTTGTGCGATAACTCTGAGAACAGCGTCCCAGTTAAATTGGTACGTCTGGTGCTTGAGTGCGGCCTCTTGAAAGGCGTCCAGTCCTTCTGGAGCAGGGGAGAGATCCAAAGCTCGTTGAATGGCCTCTTCTGTAATGGGAATTTGCTTCTGACGGACATAGACAGACTGTAGGGTTGGCAAGTGGAAATTAGAGTAGAACTCGACTACCCATGAGAGACTAACCTGTCGTGGCTATTTTTGTAGGAATCCCCAGTGTCTTTGTTCAATTTGCAGCTCAACAAATTCAGCAATACGGGTCGGGAGGATAAGCAGGTATTCATTGTTGTAATTCCTTGCTGCCAGGATGGGGAACATCTACTCACAGTAGCGGTTGGGAAATCGCGTAGTGTCCTTTGCTGGGAAGGCTTTCTCTTTTTCATCGACCTTTATAATCCTCTTAATTCGTTTTGTTGAGGGCTTAACTGCAGTTGAAGATGGCTCTGTCACTAATGCTCTTTTTGTTCCTCTCCTTGCTGGTGGTTTGGGAGTAGCTTTCTCTTTTCCTTTCTTGGTGGCCATCCTAAAAGGGAAAGAATAAGGATGTTAAGAATTCAAGGGTTAGAGCAAGGAAGAGAACGGGAAAGGCAGTAATCAATGCACATTAAAACGAATGATGTTAACACATGGTCATGACTACATGTGAAAAATCATCAATGGAAATATAGCAAGTGCATATGAGGACAGTTAAATGCAAGGTGTTTATTGGCATGCCGACAAAGGCATGAGTAGCATAGATCAAGCATTCAAGGTCCAAGTTAGATTACCAAGTCTGTCAAACTAACAATATCTTTGTAATAACAATTATATTTAATTAATAAAATATAAAAAGGGTTTTGTGAAAAGTAAGCATTTAGAGTAGTAGATTAAAAAAAATCTAAAAATAGTGCACAATGCCATACGGGCATTTTCACAAACACATAGCATGCATGGTAGATAAGCTATTGAAAGTATTAAATTGAACATGCAAGCAACCCTATAAAATTAATATATAATTGTCAAACAAATCCTTAACAATCCACACGCAAATCATAAGAAACAATAACCCAAATAAATTTCTAACACCAATTAAAAGAAAAAGAAAAAGAAGAAGAAAACATAAAAATAAGAAGAAGAATATAAAAGTAAGGAGGGAAGAAGAAAAGAAAAACCTTGATAATGGTGGTGAAAGAGAGAAAGTATAAAGTGAGAAAGAAGGAAGAAGGAAGAAAGGGGGGAAAGAAAGAAGAAGGGAAAAGGAAAAGTAGGATTTGGGGAAGAAAAAGATAAGATATTTTGGCAGATTTGGATAAGTTGTGCGGCGCAAGCAACGCGGACGCGTGGGGTACGCGTTCATGCGAATGGCGCTTAGATGAGCCGACGTGGACGCGTGAAATGATCTGTGCTAGTGGCGCGAGAGCAGCCTCGCGCTCGCACAACTCTCTGTTCGAAACTCATTGTTGCCAAATTTCAGGGTGATGCGTTCGCGTGGTGGATGCGATCGCGTGAATGGCCAAGATTGGAAAATGATGCAGACGCGTGGGGCGCGCGTTTGCGTGGTAGGGCCTGTGCATCTAGCACCATTCCAGCCCTAGTCCAGCGTAACATTCTGCTATACACCCTTTCTTACGTCGATTTTCAGGGCACGCGTTCGCGTGATTGACGCGGACGCGTGTGATGCATTTTTCCCACATGATGCGGACGCGTCAGCGATGCGGTCGCATGGGTCAAGTTGTGCCATGGGCACGTCTCTAGCCACGCTCTCGCATGACTCTCTGTAAAATATCTTTTCTTCCTTGAGGCACATATGATGCGGACGCGTCGTCAACGTTGTCGCGTCGCGTGCCAATTTTTTTTATGCGATATGCAAATGTAGATGCAACTATAGGCACTAGAACTGAGAAGAGTTATTGAAAAAGGAAATAAAGGAGAGGGGGAGGAACGATCATACCATGGTGGGTTGTCTCCCACCCAGCACTTTTCTTTAACGTCCTTAAGTTGGACGCTCCACTAGCTCAGTCTTTTGCTGTGGGTGGATCCTCCAAGAGGAAGATCTCTAGCTCCTGGTTTTTCTTCATCTTTTCGCCATGAAATAACTTCAAGCAATGTCCATTGACCTTTATAAGTTTAGGTCTTGAAGGATGGCTCAAGTGAAAGACTCCGTATGGCTCTGCCCTCTCTACTCGATAGGGACTGTCCCATCTGGATCTGAGCTTGCCTGGCATGAGCCGCATTCTGGAGTTGTAAAGGAGGACTAAGTCCCCAGGTTAGAACTCTCTTCTCTTGATGTTCTTATCATGCACAACTTTCACCTTCTCTTTATACAGCCTGGAGTTTTCATAAGCTTCTAGGCGTAGGTTCTCTAATTCTTGCAGTTGCAACTTCCGTTCAGCTCCGACTTTCTCATAGTCCATGTTGCATTCCTTTACCGCCCAAAAAGCTTTGTGTTCTAACTCAACTGGGAGATGACAGGCCTTTCCATAAACTAAGCAGAAAGGACTCATCCCGATTGGTGTCTTGTATGCTGTCCGATATGCCCAAAGCGCATCTTGGAGCCTGGTGCTCCAGTCCTTTCTATGAGGCTTGACTATCTTTTAAATTATGCGCTTTATCTCTCTGTTAGACACCTCAGCTTGCCCATTAGTCTGGGAGTGATAGGCTGTTGATACTTTATGAATTATCCCATGCCTCTTCAGTAATCCTGTTAGTATCTTGTTACAAAAGTGAGTGTCTTGATCGCTCACGATTACTCGTGGTGATCCAAAGCGACAAATAATATGGTTTCTAACAAAGGAAACAACAGTGTTAGCATCATCAGTACGGGTTGGAATTGCTTCCACCCATTTAGAAACATAATCTACAGCTAACAGTATATAAAGGTGACCATTAGAATTTGGGAATGGACCCATGATATCAATGCCCCAAATATCAAAAAGTTCACAGAAAAGCATAATTTGTTGAGGCATTTCATCCCTCTTGGATATATTACCAAATCTTTGGCAAGGAGAACAAGATTTACAAAGGTCAGCAGCATCTTTAAAAAGAGTAGGCCACCAGAATCCACAGTCTAAAACTTTTATAGCTGTTCGTTGAGGGCCAAAATGTCCTCCACTCTCAGATGAGTGGCAGGCCTCTAAAATGGACTGGAATTCTGATTGAGGTACACACCGTCTAATTACCTAGTTAGCACCACACCTCCAGAGATATGGATCATCCCATATATAATATTTGGATTCGCTTTTCAGCTTGTCTCGCTGATGTTTAGTAAAGTTTGGAGGAAAAGTATGGCTAACGAGATAATTAGCTACAGGTGCATACCAAGGAGCTACATCAGATACTGCCTGTAAGCTATCAAAGGGGAATGTATCATTGATAGGAATGGAGTCATCTGTAATGTGCTCAAGGCGACTCAAGTGGTCTGCCACTAAATTTTGGTTACTACTCCTATCTTTAATTTCCAAATCAAATTCTTGCAGCAGTAGCATCCAACGTATTAGCCTTAGTTTAGACTCTTTTTTAGCCAATAAATACTCTAGAGCTGCATGGTCTGAGTACAGTACTACCTTAGTACCAAGTAAATAAGCTCAGAATTTATCCAGAGCAAAAACAATAGCTAGAAGCTCTTTTTCAGTAGTAGTGTAATTAGATTGCGCAGCATCTAAAGTCTTAGATGCATAAGCAACTACAAAAGGATCGTTACCTTCATGCTGAGCCAGCGCTGCTCCTACTGCATGATTGGAAGTATCACACATGATTTCGAATGGTTGACTCCAGTCTGGTCCCCTCACAATCGGAGCTTGAGTCAGGACGGTCTTCAGCTTATCAAATGCCTGTTTGCAATCCTCACTGAACTTGAACTCAATGTCTTTCTACAGGAGTTTGGATAAGGGTAGTGCTACCTTACTGAAGTCCTTAATAAATCTCCTGTAAAAACCTGCATGGCCAAGGAACGAACGGACTTCCCTCACAGAGGAGGGGTAAGGTAAACTAAAAATAACATCCACCTTTGCTGGGTCTACAGAGATACCAGTATCAAAAACAACATGTCCTAGAACAATTCCTTGTTTCACCATAAAATGACACTTTTAAAAATTTAAAACAAGGTTTGAACTAACACACCTGTCCAATACTCTAGATAAACTATCCAAGCAGAGGCTAAACGAATCACTATATACGCTAAAGTCATCCATAAAAACTTCCACACAGGTCTCAATGAGATCAGAGAAAAGACTCATCATGCACCTTTGGAAAGTGGCTGGTGCATTGCATAAGCCAAATGGCATTCTCTTATAAGCATAAGTCCCAAAAGGACATGTAAAAGTAGTCTTTTCCTGATCTTCAGGAGCTATATGGATTTGAAAGTAACCTATATAACCATCTAAAAAACAGTAATGAGATTTACCTAACAGGCGATCAAGCATCTGATCAATGAATTGCAAGGGGTAATTATCCTTGCGAGTGGCTTGGTTGAGACCCCTATAGTCAATGCAAACTCTCCATGAGTTCTGTACTCTGGTTGTCAGAAGTTCTCCCTGCTCATTCCTTATTGTTGTTACTCCAGACTTCTTGACAACTTCTAAGATGGTTGGATTCAATCTTCGCTGAGGTTGTCGGACAGGCTTTGCTCCTTCTTCTAAGAATATTCTGTGTTCACAAACTTGAGGGCTGATGCCTACAATATCCGCCAAGCTCCATCCAATTGCTTTCTTATGCGTTCTCAATACACTAAGCAGTTGTTCTTCTTGTTGGGAAGTGAGCTCCCTCGCAATGATAATTGGGAACTTCTGCTTGTCCTCAAGATAAGCATACTTGAGGTGTGGAGGAAGGGGCTTTAATTCCATTTTTTGCTCCTTGCTTGGCTCTGGATCATCTGGGGCTGGTGAAAATGGTAATGAATCTTTAGTATGTTCAGAGGGTGTCCCCACACTTGGATCTTGCTCCAGGTGACTCTCTTCCATTTCTTCCTGGTGAGTTGCAGCTATAATATCATCAATGATGTCGCATTGGAATATGGAGTGATCTTCCGGGGGATGCTTCATAGCTTCATCCAGGTTGAAGCTTGCTGTTCTGCCATCTACCTCAAAAGAATAGGTTCCCAAAAAGGCATCTAGCTTGAACTTTGAAGTTTTCAAAAACAGTCTTCCAAGCAGGATTGATGAAGGCTTTCCTGAGTCATTTTGGGGCATCTCCAAGATATAAAAGTCAATGGGAAATGTGAGCCCCCTAATGCTCACTAACACATCTTCAGCAATCCCAACCATTGTAATAATACTTTTATCTGCTAACACAAAACGAGCTGCCGACCTTTTTAAGGGAGGGAGCCTTAAAGCATCATATATAGACAAGGGCATAATACTCACGCACACTCCTAGATCACACATACAGTTAGAAAACATCACACCTCCAATGGTACAATTAACCATACATGGGCCTGGATCACTACATTTTTCAGGTATATTTCCCATTAAAGCAGATATAGAACTACCTAAAGGAATAGTTTCTAATTCATTAATTTTATCTTTATGTATGCACAATTCTATTAGAAACTTTGCGTATTTAGGTACTTGCTGAATAACATCAAAAAGGGGAACATCTACCTCAACCTTTTTGAAGATTTCTACCATTTTGGGATCAAGTTCCATCTGCTTTCTGGCTTTCCTGGCAAGGTGTGGAAATGGGATAGGAGTGGCGTCTCTTACAGCTTCAGCTTGCTGGGATTCTGTATTCCCTGGTTGGGTTACTTCAGCTTCAGCCATGCCTTGTGTTTCATCTTCTTCTTCAACATCCTCTACCTCAACCATGTCTTCAGCTGGGGCGTGTTCAAGCGGCTTTGGCTCCTTAGGATTCCTCCCTTGTAGTATGGTTCCAGACCTCAAGGTAATGGCGTTGATGCCACCCTTGGGGTTGGGTAATGGTTGGGAGGGGATTTCACTGGAGCTCAAAGGCTGGTTGTTGGAGTTATTTAGTGATCCAATCTGTGAGACAAGAGCTTCCAAGGTAGAGTTTAGACCATTTAGAGTAGAAGTAAGGTTATTTTCCATGGCCTGCTATCTCCGATCAATAGATTGTAGTAACTCATCATTAGAAGATGAAGAGGGATAAGTGATCTGAGGGATTTGCTGAAATGCTTGAGGCTGCCTTAGATGAGGTGCTCTGTAGGCCTGATTCTGATTCTGCTGTCTGATGTTGTTATTGTTATTCCACCTCTGGTTTCCATTATTATCTCTACCTCCTCTGTTATGATTATCCCTCCAACCCTGGTTAGAATTATCTCTACCATCTTGGTTGGAATTGTCCTGCCATCCATGGTTGTAGCTGCCACCTTGATTGTATCCTTGATTAGGGCGGTCACAGAAGTTATGAGTGGCTGCCACAGTGTTGTCTTCCTGCTGGAGTTGCGGACATTCATCAGTATAATGACTATAATCAGCACAGATCCCGCATACTCTTTATGGAACCAACTGTTGGCTTTGCTGTGGTGGAGAGGGCTGAGCTTGCTGTTGACTCAACTGCATCTGCTTCAATAAGTTGGTCATTTCACATATACTCTGAGTTAGAGCAGTAGTCTCTTTGCTAGAAGATACCTCTGCAACAGCTTTTGACCGGCTTTGTTTTTGCCTGTGATTCCAAGTAGATTCAGCTAAGTCGTTGATCAATTGCCATCCCTCATCAATGGTCTTGTACTTTTTCATAGACCCATTGCTAGCACCTTCCAATGTGGTCTTATCTTAAGGCTTCATGCCCTGTGTGACGTAGCCGAGCAACACTATCTTGTCAATCATATGGTGGGGACATGCTTCCAAAAGATCGTTGAAGCGCTCCCAGTATTCGTAGAGAGTCTCAGATTCGTCTTAAACAATCGTGGAAATGTCTTTCCTCAGTTTATCAGTAACTTCAGTTGGAAAGAATTTTTCCAAAAACTCTCTTCTAAGCGTATCCCAGTTAGAAACAGCTGCTCCAGGTTGAGTGTAGTACCACTCTCTCACCTTTCCCTCAAGAGAGAATGGGAAGGCTTTTAATAAAATAGAAGTTTCATCTGCATCATCACGCCTTACAATAGAACAGGCTGCCTGGAAATCCCTAAGGTGCTTGATAGGCTCTTGAGCAGGTAAGCCATGAAACTTGGACATCAAGTTGAGTAGTGCAGTCTTTATTTTAAAATCCACAGCCACCGCTGGGTGATGCGCTTTATACGGTTGCAGTGTAAAATCAGCGGCTCCAGCTTCCTGGATAGTAACTCTCCTAGGTGCTGCCATGTCACCTGTACGTAAATCAACCGAATTAGTAGAAAGGAAGCTTGTTTCTTCCTTAAGTGACATTTCAGATTCATCCTCAGAGAGGACTAACCGACGCCGAGCTTGCCTTATACGTGAAATAGTTCTTTCAATCTCAGGATCAAATACTGGCAAGCTTGGATCAGGAAGTGAACGCGTTATTCAATGAAAGAAACATGCAGCTCATATTAGAAAGATAAAATAAAATGCAAATAAATAAATTCCAATCAATAACTTAGCACTCTATTGCAACTCCTCGGCAACGGCGCCAAAAATTGACGGGGCGAAAATTGACAGATTAAGAATTGTTAAGAAAAATCGCGTTGCAAGTACAGCTCTTAACCAGAAAAAATCCACTTGCCAATTTAGAAAAGAGTTGTCACAAAATTAGAATTAGAATACTCGGAGTATGAGTCCCAGGTCGTCTCCCAACGAGTTGCGAAAAGATGTGCTATTTTATTAATCAGAGGTTTTCCAAAATGGTTTTGAGTTTGATAAACAGGAAATTAAATCAGAGAATTTATGTAATTTAAAAAAAAATCTTGACCGGGAGAAGATTAATCAGAAGTTCTATCCTTGCTAGAATTTTTTCAAGATCAATTAATAATTAGTAGTTATTTCTACTTAGTTAACCCTCAACGAATGAAGGAAAGTCAAGTTAAAAGTCAACTTCTATTCACAAGTCCTAATCCTCTCCCTTGGGAAGGATTAGAGTTAGTGACTAACAAGCCAACCAACAACGAACCAATTACAATTGAACTCTTGAGTATTCCAACTCAAGGTTCTCCTTTTAATCAACTCCCAATCAAGTTGATGAACTACTCCATTATCATAAATGTAGACTTCACAAAATAAAGAGGGGAAATAAAAAGAGACATGATAAACAATAATAAAAAAGATTAATAAAAATAAATAAAAATAGTCTTTGTATTAAATAACTCTAAAAATAATCCAATTATACTCTGGATAAATTAAGGATATGAAAGAATAAGTAAAAAGTAGGTAAACAAACTAGAATGACCAATTCCGGAGGTAGACTCTTATCAATCACCAAAGCCAAAATCTTCAAATCCTAAATTATGAGTTTAAAGAAAAAACCTAGAGAAAGAGGTGGAATTCTCTCTCTAGATCTCCCAACTAAAAACTAAAAATTATCTGGAATGAGAGTTGTGTTGTCTCTGCATGTTCCTTGGCTCTAATCTGCGTTTCTGGGCCAAAAACTGGGTTAGAACGCTGCCCAGAATTCACGCCAGCGACTTCTGTAAATTCTGCAGATCGCGCACGTCACGCGACCGCGTCGTCCATGCGTTCGCGTCACTCAGCGTTTTCCGTGCCACGCGTGCGCGTCGTCCATGCATTCGTGTCACTCGTGTAGTTTCCAATCCACGTGTTCGCGTCAGGCACGTGAGCGCGTCACTGCAATATCCTCCATTTCACGCGGTCGCCTGAGCCATGCGACTGCGTCACTTCTCGCTGGTCATCTCCTCAATTTATTGTGTTTCTTCCATCTTTGCAAGCTTCCTCTCCATTCTCTAAGCCATTCCTGCCCTATGAAGCCTGAAACACTTAGCACACAGATCACGACATCAAATGGTATAAAGGAGAATAAAAATATTCAATTAAAAGATCTTTAGCAAGCAAGTTTTTAATCATAGAACAATTTTAGGAAGGAATTGTGAATACATGAAAATCATATGAATAAGTGGGTGAAAGACTTGATAAAACCACTCAATTAAACACAATATAAATCATAAAATAATGGTTTATCATGGACCATGCTTGCTATGTGATTGATTTTCACTTCTATCTTTTTTCCTAAGTTCCATAGCACCCATGTGTTCCACCTCTATGTCACTTAGGTGTTACAACAACGTCAATATGTGTCATTGATTGTTGTGTAAGTTTCATGCATCATTTTGTTCCACTAAGTTTACTTACACATCAATCAATGTTCATCCATTATCCAATTCACCATTGCTTAATTACTTGCTTGAATGCTTTCATGCTTCTTCACTATTTGTTTGTATCTTAACCTACAAGTCTTTTAAAGTATTTCAAGTACACTAGAATGTGTAAAGTGCATGCTTCTTTTGTGACATAGCCCTCTGTGCTAGTGTGTGTTCTATGCCACATGCAACTTAGAACTCACACACTATTCTTTCTTAATGTCACACTAATTCACTCACTCAATTCTAGTGGTTTTTACCTCATTCCAACAATCTACGCTTCCTTTCTTTTGCATTTACTTGTCTTACTATCCTGTTTTCTATTGTTCAGGATGATTTGTCATAAGCAACGACGGAAGCGGGAAAGAGAACACGCAGCACCGGTTGATCTATGACGATAAGATTTTCCGCTAGTAAAGAATTTCATAAAAATAAAGTAATCACGTTGTAGGTATAGTTTCTAAACCAACAGAGAATCCTTTGGTACAAAAGTTTGGTTGTCACAAGTAACAAAACCCAATAAAATTTATAACCGAAGTATTTAAACCTCGGGTCGTCTCTCAAGGAATTGCAGGAAAGTATGATTTATTATTGGTTATGGAAAAGGGTATATTTTTGGGTTTTTGAAATAGGGAATAGGAAAATAAATTGGCAAGAAATTAAATTAATAACTAGAAAAAATCTTGGCAAGGTATGAGAACTGGAAATCCCATCTTAGTTATCCTTATCAGGTGCGATGAGAATTATTTATTGCTCCCACTTAGTTAACCCTTACTAAATAAAGGAAAGTCAAGTGGACTAATCAATTTGATTCCTCAGAAATCTGGAATACCTCGAATTGCATTAAATAAAGAAATCAAATTAAACATAGGAATCCATAAACCAAATTGGGAGAAGTAGCCTAATCATAATAGAAATCCTAAATCTTAATCCTAATCCTAAATCCTAAGAGAGAGGAGAGAGACTCTCTCTCTAAAAGCTACATCTAAAACCTAAAATTATGTATTATGAATGTTGTATGAATTGTTCTCCATTCATATGAATGGATGGATTCCGCCACTTTATAGCCTCTAATCTGTGTTTCTGGACTTGGATCTGAGCCAAAAAGGGGCCCAAAAATCGCTAAGGGCGTTTTCTACAGATTCATGCATGTAGCGTCCGCCACGCGTGCGCGTGGGTCACGCGTTCGCATGATTTTGAGTTTTTCCTTGTCACGCATACGTGTCATTTGCGTTCTGCTCAAGGCACGCGTCCGCGTCGTCCACGCGATGCGTCGCTGCCACTTTGGGCTAGGCACGCGTCCGCGTCGTCCACGCGTACACATCGCTCCCTTTTCTTCAAAACTCCATTTTTGTGATTTCCTTCCATTTGTGTATGTTTCCTTTCTGTCTTCTAAGCCATTCCTGCCCTATGAAGCCTGAAAATACTTAACACACAGATCACGGCATCGAATGGTAATAAAGCATAATTAAATTTAATATTTTTAAAGCATGGGAAACATGTTTTCACATATATTATAAAATAAGGAAGGAATGGTAAAACCATGCAATTTACATGAATAAGTGGGTGAAGAATTGATAAAAACACTCAATTGACCACAAAATACATCATAAAATAGGGGTTTATCAATCTCCCCACACTTAAACAATAGCATGTCCTCATGCTAAATCCAAGAGAAAGAGTGAATGTAGAATGGTGGAATCTTATGCAATTCAATCTATTCTGAATGCAATCTACCTACATGAATCATGCAATCCTAATTACTATCCACCTATATATATAGAGCTTACATGTGGTTAAATTGACTCATATTTTCAAGGAATCATATATGTACATTTAAGGACAACCCATATTAAAACACATTCACAATTGAGTTGGGTTAAAATATTTCACAAACTTATAAGACAATTAACAATTAAACATGGATATATGGACTTGAGCTGTTGAACCCTCACTGGATTTGTGTTTACTCTCTAATCACTCAGTGTTTGGGGTTAATCACTCTATTATTTTCTATTCATACTTTCTTAAAACTTTGTTCTTCATCTAACCAATCAACAAATATATAACATATACATACAAACATCATGAGGTCTTTTTGAAGGTTGTAATGGGGCCAAGGTAAAGGTGGGGATATATATAAGGCTAAGTGAGCTATAAATTAAATCCTTGATTAGTTTAAGATCTCACCTAACATATACATTCTCTATAGAAATTTAAAATTATCCTGGTCTTCCCAATTTTCCCACTTTCTTATTACATACTCATGCACCAACTTTATTTTGATTTTACCTTCATGTGCATTGATTTCTTTACTAAACTCATTATTGGGGTAATTTTGTCTCCTTATTTATTTATTTAATTAAAAAGGATTTTTTTTTTGAAACATAAACACAGCATTTTCAATGCACATGGTATTTTAATTATTTTGGTTTCACATGAGCATGCTCCCAAATTTCTGATTATTTTACCAATTTAATCCTTTCCTATCAACCCATGTTCCCATAGTTTCCCCACACTTAGTGGATACACAATCTCTATCTTAAGCTAACCAAGGATTTAACTTGGGATTTTTAATTTATTATTCTGCTTAAGGCTAGTGATGTGGCTATAGAACAAACAAGGGGATTAAAAGGCTCAAGGGGGCTAACAAGGGTGACATAAAAGGTAGGCTTATTTGGGATAAGTGAGCCAAAAATTCAAATAATGGCCTCAATCATATGCGGGTATGTATCTACATTCTATATTTGGACATATAGATTGAAACAAAGTAAAGATTGCAAGCATAGAAAAGAAGTGTGAAGTAGAAATAATGGCCTCAAGGGTTGTGTGTTTTCTGGCTCAAAAACCATATATCAGTTATGTATGTCATGCAAGTAGAAATCAAGAGTTTCCATTATTCTCAATGTGAATCTTAGAATGGCTCTTATAAAAATAGGTATTTTTCTTGAAAAAATGTTGTCAATTAACAAACATTTACTGCTATATATACAGTGTGCAGATTGTTGTGATTCTGTTATACTAAAGTTCCTAGTTTACTCTTTATTTTTAATTAAACCAATTTATCATATGCTAAAAGGGTAAACTAAGCTAATTAATCCATATTTTCTATATCACAACTTAATAAGCTAAAGGTGAAAACTAAACTAAATATCTAAGATATATATATAAACCAAAGTGCAAAATGCAGAAATAAAGTAAAAATACAGCAAAAGAAAAATGTGCAAGTACTGAAAGACAAATAAGATAAAATAAAATAAAAATAAAAATACAAAAAAAAAACAAAATAGGATAAAAGAGGGTCTGAAAGTGGTTCACCAAAAATAAAGTTCGCCAGAGATGGCGACCTCCCCACACTTAAATAACAGCATCGTCCTCGATGCTCAGTCAAGCTGGGTGTGAAGAAGTGTCATCTCTAGAAGGATATGCTGCTGGTGTCTCGGTGGTGCCGGGCGTTAGGAGGTGGTGGTGAGGGGAGAAGAGAGAGTGCAGAGGGGGAGGGGTGAAGAGGGACGCGAAATGGGTTAGGGTTTCGTGTCGAAAGGGGTAAGTGAATTTAAATCCACGCGAACGCGTGGATCTTGCGATCACGTGATTGGGGGATAATGAAAGTGACGCGTACGCGTGAGACACACGTACGCATCGCTCAGAATTGTGCTAAATGCACAATTCCAGCGTCGTTTTGGCGCAACTCTCTGTTTCCATTTAGGGGGCAATGATTACTACGCGACGTGTACGCGTCGCCCACGCTTTCGCGTGGTGTGTGTGAAGTGAAAGTGACGCATTCGCGTTGTTGACGCGTTCGCATGGTCCAATTTGTGCTTAACGCATACCAGCAGCACGATTCCAGCCCAATTTTCTGGGCATTAGATTGTTACGTCGATTTCGAGTCGACGCCCACGCGTGGCCCATGCGCACGCGTGGCCCATGTGTAACGACCCATTGTTTAATATGTCTAGATCATACCGGAAAATGAGCGCTACCAATTTATCTTCCTAATTATTATCTATTATTTATCATATGAGCCTGATTCGTTGTTAAACGCGTAGTTAATTTGCGAGGTGTATTTTTTATTTTTTTTAAATGTTTGGATTAATAGACGGAATCACTTATAATCAATTCATAAGTAATAACAGATAAAACAGTTATAAACAACCACACATAAATACATCACGAGTAGCTAGCAACATTCAGTTATCCAACTTTTATTAGAGTATAGACCTTTAGTTAGAACACCCCTAGATATAGCTAGATAATAACTATATACATATACATACATACAACATCCCAGGTCCTGACCTGTTCAAGAGGTCGCTAAGCTGGCACCTAGGCTAGCCTAGATCTATACTCACCTAATCCTTCTAAACTACTAAAGCGAGGGAAAGTACGTTCTAAGTCTTCGCAACTCAAGTCAAGTGGAACGTCATCAAAAGATAGAACATCATCTGCTACTCCTCTGCACGATCAGACTTTTCCACAGGACGTCTCTCTGGTACCTCATGAAGTAGCCACACAACAGAAATCTCGTACACAGGATTTAGGTTAAAGTGCACATACGAACAGGGTGCAGACATTGGCTGGTCTCACAGTATATACATATAAACAAAGAACAATATTCACCCTAGACTCAGAAGACTATCTAGAGCAGGATCCTGTTCTTGTGAACGGTCATCAGTGAACTATGGTAAGGTACTCTTACTTCCATCTGAAGGGGGAAGGGAGAGAGAAAGGGTAAGAACTGGGGAGTTCTTAGTAGGGCCGGGGTTATTAGTTACGTTCATTTATTCGGGGTCGATTAGTAGACGAATAACATAATATAGCAAAGCAGTAAACAGAAGATAAAGATAGAAAGAGAAAGTAGAGACAACAGAAAGCAGAACACAAACAAAACAATACAAGAAAATAAAATACAGAAATAGTATACAAGCAGACAAACATAAAGAAGTAGATCACACACAGAAAGGAATGCAACAAAGAATGATGCACAGACAAGAATGATGCATGTCTAGCCCTAGCACAGGCCATGAGCTCATGTGTCGGTTGGCTGCCTGCAATCCCGACATTTATCCGGTCACGAGTAATCCCGATTTCCCGGATACGATTTTCCGTTCCTAAATAAATGCGCATATAATAATAGCCGCTCATTTGAGACAGCCTCTGCTTACTGCAGGAAAATATATATACTCATTTGAATATAGCTCTGGGTTGCATCAAGCAACTAATATATATATAAATATAGCTCTGGGTTGCATCAAGCAACTAATATATATATAAATATAGCTCTGTGTTGCATCAAGCAACTAATATATATATAAATATCTCTTTATTATATTACTCTTCTCTTAATATCTCTTTACTCGGTTCTGGTTTCTCTTTTCTCTGTATCTCTTTACTCTATTTTAATTACTCTGTTCTCTGTATCTCCTTTCTCTTCTCTGATTAATCTTTTCATCTGTATCTATATTACTCTTTTTCTCTTTATCTCTTTACTTTACTCTGGTTACTCTGTTTTCTGTGTTTCTCTACTCTGCTCTTATTTCTCTGCTTAACGTATGTATTTAAAGCTTATGTAAATTTCGGTATGAATAGTTAGCCTGTCCCAAGTATAGGTTCATTAAGTCTATACTGAAACAGTTTAACTTTTCATATTATACCTAACCCTAGTCGCAACTCAGTACTAACTAAGTTGCCCTAGTTCGTTCACTAGTGTCTGTCTGTTTTTCTGTCGTTAAAATTTTACAGACTTTTTCTTAGGTTTTTATCTTTTCTTTAACTTTTTATCTTTTATTTATCTTTGCCTCACTAACATGTTATTACCACTCCCTAAGTGTTTTATGATGGTAATTATGAGATTCTGCACTTAAAGTTGTCTTTCTAAAGCTTTTACAGAAAACTGCCTTTTTCACATTATTTTATTATTTTTATTAAAATATTATTTTTAATTAAATATTATTATTTAATATTTTATTACTATTTATTATTTTATTATTAAATTTTCAAAAATTATCTTGCCTTTACCTTTTCACTTTCAAAATTAACTTTTTAGCCCGGTAAATTTTAATATTTTTACTTTAACCACCCTAACTTTCAGAAATTACCAAATAACCCCTCAAACACCAAAATATTCACATCCTTTCCCTTTCTAAGATCTAAAAGGAGTTCTTCAATGTTCTTCACCACACTCAAAGTGTTCTTCGTGTTCTTCATAAATCCTTCAGATTCTTTCTCTGTTTTTACCCGTTTTTCAGTCTTTTCAGCAACCGATTTTTACCATAATTCAAAATAAATTCCAAGCCACTAAAACCCCATCTTTTCTACATGATTTTAACATAAATTGAATCTCAATTTAAGCTCTAGGGTTCTTTTTCCAGCAGCCATAAAGAACATAATTTCAACGTTGAATATCATCAAATTTCATCAAATTTTTACCAAAATTTCAATAAGAATCACTCATATAAATCATCAATTTCAAGCACAGCCAAATCATATCATAATCACACAACTCAAACACAATCAATCAAGATTAAATTCGTCAAACCCTACCTTGATTTGCTGCTCCAAATCCGGTTACTCTTTGAAGTGTTCTTAAAGCACTTTTTCCTCCTAAAACACATCAAGAACAACTTTAAAACTCTAAACCATCAACTAAACGAACTTCAGAAGCATCTTAGGAAGGTTATCCTCACCTTAAACATGCATGAAATCAAAGATCTTTGGCCCACAAGTCAAGCTAAACAAGAGATCTAAGGAAGAACATCAAGAAAATACTTGTTTAAGCATGTTTCCTTAAAAACCGAATTGAAGAGGGAGGGAGACAGCCATATCACCTTATTTCCAGCCTTGATACGTTATATGGTTATGTAGAGGAAGAAGAAAGGATCATTTTGGTGAAATCGGAGTTTTGATTTGAGTTTTAGTTCAGAAGAAATCAAGCTTTGAAGATTAAGTGTTCATGAAAGTTTCTCTCTTTTCTCTCTTGTTATTTTCGGCCAAAATGATGAAATGAGACAGCCTTGGAGGTCTTGGGGGTGTAAGGTGAGTGGTGATTGGTTGGCTTGGAGGTGGATTAAAATAATATTAAAATATCTTTGGTGTACAACTACTAAAACTAGGTGTATCAGAACACTCGTAAAAGCATCTCTAAAAATTATTTTCTGAGCTACTAGAATAAATGACACTAGTAACATATTTATTATGAGAATAGAACATGTATAATGAGGCCTTAGCATTGCTAAATTCATCAGAGAGTGCTGGTGCTAAGCTGCACCAGTAAACCGTAAACCCGGTTAAACCGATTTTCTGTTTTTAACAAAAACAGACCAGGTAACCTTATAATATCATTCAAACATTTTCTAATACTAATATAATGAAAATATTATACTATTATCTCTCTCCTCTCATGAATCAAGTCCGGTTCATCAAACAGAGACTATTTACGAAAATCAGAATCAAAACTGCCAACCGATACGGTTCAAAAGCTAGGTTCTTCGCGATTGCATTATCGAGCTTGCCTCAGAGGAGGTTCTAGCTTAAGGATGACATAATGATAATGAGGATTGAAATGCTTGATAATATAACAGAGGTGTTCCCTTTACTGATCTTCCGGAGAAATCCGTACTTTCAGAAAATATCTCATGTACTCGAAAATCAGGGTTGTTACATTCTACCCTCCTAAAAGAAAATTTTGCCCTCAAAATTTCAGTTACCTAGGAATAGATGCGGGTAATTAGCTTTCATCTTATCTTTCAGTTCCCAACTGTGCTCTTCTTCTCCTCTTGGTTCCCAAGCTACTTTGACTAAGCGAACAACTTTTCCTCTTAGCTGCTTATCACTTCTTTCTACTATCTGAACTGGTGATGCTTGATATGTCAAATCATTTCGTAACTGTACTGTCTCTGGTTGTAAAACGTGACTCTTGTCGGGAATATATTTCTTAAGTTGCGAGACGTGAAGAACATCATGAAGGTTTGATAAATAAGGAGGAAGGACTATTTGATAAGCTACTAGACCGACTCTTTTAAGTATTTGGAAAGGTTCTATGTATCGTGGGTTAAGCTTTTTAGTCTTAAGGGCTCTACCTATTCCAATAATCAAAGTTACTTCTAGAAAGACACGGTTTCCTTCACTAAACTCTAAGGGTCTACGTCTATTATTGGCATAGCTCTTTGGACAGCTTTATGCTGTCTGGATCTTCCAACGAATCTCCTTTATCTTCTCAGTAGTTTCTTACACTAAGTTTGGACCTAAGACACTAGCTTTTCCATTGTCATTCCAACACAATGGTGTCCAACATCTTCTTTCGTAGAGAGCTTCATATGGTGCCATCCCGATACTTTATTGGCAACTGTTGTTGTAGACAAATTCGACCAATAGCAAATACTTATCCCAGCTGCTTTGGTTGTCTATCATACATGATCGTAACATGTCTTCTAACGTCTGGATTGTCTGCTCTGATTGTCTGGATTGTCTATCATACGTGATGAGCATCTTTGCAAATTTTCTAGAGCAATGCATGGAGGTATTCATGGATGATTTCACGGTATATGGTGATTCCTTTGATCATTGCTTGGATAGTCTTGAAAAAGTTTTGGAAAGATGTACTAAAACCAACCTTGTCTAACCTTGTCTTAAATTTCTAGAAGTGTCATTTCATGGTCAAGCAAGGCATTGTTTTAGGACATATTGTTTCAAAAGATGGTATCTCCGTAGATCCGGCTAAAATTAATGTCATATCTAGTTTGCCTTACCCCTCTTCCGAGAGGGAGGTCCGCTCTTTTCTTGGACATGCAGGATTTTATCAGAGATTCATCAAGAATTTTAGCATGGTAGCATTGCCTATCTCAAGGTTGCTACAAAAGGATATTGAGTTTGATTTAAGTAAGGAATGCATGGAGGCTTTCGACAAGCTCAAGGTAGCATTGACCCAAGCTCCCATTGTGCTAGGGCCGGATTGGAGTTGGTCATTTGAAATAATGTGTGATGCTTCAAATTTTACCGTGGGAGCCGCGTTAGCACAACGCGAGGGTAAGAATCCATATGTCATAGCCTATGCATCAAAAACATTAGATGGAGCCAAATCCAACTACACTACTACCGAAAAAGAACTTTTGGCCATAGTTTTTGCCTTGGACAAGTTACGAGCATATCTTCTCGGTTCAAAGGTGGTAGTGTACTCAGATGATGCAGCATTAAAGTATTTGTTGGCTAAGAAGGAATCCAAACCGAGATTGATTAGATGGGTTTTATTATTGCAATAATTTGACTTGGAAATCAAGGATAGGAGTGGTACGCAAAATCTAGTGGCGGACCATTTAAGTCACCTTGAACATACAAAAAGCTATACTACTCCTATCAATGATTCATTTCCCTTTAAGGGCTTGCATGCAATCTGAAACCATTCCTTGGTATGCACCAATCGCCAATTACTTAGTATCTCGCTCCTTCCCTCCTAATCTCCCCAAACACCAAAGGGATAAGCTAAAAAGTGAATCCAAATACTATGTGTGGGATGACCCATACCTTTGGAGATGTGGGGCGGATCAAGTAATTCGGAGGTACATTCCACAAACTGAATTCTACTTAGTCTTGGAAGCTTGCCACTCCTCCGAAGGAGGAGGCCATTTTGGACCTCAAAGAACGGTAAGGAAAATCCTAGATTGTGGCTTTTGTTGGCCAACTCTTTTCAAGGACTCTTCTCATTTTTGTAAATCTTGTTCTCAATGCATTAGATTTGGTAATATCTCTAAGAAGGATGAAATTCTCCAACGAACCATGCTATTTTGTGAGATTTTTGACGTGTGGGGAATTGACTTCATGGGGCCATTCCCAAATTCTAATGGTTTCCTCTACATTCTACTCGCCGTTGATTATGTGTCCAAATGGGTGGAAGCAATACCCTCCCGGACGAATGATGCTAATGTGGTCCTTTCTTTTGTGAGAAATAATATCATTTGTAGATTTGGATCGCCACGAGCAATAGTGAGCGACCAAGGTTCACACTTTTGTAACAAAAGAATGGACGGACTAATGAAGAAAGATGGCATCATGCATAAAGTAGCCACGGCCTACCACCCACAAACAAATGGCCAAGCCGAAGTTTCCAATCGGGAGAATAAATGTATCTTGGAAAGGATTGTGAAACCCAATAGGAAAGATTGGAGTTCCAAGCTCACCGATGCATTATGGGCCTACCGAACGGCATACAAAACGCCAATTGGCATGAGCCCCTTTCGATTGGTGTACGGCAAAGCTTGCCATTTGCCGGTAGAAATAGAGCACAAGGCATATTGGGCCATCAAGGAGTGTAATCCGAGTTTGGGTGGATCCAGAATTGAGAGGAAGCTACAATTAGCGGAGTTTGAATCTTTGAGGCTTGAAGCTTATGAGAACTCTAGACTTTACAAGGAGAAAATGAAAGTCGTCCATGATAGGAACATAAGAGGCAAAGAATTCAAGGCCGGTGATCTTGTCCTTCTTTACAATTCTAGATTGAGATTGTTGCCCAGCAAACTAAGGTCAAAATGGGAAGGACCATATCAAGTAGTGAAGGCGGAACCCTATGGGGTTTACCATTTGTGCCATCCCTCAAGTCCGGATATCTTCAAGGTCAATGGGCACCGTCTCAAGTTGTATCTTGGTGAGCAAATGAAGAGAAACAAAGATATTGAGGTATTCCTTTTGGAAGATGCACCTCTTGACAAAGAGCAATGAACAAGTGAAAGTCCAACTTAAGGACATTAAACAAAAGTGCAAGGTGGGAGACACCCCACCATGGTGAGATCTATCCTTTCTCCCCTTTGTGTACAATTTTTTAATTCTTCATTGTTTTGTAATTGCTTAGCTACACTTTTGCTTGATTAGAATTGCTTGTGACTACCTTGGATAACTTGTTCATCAAGACTTGCATTGATTTTTCCATGAATGACTTGATTGTGTGGTAGAAGCACACTTCTCTTTAGATTTTGCAATGATTTTAGGTGTTTTTGACTTCTTTGGCTTGTTTGGCCAGTTAATACATGATAATTAGGCATTTTTCCATTCAAAAAAAAGGAGGGGGCACGCATGCGCGCACTGTGCGCGTATGCATCCCTAGGCTTTCACAACTCATGGGCCATTTACCAGAGAGTTGTGCAAATTCTGGGCCAGCTTTGGGCCCTGGGCATAACCAACATCACCCGTGCGCGCACGAGACACGTACGCGTCCATGTCAATTCACGCAAAAACACGCATGCGCGCATTAGCCGCGTACGCGTCACTACTGCGTTTTGCGACCCTGGGCCATCGTCTAGATAGTTGTGCCCTTGTTGGGCCAATTTCATGCTACTGGCCCAGCTCAACTCACGCGTAAGCACACCTGGTGCGCACGCGTACCTCGACCATAATGCCAATCGACGCCTCAGCGCACCGTGCGCGTCCGCGTCGCTCAACAAATTTTACTTTCTGGTACTTTTTTCCGAGAGTTGGGCCAGAGTTGTGCCCAACTTGTGCTGAGGGCACAACACATATGCACGCACATGCGCAACTGGCGCTAGCGCGCACACTCACATTTCGCTACTTCATGCACACGCACACCGTGATTTTGCCCATGCGCGCGCATGCATGCATGGCGCGCACGCGTCGGTTTCGCGAACCAATTGAATGAGAGTGTGCCTTTCTCCCTCCATTTTCTTTCTTTCTTCTTACCACCACCCCTCTTCTTCACCTCTCCCATCCTCTACCATCCCTACCTCCTCTTCTCTGCCAGCACTGGTGGCAACCACCACCTCCGGCGGACCCACACCTCTCTTTTCTCTCCTCCCTCTCTTCTTCTTCACTAACCTTTCTCTCACCTCCATAACCTATCTCTTTCTTCCCCTTCAAGGTACCCCTCCTTTCTAATTTTTTGTTTCCTTTTCTCTTTTTCCACTCCCTTAATTACATGCTCTTACTCTTTTTTTTTTAAGTAGTTGCATTCATGTTCTCTTTGTTTATTGCATTTTATTTCCTTATTTTCATTTTCTCATGGGTGTTCTAAGTGGAGCTTACTCTTGCATTGATGAGTTTGTTTGATTTACTTGCTTTCTTTTGTATTTAGTGGTGTGATATGATGATTGTTGATGCTTTATGGGATGCTACATTGTCACTCTTCTCTAAGTTTTTGTCATAAAGGGATGCACACCAAGTGTTTGATGAAAGACCCGTATGACTTCTTGGAATTATTTTGACTAAGTGTTCTCTATTTTGGTATTCTTTCACATTCACTTGTTTGTTCATGTATACATTGATGCTTACTACATTTCTTGCTTCATTTTTACAAGCTCATTCCCTATTTTTCTTACTTCTTGTTGTTGTTGTTAAGAGTGTGCACTTCTCATGCTTCTTGGTTGCATGCCTATGCCACTCATGTATCACATGCTAGTGACTAGCTATGATCTTCATTATTGCCTTAGTTACATGTTGCAGCTGTCATGTATCTAAGCCATTTATTCTTTTGTGCTTTATCACTTGCATGATTATTCTTTCTGGGCACCTCTTTAAGCTTAATTTCAACACCTTTCCTTCTTTTCTAGGATGGTGCTCAAAAGAGACAATGGAAAGGTGCCCAAGAAGGCACCATCACGGTCTACTAGCAAAGCACAACAAGGCCCACGAGCTAAGCCCCTCATCACCAAGACTAGGAGCGTTGCTAACATTGATGTTTTGGAAAAAGACAATCCGGTGAGGGATCCGAACAAGTTCCACAACCATTATTGTGAACTTGTCTATCCCTTGATCAAGCCAAGGAACTATCATGCGGAGCCCCTTCTAGCACCTCCGGCTCATGTTATACCACTCATTATGCCCCGCATCGAACGATGGCAATGGGAATTCCTATTGAGGAAGCCACGGGAGGCGAACTTGTCATGGGTGGTTGAATTTTACACCAACTACCACTCCCCTTCCCTCACATCGGTATTGGTGCACCGAAGGCAAGTTCCCGTCACAGAGGAGGCCATTCAAAATGTGTTTAAGACCGGACCGTTAGAGGAAGGGGTTGATGCCTATCAAGAGATTTTGTCGGCACGGTGCGAATATGAGTTTGATTGGGATTCCATCCTCAAGGTCATTGCTATACCCGAATCATTCTGGATTCGAGGAAGGATGAGACCCCGGCCCAAGGGCATCACCGCACGTTTTCTCACCAGTGAAGCTCAAGCATGGGCCCAAATTCTAGCCCACTATGTGCTCCCAAGCACCCATGGTTCCTCTATCACTGCCGAGTTAGCCTTGTTGGTTTGGTTTGTCCTCATAGAGAGACCAAGGATAGAAGGGGAATCTACCTTTTCCCGCTCTAGTGGCTGACTTAGTCACCGCAGCTGGTGTTCCCCGAGAGACCAAGGATAGAAGGGCCATGATCCCGGTGGATGGAGATGTTGTCCCAACCGGGAGATACCTTTACCCTCCGACGGACACCGAAGAGCCACCCCTAACCGTCCCTATGAGTATTCCCTTCACATCTTCCGCACCACCAAAATCACCCATGCAACGCATTGAGGAACTCCACAAGAAGCTTGACCGTTATGAGCTGCGTAACCAATGCCGATACACTATTGTCAAGAAGCTTTTAAGTTGCCTAGCACCACCTATGGAAGAACCGGAAATTTCCACTTCCACCGGCACCGAT
This sequence comes from Arachis hypogaea, assembly GCF_003086295.3. Lineage (NCBI taxonomy): Eukaryota > Viridiplantae > Streptophyta > Magnoliopsida > Fabales > Fabaceae > Arachis > Arachis hypogaea. Next base: position 54,528,708 of record NC_092050.1, read on the forward strand.
AATGAGGAAAGCGATAATGATGAATAGGATGGACACTCAGAAGCTGATGCACCACTCCGTCTCACTCAAGGCACAGAGGACCGTGCCAACTTCTAAGTGTAGAGAGGTCGGTCGGCCGACCGGTCTTCGTAGGTAACACCCTAGAATAAATTTCTTGAACCTCTTTTCTTAACTAGAGTAGATTGCATACTAGGTCTTTAATTTTTGGCATCTTTTGCATATTAGTATCTCTTAATAAATCCACTTGGTTAGAGCAATGACTTCTCCCCTAGAAAACTAGAATTTTAGGGCGACCCTACCAATTTTGAAATTTGAAAATCTTTTGATGCTTAGCTTGTTTGGAGGATGTATTTTGGAACATAGAATTAGAATTTGAGCTAAGAACACAAGCAAGCGAGTTTTGAGCCTAATGGTGTGGTTACATCTTATAACAACTTATTTTCCCTTCTTGGTGCAATTGTTCTCCTCCTACGATTGTGATTTTTGATTTGTTTAATTCTATATGTCCATTATTCATTGTATTCTTGCATTTATATGATTGAGGCCATCATTTCAATTAACTCACTTACCCAAATAGCCTTACCTCTCATCTTCATTTGTTAGCCAAATTTGAGCCTACGTTTAACCCACTTTGTTCTTAATTTAGCACATTACAAGCCTTGAAGCGAAAAACAACAAATATCCTTATTTGGATCTTTGATTAGCTTAGGCTAGAGTGTGTGTATTATTCAAGTGTGGGAATCTTGGGACATTGGGGGAATAAAAGGATAGTTTTGTATTTTTATTGAAATTATTAGGAATTGGGTACATGCTCATGTATTGATAAAATGTGTAGGCCTTATGCATTGATGTTCTTGTATATAGTTTGAAAGTGAAAAAAATGATAAGAAAAATAAAAGAAAAAGAAAAAAAGAAAAAAATGAAAAAGAAAAGAAAAGAAAAAAAAATAGAATAAGTAAGAAAAAAAAGAGAGAAAGAAATAAAAAGGGGACAAAATGCCCCAAAGTAAAGTTCAATAAAGATCAATGCACAAGTGTTGAGAAATGAAAAGAAAATGCATGAGTATGTTAAAAGTGAAAGAATGGGTAGTTATGTTAGCTTTAATATTGTATAAGAGGTCATAGGTTAGGTGAGAAGTTTAAGCTCATCAAAGATTCAAATTCCAAGCTCACTTGACCAAACATGCATCCTTACCTTAACCCTAGCCCCATTACAACCTAAAGAAAAGACCCTATGATACTTGCATGCATGCATGGAATATATGTTAATTGTTAGAAGAAAAACAAATTTTGGAAAAGCATGAAGCAGGGGAAGATTGAGTGATTAACCCTACACACCGAGCGAATAGAGTGCAAATACTTCCAGTGAGGGGTTCGAAGCTCAATTCCTTGTTCCCGGCTCTCGTGAGCGTTCTTCATACAAGTTATGCATATTTCACTTTGATGACTAGAATTGGTAGAGTTCATATATTGCCCATCATCTTGCCCTATGTGCATATACATATGTGTCTTCTAGAAAGATTGAATTACTCTTGGCCAGGTAGATAGTAGCATACACCCTAGTTGCATTCATGTAGGTAGATCGCATCACATGAGTCCTACGCCCTTGTAGTCGTTTGATCTTTTGCTTTCCCTTAGCATGAGGACATGCTAGACTTTAAGTGTGGGAAGGTTGATAAACCCCGTTTTTAGGGTTTATCATGCATAGAATCTAAGGATTTTATCAATGATCTTCCACACTTATTCATATAAAACTGCATGATTTTGTGTCTCTTTCTTATTTTTTCCTCATAGATGAAAATGTGCTTCTTTTGCATCAAAATTGATACATTGTAATCCTCCTCAATTACCATTAGATGCCTTCATCCATTTGTTGAGTGATTTCAGAAGTTACAGGGCAAAAATGGCTAAGAGGAATGAAGGAAGCATGCATGAATGGAAGGAGCATGAAACAAAATCAAAGAATTGAATTTGCACATGTACGCGTCTGTGCACCGTGCGCGTACGCGTTGATGCGTTCATCCAGAGCCAGCGCAGTGGAGCCGAGCGAGGAGCCGGCGCGCCTATATGGCTGGGCCACATCCCTTATGACGCTCGCGCGCACCGTACGCCTATGCGCAGGTCGCAAAAGAGCCCAAGGACGGGTACGCGTGCAGTGCGCGTACGCGTCGATGTGCGCACATGATTTTTTAAATGAAACACGTGCTCAGCGATTTCAGGGGGTTCCTAGGCCCTGTTTTGGAGCGGATTTTGGAGGGAAAAGCTTAAGAAGACCAAGGATTAGGAGTGTTAGGATAGTTAGTCATAATTGGAGATATTTTTTTAGGAAGTTAGTTACATTTTATTTTTCGAGAGAGAAGCTCCAACATCTCTCAAGGTTTTCATCCTCCATTGCAATTTTCCTTGGAATTCTTGGTGAGATCCATTGATAATTGACTTTTTGTTTTGCTACAAGTGTAGATCTACTCTTCTTCTACTCTTAATTGATGTTCTTTTGATTCAATTCCTTAGATCTAGGTTTGGTTCATTTTGTTACTTTGAATTTGGATTAATGAATTGAGGTTTCATTCAATTATTTGACTGTTGATGATTGTTTGGGTTAGATAGTTTTAATTCAATTTCCCTCTCTCAATTGCATCATGTTTCTATAATTTCCTACCAATTGTTTGTGATAATGACAACTTTAGCTATGGAGTAGATTTCTCTTACTTGGCTTAGGGGTTGAGTTATTGGAGACACTTGAGTAGTTGATATCAATTGAAGATTATGAATTGAGAATTGCTAATTGACTTGGAGTGCACTAAAGCTAGACTTCCCTAGGGTGAGACTAGGACTTGTGACTCAAGTTAGTTAATATCACTTGACTTTCCTCCATTGTTAGGGGGTTAACTAAGTGAAGCAACAATCAACTCTTATCACAATTGAAGGAAACTATAATGATGGAACTTCCAATGCTTACCCTTGGCCAGTGCTTTTATTCCAATTAATTGTTGATTGCCTTGCTAGTTTGAATTCTTGCACCAATTCTCAAAACCATAAAAGCTTTGCTAATCAATGATGCACATTCTAAAGAAATTCCTAGGGAGAATAACCCGGGATCAATACTCTCGGTCATAGATTTTAGAATTGTTTGATGCGGTATTCGTGTGTTGGTTAGACTATACTCACGATCGAATTCATCATCAGTTTCTAACCGGCATAAGAATATTTACGTTCATCAGTTCTCTACAATTCTGGATTCCCATGGAGGTTCAGCATCTCCTAAGTCTTCAACCAATTCTTCTTCTTCGATAATTACGGCTTCCTCCACTTGTTCCAGTACAAAGTCATGCCCTGTACTGTCCACTGGAGTTTCTAGTATCTCCTACATGTTTCTTTCTTCTTTAGATTGTCCACATGAAGCCATGGGAGTTCCTTGAGTGTCCAAACGTCGGGAAGCTAGTCGATTGATTGCTTGATCGAATTGGTGAAGGGTTGCATGAAATTTATTCACTGTTTCCTTGAGACGCTCCTGTGATTCTCGGGTTGATGGATATGGACATGGTGCATATGAAAGTGGTGGTTCTTGGGAGTAATTGGATTAGAATTGGGGTGGGTAAGGGTTAGGGCCATATGGAGGTGAATGTTGGTAGGTGGCTTGTGAGTGTGGTGGTTCATAGCTATATTGAAAAGGTGGGTTATAGGCGTATGATGGGGCTTGTTGGTAACCACAAGGGGGTCCACCATATCTATCATCTTTGTATGCACCTCGGAATGGCTCTTGACCATAGTATACTGGTGGAGGTGGTTTGTCACGAAGGGGTCCACCGTAACTATTGTCTTAGCATGCATTGTAGAGTGGTCGTCGTCCATGGTACTTTGGAAAGTGTTGTTGCCGAAAGGGTTGATCAGATCTTCGTGGCTCCTTTCATCTGTGATTGGTTTGACCTTGATGTATGTTCCTGTTATAGCTTCCATTCCTTTCAACAATATTAGAACCAAACTCAAAGCGACATGGGTGAGAGTTCATAGTAACTAATAAAAATTAAAAACAAAAATAAAAGCAAATAAACAATCAAAATAAAATATTTACAATAACCAATAATAAGGCACACATTTGCAATTCCCCGGCAACGGCGCGATTTTTTACGATCAGAAGATTGATGGTTTAGAATTCCAAATATAATCGCGTTGTAAGTATTGTTTTAAACCAACAGAGAATCCTTTCGTACAAAAATTTGGTTGTCACAAGTAACAAAACCCAATAAAATTTATAACCGAAGTATTGAAACCTCGGGTCGTCTCTCAAGAAATTATAGGAAAGTATGATTTATTATTGGTTATGGAAAAAGTATAATTTTTTTTGGGTTTTTAAAATAAGGAAGAAGTAATTTAAATGACAAGAAAAATAAATTAATAATTAGAAAATCTCTTGGCAAGGTATGAGAACTGAAAATCCTATCCTAGTTATCCTTATCAGGTGTGATGAGAATTGGATTTTTGCTCCCACTTAGTTAACCCTTACTAAATAAGGGAAAGTCAAGTGGACCAATCAATTTGATCCTTAAGTCCTAGTCAACTCCTGTGGAAAGACTAGCTTTAGAGCGATCCAAATCAATCAGCAATTCCCAATTTTCAATCAACTGCTGAATTTGATAACTCAAGTGTTACCAATTACTTAACCAAAGTAAAAATGGAATAAATATTAAATTAAATTGAAAGCATTATAAATAGAGTAAAACAATCATAAATATGAAATACCTCAAATTGTATTAAATAGAATATTCAAATCTAACATGAAAAGTTCATAAGCCAAATTGAAAAGATAAATAACAATTAAAGTAATAGAATAAATAAAAGTAGAAAATAAATTAAAGGAACATTGAACCTGTGATTGAAGAGAAGTAGCCTAATCATAATAGAAATCCTAAATCTTAATCCAAATCCTAAATCCTAAGAGAGAGGAGAGAGCCTCTCTCTCTAAAAGCTACGTTTAAAACCTAAAATTATTTATTATGAATGTTGTATGAATTGTTCTCCCTTCATATGAATAGATGGATTCCCCCACATTATAGCCTCTAATCTGTGTTTCTAGACTTGGATCTGGGCCAAAAAGGGGCCCATAAATCGCTGAGGGCATTTTCTGCAGATTCCTGCACGTAGCGTCCGCCACGCGTGTGCGTGGGTCACGCGTTCGTGTGATTTGGAGTTTTTCCTTGTCACGCGTATGCGTCAGTCACGCGTACGCGTCATTTGTGTTCTGCTCAAGGCACGCGTCTGCGTCGCTCAATTTTCTTCAAAACTCTATTTTTGTGCTTTCCTTCCATTTTTGTATGTTTCCTTTCTGTCTTCTAAGCCATTCCTCCCATATGAAGCCTGAAAATACTTAACACACAGATCATGGCATCGAATGGTAATAAAGCATAATTAAATTTAATATTTTTAAATTATAAGAAACATGTTTTCACATATATTATAAAATAAGGAAGGAATGGTAAAACCATGCAATTTACATGAATAAGTGGGTGAAGAATTGCTAAAAACACTCAGTTGACCACAAAATGCATCATAAAATAAGGGTTTATCACTCTTACTCTTGGTAGCTTTCTTCCAATTCAATCTCTTCTTCATTGTTTACCAAGGGCGTGGGAGGTTGTGCTTCTTCTTCTTTGATCTCCATCTCTTGATCAACCTATTCAAAGTCTTCAACCATGATATGCCTTGGAGGTTGTACACCTTCCTCAACATCAAATTCAAATGTCTTGGAAGGAGGTTCTATGACTGGACTTTCCCATGGAGGTTCTGCATCTCCCAAGTCTTCAACCACTTCTTCCTCTTCAATAATTACTACTTTGTCCAGTTGTTTTAGTATAAAAATGTACTCATCCTTGATGATTTCCTTTCTATGAAAACTCCTGTCAACTACTCCTTCATCTTCAAGTACAAAATCCAGCTCCTCCTTGTTGTCTTCCTTCACTAATTCTTCAACCGTTCCTTCGACTTCAAGGGTCTCTACTACTGCTACCTGTAGGGCCTCCTCTAGCTTCTTATGAAGTATGAATTTGGGAAGTCGATTCCTTCTTTCTTGTTCCATGTCATTAGCATAACTGGGATCATCTTGTTCTTGGATTGATGGATATGGGCGCTATTGCACGGAGGGTGGTGGTGTGCTATGTAATGACCCAACTCCCAGTATGCCATGGTCATACAAGAAGCTAAGTGTTACCAACTTGTTCTTCCTAATTATTAACTATTACTTAATATATGAGCCTGTTCCTTGTTAGAACGTTGCCAATTTTACGAGTAATTTTTTTTTATTTGCTACGGATGATAATGTAAAATAAACAAGCATACATTGAGAGCAACTAAAGCAAGCATAGAGAAATATAGAAGTATAGCAGATAATATACATCATGTACACTATAACAAAACATGTAGCTTTTACACAAGATCAAGTCAGTTTACATCCTCGTCAATCTACGTAGCTAATATATACACGACACTCCCAGGGCTTGGCCTATATAAAATGCCGCTAAACTGGCGCCCAGGCTAGCCTAACCACTATATAGCTCCTAGCTCTTGGGTGTACTAACACAAGTGAGAGACTAACTAATAGATAATGTCAGACTAGAGTGTCATCAAAAGAATGCCCCTACTGCTGTTAAACTATATCTACACATGGCCGTTCAGAGAATCGCCGTGAGGCTCATCCATCTCCTCATCCTGCTCTATCTCTATCTCAGGATCCTCCTCCTCCTCATCGTTCGCAGCTACAGCTATACCCTCATATCCACCAGAAATACTGCTGTCACTATGTACAAAACCATTCGTGAGTACAGGTCCATTTGCGTAAATAGGAGCTACCCCATCGTCTGGTAGTGCCGGCTCATCAGGCTGTGGAAAGTCAGGGATCAGCTCAGGGGGAAAGTTCCACTCTGGTGGAATCACAGGTACGTAGTCACCAGCTAACTCGGGCTCATCAGGAGTGTTAGGCTCAGGTGCCTCCTCGTTCAAGGGTTGAATTGGTATAGGGTGTCCGGGACCATCAGGAAAAGGATGTCCAGGTGCGTCAGGGTGTAACCAGGATAAGGGAAAGTCGTAGGGATCATCAGGATCAAAAAGCGGACTATACAAAGGATGTTAGAAGGGACGGTTTTGTAACACGTAACGTCTCATACGAAGCTCCGCACTTAGAATGTAGTAACCATAGTAAACTGGATCCTCGTAAATGTGTAGGTCGTCGACTTCATAAAATATCATGCCCATTTCCATCTGAAGGGGAGGAAGGGAGAGAAGGGGGTAAGAACTGGGTAGTCCTTAGTAGGGTCGAGGTTATTAGTTACGTTCATTTACTTGGGGTCGATTATCGGACGAATAATAGAATATAGCGAAGCAGTAAACAAAAGATAAAGATAGAAAGAGAAAGTAGAGACAATAGAAAGCATAACGCAAACAAAAGAATACAAGAAAATAAAACACAGAAATAGCATACAAGCAGACAAACATAAAGAAATAGATCACACACAGAAAGGAATGCAACAGAGAATGATGCGCAGACAAGAATGATGCATGTCTAGCCCTAGTGCAGGCCACGAGCTCATGTGTTGGTTGGCTGCCCGCAATCCCGACATTTATCCTGTCACGAGTAATCCTGATTTCCCGGATATGATTTTTCGTTCCTAAATAAATGCGCATATAAAAGTAGCCGCTCATCTGAGACAGCCTCTGCTTACTGCAAGAAAATATATATATACTCTGCTCTGCTCTGGGGAAGCGAAAAATAGCTGTAGGTAACTTAGTTTCCCTGCAGAAGCTTTGGGTTGCATCAAGCAACTAATATATATTAAATATAGCTCTGGGTTGCATCAAGCAACCAATATATATAAATATAGCTCTGGGTTGCATCAAGCAACTAATATATATAAATATAGCTCTAGGTTGCATAAAGCAACTAATATATATAAATATCCCTTTATTATATTAATCTTCTCTTTATATCTCTTTACTCTGTTCTGGTTTCTCTTTTCTCTATATCTCTTTACTCTGCTCTGGTTACTCTATTCTTTGTATCTCTTTCCTTTTTTCTGATTACTCTTTTCATCTGTATCCATATTACTCTTTTTCTCTTTATCTCTTTAATTTACTCTGGTTACTCTGTTTTCTGTGTTTCTCTACTCTGCTCTGATTTCTCTACTTAACATATATATTTAAAGCTTATGTAAATTTTGGTATGAATAGTTAGCCTGTCCCAAGTATAGGTTCATTAAGTCTATACTGAAACAGTTTAACTTTTCATATAATACCTAATCCAAGTCGCAACTCAAAGACTAACTATGTTGCCCTAGTTTGTTCACTAGTCTCGGTCTATTTTTCTGTCATTAAAACTTTACAGACTTTTCTTCGATTTTTATCTTTTATTCAACTTTTTATCTTTCTTTTATCTTTGCCTCACTAATATGTTCTTACCACTCCCTAAGTGTTTTATGAAGGTAATTATGAGATTCTGCGCTTAAAATTGTCTTTCTAAAGCTTTTACAGAAAACTGCCTTTTCCCTATTATTTTATTATTTTTATTAAAATATTATTTTTAATTAAATGTTATTATTTAATATTTTATTATTATTTATTATTTTATTATTAAATTTTCGAAAATTACCTTATCTTTTACCTTTAACCTTTAAAATTCACTTTTTACCACCCGTAACTTTTAATATTTCTACTTTAACCACCCTAACTTTCAGAAATTACCAAATAACCCCTTAAACACCAAAATAATTACTTCCTTGCCCTTTTAAAGATCTAAAACCTGTTCTTCATTGTTCTTCATCACACTCAAAGTGTTCTTCGTGTTCTTCGTAAATTCTTCAGATTCTTTCTCTATTTTTACCCGTTTTTTAGTCTTTTCAACAACCGATTTTTACCAAAATTCAAAATAAATTAGCAGCCACTAAAACCCCATCTTTTCCACACGATTTTAACACAAATTGAACCTTAATTTAGGCCTAGGGTTTCGTTTTTCCAGCTGCTCCAAGAACATGAACTTAAAGCTTAAATTTCATCAAATTTCATCAAAATTTCACCAAGAATCAATCATATATGCAACCAATTTTTAGCACAGTCAAATCATACAACATTCACACAACTCAAACACAAATAATCAAAATTAATTTCATCACACCCTACCTTGATTTTCTGCTCTAAATTCGGTTAGATTTTCAGGTGGTCCTTTAGCACTTTTTCCTCCTAAATCACATCAAGAACAACTTTAAATCCAAAAACCCTCAACTAAACAAATCTCCCTCAGCAAGTTAGGAGGTGATTTCTAACCTTAGACTTGCTGGAAATTCACGTTTCTTGGCCCTCAAGTCAAGCTAAACAAGGGATCTAAGGAAGAACATCAAGAAAACACTTGTTTAAGCATGTTTCCTTGAAAACCGAATTCAAATGGGAAAGTGATGCTAGGGCATTTTGGCTAGTTCACTGACCTTTTCTTTACTGTTTTAGGGTAGTTTCATGCATTTTCTTAGGAAATAAGCAAGTTTTGGGTAAAAATTCACTTACATCTTGATTCGAGCAAGCATGGTGCACTTTACATGATTTCATGAGAATTTTACATGAATTAAATGACAAATTGGATGATGCATGTCTCATGATGAGGAGTAGAAATTTGATGCACGCTATTGCTTGATTTCAAGACAAAGAAAGCAAGAAAGAACCACGTTAGCAGCCACGTTAGTCTAACTAACGTGACCACTAATGTGGAATGGGAGCTAGCTTGCAACGTTAATGAGAAAAGTAATCGCCAATAACGTCATCGAAGCCACCATAGCCCACGTTAAGAATCACATTAACTAAGTTAATGTGAACTCTAACGTGGAAGAAGAAAGTAGAGCCAACGTTAGTGACACTCACCTTTGTCACTAACGTTGGATCAAGCTCATATTGGCCACGTTAAGGGCCACGTTAACTTAGTTAACGTGGACTCTAACGTTGGGAAGCAAAAGAATGGCCAACGTTAGTGACACTCACCTTTGTCACTAACATTGGACTAAGCCACTTTAAGCCACGTTAACTCCCGCGTTAACTTAGTTAACGTGGAAGCTAACGTGGAGAAAGCAAATAATCGCAAACGTTAATGACACTCACCTTTGTCACTAACGTTGGAATGAGCCACAATGAGCCACTATGAGCCACGTTAACTCCCACGTTAACTTAGTTAACGTGGAAGCTAACATGGAGGAAAGGATGATGAGCCAACGTTAGTGACACTCACCTTTGTCACTAACGTTGGAGATGGCTATCATCACCACGTTAGAAGCCACGTTAACTTAGTTAACGTGGATTCTAACGTGGGTAGTAGGGGCATCTTGGAACGTTAGTGACAAAGGTAAGTGTCACTAATGTTCTTGAAGGATTGACAAGCCTACGTTAAGAGCCACGTTAACTAAGTTAACGTGGACTCTAACGTAGGGAAAGGGAGGACTCTCAATGTTATTGGAAAAGGTGAGTCCCAATAACGTGTACGAAGGACCAAGAGGCAACATTAGTGGTCACGTTGGTGCCACTAACATTGAAGTTAACATGGATCATCCCTGGGTTAGGAACGTTAGTGAAAAAGGTGATTGTCACTAATGTTCTCGAACCCACACTCTCACTTAACGTTAACACCACTAACGTCCTGAGCTAAATACCCTGCCTACTTCACAATTTCTCTCTGCAAGTAAAGCTAAGCCCACTAAAGAGGATAACTACTTCAAACTCAAGATTCAAAGGCCCATATCCAAGACTTGAAGAACCAACTAGAAGATCAGAAGAGTAGTATATATAGGGGTAGTTTTGAATTAGAGAAAAACCTTTTTTGGGGAGTTGGAAATTTGAGAACTACCCTCTGTATAATTTACTCTGCACTTCTAGTTTATTTTTCGAGAATGTATCTTCTATCTTTGTTTTCTATTTCTAGAGATATGAGCAACTAAACCCCCTTCATTGGGTTAGGGTGCTCTGTTGTAATTTGATGGATCAATATTAGTTTTCATTATTCTTCTTCTATCTTTTCTCTTGATTTTACTAGAAAGCTTTCAATCTTCATCCAATTGGGTAGTTATCTTGGAAAAGAAGCTATGCATACTTGGATCTCTTCTGAACCTTGGAAGAGGAATGAAGAGATCATGCTAGAAATGCTTTCTCATGTTGGACCAAATTGGGGTTGGAAGGATATGGTGACTATAATTCTACCAACACTGGATTTGGGAATGCATGTGGTATAATCAATGACCATACTTCATCTCTTCTCATGAGCAATTGACCAAGGAATTGGCTATTGATCAAGATTTGAGAGATTGAATTACAAGGAATTGTAATTCGATCACTTAAGATTTCCAAGGAGATTAATGAATGCACTGATTGAGGAAGAGATGAAAATGAACTTGATTCGGAGAATGCAACATCTCCTAAACCCCAATGAATTCCCCATTCTGATCTTACCCGTTCTTTTAATTTCTACAATTTACTTTTATGAGCATCTTCCCCATTCCCATTTACAATCCTGCAATTTACTTTCCGCCATTTATTTTCAGCTCTTTACTTCCAGCATTTACATTTTCTGCTATTTACTTTCCCGCCATTTAATTTCCTGCAACTCTCAAACCAAATTCTGCTTAGCTCAACTAGAACATTTTTCCAATTAAATTTGCTTGACCAATCAATCCCTGTGGGATTCGACCTCACTCTATTGTGAGTTTTTACTTGACGACAATTCGGTATACTTGTCGAAGGAAAATTGTTGAGAGACAAGTTTCCGTGCATTAGAAAGGGACAGCCATCTAACCTTATTTCCAGCCTTGATAAGTTACATGGTTATGTAGAGAAAGAAGAGAGGATCATTATGGTGAAATTGGAGTTTTGATTTGAGTTTTAGTTCAGAAGAAATCAAGCTTTGAAGATTAAGTGTTCATGAAAGTTTCTCTCTTTTCTCTCTTGTTATTTTCGTCCAAAATTAAGAAATGAGACAGCCTTGGAGTGTCTTGGGGGTGTAGGGTGAGTTGTTATTGGTTGGCTTGGAGGTGGATTAAAATAATATTAAAATATCTCAGGTGTATAACTACTAAAACTAGGTGTATCGAAACACTTATAAAAACATCTCTAAAAATTATTTTCTGAGCTACTAGCATAAATGACACTAGTAACATATTTATTGTGAGAATAAAACATGTATAATGAGGCCTTAGCATTGCTAAAGTCATCAGAGAGTGCTGGTGCTAAGCTGCACTAGTAAACTGTGAACTCGGTTAAACCGATTATCTGTTTTTAACTAAAACTGACCAGGTAACCTAATAATATCATTCAAGAAGCTTCTAATACTAATATAATGATAATATTCTCCTATTATCTCTCTTTTCTCATAAATCGAGTCCGGTTCATCAAATTGAGACTATTTACGAAAAACCGAATCAAAATTCTTAACCGATACAGTTCAAAAACTAGGTTCTTCATGACTGTGTTATCGAGCTTGCCTCATAAAAGGTTCTAACTTAAAGATGACATAATGATAATGAGGATTGAGATACTTGATGATATATCAGAGCTTCTCCCCTTACTTATCCTCCGGAGTTCTCCGTACTTTCAGAAAAGATCTCGCGTACTCGAAAATCGGGGTTGTTACATGATAAAGCTTGAGGGTTGAATATCGGAGGTAGAGGGTTGGTTCATGCGGGATATAAGATTTTGGAGTGTAGAGCTGAGACCAATGATATTAGAGATGAGTGTGTTGTTATCCAATGGAGGTTGGGATGGATGGAAGGGTTCATTTGTTAGGAGAAAGGGCTCATAATACGGAGGTGGTTCTTCTTGATAAGGATATGGAGATGGTGAATATTGAGGTGGTGGTTCAGAGTATGGTTCAGAGTATGGATGTGAATGGTGGAAAGGGGCTTGTGAGTATGGTGGTTCAGAGTTATGTTAAGGAGGGGGTTCATAAGCATATCGTGGGGCTTGTTGGTAACTACAAGGGGTCCACCATATTTATCATCTTGATACGCACCCTGGAATAGCTCTTGACCATAGTAATTTGGTGGAGGTGGGTTGTCACTAGGGGTGGAAAAAGGCCAGGCGGCCTGCCAGGAGCCTGCAGCCTGTCCTGTGTTTGGCCTGGTCTGGCCTGGCCTGTTATAAAATAGGTACAGGCCCAGGCTCTTTTAAAAGCCTTAATACATTAATAGGCCAGGCTCAGGCTCACTAATTAGCCTTATAGGCCTGTTAGGCCTGCCTGGGCCTGTTAAAATATAATTAAATATATAAATAATTATTTATTATTAATAAAATTATGAGATATTTTAAATTTATTATATTTTATTATAAATATTTTTGTATATTTTAAATATGTTAAAAGTTTAATATTTTTTACAAATATTAAATATATGACATATTACATATAACTATTTTTATTAAAAAGTAATTTTTTAAATAATATTTTTATTTTTGTAAAAAAAAAATTAGCAGGCCTTTTAACAGGCTTCAGGCCAGGCCAGGCCTAGTACTTTATAAAGAGCCTATAACAGGCTGCAGGCCAGGCTCAGGCCAATCAACTGTATGACAGGCCAGGCCTGTTAAGAGCAAAGCCTGGCCTGACCTGGCCTGTTTCCACCCCTAGTTGTCACGAAAGGGTCCACCATAACTATTGTCCTGGTATGCATCACAGAATGGTTGTTGGTCATAGCGCATTGGAGGGGGTTGTTACCAAGAGGGTTGATAAAATCCTTGTGGCTCCTCCCATCTTTGATTCTTCCAACCTTGATGCCTGTTCTCATTATAGCTTCCATTTCTTACAACAACATTGGAACCAAACTTGGAACCAGAGGGGTGAATATTCATAGAAGCTAAAGAAAATAAAAATTAATAAAAATTAATGAAAATAAACTCCTAAAACTAGAAACACTAACAAGGAAACGAAAAAGAAAATATTTACAATAACCAATAATAAGGCACACGTTTGCAATTCTCCGGTAACGGCGCCATTTTTTTTGACGAACGGACTCTTGTGTAGTCTAGAATTTCATAAAAATAAAGTAATCACGTTGTAAGTATAGTTTCTAAACCAACGGAGAATCCTTTCGTACAAAAGTTTGGTTGTCACAAGTAACAAAACCCAATAAAATTTATAACTGAAGTATTTAAACCTCGGGTCATCTCTCAAGGAATTGCAGGGAAGTATGATTTATTATTGGTTATGGAAAAGGTTATATTTTTGGGTTTTTGAAATAGGGAACAGGAAAATAATAAGAGACTCTAAACCAAAAAGAAAAATTTTCCTAATCTAAGCAACAAAATAAACCGTCAGTTGTTCAAACACGAACAATCCCCGGCAACGGCACCAAAAACTTGGTTCACGAATTGTGAATCACACTTTTCCCAACTCGTACAACTAACCAGCAAGTGCACTCGGTCGTCCAAGTAATACCTTACGTGAGTAAGGGTCGAATCCCATGGAGATTGTTGGTTTGAAGCAATCTATGGTTATCTTGTAAATCTTAGTCAGGAAGTCAAATATGTTTATCAGTTGAATTGCGAATAACCAAGAAAGCATAAATTAAGGGTTACTTGTTATGCAGTAATGGAGAATATGTTGGAGTTTTGGAGATGCTTTGTCTTCTGAATCTCTGCTTTCCTTTGTCTTCTAATTCACACACGCACGTCCTCCTATGGCAAGCTGTGTGTTGGTGGATCACCGTTGTCAATGGCTACCTTCCATCCTTCCAGTGAAAACTACGCTCACGCGCTCTGTCACAGCACGGCTAATCACCGGTTGGTTCTCGATCCGGTTGGAATAGGATTTACTATCCTTTTGCGTCTGTCACTAACGCCCAGCCTTCAGGAGTTTGAAGCTCGTCACAGTCATTCAATCCTTGAATCCTACTCGAAATACCACAGACAAGGTTTAGACTTTCCGGATTCTCATGAATGCCGCCATCAGTTCTAGCTTATACCACGGAGATTCTGATTAAGGAATCTAAGAGATACTCATTCAATCGTATATAGAACGGAGGTGGTTGTCAGGCACACGTTCATGATTTGAGGGAGGTGATGAGTGTCACAGATCATCACCTCCATCACAGTTAAGCGCGAATGAACATCTTAGATAGGAACAAGCGTGTTTTAATGGAAAACAGAAATACTTGCATTAATTCATCGAGACACAGCAGAGCTCCTCACCCCCAACGATGGGGTTTAGAGACTCATGCCATCAGAGAATACAAAGTTTAGATTTAAAATGTCATGAGATGTCAAAATAAGTCTCTAAAAGTTGTTTAAATACTAAACTAGTAGCCTAGGTTTACAAAAAATGAGTGAACTATGATGGATGATGCAGAGATCCACTTCTGGGGCCCACTTGGTGTGTGCTGGGCTGAGATTTAAGCAATTCATGTGCAGAGGCCATTTGTGGAGTTGAACGCCAGTTTTTCTGCCAGTTTGGGCGTTCAACTCCAGCTTTTGATCCTTTTCTGGCGCTGGACGCCAGAATTGGGCAGAGAACTGGCGTTGAACGCCAGTTTACATCGTTTATCCTTGTGCAAAGTATGGACTATTATATAGTTCTGGAAAGCCCTAGATGTCTACTTTCTAACGCAATTGGAAGCATGCCATTTCGAGTTCTGTAGCTCCAGAAAATCCACTTTGAGTGCAGGGAGGTCAGAATCCAACAGCATCAGCAGTCCTTTTTCAGCCTGAATCAGATTTTTGCTCAGCTCCTTCAATTTCAGCCAGAAAAATACCTGAAATTATAGAAAAACACACAACTCATAGTAAAGTCCAGAAATATGAATTTTTCCTAAAAACTAATGGAAATAAACTAAAAACTAACTAGAATATACTCAAAACTATATGAAATTAACCCCAAAAAGCGTATAAAATATCCGCTCATCACGACACCAAACTTAAACTGTTGCTTGTCCTCAAGCAACTAGACAAATAAAATAGAAGACTAATAGGTTGAGAAGCAATAATATCTCAGAATTTTTGAGTGAAGCTCAGATTCTAATTAGATGAGCGGGACTAGTAGCTTTTTGCTTCTGAACAGTTTTGGCATCTCACTTTATCCATTGAAGCTCAGAGTGATTGGCATCTATAGGAACTTAGAATTCAGATAGCGTTATTGATTCTCCTAGTTTAGTGTGATGATTCTTGAACACAGATTCTTTATGAGTCTTGGCCGTGGCCCTAAGCACTTTGTTTTCCAGTATTACCACCGCATAAATGCCACAGACACATAATTGGGTGAACCTTTCAGATTGTGACTTAGCTTTGCTAAAGTCCCCAATTAGAGGTGTCCAGGGTTCTTAAGCACACTCTTCTTTTTGCCTTGGACCTTGACTTTAACCGTTCAGTCTCAAGTTTTCACTTGACACCTTCACGCCACAAGCACATGGTTAGAGACAGCTTGGTTTAGCCGCTTAGACCATGATTTTAGTCCTTTAGGCCCTCCTATCCACTGATGCTCAAAACCTTGGGATCTTTTTTATTTGCCCTTGCCTTTTGGTTTTAAGGGTTATTGACTTTTTGCTCTTGCCTCTTATTTTTAAGAGCTTTTGGCTTTTTCTGCTTGCTTTTTCTCTCTCTTTTTTTTTCTTTTTCTGCAAGCTTTGTTCTTTGCTGCTTTTTCTTGCTTCAAGAATCATTTTTATGATTTTTCATATTATCAATAACATGTCTCATGTTCATCATTCTTTCAAGAGCCAACATATTTAACAGTCTTAAACAACAAATTCAAAAGACATATGCACTGTTCAAGCATTCATTCAGAAGACAGAGAGCATTGCCACCACATTTAACTAATTAGAATTTCTCTTATTAAAACTCGAAATTTTATTGCCTCTTATTCAAAAGATCTACTACTTTATTCATGTTTGCTGATGATGAGAAAAATAAACTATAGCTTAATTGGAGATAAAATCAAAATAGATACTAATTACTATTATATGACTCCTAAGGTAAACTTCTATAAGAACACTGTCACAGAGTTAAGGCAGAAATTGGAAATTAACAACCTTTATTCTGGGGGAACAGGGGTTCCTCTGATCCTTGGGGTGCTTGGTCCTACAAGAGAAGACTTTTGGCGCTTTAATTCCCTTAAGTCACGCCCTTGCTCCTCTTGTTCTTTAAACATATAGGTCAGCATTTGACTGTGTTCCTTCTGTTCTTTTATTATTTGCTCCATAGCTTCCTGTATCTTGGTAACAGACGTCTCAAGATACTCCCAGTATTCAGATTGAGGGATCTCTGGGAGGAATTCCTGTGCTCTCTTCTTGATGGGATCCTCCTGTGCTTGTTGTTTTTCCATTGATGCTTTGGTGACTGGCTTCTCAATTGGGATATACTTAGTTATTCCCATCCTTACTCCAGCGTCCTTGTAGAGCAGAGAAATCACGCTTGGATAAGCCAACCTGGCCTCTTTAGAATTTTTGTTAGCAATTTTGTAGAGTTCAGCTGAAATCAGCTGATGAACCTCCACTTCCTTTCCCATCATGATGCAATGGATCATCACTGCTCTTTTAACTGTGACTTCAGAACGGTTGCTAGTAGGCAACAGAGAACGCCCAATGAAGTCCAGCCATCCTCTGGCGACTGGTTTGAGATCCTATCTCTTGAGTTGATTTGGGACACCCTTTGTGTTGGTGGTCCACCTGGCTCCAGGGATACATATGTCCTCTAGAATCTTATCCAGGTCAATGTCTGCTCTCATCATCCTCCTGTTGAAGGAGTCTGGATCATCCTTTAGCTGAGGTAGCTTTAAGATCTCTCTGATCTTGTCAGGGGTGGTATGAACAATCTTTCCTCTGACCATGGTCCGAAATTCATAGAAGGCAGTTCCAGATAGTTTTTGCTTGTCAGTCTGCCACATATTAGCAGAGAACTCCTGGACCATGTTCCTTCCTACTTTTGTTTCAGGATTAGCTAGGACTTCCCAGTTCCTGATTCGAATTTGCTCCTGGATCTCCGGATATTCATCTTCTTTCAGATTGAATCTAACTTCCGGGATCACTAATCTCAGACCCATTATTTTAAGGTAATGGTCTGAATGTTCTTTAGATAAAAACTTCCCTTGATTCCAAAGTGGTTTTGGAACGCTCTCTTTCTTGCCTCTTGGAGTGGGTTGTTTTCCTTTAGGAGCCATGATCTTAGTGATCTCGGATAAACACACCAAACTTAGAGGTTTGCTTGTCCTCAAGCAAAAGAAAAGAAAGGAGAGGGATAGAAGGAGAGCTAGGTGCAATTGTTGATGGAGGAGGAGGGAGGCCGAACCCAAATATAAAGGGATGGGGGGTGGGTTATCGAAAAATTGGAAAAGATAAGATAAAAAGATTGAGTTGAAAAAGATAAGATAGAAAATATAGTTTAATTTTGAAAAGATATGATAGATTTTTGAAAAAGATAAATCTGAATTTTGAAAAAGATAATATGGAGATTTGAAAAAGATATGGATTAGTTGAAAAGATTTTAAAGTGAAAAAGATAGATTTGTTTTCAGAAAAGATTTGAAAAGAGTTGGATTGAATTTGGAAAGAGGGATTTTTAGAAATTAAGGATTTTAGAAATCAGGGTTCTTAACATGTTCATGTAAAAATCATGCATTGAAACATAAAATTTGAAATTAGAATGGAAATACGTGTGGAAAAAAATGAATTTGGCTCCTCCCTGCCTTCCTGGCGTTTGAACGCCCAAACACTGCCTGTTTTGGGCGTTCAGCGCCCAAATGCTGCTCTCCTGGGCGTTCAACGCCCAGCTGCTGCCATTACTGGCGTTCAACGCCCAGTGGGTGCCCCTTTCTGGCGTTGAACGCCCAGATTGCTACCATTACTGGCGTTCAACGCCCAGTGGATGCCCATTTTGGGTGTTGAACGCCCAAAATATACTTTTACTGGCGTTTTCTTGCCAGTGAGCTCTTTTTCTCTGTTTTGTGTGCCGAGGTCTTCTGTAAATGATTATTTACCTTGTTGTCAATGAACTCTATATAAACAAATAAAAATAAAAATAGAAATAGGGCAAAATGCTTAGAGGATTGTTGCCCCATGGCTGGGTTGCCTCCCAGCAAGCGCTTCTTTATTGTCTTTAGCTGGACCTTGCTGAGCTTTTAATCTAGCTTCAGCCTTGAGCATTCTTGCTCAATGTTGCCTTCAAGATAATGCTTGATTCTCTGTCCATTGACAATGAACTTCTTATCAGAATCAATATCTTGAAGCTCCACATAACCATATGGTGATACACTTGTAATCACGTATGGTCCCTTCCACTGGGATTTCAGTTTCCCGGGGAATAGCCTGAGTCTAGAGTTAAACAACAGGACCTTCTGTCCTGGTTCAAAGATTCTAGATAACAGCTTTCTGTCATGCCATTTTTTTATTTTTCTTTATAAAGCTTGGCATTTTCGAAGGCTGTGAATCTGAATTCCTCTAGCTCATTTAGCTGGAGCAATCGTTTTTCTCCTGCTAATTTGGCATCAAAGTTTAGGAATCTGGTTGCCCAGTAGGCCTTATGTTCCAGTTCCACGGGCAGGTGACATGCCTTACCATACACGAGTTGGTATGGAGATGTCCCTATGGGGGTCTTGAATGCTGTCCTGTAAGCCCACAGAGCATCATCCAAGCTCCGTGCCCAATCCTTTCTACGGGTATTTACTGTCCGTTCCAGGATTCTCTTTAATTCTCTATTAGAGACTTCAGCTTGCCCATTGGTTTGTGGATGATATGGAATGGCCACCTTGTGGCGAATTCCATACCGAACCATGGCAGAGTAAAGCTATTTATTGCAGAAGTGAGTGCCCCCATCACTGATTAGTACTCTAGGGACACCAAACCTGCTAAAGATATGCTTCTGGAGGAACTTCAGCACTGTTTTAGTATCATTGGTGGGTGTGGCAATAGCCTCAACCCATTTTGATACATAGTCAACTGCCACCAGAATATAAGTGTTTGAGTATGATGGTGGGAAAGGTCCCATGAAGTCAATTTCCCATACGTCAAACAACTCAATTTCCAAGATTCCTTGTTGAGGCATGGCGTAACCATGAGGCAGATTACCAGCTCTTTGGCAACTGTCACAATTACGTACAAACTCTCAGGAATCTTTATAGAGTGTGGGCCAATAGAAGCCACATTGGAGGACCTTGGTGGCTGTTCGCTCACCTCCGAAATGGCCTCCATATTGAGATCCGTGGCAATGCCACATGATCCTCTATGCTTCTTCTCTAGGCACACAACTATGGATAATTCCGTCTGCACATCTCTTAAAGAGATAAGGTTCATCCTACAAGTAGTACTTTGCATCAGTAATTAATTTCTTCTTTTGTATCCTGTTGTACTCCTTGGGTATGAACCTTGCAGCTTTATAGTTTGCAATATCGGCAAACCATGGTGCTTCCTGAATGGCAAATAAATGCTCATCAGGAAACGTCTTAGAGATCTCAAGAAAGGGGAGGGATGTCCCTTCCACTGGCTCTATCCGGGACAGATGATCAGCCACTTGGTTCTCTGTCCCTTTTCTGTCTCTTATTTCTATATCAAACTCTTGCAAAAGTAATACCCATCTGATGAGCCTGGGTTTTGAATCTTGCTTTGTGAGTAGATATTTAAGAGCAGCATGGTCAGTATACACAATCACTTTTGATCCTACTAAGTATGATCTGAACTTGTCAATGGCGTAAACCACTGCAAGTAGTTCTTTTTCTGTGGTTGTGTAATTTTTCCGGGCATCATTTAGAACGCGACTGGCGTAATAAATGACGTGCAGAAGCTTGTCGTGCCTCTGTCCCAATACTGCACTGATGGCATGATCACTGGCATCACACATTAGCTCAAATGGTAATGTCCAGTCTGGTGCAGAAATGACTGGTGCTGTGACCAGCTTAGCTTTCAACGTTTCAAATGCCTGCAGGCACTCTGTGTCAAACACAAATGGCATGTCAGCAGCTAGCAGATTGCTTAGAGGTTTTGCAAGTTTTCAAACCTCCTATAGAATCCTGCATGCCCCAGAAAAGCTTCTGATTGCCTTAACATTGGCAGGTGGTGGTAATTTTTCAATTACCTCTATTTTTGCTTGATCCACCTCTATTCCCTTATTTGAGATTTTATGCCCAAGAACAATTCCTTCAGTCACCATGAAGTGACACTTTTCCCAGTTTAAAACTAGGTTGGTCTCTTGGCATCTTTTCAGAACAAGTTTCAGGTGATCAAGACAGGAGCTAAATGAGTCTCCGTATACTGAGAAGTCATCCATGAAGACTTCCATAAATTTTTCCACCATATCAGAGAAAATAGAGAGCATGCATCTCTGGAAGGTTGCAGGCGCATTACATAGCCCAAATGGCATCCTTCTATAAGCAAACACTCCAGATGGACATGTGAATGCTGTTTTCTCTTGATCTTGGGGATCTACTGCAATCTGGTTATAGCCTGAGTAGCCATCCAAAAAGCAGTAATAATCATGACCTGCTAGTCTTTCTAGCATCTGGTCTATGAATGGTAAAGGAAAATGATCCTTTCTGGTGGCTGTATTGAGCCTTCTATAGTCAATACACATGCGCCACCCTGTAACTGTTCTTGTAGGAACCAGTTCATTTTTTTCATTATGAATCACTGTCATGCCTCCCTTTTTTGGGACGACTTGAACAGGGCTCACCCAGTGGCTATCAGAAATAGGATAAATAATCCCAGCCTCCAGTAATTTGGTGACCTCTTTCTGCACCACTTCTTTCATGGCTGGATTTAGCCGCCTCTGTGGTTGAACCACTGGTTTGGCATTATCCTCCAATAAGATTTTGTGCATGCATCTAGCTGGGCTTATGCCCTTAAGGTCACCTATGGACCACCCAAGAGCTGTCTTGTGTGTCCTTAGCACTTGAATAAGTGCCTCCTCTTCCTGTGAATTTAAAGCAGAGCTTATGATCACTGGAAAAGTATCACCTTCTCCCAGAAATGCATATTTCAAGGATGGTGGTAATGGCTTGAGCTCGGGTTTAGGAGGTTTTTCCTCTTCTAGAAGAAATTTCAGAGGCTCTTTCATGTCCTCTGAGTCCTCCAAGTCAGGTTGAACATCCTTAAAGATGCTTTCCAACTCTGATTCAAGACTCTCAGCCATGTTGATCTCTTCTACCAAAGAATCAATAGGATCAACTTTCATGCAGTCTTTTGATGTGTCTGGATGCTGCATGGCTTTGACAGCGTTCAACTTGAATTCATCATCATTGACCCTCAGGGTTATTTCCCCCTGTTGGATGTCAATGAGGGATCTTCTAGTTGCTAGGAAGGGTCTTCCTAGAATGAGAGTAGCACTCTTGTGCTCCTCCATTTCCAGCATAACAAAGTCAGTGGGAAAGGCGAATGGCCCAACTCTGACAATCATGTCTTCAATCACGCCTGATGGGTATTTAGTGGAACCATCAGCAAGTTGGAGACATATCCGGGTTGGTTTAACTTCTTCAGTTAAGCCAAGCTTCCTGATAGTGGATGCAGGTATTAGGTTGATGCTTGCCCCAAGATCGCATAAAGCTGTCTTGGTGCAATTACCTTCTAATATGCATGGTATCAGAAAGCTCCCAGGGTCTTTAAGCTTTTCAGGAAAAGCTCTTCAGAATGACTGCACTGCATTCTTCAGTGAGGAGAACTCTTTCTGTTTCTCTCCAATCCTTCTTATGACTCAAGATCTCTTTCATGAACTTGGCATAAGAAGGTATTTACTCAAGTGCTTCTGCAAATGGAATCTTTATTTCAAGAGTCCTGAGATAATCTGCAAAGCGAGCAAATTGCTTATCCTGCTCCTCTTTCCGGAGTTTTTGACGATAAGGTATCTTGGCTTTATATTCTTCAACCTTAGTTGCTGCAGGTTTATTGCCTACAGAAGTGGTTGAAGAAGCCTTTTTAGAGGGGTTGTTATCAGCATTTGTGTATGTCTGATCCCTTACTGGCAATTGAGTGCCAGAGTTATAAGCTGGAGTGACGTGAGAAGCCAACTCCTTATCTGTTCCTCGCATTTGAACGCCAGAATTGTGCCCATTTTGGGCGTTCAGCGCCAGATCTTGCCCATTTTGGGCGTTCAACGCCAGATCCTTGCCCATTTCTGGCGTTGAACGCCAGTCCTGCTTTGTTTCTGGCGTTGAACACCAGTTTTGGCCATGGTCTGGGCGTTCAGCGCCAGCCTTCCACCAATTTTCTGGCGTTTTAGCGCCTGGATTATTTTTCCCTGGGCTCTTACAGTCCTCAGGTGAATTTTGGGTGGTTTGCTCATTTCTTAGCTTTTTGCTGCCTTGAGGTGGGGTACTTAATGTTCTCCCACTTCTTAGTTGAACTGCTTGGCATTCTTCTGCTATTTGCCTTGACAGCTGCTGCTTTGTTTGCTTAAACTGTTCGTCCATATGTATATTAGCCATCCTTGTCTCTTGTAACCTGTCTTTAAATTCGGCTAGCTGCTTTGTTAGAAAGTCCAATTGCTGATTGAATTCAGCAGCTTGTTTTACAGGACTGAGTTCAGCATTTACTGTTTTAACCTCTTCATTCATGGAAGGGTTGCTGCTTAGGTACAGATGCTGATTCCTGGCAACTGTATCAATGAGCTCTTGAGCCTCTTCAATTGTCTTTCTCATGTGGATAGATCCACCAGCTGAGTAATCTAGAGACATCTGAGCTCCTTCTGCAAGCCCATAGTAGAAGATGTCTAACTGAACCCACTCTGAAAACATTTCAGAGGGGCATTTTTGTAGCATCTCTCTGTATCTCTCCCAGGCATCATAAAGAGATTCATTATCTCCTTGTTTAAAGCCTTGGATGTCCAGCCTTAGCTGGGTCATCCTTTTTGGAGGAAAATACTGATTTAGGAATTTTTCTGTCAGCTGTTTCCATGTCCTTATGCTGGCTTTTGGTTGGTTAGTTAACCACCTCTTAGCTTGATCTTTTACAGCAAATGGAAACAGTAATAGTCTGTAGACATCCTGATCTATTTTCTTATCATGTACTGTGTCAGCAATTTGTAAAAATTGTGCCAGAAACTCTGTAGGTTCTTCCTGTGGAAGACCGGAATACTGGCAGCTTTGCTGCACCATGATAATGAGCTGAGGATTCAACTCAAAGCTACTCACTCCAATGGAGGGTATGGAGATACTACTCCCATATGAAGCAGTAGAGGGGTTAGAATATGACCCCAGAGTCCTCCTGGACTGTTCATTTCCACTTAGGTCCATGATGGAGAAAGGGGAGATGATGTAAAATAGAGAAAATATTTTTATTTATTTATTTATTAATTTATTTCAAAAATAAAATAAATAAAAATAAAATAAATTAAAATGAGTAAAAGGTTTTCGAAAAAGTGAGGAGAGAGAAAGTGGTTAGGAGATTTTGAAAAAGATATGCTGATTTTTGAAAAAGGTTTTAAATTTTGAAATAAAAATCTGAATTTTTGAAATATATTTCGAAAATTTGTTTTTAAAATAGAGAGAAAAGATATTTTTGATTTTTAAGAGGAAAGAGAAAAACAATAAGATAGCACAAGATTTAAAATTTTTAGATCTAATGCTCCTTATTTTCGAAAATTTTGGAGGGAAAACACCAAGGAACACCAAACTTAAAAATTTTAAGATCAAGACATAAGAAAAACTCAAGAATCACAAGAACACAAGAACATGAAGGAATAACACCAAACTTAAAATTTTTTTGAAAACCAAAATAAATTTTTCGAAAACAAGGGAAATCAACAGAAAAACACCAAACTTAAAGTTTGGCACAAAATTTAATAGAGAAAATATTATTTTTGAAAAAAGTTTTAAAAAGAGTGTACCAAACTGCCACGGGCTTAGACTAACGCTCTAGCCAATTGGGCAGTAAAATGTAACACTTGTTTTAAAGAAGGGTATTTTTAACCAAGAACAATAATAAGAGACTCTAAACCAAAAAGAAAAATTTTCCTAATCTAAGCAACAAAATAAACCGTCAGTTGTTCAAACACGAACAATCCCCGGCAACGGCGCCAAAAACTTGGTGCACGAATTGTGAATCACACTTTTCCCAACTCGTACCACTAACCAACAAGTGCACTGGGTCGTCCAAGTAATACCTTACGTGAGTAAGGGTCGAATCCCATGGAGATTGTTGGTTTGAAGCAATCTATGGTTATCTTGTAAATCTTAGTCAGGAAGTCAAATATGTTTATCAGTTGAATTGCGAATAACCAAGAAAGCATAAATTAAGGGTTACTTGTTATGCAGTAATGGAGAATATGTTGGAGTTTTGGAGATGCTTTGTCTTTTGAATCTCTGCTTTTCTCTGTCTTCTAATTCACGCACGCACGTCCTCCTATGGCAAGCTGTGTGTTGGTGGATCACCGTTGTCAATGGCTACCTTCCATCCTTCCAATGAAAACTACGCTCACGCGCTCTGTCACAGCACGGCTAATCACCGGTTGGTTCTCGATCCGGTTGGAATAAGATTTACTATCCTTTTGCGTCTGTCACTAACGCCCAGCCTTCAGGAGTTTGAAGCTCGTCACAGTCATTCAATTCTTGAATCCTACTCGGAATACCACAGACAAGGTTTAGACTTTCCGGATTCTCATGAATGCCGCCATCAGTTCTAGCTTATACCACGGAGATTCTGATTAAGGAATCTAAGAGATACTCATTTAATCGTATATAGAACGGAGGTGGTTGTCAGGCACACGTTCATGATTTGAGGGAGGTGATGAGTGTCACAGATCATCACCTCCATCACAGTTAAGCGCGAATGAACATCTTAGATAGGAACAAGCGTGTTTGAATGGAAAATAGAAATACTTGCATTAATTCATCAAGACACAGCAGAGCTCCTCACCCCCAACAATGGGGTTTAGAGACTCATGCCGTCAGAGAATACAAAGTTTAGATTTAAAATGTCATGAGATGTCAAAATAAGTCTCTAAAAGTTGTTTAAATACTAAACTAGTAGCCTAGGTTTACAAAAAATGAGTGAACTATGATGGATGATGCAGAGATCCACTTCTAGGGCCCACTTGTTGTGTGCTGGGATGAGATTTAAGCAATTCACGTGCAGAGGCCATTTGTGGAGTTGAACGCCAGTTTTTGTGCCAGTTTGGGCGTTCAACTCCAGCTTTTGATCCTTTTCTGGCGCTGGACGCCAGAATTGGGCAGAGAACTGGCGTTGAACGCCAGTTTACGTCATCTATCCTTGTGCAAAGTATGGACTATTATATATTTCTGGAAAGCCCTGGATGTCTACTTTCCAACGCAATTGGAAGCATGTCATTTCGAGTTCTGTAGCTCCAGAAAATCCACTTTGAGTGCAGGGAGGTCAGAGTCCAACAGCATCAGCAGTCCTTTTTCAGCCTGAATCAGATTTTTGCTCAGCTCCTTCAATTTCAGCCAGAAAAATACCTAAAATTACAGAAAAACACACAACTCATAGTAAAGTCCAGAAATATGAATTTTTCCTAAAAAATAATGGAAATAAACTAAAAACTAACTAGAATATACTCAAAACTATATGAAATTAACCCCAAAAAGCGTATAAAATATCCGCTCATCATTATCCTTATCAGTTGCGATGAAAATTGTTTATTGCTTCCACTTAGTTAACCCTTACTAAAAAAAGGAAAGTCAAGTGGACTAATCAATTCGATTCCTCAAGTCCTAGTCAACTCCTATGGAAAGACTAGTTTTAGAGGGATCCAAATCAATCAACAATTTCCAATTTTCAATCAACAGCTGAGTTTGACAACTCAAGTGTCACCAATCACTTAACCAAAGCCAAAAGGGAAAAAATACAAATTATTTATATCATAAATAAAAGAAAGCAATCATAAATCTGGAATACCTCGAATTGCATTAAATAAAGAAATCAAATTAAACATAGGAATCCATAAACTAAATTGGGAAAATAAACAAACTAAAGTAATAGAGTAATTGAAAGTAGAAGAGAAATTAAATTAAAGGAATATAGAACCTAGAATGAAGAAGTAAACCTAACCTTAAGAGAAATCCTAATCCTAAATTCTAAGAGAGAGGAGAGAGCCTCTCTCTCTAGAAACTACATCTAAAACCTAAAATTATGAATTATGAATGTTCTCTATGAATGGATTGATTCCCGCACTTTATAGCCTTTAATCTATGTTTTACATTCTGTAATTTTCCCTCATTCTCAGTTACTATTAAGTCAATTAAGTTCCTGCCCTTTAATTTCCTGCCATTTCCAATTCTTCCATTTACTGCTTTCCTTTACTTTTGAGTCATTTATGTTTCGGCACATTTACAATTCTGCAATTACAATCTATTCTGCTTTGCTTGACTAATTCACCAATTGATTAAAGTTTCTCAAATCTATAAATCTCTGTGGATACGATCCCACTCCACTGTGGGTTATTACTTGACGATAATTTTGGTGCGCTTGCCAAAAGAACGGATTCACAAATTTTATAATGGGGTGTGAATTCCGGTCATCATGAAGAATCCCATCAAAACTTCGTGTAACACATGAGAAATCTTGGGGCTCAATGCAGAACCAATCATTGGTGGGAGTTCCAAGAAGAATTCAAGCACAAGCCACCTTGAGAGGAGCTCCCCATAAGTCTAACTTAAGGACAATAAACAAAAGTGCTAGGTGGGAGACACCCCACCATGGTAAAATCTTTCCTTTTTCTCTTTTCTACATATTGATAATTAGTTTAATTTCATGTTTTGAGTGGTTAGTTGAGTTTATTTAGTAGTTTGGTATGTTAAATAAAGTTTTATGGTGTTTCGAGTAGCTGTTTGGAGGTTTGGAATGCTTGCTTTCGTGCAAAAACATAGAAAAATTATGAAAAACAGAGCACCGTCCACGCATACGCGTATCACACGCGTATGCGTGCATCAAGCGTTTTCGACCATCCACGCACACGCGTCACCCACCTCCCAGCCATTTTCCAGAGAGTTGAGCCTACATTGCGCTAACATTGTGCCTTTCGCACAAGTCAACTCACGCGTACGCGCATATGACGCGTACGCGTCGCTCTCTAAATAACCCATCGACGTGCACGCGTAATACACGCCTACGTGTCACTTCTCTTTCACCCCATCCATGCGCGCGCGTAACATACGCGTACGCGTGGACCCCCTTATTTCACTACAATTATTTTCTTCTCTTCTTTCCATTTTCTTCCTTCTCCTTTCTTTTTCCCTTCTCCTACTCTTCATCCAACACTTCCAAATGCCATTTATAACCATTAGGGTAGTTAGTTAGTTAGTTTAATTTTCATTTTAATTTTTATTTTTCATTGTAAGTGTTGGATTGTTAATCTTGTTTACCATCAATTGCTGCTGAGTATTAAAAAGGATGTTATCTTAACATCCTTATGTTCATAATCTTTGTTGGATTCCTTGATTGAGGCTATATTTTGCTACTTGATTTTGAGTTCTTCATGTTTACCTTTTGAGAATACCAAGTGATGAGAATTACCTTCGAGCTTGTAGCTCTTCTTGAATTGCATGATTCGGCCACCATGTAATTTGAATCCTTTTCCTCGATTAGGCAAGTTCTTGATGGTTGATGTTGAGAATTTATCTTAATGCATTGTGTTTCATGATTATATGTATCCATATGTTATGGCTTGAATGCTTTCATGCTTCTTTAATGCTTGTTTTACCTTAAAAGTTTACTTAAAGCGTCCCAAGCACACTAGAATGAGTGAAGTGCATGCTTCTTTTGTGACATTGCCTTTTATGATAATGTGTGTTCTAAAAGGCACCTAATTTAGGACTCACATCCCTATTTTCATAAATGTCACACTAATTCACTCACTCAATTCTAGTGATTTACCTCATTCCAACAATTACGCTTCCTAACTTTGGTATTTTCTCATCTTATGGTGTTATTTTCTATTTCTCATGAACGATGCACTGTAAGCGAAAATGGAAGAGGAAGAAAGAACATGCAGCAACCGGTTGACCTACCAGCTGAAGGTAGCAACTCAGAACGTCGCTGTACCACCTTGTTCGTCTTTGAATGCACCGAGGACGGTGCAAACTTTTAACTGTGGGGAGGTCGTCTGACCGTTCAGCATTTTTGGGTGACAAATTTCTAATCCCAACACTTTTTCATTTCATTTTAGGTCTTCTAGGAACTTTACTTGTATTTTCTTATTTTGCATATATATACACAATAAATTTAGTCAGAATAATGAGATTTTTCAAGATTTCTATCTATAGGGCACCTTAATTGATTTGAGTGAAAACTTTTCTTTAGAACTTGCTTGAATTATATATATTGTAAAGCATGTTTTTGAGCTAAGAACACACAACCTTGTGAGTTTTGAGCCTAATGGTGTGGTTACATCTTATAACCACTTATTTTCCTTCTTGTGTGCATGATTCTCTTTCTATGATTGTAATCTTTGATTTGTTTGATTCTTTATGTCCATTATTTTGTGTATTCATGCACTTATATGATTGAGGCCATTGTTTCATTAGTTTACTTACCCAAATAGCCTACCTTTTACCTTCCACTGTTAGCCAACTTTGAGCCTATGATTAACCCATTTTGTTCTTTAATTTAGCACATTACAAGGCTTAAAGCGAAAAACAATAAATGTCCTTTATTTGGATCTTTGATTAGCTTAGGCTAGTGATTGTGAGAATCATTTAAGTGTGGGAAAACTTAGGATATTGGTTGGGATAAAAGGGTGTTTTTGTTTTGTATTTCTATATTTAGGAATTGGGTCCATACTCATGTGTTAATTAAAGGTAAAACCATATGCATTGATGTTTTGTATATACTTTATTGCAAAATAAAAAAAAATGAGAGAAAAAAAAGAAAAAAAATATATGTAGATATCAAAAGAAAAAGAAAAAATAAATAGAAAAAGAAAGAAAAAGAAAAAAAAGAAAAGAAATAAAAAGGGGACAAAATGCCCCAAAGTGAAGCTCAATAAAAATCAATGCATATGTGCTATGATCAAGAAAAGAACGCATGAGTATGTTAAAAAAAGTGAAGAATGGGTAGTTAGGTTAGTTTGAATTGTATAGGTTGTCATCGGTTAGGTGGGAAGTCTAAGTTGATCAAAGATTCAAATCTCAAGCCCACTTGGCCAAATATGCATCCTACCTTGACCCTAGCCCCATTAAAACCGATGAATAAGACCTCATGATATTTGTATGCATGCATGAAATAAATGTTGATTGTTAGATGAAAAACAAATCTTAGAAAGCAGGATTAGGGGAGAATTGAGCGAATCGACCCTAAACACTTGAGCGAATAGAGTGTAAACACTTCCGGTGAGGGTTTAATGCTCAATTACATGTTTTCACCTATGATCATCACTTTTCTTGCAAGATTGTAAAAATATTTAATAACTCAATTCAATTGTGGGTTGGCTTGGTTGTTAATACCTTTAGCCCTTGTGCTTAAATATGTTCTGTTGGGAATTGATTTATTTTAACCAAGCGATTGCATTCATATAAATAGTTGCATATAGTTTAGGTTGTATTTAGTTAATTTACATTGAATAAATGTTGATACCCTTTTGTTTCCTTCTTGATTCTAGCATGAGGACATGCTATGGTTTAAGTTTGGGGAGGTTGATAAACCCCATTCTTAGGGTTTATCTTGTGCTTGATTTAGGAGATTTTATCACCTTTTACCCATATTTATCCAATGAAATGGCATGGTTTCATGATTGTCTCCTAATTTGTGCTTAAGTGTGAAAACATGCTTTTTAGGCCCTTAATTGCTAATTTTGATTCACCTTTGATTCCACTAGATGCCTTGATATGTTTGTTAGTGAATTCAGATTGAAAAGGCTAGGAATGGATCAAAGGAATGGAGAAGAAAGCATGCAAAGTGGAGAAATCATAGAAAAATAAGGATTTAGGATAAGATCAACGATGTGCACGTGCAGAGGATGCGCACGCATGGATTGTGACGTCGCATGGCGACACGTACCGGCACATGACGCATATGCGTGGATGGAAAATTTTCAAGCAACGCGTACGCGTGATGTACGCGTATGCGTTGGTGTTCGCACGTGACCCACTTAAAGTGAATCCGCTGGGGGCGATTTCTGGGCTTCCCAGGCCCAAATCCAACTAATCTCTGATGCTATTTAACCCAAGCACTGAAGGGGAATCACAACTTTTAATCACATTAGTTTAGTTTAGTTTACTTTTGGAGGGAAAGTTAGTTTCTAGAGAGAGAAGCTCTCACTTCTCTCTAGAATTAGGATTAGGTTAGATCTAGATTAGGATCTCTTAGATCTAGGTTAATTTCATGCTTTGATTTACATTTCCTTTTGTAATTCTTCTTCTTCTACCCTTCCTCTCTCTAGCTTAGCATTTAATTCTTGTAATTCTCTACTTTTATGTTGATGCACTTTTGTTTCTTCTATTTCTATTTTAATACAATTTATGATTCATGTTCCTTTATTGGTGAACTGCTTTACTTCCTTTTTATGCCTTCTAAGTGTTTGATAAAATGCTTGGTTGGATTTTAGTATAGATTTTGTTCCTCTTGTCCTAGGTAGAGTAATTAGTGACTCTTGAGTTATCAAATTCCTTTGTTGATTGATAATTAGAAGTTGCTAATTGATTTGAATGCCACTAAAGCTAGTCTTTCCTTTTGGAGTTGGCTAGGACTTGTAGACTCAAGTTAATTTATCCACTTGACTTTCCTCCATAGTTAGAG
The DNA here is from genome assembly GCF_003086295.3 of Arachis hypogaea. Classification (NCBI taxonomy): domain Eukaryota; kingdom Viridiplantae; phylum Streptophyta; class Magnoliopsida; order Fabales; family Fabaceae; genus Arachis; species Arachis hypogaea. The sequence goes on from NC_092050.1 coordinate 54,560,361, forward strand.
GTTAACTATGTGGGAGCAATGGACAATTCTCATCACAATTGAGGAGGATAACTAGGATAGGACTTCTAGTTCTCATACCTTGTCAAGAGCTTTGTTAGTTGTTAGTTTATTTTCATTGCCATTTACATTTCATGTCTCTTATCTCAAAAAACCCCAAAACGTACCCCATAACCAATAACAAGAACACTTTATCGCAATTCCTAGGGAGAACGACCCGAGGTTTGAATACTTCAATTATTATCTTAGGGGTTTGTATGAAAGGATTATTTGTTGGTTTAGAAACTATATTGCAATGAGATTTCATCTATGAATTCTAAACCGTCAAAAATCCGTTCATCAACCAGGCCATCCAGGAGCCGGCAGCTGAGACCACCCCAGAGCCGACCCGTGCGATCATTGTCTATCAGTGACTATGATGACAAGTCATCCTAGGCTAGTTTTACAAGCCTATTTCATTAGTTTTCACTTGGTTTTCATGCATTTTTTGGCAATAAGTAAGTGTTTGAGTGAGAATTTCATGCTTGTCTAGATTCAATCAAACATTGGTAATTTTATGCATTTTCATTAGATTTCTTGCAAGATTTAGTTGATAATATGAATGATGCAAGAGTTGATGATTATGCTAAGGCTTTGATGTATTTGTTTGGTTGATGATAGGTGAAAAGATGAAGGAGAAGGAGCAATAAAAGCACTAAAAGAAGGATCACAACCCCAAGGTGGCAAAAGAGTGGAAACAGACTCAAGGAGGAGCAAAGAGGATTTGCAACCCTGACCTCTTTATACTCCAACAAAAATAACTCGAGCTACAAAACTTCAAATGAGGTGGTTCAAGTGGCATTGGAAAGCAGGAATCTAGAGCTTTCCAAGCATATATGGCACTGCATGGTGGACACTAAATCTGACGGAGAAAAGTTACCCCAAAAGTGAAAAGATGAACATAGTATCAACGTGCAATAAGGCCAGCTGACCTCTTCACCTTCCAAGGAGGATAACTTGAGCTATAGAGCTTGAACTCAAATGCATTGGAAAGTAGACATCTAGAACTTTCTAACAATATATAATAGTATGGTGAATATGAAGTTTGGGACTCAGAAGCTGGCGCTAAACTTTGGCCTCCAAACAGCCAGCGTTCACTAAAGTGAACGTAGCATTCACTAAATTGAACGTTTTTGGCCTTCCAGTTGCGTTGGATAGCTGACATTCAAAACTTTCCAATGATATATAGTAATCTATATTTGGCATGAAATTAAAGCACAAGTGATAGGCATCTTTAAGGCCCAAGAACCACATTAAGTAAAGCTCAACCAAGGGTAGCGTCCAAGAATTCAAACGCTACGTTCATTCTTGGCAACTTTTTCGTGCCTCTCAATCAAGGGAAGCTAGGCTCAAATCCAAAATCCAAAATCAAAAGGCCCATTCCAAGATCTGAAGACCAAAATAGAATGTGTATAAATAGGATCAATTTCAATTTGTATAGGTCCTTTAGCTCATTTTAGTTTTCTCACTTTTAATTTTCATTTGTTTTGACTTTGGGATTTGGGGATTAGATCTAGTTTGCTTTCTGTTTTCATTTTCTTTCTTCTACAACTTCTACTTTCTGTTTTTATGTTTTGAATTGAGATTGGAGAGCTCCATTGATTCTAAATCTGAGAATCATCTTCTACTCTTCCTCTCAATAGTTCTGAGAATTGGATCTAAATCTACTTTTCTGTTTTCATTTTCATTTCTTCTGCAATTTATTTTTTGTTTGTTCAAGATAGCAATTGAGGTCGAAATCTGCTTTCTGATCTTGTTGCTCTTCTGAAATTTTCAATTTCTCTTTTAAGATTTCACAATTGAGTTAAGTTTTCTTGTTGTTTGCTTCTTCAAGCAATTTTACATTTCTGTTTAGCTGTTGAGCTGAATCTCTTCATCTAAGAGCTCTCTGATTCACTTTAGCTTGCATTTTCTTGTTCAATTCTGAATCCCAGTACCCAATTCCTTTTACTCTTAAAGCAATTTACATTTCTTAGCAATTTAGATTCAGCAATTTACATTTCTTGCACTTTAAGTTTCTGCAATTTACTTTTTTTGCATTTAAGTTTCAGCTCTTTTACTTTCTCGCACTTTAAGTTTCTGCAATTTCTCTCTTCTGCACTTTACTTTTCCGCACAATTTACTTTCTGCACTTTTATTTTCTTGCAATTTTACTTCTGTTCATCAAAATCACTCAAATCATCAAATATTCACTTAACTAAATTCATCACCTAACTAAAATTTCTCAATCCATCAATCCCTGTGGGATCGACCTCACTCTTGTGAGTTATTACTACTTGATGCGACCCGGTACACTTGCCGGTGAGTTTGTGTGGAATCGTTTTTTCCTCATCAAGTTTTTGGAACCGTTACCGGGGATTGATTTAGATTAACAATGATTAAGTCGGGTGATTGATGAGCGGATAATTTATACGCTTTTTGGCATTATTTTTAAGTAGTTTTTAGTATATTTTTATTATTTTTTAAATAAAAATCACATTTCTGGACTTTACTATGAGTTTGTGTATTTTTCTATGATTTCAGGTATTTTCTGGCCGAAATTGAGGGACTTGAGCAAAAATCTAATTCAGAGGCTGAAGAAGGACTACAGATGCTGTTGGATTCTGACCTCCCTGCACTCAAAGTAGATTTTCTGGAGCTACAGAAACCTAATTGGCGCGCTCTCAATTGCATTGGAAAGTAGATATCTAGGGCTTTCCAGCAATATATAATAGTTCATACTTTGCCCGCGTTTTGACGACTCAAACTGGCGTTCAAACGCCAACTTCCTGTCCTATTCTGAAGTTAAACGCCAGAAACAGGTTACAAATCAGAGTTAAACACCAGAAACAGGCTACAACCTGGCGTTTAACTCCAAGAAGAGTCTCTACACATGAAAGCTCAATGTTCAGCCCAAGCACACACCAAGTGGGACCGGAAGTAGATTTCTGCATCATTTACTTATCTTATGTAACCCTAGTTACTAGTTTAGTATAAAAACTACTTTTAGTGATTTATTTCACTTCTTTTGGATAATTTTATGTTCAAAGATCACGTTTAGGGGGCTGGCCATTTGGCCATTCCTTGACCACTTTCACTTATGTATTTTTCAACGGTGGAGTTTCTACACCCCATAGATTAAGGTGTGGAGCTCTGCTGTTCCTCATGAATTAATGCAAAGTACTATTGTTTTTCTATTCAATTCAAGCTTATTCTTATTCCAAGATATTGACTCGTACTTCAACCTAATGAATGTGATGATCTGTGACACTCATCATCATTCTCGCATATGAACGCGTGCCTGACAACCACTTCCGTTCTATCTGCAATAGCTTGAGTGTTTATCTCTTGGGCTCCTGGTTCAGATCAGAGTCTTCGTGGTATAAGCTAGAATCAATTGGCAGTATTCTTGAGATCCGGAACATCTAAACCTTGTCTGTGGTATTCTGAGTAGGATCTGGGATGGGATGACTGTGACGAGCTTCAAACTCACGAGTGCTGGGCGTAGTGACAGACGCAAAAGGATCAACGGATCCTATTCCAGCATGAGTGAGAACCGACAGATGATTAGCCGTGCGATGACAGTGCATTTGGACCATTTTCACTGAGAGGATGGACGGTAGCCATTAACAACGGTGATCCCCCAAAATACAGCTTGCCATGTAAAAGGAGTATGAAGGATTGAATGGAGGCAGTGGGAAAGCAGAGATTCAAAGGGAACAAAACATCTCCATACGCTTATCTAAAATTCTTACCAATGAATTACATAAGTATCTCTATCTTATGTTAAACTTATTTATATTTTAATTATCAAAATCCCATAACCATTTGAATCTGCCTGACTGAGATTTACAAGATGACCATGAATTTTTTAAGAATGAATTCTAGAGTTTCATGAGATATGTTGAATCCTGGCTGGCTGTTAAGCCATGTCTAATCTTTTGGACCGAGGTTTCAACTATCCTTAGAAGAACTTCTTTGTCTTTCTCAACAATTTACCTGTTGTATGTAATGATCTGCTAAAGCATGGCTGGCCATTGGCCATGTCTAGTGTTTTGGACCGAAGCTTTCACTGAGAGCTTGGCTGGCTAGTAAGCCATGTCTAATTCCTAGACCGGAGTTTTAGACTAACATTGCATGATTCCTGGAATTCTTATTAAAAATTTTGAAATCCTTATTTTTCTTTTTCCAAATAATTTTCGAAAAATCCAAAAAAATTTATAAAATCATAAAACCAAAAATAATTTTGTGTTTCTTGTTTGAGTCTAGTGTCAATTTGTAAGTTTGGTGTCAATTGCATTTTTTTAAATTTTCATTAAAATTTTCGAAAACTCATGCATGGTTTTCTTCTTGATGATCTCCTTTGTTTGATCTTTAATTTTTCTTGTTTTGTGTCTTTTCTTGTTTTTCATATTCATTTTTGAATCCTTAGTGTCTAAAGTTTGAAAATTTATAAGTTTGGTGTCTTGCATGTGTGTCTTTTCTTAAAAATTTTCAAAAATAAGTTCTTGATGTTCATCTTGATCTTCAAAGTGTTCTTGGTGTTCATCTAGACATTCAAGATGTTCTTGCATGCATTGTGTGCTTTGATTCATAATTTTCATGTTTTGAGTCTTTTTATTGTTTTTCTCTTTCCCCATTAAACATTCAAAAATAAAAAAATATCTTTCACTTATTCTTCTCATAAATTTCGAATATTTGAGTTGACTTATTCAAAAGTTTTTAAAATTTAGTTGTTTTTTTTTAAATCAAGTCAAATTTTCAATTTAAAAATATCTTTCACTTATTCTTCTCATAAATTTCGAATATTTGAGTCTTTTTTTTTTCATTTTTTCTTTAATATTTTTGAAAATTTCAAAATGATTTCAAAATCTTTTTCTTATTTTTTCGAAATTAATACAAAATATTTGATGTGATTGATTCAAAAATCTCAAGTTGTTACTTGCCTATTAAGAAAGGTTCAATCTTTAAATTTTAGAATCATATCTTTTAGTTTCTTGTTAGTCAAGTAATCAACTTTAATTTTCAAAATCAAATATTTGTAATTCCCGTTTCAAATCTTTTTCAAAATGGATTTTAATCATATCTTTTTCCAAACTTAATTTCAAAATCTTTTCTAACTTTTTATCTTTTCAAAATTGATTTTCAAATCTTTTTCAATTAATCTTATCTTTTTGTTTGATTTTAAGGTTTACTATTTCTCATCTTTTTCAAATTTTATTTCTCTTTTGAATATTCGAATTTTAACTAATATTTGAAATAAAAACAAAAATATTTTCCTTTTATTTTAAATTAAATTCGAATTCTCTACCCTCTCTCATCTCCTTCTATTTATTTATCTACTAACACTTCTCTCCCACCCAAAATTCGAATCTCATCTTCTTCTCTGTGTTTGAGTTTTTCTCTTCTCCTTTTTCTATTCTTCTCTTCTTATACTCACATAAGGAATCTCTATACTGTGACATAGAGGATTCCATATTTTCTTTTCTATTCTTCTTTTTCATATGAGCAAGAACAGGGATAAAGACATTCTTATTGAAGCTGATCCTGAACCTGAAAGGACTCTGAAGAGGAAGCTAAGGGAAGCTAAAGCACAACTCTCTAGAGAGAACCTGACAGAAATTTTCGAAAAAGAAGGACACATGGCCGAACCTAATAACAATGGTGGAGATGCAAGGAAGATGCTTGGTGACTTTATTGCACCCTCTTCTAACTTCTATGGAAGAAGCATCTCACTTCCTGCAATTGGAGCAAACAACTTTAAGCTTAAGCCTCAATTAGTTTCTCTAATGCAGCAGAACTGCAAGTTTCATGGACTTCCAATGGAAGATCCTCATCAGTTTTTAGCTGAATTCTTGGAAATCTGTGACACTGTCAAGACCAATGGAGTTGATCCCGAGGTCTACAGGCTTATGCTTTTCCCTTTTGCTGTAAGAGACAGAGCTAGAACATGGTTAGATTCACAACCTAAGGATAGCCTGAACTCTTGGGATAAGCTGGTCAGTGCTTTTCTGGCCAAATTCTTTCCACCTCAAAAGATGATCAAGCTTAAAGTGGAAATCCAAACCTTCAGACAGAAGGAAGGAAAATCCCTTTATGAAGCTTGGGAAAGATACAAGCAACTGATCAAAAGGTGTCCTACGGACATACTTCCAGAATGGAGAATCATAAGTATATTCTATGATGGTCTGTCTAAGTTGTCAAAAATGTCATTGGACCATTCTGCAGGAGGATCTCTTCATCTGAAAACCCCTGCAGAAGCTCAGGAACTCATTGAAATGGTTGCAAATAACCAGTTCATGTACACCTCTGAGAGGAATCCTGTGAACAGTGGGATGCCTCAGAAGAAGGGAGTTCTTGAAATTGATACTCTGAATGCCATATTGGCTCAGAACAAAATATTGACTCAACAAGTCAATATGATTTCTCAGAGTCTGAATGGATTGCAAGCTGCATCCAATAGTACTAAAGAGGCATCTTTTGAGGAAGACGCTTATAATCCTGAAAACCCTGCAATAGCAGAGGTGAATTACATGGGAGAACCCTATGGAAACACCTATAATCCTTCATGGAGAAATCTTCCAAATTTCTCATGGAATGATCAACAGGAGCCTAATCAAAGCTTCAATAATAATAATGGTGGAAGAAATAGGTTTAGCAATAGCAAGCCTTTTCCATCATCTTCTCAGCAACAAATAGAAAATTCTGAACAGAGCTATTCTGGCCTGGCAACCATAGTCTCTGATCTATCCAAGACCACACTAAGTTTCATGAATGAAACAAGGTCCTCCATTAGAAATTTAGAGGCACAGGTGGGTCAGCTGAGTAAGAAGATTACTGAAACTCCTCCCAGTACTCTCCCAAGCAATACAGAAGAAAATCCCAAATGAGAGTGCAAGGCTATAACCATGATCAACATGTTCGAACCTGGAGAGAGTGAGGAGGACGTGAGTCTCAGTGAGGAAAGCCTCATGGGACGCCTTCTAGATAGAAAGGAGTTTCCGTTTGAGGAACCAAAGGAATCTGAGGCTCATACTGAGACCATAGAGATTCCACTGAACTTCCTTCTGCCATTTATGAGCTCTGATGAATATTCTTCCTCTGAAGAGGATGAAGACATCACTGAAGAGCAAGTTGCTAAATATCTAGGAGCAATCATGAAGCTGAATGCCAAGTTATTTGGTACTGAGACTTGGGAGGATGAACCCCCTTGTTCACCAATGAACTGAGTGCATTACTGAGGCAGACATTACCTCAGAAGAAACCGGATCTCGGAAAATTCTTCATACCTTGTACCATAGGCACCATGACCTTTGAGAAGGCTCTCTGTGACCTGGTGTCAGGGATAAACCTCATGCCCCTCTCTGTAATGGGGAAATTGGGAATCTTTGAGGTACAAGCTGCAAGAATCTCACTAGAGATGGCAGACAAATCAATGAAATAGGCTTATGGACTAGTAGAGGACGTGCTAGTAAAGGTTGAAGGCCTTCACATCCCTGCTGATATCATAATCCTAAACACTGGGAAGGATGAGGATGAATCCATCATCCTTGGCAGACCCTTCATAGCCACAACAAAAGCTGTGATTGATGTTGACAGAGGAGAGTTGGTCCTTCAGTTGAAAGAGGACTACCTTGTATTCAAGACTCAAGGTTCTCCTTCTGTAACCATGTAGAGGAAGCATGAAAAGCTTCTCTTAATATAGAGTCAAACAAAACCCCCACATTCAAACTTTAAGTTTGGTGTTGGAAGGCCACAACCAAACTCTAAGTTTGGTGTTGAGTGGCCACAACCAAACTCTAAGTTTGGTGTTGAGAGGCCCCAACCCTGCTCTGATTATCTGTGAGGCTCCATGAGAGCTCACTATCAAGCTATTGACATTAAAGAAGCGCTTATTGGGAGGCAACCCAATGTTATTGATGAGGGGCAGAAGTTGGTGAATTAAAAATTATTAAAATAGTTACGTTGCAAGTATAGTTCTTAACTCACCGAAAATCTGCCTATCAATTTAGAAATATGTCACAGAGAGTTTAAATTAAAAATTACTGGGAGTTTAAGTCCCAGGTCGTCTCCCAACGAGTTACAGAAAAGTTTGCTATTTTATTAATCAGATGTTCTAAGAAGTTGAGTTAAGTAGAGGGAAAATTAAAAAGAGGAAATTTAAATAATATGAATAAAAACCTTGACTGGGAGTTGATTAGTTGGAATTTCTATTATTGATGGAATGATCTCAAGAATAATTTATAATTAATGGTTGTTTTGTTTAGTTATCCTTTACCAGGTAAAGGAAAGTCAAACAAGTTGGAATGCTAGATCTATTCACGAGTTGCAACCCACTTAGTTCAAAGGGATTGGTGTTAGTGATTAGATAACAATTCAACAGTTAACCCAATTAGAATTTTTCTTTCAATCCTTCCAACTCAAGAGTTCCTTTCAATCAACTCCCCATCAAGTGAGGGAACTACTCACTCGTTGCAAATAATAAATCCATAACCCATGAAAGGGATTTAAAAGAAGGCATGATTATTGGAATGGAGAAATAAATTAAAATGGAAGAAATAATCCTTGTATCAAATAATCATGAAAGTATTCAAATGACAAAATTAAACAAAGCAAAGAACATGGAAGAATAAAACCAAGTTAAGAGAACGAACTAGAATGACGAGGTCTTGATAAGGAAAAATAAATCTTCTCAATGTTCTAATGCTAAGATCAATTCCCAAAATTGAAATTCTAAAACCTAGAGAGAAAAACCTAGAGGAGGAAAAACTATCTCTAAAACTGTCAACTGTGTAGAATGAATGATGTTGTTTGTTTCTGCATATTCTCTTGCTCTAGTCTGCTGTTTCGGGCCGAAAACTGGGTCGAAATAAGGTCCAAAATCGCCTCCAGAGAAGTCTGCAGATTATGCAGATCGCACATGTCACGCGATCGCGTCATCCATGCGTACGCGTCATTCGCGCTTTTCCTTGCCACGCGTTCACGTCGTCCACGCTACCGCGTCGCCTGAGCTTTTCCAATCCGCGCGGCCGCGTGAGCCATGCGGCCGCGTCACTGTGATTCGCTCTCCTTCGCGCGGTCGCGTGAGCCATGCGACTGCGTCACTTCTCGCTGGTTATCTCCTCAAATTCTTGTGTTCCTTCTATTTTTGCTAGCTTCCTTTCCAATCTCCAACTCATTCATGCCCTATAAAGTCTGAAACACTTAACACACAGATCACGGCATCGAATGAAATAAAGGAGAATTAAAAATACATAATTAAAGTCTTTAGGAAGCAGTTTTCAAACATGTTATAAATTCAGGAAGGGATTATAATTTCATGCTAATTTAACGAATAAGTGGATAAGGATCATGATAAAACCACACAATTAAACACAATATAAACCATAAAATAGTGGTTTATCAGTTATTTAATTATATCTATCTACTTTCCATTGTTATTTTATGTTCTCTTTAGGTTGATGATCATGTGAAGTCACGAAAAGAACTGAAAAATCAAAAACAAAATGAAAAACAGCATTAAAAATAGCACACCCTGGAGGAAGAGCTTACTGGCAACTAAATGCCAGTAAGAGTAGAAGAATGGGCGTTAAACGCCCAATCTGGCACCATTCTGGGCGTTTAACGCCAGAAACAGGCACCAGACTGGCGTTTAACACCAAAACAGAGCATCTACTTGGCGTTTAACACCAAGAATGGGAGAAAAGCTGGCATTAAATGCCAGAAACAAGCAGCAACCTGGCGTTTAACGCCAGAAGTGCCCTCTAAGGTTGTTTTACATGCCTAAATGCAGCAGGGATGCTAAGTCCTTGACCCCTTAGGATCTGTGGACCCCACAGGATCCCTACCTACCCCACCTCTTTTTCTCTCCTCTTCACACCCTTTCATAACACTCTTCCCCAAATACCCTTCACCAATCACCTCCATATCTCTTCCCCAAATACTCTTCACCACTTACATCCATACACTCTTCCCCTTTATCTCCTCCATTTTCTTCTTCTTCTACTATTTTCTTTCTTCTTTTGCTCGAGGACGAGCAAACCTTTTAAGTTTGGTGTGGTAAAAGCATTGATTTTTTTTTTCATAACCATTAATGGGACCTAAGGCCAGAGAAACCTCAAGAAAGAGGAAAGGGAAGGCAATTGCTTCCACCTCTGAGTCATGGAAGATGGAGAGATTCATCTCAAAGGTCCATCAAGACCACTTCTATGAAGTTGTGGCCAAGAAAAAGGTGATCCCTGAGGTTCCTTTTAAGCTCAAAAGGGGCAAATATCTGGAGATCCGACAAGAGATTAGAAGAAGAGTGATGAGCGGATAATTTATACGCTTTTTGGCATTGTTTTTAGTATGTTTTTAGTATATTTTAGTTAGTTTTTATTATTTTTTTATTAGTTTTTAAATAAAAATCACATTTCTGGACTTTACTAGGAGTTTGTGTATTTTTCTGTGATTTTAGGTATTTTCTGGCTGAAATTGAGGGACCTGAGCAAAAATCTGATTCAGAGGCTGAAAAAGGACTGCATATGCTGTTGGATTCTGACCTCTCTACACTCGAAGTAGATTTTCAGGAGCTACAGAAACCCAATTGGCACGCTCTCAATTTCGTTGGAAAGTAGACATCTTGGGTTTTCCAGCAATATATAATAGTCCATACTTTGCTCGGGATTTGATGGCCTAAACCGGCGTTCCAAGTCAGCATAAAAATTCTAGCGTCAAAACGCCAGAACTGGCATAAAAGCTGGAGTTAAACACCCAAACTGGCACAAAAGCTGGCGTTTAATTCCAAGAAAAGTCTCTACATGCGAAAGCTTCAATGCTCAGCCCAAGCACACACCAAGTGGGTAATGTGTGGAAAACGATCCAACACAAAACTCACCGGCAAGTGTACCGGGTCGCATCAAGTAATAATAACTCACATGAGTGAGGTCGATCCCACAGGGATTGAAGAATTGAGCAATTTTTAGTTTAGTGGTTGATTTAGTCAAGCGAATCAAGTATTGGTTGAGTGGTTTGTAATTGGCAGAAACTAAATTGCATGAATTGTAAAGGGAGAGGGAAGAATTGCAGTAAATTAAAGAGAACAAGAAGTAAAAGTGCTGAATCTTAAAGTGCAAGTAATGTAAATTGCAGAAACTTAGATTGCAAGAAATGTAAATGAATGAATCTTAAAGTGCAATAAATGTAAATTGATTGAATTATAAAAGGGGTTGGGAGCTGGAATTGTAGAATTTAAACAACCAGAAGCAGATTACAACAAATAGAAGAACTAAAGATGAATTGAATTGCAATAGATTTCAAATAGAAAAGTAAAAATGCTTGAGGAACGAAAACAGAAAAACTGATGCTTAATTTGCAGAAATTAAAAGGATGTTGAAGATCTCAGGAGTGGAAGAGACTGGAAAACAAGTCTAGATCTCAAATCCTTCCTTGATCCAACAAGAACAATTGCAAAATAAAAATATAAAAGTAAATTACAGAAGAAAAGAAAGTTGGAAGCAGTAAACAGAATTTGAATTATGTAGGAAGTAAACAAGATCAAGGTGAGATTGAAACAGAAGTTCTTCAATTCTCCACCCAAGATCCAAGACAAGAAGTAAAGAATGCTCAAACAAGAACAAGGAAGAAGAGAGATCAATCCTCCTTCCCAATTCCCTAAGATCCAAATTCACAGTAAAAGCTCAAAATTCCAAAAAATGAAAATCAAAAGGAAGCCAAAAGTGAAAAGTAAAAAGTTCCAGAGGTTAAAAGTTTTTTTCTAAATCAAACTAACACCTATTTATACACTTCCTAATTTAGATCTAAGAATTTGGGTGGGCTTTAAAATTTGGTGAAGAAATGAATTAAATTGATTTTTAGTGAATTTTGGCCCAAATGCACCTTCCAGGGGAAAGCTCAGTTCAAATACCAAACTGAGCCCCCAAATGTTGCTGTCCGTGTCCAATCTGGTGTGCGCGTCCCAGCCTTGCCATGTTGCTTGACACTAGAGCTCAGTTGGAATTTTGAACTGAGCTCTAGCCTTGGCCGTGTCAGTTGTGCGCATCATAGCCCCCTTGGTGTGTCAAAGTGTGCGCCAAAATGTGGAGGAATGGGGGGATGTAGTGCTCAGCTGGGAAAACCAACTAAGCTCCCCATGTGTAGCGCTTTGCTTGGGACCTCAATCTCCCAAGTTCGAATCCTGGTGGAAGCAAGTGGAGGCTATTTTTCTTGGAGGAGTTGGACGCTCCTCCCTTGCTTTCCATGGAGCTCCTTGGTTCGAACCCTTTGGAATGCATCTTGGCTCATTTTCTTGCAAGCTAAGTAGCGCTCCTTCCTTGTGTTCCAAAGAGTTTCCAAGTTCGAATCCTAGAGGAAGCATCTTGGTTTATTTTTCCTTGCAAGCTTGGTAGTGAGGGATCCCTTGTTTGAACGTTGGAGGAGACATTTTGGCTAATTCTTCTTGATTTTCTTTGCAAAGAGCGCTCCTTGCCTCCCTTTGGTCATTGGTTCAAAACTTGGTGGCTTCCTCCCTTGGAACTTCATCTTGAATTAATTTTGAGAAGTCCCCGATAAAGCTCACTTAGTGAACTGAGCTTTATACTATTTCCTTGCTTTTTTTAGTGCTCAGTTGACTAAGTGAACTGAGCTTGGTGCCTTGCTTTCTCCCATTTGTCTTTGTGAAGCTCAGTTTGCTTTCTCAACTTAGTTTCCTTCTTCCTCAATATTGCCACGCTTTTTCTTCCCTTGGGAATGCTCCTTAAGCCACGCTTTTCTTATTTTCTTCTTTCTTCACCTACAAGTAATCAAATCAACCAATCAAAGTATCACCAAATTCACAAGGTTTATAAATCAATTAATTATCAATTAAATTTAGCTTAAACCTCATGATTTTGTATCAATTAAAGGGTGGTTGATTGATTCTATGAAACCATGTAATTCCACTCCAAATTACTTACTTACAATGCAAGAAAGTGCATAAAACCTAATAAAAACATAGAAAAAGACTAGTAAAACTAGGCTAAGATGACTTGTCATCGTAATACCAAACTTAAAACTTGCTTGTCCCCAAGCAAGAATCAAACATAAGAGAAGATAGAATGAAATAGATAAGTATGCATGTACTTATTAAGCATATAGTTGAACTTGGTTTATGGGATTTTATGCAGATCAATAGTAGCTCATTTATTACTTGCTGTTTAACAAACAATGCTTCTTCAAAGATTCACTAAGGTTACTGCTACAATGCCTTACTTTTTGCTTACTTCCCTTGTTATCTTTTTTCCTTATTTCTCTTGCATTAGAGCTTATTGTTCATTGAAGCTTGGTGGCAAATATTGCAGCAGCCTTTGGCTTTGTTTTTGCTCAACATTTCTTCACCACAGACACATGGCTCACATTTTCTTCCTAGGATCATTGATGCCCAGCATCTCTTTGGATTACTAAATGTTTTGTAGCTAGGTTGCTCTTTATTGTGGACTTTCAGTCGGCCATCCCAAATCAGTTGATATAAGTGGCCATGTTTTGAAATACTCCTTAGAACTTACTTGTCCAAGCATATCCTAGTACAAAAATACCACAGGCATGTGTCCTAGGGTCCAAGCTATTGGTGTCTAGCCTTATTATTTTTTTTTCTTTTTGCCACTTTTTTTGGCTTTTTCTACTTCTTTTTCTTCTTTCTGTTTTGATTCATTTTTAAGGGACTTTTATTAATTTAAGGATCATAGCAGTAAACTAGCTTAGGCCTCAAATAACATGTCATTATGCAGCAATTATTCTATGAGCTAACAATTGAATCAAACACATACCACCACTAACTTCCATTCTAACTTTTGCAACATTGAACAATGAACTTTTCTAATTAAAACATCTCTCTTTTATTCAAACAGCAAGATGAACAAAGCAAAGTACTCAAGTTAATGAAGGATGACATTTATTATGCAGAAAATCTTTCAAGTAAAAAAAATTATGTAGATAGCTCTCTTCAGCATGTACTTCCACTTGCAACTAAATGATCATTCCAGCCAGACATAAAGGAGTCTCTGAATTAAATCATTACATAACAACAAGAATCAAGTATAGATACAACCTGTGGGTTGTAGCTTCTCATTCTTCCTTCTGTTTGCTCCGTTTGAGTCATAATGCAAGTGTTCTTTAAATTTGTTGGCTATTTTCCTGCATGATCCTCAAAAGTGGCTTGCTTCTCAAGCCCTTAAGGTATCCGGTTAATTTGTAAAGCTTATTTATGGGCTTTTGAACTTACTTTGGTGTATGAACACCAAATTTAGTTCCTTGCCAATGCCTCTCATGCAACAAATTTATTGCCTGTGAAATCCTTTTTCCATGCTAAAGGTAATAAAACTAAAAACTCTGAAACAGCAAACAGTTAACTAGTTTATCTAAATGTTTGAAGCTAGCATTATGCAGAAAGTGAGAATGCATTTTATGATAGTATTTTGGTGGAACACCAAACTTAGAATACTTCATTCTCCCTTATATTATTTTGGTGTGCAACACCAAACTTAGCTTCTTGCAATATAGATAAAGCTAATTAACCTTTTTATTAAAATAGTTATGAAAAGAAAACTACCTCAGGTTGGGTTGCCTCCCAACAAGTGCTTCTTTATTGTCATTAGCTTGACATCCTCTATGCTTGCTTAGCTCAGATTCTGGACTTCCTTTTCCTTGTCCCATTGTCCTCCTAGGTAAGGCTTTGCCCTGTGACCATTTGCTATGAAATGACTCTTTGTTGCTTCATCTTGCAATTCAAGGCTTCCATAAGGAAAAACCTTTGTCACCAAATATGGGCCAGTCCACTTAGACTTAAGTTTTCCAGGGAAGATCTTAAGCCTTGAGTTATATAGGAGCACTTGCTGTCCTGGCTTGAACTCCTTCTTTATGATCTTCTTGTCATGCCACCTCTTAGCTCTTTCCTTGTATATCTTAGCACTCTCATAGGCTTCTAGCCTGAATTCATCCAACTCATTTAGTTGTAACAGCCTTTTCTCTCCTGCAGCTTGGGAATCAAGGTTGAGGAGTTTAGTGGCCCAAAAAGCTCTGTGTTCAAGCTCTACAAGGAGGTGGCAAGATTTGTCGTACAATAGCTAAAAGGGTGATTTCCCAATGGGGGTTATAAAAGCTGTCCTGTATGACCATATTGCATCTTCTAGCTTCCTAGCCCAATCTTTTCTTATGCTTCCCACTGTTTTCTCTAGGATCTTCTTTAACTCCCTATTTGCTAATTCAGCCTAGCCATTAGTCTGAGGGTGGTATGGTGTGGCTGCTTTATGGATTACTCCATATTTGTGGAGGAGTTTCTGCATCTGTTTGTTGTAGAAATGACCACCACCATCACTAACAAGACCCTTGGACACCCTATATCTTGTGAAAATGTGCTTCTTAAGAAATTAGAGGACAATCTGTGCATCACAGGTAGTTGTGGCTATGGCTTCCACCCACTTTGAGACATACTCTACTGCCACCAAGATGTATCTAAAAGAGTAGGAAGGGGGAAAGGGTCCCATGAAATCAATGCCCCATAAGTCAAACAGCTCCACTTCCAAGATGAAATTTTGAGGCATCTCATTCCTTCTTGTCAATCCTCAAGTTCTTTGACATTCATTACATTGGTGAACAAACTCTCTGGCATCCTTGAAGATATTTGGCCAATAGAAGCCACTCTGTAGTACCTTTGCAGCTGTTCTTTCTAGTCCAAAGTGTCCACCATAGGCTGAACCATGGCAATGCCACAATATATCTCTCATTTCGTTTTTAGAGACACACCTCCTAATTACCCCGTCGAAACATCTCTTGAATAAGAAAGGTTGATTGATGAGACGCAGAAGCTGGTGAATTAAAAATTATTAAAATGGTTATGTTGCAAGTATAGTTCTTAACTCACCGAAAATCTGCCTATCAATTTAGAAGTATGTCACAGAGAGTTTGAATTAAAAATTACTGGGAGTTTTAAATCCCAGGTCGTCTCCCAACGAGTTGTAGAAAAGTGTGCTATCTTATTAATCGGATGTTCAAAGAAGTTGAGTTGGGTAAATTGGAATTTAAATTGAGGAAATTTAGTTAATATGAATAAAAGCCTTGACTGGGAGTTGATTGGTTGGAATTTCTACTATTGATGGAGTGGTTGTAAGATTAATTTATAATTAATGGTTGTTCTGTTTGGTTATCCTTTACTAAGTAAGGGAAAGTCAAACAAGCTGGAATGCCAGATCTGTTCACAAGTTGCAACCCACTTAAGTCAAAGGGATTGGCGTTGGTGACAGGATAGCAATCCAACATTTAACCCAATTACAAATTTTTCTTCAATCCTTCCAACTCAAGAGTTCCTTTTAATCAACTCCCCATCAAGTAAGGAAACTACTCACGCATTGTAAATAAAGAATCCATAGCACATGAAAGGGAATTAAAAGAAGACATGATTATTGGAATTGAAATTGAATTAAAAAGAAATAATCCTTGCATTAAATAATCATAAAAGTATCTGAATGACAAAATTGAACAAGGCAAAGAACATGGAAGAATGAAACCAAGTTAAGAAAACAAACTAGAATGATGAAGTCTTGATGAGGAAATAACTTTTCTCAATGTTCCAATGCTAAGACCAATTGAAAATTAAAATTCTAAAAACCTAGAGAGAAAAACCTAAGAGAGTAAAACTAGATCTCTAACTGTCTTTGAATGAATGTGTTATTTGTTTCTGCATGTTCTCTGACTCTAGTCTGCTGTTCCGGGCTGAAAACTGGGTCGAAATAGGGTCCAAAATCGCCCCCAACGAATTCTACAGATTATGCAGATCGCACATGTCACGCGATCGCGTCATCCATGCGGATGCGTCATTCGCGCTTTTCCTCGCCATGCGTTCGCGTCGTCCACGCTACCGCGTCGCCAGAGCTTTTCCAATCCGCGCGGCTGTGTGAGCCATGCGGCCACGTCGCTGCGATTTGCTCTCCTTCGCGCGGTCGTGTGAGCCATGCGACTGCGTCACTTCTCGCTGGTTATCTCCTCAAATTCTTGTGTTCCTTCCATTTTTGCCAGCTTCCTTTCTAATCTCCAACTCATTCATGCCCTATAAAGTCTGAAACACTTAACACACAGATTACGACATTGAATGGAATAAAGGAGAATTAAAATTGAATAATTAAAGTCTCTAGGAAGCAGTTTTCAAACAGGTAATAAATTCCGGGAAGAAATCTAATATGCATGCTAATTTAATGAATAAGTGGGTAAGGATCATGATAAAACCACACAATTAAACATAATATAAATCATAAAATAGTGGTTCATCAACCTCCCCACACTTAAACATTAGCATGTCCTCATGCTTAATTGAAGGAGATAAGGAAATAAGTATGAACATGTAGAAACTCATGAAATGCAATGCGAACCTATATATATATATATATATATATATATATATATATATATATATATATATATATATATATAAATGCAACTATATGATTCTTGTCCACTTGATCAAAAGTAAATAAGCTCTTTAAAACAATTACAAATCAAATTCCACTAATTTTATCATTACACAATAAAACAGATAAAAGTGCAAGAAGATAGCTCGTGAAAGCAGGGAACATGAAAATTCAAGCATTGAACCCTCACCGATAATGTATGTACGCTCTAATCTCTAGTGTATAGAGTGGTCACTCTATCCTTCTCTAATCATGCTTTCTAACTTTTGTTCTTCTCCTAACCAATCAACAATAGTTAATATACCAATGCAAACATCATGAGGTCTTTTCAAGGTTGTAATGGGGCTAAGGTATAGGCAGGGGTGTATATTTGGTCAAGTGAGCTAATAAATTGAATCTTTAATTAACCCAAGCTCTAACATAACTTGTATACACTTAATGTCATCCTTAAAGTTCATACCTAGCTACCCAGAATTCCCTTTTTCAATCCATACTAATATATCAACTTATATTTTGGTTCTATTATATGTACACTGATCTTTGAATTATGAATTTAACATTGGGGTAATTTTGTCTCCTTATTTATTTATTTTTCATTTTTTTTAAAAGATAAATAAAGCTTATCAATGCACATAGATTTTTCATTCTTATATTTTCACATGAGTAGGTATCCAAATTCCCCTTAAATTTTTATGACACATTCCCTTAACAACTTTTGTTCCCACAATTTCCCATACTTAACTAGCACACACAATTCTATCTTAAGCTAACCAAAGATTCAATTTGGGATATACAATTGTTTTTCGGCTTAAGGTTAGTAATGTGGTAAAATATCGAACAAATGGGAATTAAAGGCTCAAAGTGGTTAACAAAGGTAATTGAAAAGGGTAGGCTTAATTTGGATGAGTGAGTTTAAACAAATAATGGCCTCAATCATGTGCAAGCATGCAAATATAATAACAATTGGACATATAAGATAAAACAAAATATAGATCACAATCATAGAGAAGGGAACACACAGGAATAAAATATTGATGGTTAAATAATGTAACCATGTAAATAAGCTCAAAGTCTCACAGGTTGTGTGTTCTTTGACTCAAAAACCATGTTCCAAATACAACTTCAAACAAATTTAACACATAAAAATTTTAAAAATTTTTATTTAAATTAGTGAAAATTTTTTTTTTCAAAAATAGGATCTTAAAAAGATATTTATTATTTTAACCAAGTAGTAACTAAATGCACAAAATCAAATAAATATGCAATCAAATATGCAGATGCAACAATGAACAAATAAAGAAAATAAGATTATAGGTGTTGAAAAGAAAATACTAACCCACGGAGATCGGTATCGACCTCCCCACACTTAAAGATTGCACTGTCCTCGGTGCTTGCTAAGATGTACAAGTGGACGGGCTGTTCCAACTGATGCTTTTCTTCAAGGATTGTGCAGATGGACTTGTTTGTCTCCCCTTTTAAGCGTCTTCCGGTTCTCTTCCTGGTGGCCATCCTGAAAGAAAAAGGGAAGAAAGGTAACCCAATAATAGAGATAAGAAAATAAATAAAGTATGGTTGGGTTAATGCCAAATGATAAGGGTCTCATTTACATGGAAGCTTCAACATGTAAGTGAGAAAACAATAGAAGCCATGGCATGCCAGTGGTACAAAATGTACAACAATGGGAAAGAGAGTGGGGAAGGAGAACTAATATAAATTCATGTCAATGCAAAAGTAATACAGATATAAAAGATTGGCATTGATTTGAATAATATTACTCAATCAGAATTAAACAAGTCATTAAGCACCAAGAAAATAGCAGAAAAGATGTAACAGTTGAATAAGAACATTTGAACACCAATAATAAATTTAGAAAAATAAAAATATGCAATGAATGAAAGTATGCAAATAAATAAAATAAAATAAAATGAGAGGGAAAAAAGGATGAGAAGAAGAAAAAGAAAGTGAGAAAGGAGAGAGAAGAAAGAAGAAAATTGGCACTAATCTGGATAGGTTGTGTGACGCTGGCGACGCGGTCGCGTGGGTGACGCGGACACGTGGGACACGCGATCACGTGACTCGGTTTGTGCTAGTGGCACGAGTGCAGCCTCGCGGTCGCACAACTCTCTGTTCAAAACTTAGTATTGCCAAAATCCAGGGTGACGCGATCGCGTGGGGCATGCGATCACGTGAGTGGCCATTATGAGGATATAACACGGTCGCGTCAGCGACGCGGTCGCGTGGGGTGATTTGTGCCATTGGCACGCCTTCAGCGCTGCTCCTGTGAAACTCTCTGTTCATATTAATATTGTCTCCCATCTCCTTGCGACGCGGACGCGTCGCTGATGCGGTCGCGTCGCGTGCTCGCTTTTTTTTTTTTAAAAGAAATATAAAGACATGTAAATGAAGAGAAGAGTTATGAAAGAAGAAAAACTAAAAGTGAAGAAAAGAATGATCATACCGCGGTGGGTTGTCTCCCACCAAGCACTTTGCTTTAACATCCGTAAGTTGGACGCTCCACTAGGTCAATCTGCTGCTATGTGGGGATCTTCCAAGCGGAAGATCTCAAGCTCCTTATTTTTCTGCACCTTCTCACCATGGTACAGCTTCAGGCGTTGTCCATTAACCTTAATAAGTTCAGAGCTTGAAGGGTGTCTTAGGTGATAAACTCCGTACGGTTCAGCCTTCTCTACTCTGTATGGACCTTCCCATTTTGATCTCAACTTACCGGGCATGAGCCTTAGTCGAGATTTGTAAAGGAGGACAAAATCTCCAGGTTGGAACTCTTTCTTCTTGATGTTTTGATCATGCACAGCTTTCATCTTTTCCTTGTAAATTCTGGAGTTCTCATAAGCTTCTAGGCGAAGGTTCTCCAGTTCCTGCAGTTGCAACTTCCTTTCAGCTCCGGCGTTCTCAATTCCCATGTTGCACTCCTTAACTGCCCAGAAGGCTCTGTGTTCTATTTCAACTGAGAGATGACAAGCTTTTCCATAAACCAAGCGGAAGGGACTCATCCCAATGGGTGTCTTGTATGCTGTTCTATATGCCCACAGTGCATCTTGTAGCCTGGTGCTCCAGTCTTTTCTATGAGGCTTTACTATCTTTTGCAAGATACTTTTAATTTCTCTGTTCAACACCTCGGCTTGCCCATTAGTTTGAGAATGGTAATCTGTTGCAACTTTATGGATTATCCCATGCTTCTTCATCAATCCTGTTACAAAAATGGGTGCCTTGATCGCTCACGATCGCTCGTGGTGATCCAAAGCGACATATAATATGGTTTCACACAAAGGAAACAACAGTGTTAGCATCATCAGTACGGGTAGGAATTGCTTCCACCCATTTGGAAACATAATCCACAGCTAACAATATATAAAAATATCCATTAGAATTTGGAAATGGACCCATGAAGTCAATGCCCCAAACATAAAAAATTTCACAGAAGAGCATATATTGTTGAGGCATCTCATCCCTCCTGGATATATTACCAAATTTCTGGCATGGGGGGCAAGATTTACAAAACTCAGTAGCGTCTCTAAAAAGAGTAGGCCACCAGAATCTGCAGTCTAAGATCTTTCTAGCTGTTCTTTGAGGGCCAAAATGTCCTCCACTCTCAGATGAGTGACAGGCCTCTAAAATGGACTGGAATTCTGATTGAGGCACACAACGTCTAATTATTTGGTCAGCGCTACATCTCCATAAATATGGGTCATCCCATATATAATATTTAGACTCGCTTTTCAGCTTGTCTCTTTGATGTTTAGAAAAATGTGGAGGAAATGTGCGGCTAACTAAATAATTAGCAACAGGTGCATACCAAGGGATTACCTCAGATACTGCTTGCAGGTTATCAAAAGGAAAATTATCATCTATAGGAGTAGAATCATCCTTAATATGTTCAAGGTGACTCAAGTGGTCTGCTACTAAATTTTGATTACCACTCCTATCCTTTATTTCTAAATCAAATTCTTGTAACAGCAGTATCCAACGTATAAGTCTTGGTTTGGATTCCTTTTTAGCTAATAGATACTTTAGAGCTGCATGGTCCGAATACACTACTACTCTAGTACCAAGTAAATAAGCCCGGAATTTATCCAGAGCAAAAACAATAGCAAGGAGCTTTTTCTCAGTAGTAGTATAATTGGACTGGGTAGTGTCTAAAGTCTTAGACGCATAGGCAATAACAAAAGGATCCTTACCTTCGCGCTGAGCCAGCGCTGCTCCTACTGCATGGTTGGAAGCATCGCACATGATTTCAAACGGCTGACTCCAGTCTGGTCCTCTCACAATTGGGGCTTGAGTTAGAGCAGTCTTCAGCTTATCAAATTGTTTGCAATCCTCACTGAACTCGAACTCAATATCCTTCTGCAGTAATCTGGATAAGGGAAGTGCCACCTTACTAAAGTCCTTAATAAATCTCCTGTAGAAACCTGCATGGCCAAGGAATGAACGGACTTCCCTCACAGAAGAGGGGTAAGGTAAAATAGAAATAATATTTACCTTTGCTGGGTCTACAGAAATGCCATTATTAGATACCACATGTCCTAATACAATCCCTTATTTTACCATAAAGTGGCATTTTTCAAAATTCAATACAAGGTTTGTATTAATACATCTATCCAATACTCTAGATAATCCCTCTAAGCAAAGGTTAAAAGAATCACCAGAAACGCTAAAATCGTCCATAAAAACTTCCATACAGTCCTCAATAAGATCACAGAAAAGACTCATCATGCACCTTTGGAAAGTAGCTGGTGCATTGCACAAGCCAAAGGGCATTCTCTTATAAGCATAAGTTCCAAAAGGACATGTAAAAGTGGTCTTTTCCTGATCCTCAGGAGCTATATGAATCTGGAAATAACTTGTGTAACCATCTAAAAAGCAATAATGTGACTTACCTGACAGGCGATCCAGCATTTGATCAATGAATGGAAGTGGGTAGTGATCCTTACGGGTAGCTTGGTTGAGACGCCTGTAATCAATGCAGACTCTCCAAGCATTCTGAACTCTAGTTGCTATGAGCTCTCCATGCTCACTCTTCACTGTAGTGACTCCAGATTTCTTGGGCACCACTTGTACTGGGCTTACCCAGTCACTGTCTGAAATGGGATATATGATACCTGCTTCCAATAGTTTGGTCACTTCCTTTTTGACAATTCCAAGATGGTGGGATTCAATCTTCTTTGGGGTTGACGGACAGGTCTTGCTCCCTCTTCTAGAAATATTCTGTGCTCGCATACTTGAGGGTTGATTCCCACTATGTCTGCCAAACTCCACCCAATTGCCTTCTTATGCTTCCTCAGCACGTCAAGTAACTGCTCTTCTTGTTGAGAAGTCAGTTCCCTTGCAATAATAACCGGAAGCTTCTGCTCATCCTCAAGATAAGCGTATTTGAGATGTGGAGGGAGAGGTTTCAATTCTAACTTTTGATCATGGGCAGGCTCTGGATTATCTGGGGCTTGTGAAAATGGCGAAGTGCCCTCACTGTCAGTTAAGAGGGTCCCCACACTGGGACCTTGTCCAGTGTGCCTCTCTTCAAACTCTTCCTTTTGAACTTCAGCCACACTTTCGTCTATGACATCACACTGGAAGATGGAACGATCTTCTGGGGGTTGTCAATGACTCCATTCAGATTGAAGATTACTATGCGGCCATCTATTTCAAAGGAATATGTTCCTGAAAAAGCATCCAATTTGAATTTCGATGTCTTCAGGAATGGTCTTCCAAGTAGGATCGATGATGGCTTATCTGAATCATTGTGGGGCATCTCCAAGATATAAAAATCAGTGGGAAATGTGAGCCCCTTAATGTTCACCGAGACATTTTCAGCAACTCCAGCCACTGTAATAATGCTTTTATCTGCTAACACAAAACGAGCTGCCGACCATTTTAAGGGAGGGAGCCTCAAAACATCATATATAGACAAAGGCATTATACTGGCACATGCTCCTAAATCACACATGCAATCATAAATTACTACACCACCAATAGTACAACTAACTATGCAAGGACCTGGATCACTACTTTTTTCAGGTAATCCTCCCATTAAAGCAGATATAGAACTACCTAAAGGAATAGTTTCTAATTCGTTAATTTTGTCTTTATGGATACATAAGTCTTTTAGAAACTTTGCATATTTAGGTACCTGCTGAATAACATCAAAAATGGGAACAGTTATCTCAACCTTTTTGAATATCTCTACCATTTTTGGATCGGGTTCCAGCTGCTTCCTGGGCTTCCTTGCAAGTTGTGGAAATGGAATGGGAGTGGTGTTTTCTGTGGAGCATGTGCTTTTTGGTGCTTCCTCCTGTGGTTGAGCTATCTCTTCTTCAGCTATGTCCTGTATATCCTCTTCCTCTTCAACATCTTCGATTTCTACCACCTCTTCAGGTGAGGCGTATTCTGGTGAGCTTGGTTCCTCCTGATTCCTCTCCTGCAGTGCGGTTTTGGACCTTAGAGTGATGGCATTAATGCCTCCCTTTGGGTTGGGTAATGGTTGAGAGGGGATTCCAGTGGTGCTTGAAGGTTGGTTATTGGAATTTTGTGCTGATACAAACTGTGTCATAAAAGCTTGCATAGTAGAGGTGAGACCATTCAGACTGGCATTAATACTATTCATGATGTTACTTTCCATGGTCTGTTGTCTTTTCTCAAAAGATTGTAGTAGGTCTTTAGTAGAAGATAAAGAAGAATGAGTAAATTGAGAGGTCTGCTGCTGATTGTTCGGTGGTCCTTGGTTTTGCCTCAGGTGAGGTGCTCTGTAAGGTTGATTTTGCTGCCTGTTGTTGTTATTATTCCACCTCTGATTTCCCTGATTATCTCTGCCTCCCCTGTTATTGTTGTCCTTCTAATTCTGGTTTGAATTGTCCTGCAATCCATGGTTATTATTTCCACCTTGATTGTACCCTTGGTTGGGGCGGTCATAGAAGTTGTGAGTGGATGCCACCATGTTGTCTTCTTATTGGAGCTGCGGGCATTTATCAGTGTAATGGCTATAATCAGCACATATTCCGTAAATTCTTTGTGGGACTAGTTGTTGGTTTTGCTGTGGTGGAGGAGGTTGAGCTTGCTGAGCTTGTTGATTCAATTGCATTTGTTTCAGCAAGTTAGTCATTTCATAGATGCTTTGAGTTAGAGCAGCAGTCTCTCTGCTAGAAGATACTTCTGCAACAGCTTTTGAACGGCCTTGCTTTTGTCTGTGGTTTCTAGTGGATTCAGCTAAATCACTGATCAATTGCCAAGCTTCATCAGTGGTCTTGTACTTCTTCATAGACCCATTGCTGGCACTTTCCAGTATGGTCTTATCTTGGGGCCTCATACCCTGTGTAATATAGCCGAGTAGCACGATCTTGTCAATCATGTGGTGGGGGCATGCTTCCAGAAGATTATTGAAGCGCTCCCAGTATTCAAAGAGAGTCTCATTGTCATCCTGAACAATTGTGGAGATATCCTTCCTTAGCTTATCAGTAACTTCAGATGGAAAGAATTTCTCCAGAAACTCCTTTCTGAGTGTATCCCAGTTGGATACATTTGCTAGAGGTTGAGTGTAGTACCACTCTCTTGCTTTTCCTTCAAGAGAAAACGAAAAAGCTTTCAGCAGAATTGAAGTTTCATCAGTGCCATCACGCCTGACAGTAGAACAGGCTGCCTGAAAATCTCTCAAGTGCTTGATAGGCTCTTGAGCAGGTAGGCCATGAAACTTGGGCATCAAATTTAGCAGTGCGGTCTTTATTTCAAAATCTGTAGCTACCGCTGGATGATGCGCTTGAAACGGTTGCATTGTAAAATCAGGAGCTCCTTCCTCTTGGATGGTAACTCTCCTAGCTGCCTTGTTTTCTGCACGTAAAACAACCGAATCAGTAGAACGGGGGCTGGTTTCTTCCTCAGATTCACTTTCAGATCCGCCCTCTGAGCGGGCTAACCGACGCTGTTCTCGCCTTATTCGTGAAATTGTCCTTTCAATTTCAGGATCGAATATTAGCAAGCGCGGATCAGGAAGTGAACGCGTCATTTGACGGAAGAAACATGCAGCTCATAGTAGCAAAATTAAATAAAATGAAAATAAATAAATTCTAATTAATAAAATTAGCACTCTATTGTAACTCCCCAGCAACGGCACCAAAAATTGATGAGACGCAGAAGCTGGTGAATTAAAAATTATTAAAATGGTTACGTTGCAAGTATAGTTCTTAACTCACCGAAAATCTGCCTATCAATTTAGAAATATGTCACAGAGAGTTTGAATTAAAAATTACTGGGAGCTTTAAATCCCAGGTCGTCTCACAACGAGTTGCAGAAAAGTGTGCTATCTTATTAATCGGATGTTCAAAGAAGTTGAGTTGGGTAAATTGGAATTTAAATTGAGGAAATTTAGTTAATATGAATAAAAGCCTTGACTGGGAGTTAATTGGTATGAATTTCTACTATTGATGGAGTGGTTGTAAGATTAATTTATAATTAATGGTTGTTCTGTTTGGTTATCCTTTACTAAGTAAGGGAAAGTCAAACAAGCTGGAATACCAGATCTGTTCACAAGTTGCAACCCACTTAGTTCAAAGGGATTGGCATTGGTGACAGGATAGCAATCCAACATTTAACCCAATTACAAATTTTTCTTCAATCCTTCCAACTCAAGAGTTTCTTTTAATCAACTCCCCATCAAGTAAGGAAACTACTCACGCGTTGTAAATAAAGAATCCATAGCACATGAAAGGGAATTAGAAGAAGACATGATTATTGGAATTGAAATTGAATTAAAAAGAAATAATCCTTGCATTAAATAATCATAAAAGTATAGTTCTTAACTCACCGAAAATTGATGAGACGCAGAAGCTGGTGAATTAAAAGTTATTAAAATGGTTACGTTGCAAGTATAGTTCTTAACTCACCGAAAATATGCCTATCAATTTAGAAATATGTCATAGAGAGTTAAATTAAAAATTACTGGGAGTTTTAAGTCCCAGGTCGTCTCCCAACGAGTTGCAGAAAAGTGTGCTATCTTATTAATCAGATGTTCGAAGAAGTTGAGTTGGGTAAATTGGAATTTAAATTGAGGAAATTTAATTAATATGAATAAAAGCCTTGACTGGGAGTTGATTGGTTGGAATTTCTACTATTGATGTTGTGGTTGTATGCTTAATTTATAATTAATGGTTGTTCTGTTTGGTTATCCTTTACTAAGTAAGGGAAAGTCAAACAAGCTGGAATGCCAGATTTGTTCACAAGTTGCAACCCACTTAGTTCAAAGGGATTGGCGTTGGTGATAGGATAGCAATCCAACATTTAACCCAATTACAAATTTTTCTTCAATCCTTCCAACTCAAGAGTTCCTTTTAATCAACTCCCCATCAAGTAAGGAAACTACTCAGGCATTGAAAATAAAGAATCCATAGCACATGAAAGGGAATTAGAAGAAGACATGATTATTGGAATTGAAATTGAATTAAAAAGAAATAATCCTTGCATTAAATAATCATAAAAGTATCTGAAAGACAAAATTGAACAAGGCAAAGAACATGGAAGAATGAAACCAAGTTAAGAAAACAAACTAGAATGATGAAGTCTTGATGAGGAAATAACTCTTCTCAATGTTCCAATGCTAAGACCAATTGAAAATTAAAATTCTAAAAACCTAGAGAGAAAAACCTAAGAGAGTAAAACTAGATCTCTTACTGTCTCTGAATGAATGTGTTATTTGTTTTTGCATGTTCTCTGACTCTAGTCTGCTGTTCCGGACCGAAAACTGGGTCGAAATAGGGTCCAAAATCGCCGCCAACGAATTCTGCAGATTATGCAGATCGCACATGTCACGCGATCGCGTCATCCCTGCGGACGCGTCATTCGCGCTTTTCCTCGCCACGCGTTCGCGTCGTCCACGCTACCGCGTCGCCAGAGCTTTTCCAATCCGCGCGGCTACGTGAGCCATGCGGCCGCGTCACTGCGATTTGCTCTCCTTCGCGCGGTCGCGTGAGCCATGCGACTGCGTCACTTCTCGCTGGTTATCTCCTCAAATTCTTGTGTTCCTTCCATTTTTGCTAGCTTCCTTTCCAATCTCCAACTCATTCATGTCCTATAAAGTCTAAAACACTTAACACACAGATTACGGCATCGAATGGAATAAAGGAGAATTAAAATTGAATAATTAAAGTCTTTAGGAAGCAGTTTTCAAACAGGTAATAAATTCCGGGAAGAAATCTAATATGCATGCTAATTTAATGAATAAGTGGGTAAGGATCATGATAAAACCATACAATTAAACACAATATAAATCATAAAATAGTGGTTCATCATTCATCCCACAAGAACCTTCTTGCTTCATTGATTAGCTTCTTTACTTGTTCCTTGGAGAATTCTTGAGGAATTTTCTTTCCCACTTTGTAGTTTGCTATGTCCGCAAACCAAGGTGCTCGTTGAATCTGCAGTATGTGTTCATCCAGAAAGCTTTCATTCACTGGGTGAGATGCTTCGTGAATTATTTCCAATGGCAACCTTGATAAGTGATCAGCAACTTGATTTTCACTACCCTTCCTGTCTTTTATTTCAATATCAAATTCTTGTAGGAGCAATATCCACCTGATAAGTCTTGGTTTAGCATCCTGTTTTGACATCAAATACTTAAGGGCAGCATGGTCAGTATAAACTACAGTTTTGGACCCTATCAAGTATGATCTAAATTTATCAAATCCATAAACCACAGCCAATAACTCTTTCTCTGTAGTGGTGTAATTCTTTTGAGCTTCATTCAACACCTTACTTGCATAATAGATGACATGATGTAGACTTCCCTTCTTTTGTCCCAACACATAACCAATTGCAATGTCACTTGCATCACACATTAGTTCAAAAGGTAGTCCCCAATCTAGGGGTGTGATGATTGGTGCAGTTGTGAGTCTGTTTTTTAGAGTTTCAAAAGCATGCTGACAGTTTTCATCAAAAACAAAAGGGTTATTAATCATCAACAGATTGCTTAATGGTTTGGCTATTTTTGAAAAATCTTTAATCAACCTTCTATAGAATCCAGCATGTCCTAAGAAACTTCTAACAGATTTCATATTAGTTGGTGGAGGGAGTTTCTCTATGATCTCCACCTTTGCCTTGTCAACTTCTATCCCTTTCCTTGAAACTTTGTGACCAAGAACAATTCCTTTAGGCACCATAAAATGACACTTCTCCCAATTTAGAAATAAATTGGTTTCTTGGCACCGTTTTAAGACAAGGGTAAGATGATGCAAGCAGGTACTGAATTTTTCTACCAAAAACAGAGAAATCATCCATGAAGACTTCAATGAATTTTTCTACCATATCTGAGAAGATTGAGAGCATGCATCTTTGAAATGTGGCTGGAGCATTACATAATCCGAATGGCATCCGTCTATATGCGAAAATTCCACAGGGACATGTGAAAGATGTTTTCTCTTGATCCATGGGGTCAACTATTATTTGATTATAGCCAGAGTACCCATCAAGGAAGCAGTAATATGTATGACCGGCTAGCCTCTCAAGCATCTGGTCAATGAAAGGGAGAGGGAAATGATCTTTGCGTGTGGCATCATTCAGCCTCCTATAGTCAATACACATCCGCCATCCAGTCACAGTTCTTGTGGGAATAAATTCATTCTTTTCATTAACAAAAACTGTCATCCCACCTTTCTTTGGTACCACTTGAACTGGGCTTATCCATGAACTATCGAAGATAGGATAGATGATCCCTGCATTCCATAGCTTCATTACCTCGTTCTGGACAACTTCTTTCATTGCAGGATTTAGCCTTCTCTGAGGTTGAACCACTGGTTTGGAGTTATCTTCCAAGAGAATTTTATGCATACATATTGCAGGGCTGATGCCTTTCAGATCATCAATGGACCATACTAATGCACCCTTGTGAGCTTTGAGTACACTAATGAGTTCTCATTCTTATTTTTTTGTTAAGGAAGAATTGATGATCACCGGGAAGCTCTCTGATGTGCCAAGAAATACATACTTGAGATGAATGGGTAGAGGCTTCAGTTCTTATTTTGGTACTTCTTCTTCCTCTTCTTCTTTCACCTCTTTTCCCATGGAAATCCCAGCTACTTGTTCTTGTATTATCTCCTGATCACCTTCTTCTTCTAGCTCATGCTGATTGGTCTCCAACATTTCTTCCAGTAAACTCTCTATCAAATCCACTCTCATGAAGTCTTATTGTTCAGGAGGGTGTTGCATTGACTTGAAAACATTTGTGACCATTTGATCATTGTGCACCCTGAAAATCATTTCTCCTTTTTCCACACCGATGATAGCTCTTGCTGTAGCTAGGAATGGCCTTCCCAGAATGATTGAATTATTTCCTTCCTCTTCAGTATCCAAAATCACAAAGTCTGCTGGGAAGATAAACTTCCCAACCTTCACCACCAGGTTTTCCATAATTCCGTTGGGTGTCTTAATTGATCTATCAGCCATGACCAATGACATTCTGGTGGGTTTAAGTTCTTCTATGGCAAGCTTTCTCATCATTGAGAGGGGCATTAGGTTGATACTGGCACCAAGGTCACAGAGGGCTTTGTTAAGAACCTTTTTGCCAATGGTGCATGAGACTACAAAACTCCCTGGATCTTTGAGCTTAGGTGGGATGCCCCTTTGGATCACGACACTGCATTCCTCAGTGAGCAACACAGTCTCCTTCTCAAGCCAACTTCTCTTCTTGTTAATAAGCTCCTTCAAGAATTTGCAATATAGGGGCATCTGCTCCAATGCCTCAGCTAAGGGAATATTTATCTCCAACTTCTTGAAAGTCTCAAGGAACTTATGAAAATGTTGATCCTTTGCTTCTTTGTTGAATCTCTGGGGATATGGCAGTGGAGGTATAAAGCTTTTCTCTGCTTGCTGCTTTTGTTCCTTGGTTGGCTCTCCCTTTTCTTTGAGCTTCTCTGGAATATTCTTGCTTGCTGTTACCTCCTCATCATTGGCTTCTTTTTCAACCTGCTTCTTGTCATCATCCTTTGGCTTCTTGGTTGCTTCTTCATTTTTCACCAAGATCTTACCACTCCTTAGCTGTATGGATTTGCATTCCTCTTTTGGATTCGAAATGGTATCACTTGGTAATGAACTCAAGGGTCTCTCAGTAGCAAGTTGCTTGGAAATCTGTCCAATCTACCTCTCCATATTTTTCATGGAAGCCTCCTAATTCTTTGTTGTCATCTCTTGGTGCTTCATCAGTTTATCCATTAAGATCTCTAAATTGGTAATCCTCTGAGAGTCTTGTGAGGTTGGTTGGTTGTGGGTTATTGAGGGTTGAGGGTATGTGTTTTGGTTGGTGGCTTGGTTATTGGATGGATGATGGTTAGAGTTGGGGTAAGTGTTTTGTGGTTTTATGTATGTGTTTTGGTTATTGTTTTGCTGGTTGTTGTGGTTTGTGTTTTTCCAACTGTTTTGGTTTGAGTTTCTTTGCCATGGTTGTTGAGTTTGATTTTGATTGTCTCCCCATCTGAGGTTGGGGTGGTTCTTCCAGGAGGGGTTATAAGTGTCACCATAAACCTCATTTGTCCCAGCATTTTGATTCTGCATATACTGGACTTGTTCTTGCTGTTGATCCTCTTGAGTTTCTTCATTTGTTCCCCATGTGGATGTTAGTTGGCTTGTGTTGACTGCTGCAACTTGGAGGCTTTCCATCCTTTTGGCCATTTGCTCAAATTATTGTTGAATTTGCTGCTGCATCATTTTGTTTTGAGCTAAGATTGAGTCCACTGCTTCCAATTCCATCACTCCTTTCCTCTGTGATGGTTGGCATTGCCTTTGGTGAGCAAAGAAATACTGGTTGTTAGCCACCATATCAACAATATTTTGGGCTTCCTCTGTAGTTTTCATGAGTTGCACAGAGCCTCCTGCTGAAGGATCCAAAGCCTCTTGAGATTTCAATGTCAACCCTTCATAGAAATTCTACAATCTGTCCCACTCACTGAACATTCCAGGAGGACACTTCCTAATTAGAGCTTTGTATCGTTCCCATGCCTCATACAAAGGTTCAGCATCCATTTATGTGAATGTTTGTACTTCAGTCTTCAATCTAATAACTCTTTGAGGTGGGTAAAACTTGGTAAGGAACTTGCTCACTAGATCATCCCAATTGTTAATGCTGTCTCTTGGGAAGGATTCCAACCATTGAGTAGCTTTGTCTCTGAGAGAAAATGGAAATAATAACAGCTTGTAGATGTTAGGATGCACTCCGTTAGTTTTGACAGTGTCACAAATCCTCAAGAAAGTAGACAAGTGTTAGTTTGGATCTTCAAGTGGTCTTCCTCTATAAGAACAATTGTTTTGAACCAAGGTGATGAGTTGTGGCTTTAGTTCAAAGTTATTTACATTAACATTTGGGGTAAGAATGCTACTCCCACAATATCTAGGATTTGCAAATGTGTAGGAAGCCAAAACTCTTCTCTGTGGTGGATTATTGTTGTTATTGGCTGCTCCTTCTGGTGGATTTGGTGGA
This sequence comes from Arachis hypogaea, assembly GCF_003086295.3. Lineage (NCBI taxonomy): Eukaryota > Viridiplantae > Streptophyta > Magnoliopsida > Fabales > Fabaceae > Arachis > Arachis hypogaea. Next base: position 54,592,251 of record NC_092050.1, read on the forward strand.
TTTGTTAAGTGTTCCTCCATATCTTGGAACTCTTCTTCTGAATCCTCTTCTCCAACAATGTTTTTCCCTCTTTCAGCTCTTCTTAATCTCCTGAGAGTTCTTTCGTCTTGTTCACAAAAAGTGGGTATAACTCTCCTTGTACCTGACATACAACCAAAGCATAAGAATCACACAACACCAGAAAGGCAATTACACTTCAATCCATTGCTGAAGTGAAATGTTAATTGGCTTAAGCAAAAATTCAAACAGTTAGTGTGTTAGTCAAAAATTAAAGAAACAGAAAAGAAAAAGTGCTTGATCTAGATCTCCACTTTACTTAATCATTGTCAATCTAATCAATCCCCGACAACGGTGCCAAAAACTTGATGTGTGGAAAACGATCCAACACAAAACTCACCGGCAAGTGTACCAGGTCGCATCAAGTAATAATAACTCACATGAGTGAGGTCGATCCCACAGGGATTGAAGGATTGAGCAATTTTTAGTTTAGTGGTTGATTTAGTCAAGCGAATCAAGTATTGGTTGAGTGGTTTATAATTCGCAGAAACTAAATTGCATGAATTGTAAAGGGAGAGGGAAGAATTACAGTAAATTAAAGAGAACAAGAAGTAAAAGTGCTAAACCTTAAAGTGCAAGTAATGTAAATTACAGAAACTTAGATTGCAAGAAATGTAAATGACTGAATCTTAAAGTGCAAGAAATGTAAATTGATTGAATTATAAAAGGGATTGGGAGCTGGAATTGCAGAATTTAAACAACCAGAAGCAGATTACAACAAACAGAAGAACTAAAGATGAATTGAATTGCAATAGATTTTAAACAGAAAAGTAAAAATGCTTGAGGAACGAAAATAGAAAAACTGATGCTTAATTTGTAGCAATTAAAAAGGATGTTGAAGATCTCAGGAGTGGAAGAGACTAGAAAACAAGTCTAGATCTCAAATCCTTCCTTGATCCAACAAGACAATTGCAAAATGAAAATATAAAAGTAAATTGCAGAAGAAAAGAAAGTTGGAAGCAGTAAACAGAATTTGAATTATACAGGAAGTAAACAAGATCAAGGTGAGATTGAAACAGAAGTTCTTCAATTTTCCACCCAAGATCCAAGACAAGAAGTAAAGAATGCTCAAACAAGAACAAGGAAGAAGAGAGATCAATCCTCCTTCCCAATTCTCTAAGATCCAAATTCATAGTAAAAGCTCAAAATTACAAAAAATGAAAATCAAAAGGAAGCCAAAAGTGAAGAGTAAAAAGTTCCAGAGGTTAAAAGTTTTTTTCTAAATCAAACTAACACCTATTTATACACTTCCTAATTTAGATCTAAGAATTTGGGTGGGCTTTAAAATTTGGTGAAGAAATGAATTAAATTGAATTTTTAGTGAATTTTGGCCCAAATGCACCTTCCAGGGGAAAGCTCAGTTCAAATACCAAACTGAGCCCCCAAATGTTGCTGTCCGTGTCCAATTTGGTGTGCGTGTCCCAACCTTGCCGTGTTGCTTGACACTAGAGCTCAGTTGGAATTTTGAACTGAGCTCTAGTCTTGGCCGTGTCATTTGTGCGCATCATAGCCCCCTTGGTGTGTCAAAGTGTGCGCCAAAATGTGGAAGAATGGGGGGATGTAGTCCTCAGTTGGGAAAACCAACTGAGCTCCTCATGTGTAGCACTTTGCTTGGGACCTCAATCTCCCAAGTTCGAATCCTGGTGGAAGCAAGTGGAGGCTATTTTTCTTGGAGGAGTTGGACGCTCCTCCCTTGCTTTCCATGGAGCTCCTTGGTTCGAACCCTTTGGAATGCATCTTGGCTCATTTTCTTGCAAGCTAAGTAGCGCTCCTTCCTTGTGTTCCAAAGAGTTCCCAAGTTCGAATCCTAGAGGAAGCATCTTGGTTTATTTTCCTTGCAAGCTTGGTAGTGAGGGATCCTTTGGAGGAGACATTTTGGCTAATTCTTCTTGATTTTCTTTGCAAAGAGCGCTCCTTGCCTCCCTTTGGTCATTGGTTCAAAACTTGGTGGCTTCCTCCCTTGGAACTTCATCTTGATTTAATTTTGAGAAGTCCCCGACAAAGCTCACTTAGTGAACTGAGCTTTATACTATTTCCTTGCTTTCTTTAGTGCTCAGTTGACTAAGTGAACTGAGCTTGGTGCCTTGCTTTCTCCCATTTGTCTTTGTGAAGCTCAGTTTGCTTTCTCAACTTAGTTTCCTTCATCCTCAATGTTACCACGCTTTTTCTTCCCTTGGGCATGCTCCTTAAGCCACACTTTTCTTATTTTCTTCTTTCTTCACCTACAAGTAATCAAATCAACCAATCAAAGTATCACCAAATTCACAAGGTTTATAAATCAATTAATTATCAATTAAATTTAGCTTAAACCTCATGATTTTGTATCAATTAAAGGGTGGTTGATTGATTCTAAGAAACCATGCAATTCCACTCCAAATTACTTACTAACAATGCAAGAAAGTGCATAAAACCTAATAAAAACAAAGAAAAAGACTAGCAAAAATAGGCTAAGATGACTTGTCATCAGTGGGCCTGGAAGAAGATTTCTGCATTAATTACTTATTTCTGTAACCCTAGGCTACTAGTTCTCTATAAATAGGACCTTTTGCTATTGTATTTTCATCTTGGTCGTTCTGGTTCCCCCTCCGGGGCCGAAGCCAATGAACACTATTATCACTTTTGTATTTTCAACGGTGGAGTTTCTACACACCATAGATTAAGGTGTGGAGCTCTACTGTTCTTCATGAATTAATGCAAAGTACTATTGTTTTTCTATTCAAATCAAGCCTATTTCTTCTCCAAGATATACTCTCGTACTTAATTCAGTTAAGTCAGAATGAAGGGGTGACCCGTAGTCATTGGACGACAGCTGGAGTATATTCTCTTGGGTTTCTAATCTCAGATTAAATCCTTCATGGTATAGGCTAGAATTGTTGGAGGCCATTCTTGAGATCCGGAAAGTCTAAACCTTGTCTGTTGTATTCCGAGTAGGATCTAGGAAGGGATAACTGTGACGAGCTTCAAACTCGTGAGTGTTGGGCATAGTGACAGACGCAAAAGGATCAATGGATCCTATTCCAACATGATCGAGAACCGACAGATGATTAGTCGTGCGGTGACAGCGCATTTGGACCGTTTTCACTGAGAAGACGGGAGGTAGCCATTGACAACTGTGAAACCCAACATACAGCTTGCCATGGAAAGGAGTATGAATGATTGGATGAAGGCAATAGGAAAGCAAAGGTTCAGAAGGAACAAAGCATCTTCATACGCTTATCTGAAATTCTCACCAATTAATTACATAAGTATCTCTATCTTATTTTCTGTTTTATTTATATTTTAATTATCAATTCTCCATAACCATTTAAATCTGCCTGACTGAGATTTACAAGATGACCATAGCTTGCTTCAAGCTGACAATCTCCGTGGGATCGACCCTTACTCACGTAAGGTTTATTACTTGGACAACCTAGTGCACTTGCTGGTTAGTTGTGCGGAGTTGTGATAAAGAGTTGAGATTACAATTGTGCGTACCAAGCTGTTTGCACCATTGATGATCACAATTTCGTGCACCAAGTTTTTGGCACCGTTGCTAGGGATTGTTCGAGTTTGGACAACTGACGGTTCATCTTGTTGCTCAGATTAGGTAATTTTATTTTATGTTTAAGCTTTTTACTTTTTATTTTCGAAAAAAAAGAAAAAAAATATTTCTATTCTGTTCTTCAGAGTTTTTAAGAATGAATTCTAGAGTTTCATGATGATTTGTTGAAGTCTGGCTGGTTGTGAAACCATGTCTAAACTTTTGGACCGAGGTTTCAACTTGTCATCATATGGGCTTATTGATTTCTATCAATTTTGCTATTGAAAGTAATGACCTGCTAAAGCTTGGCTGGCCATTGGCCATGTCTAGTGTTTTGGACCGAAGCTTTCATTGAAGGCTTGGCTGGCTAGTAAGCCATGTCTAATTCCTGGACCGGAGTTTTAGACTAACATTTCATGATTCTTGGAATTCTTATTAAAAATTTTGAATTTCCTTATCTTTCTCTTTTTCCAAATTAATTTTCGAAAAATTGCAAAAAAAAATTTCTAAAATCATAAAAACCAAAAAAATTTATGTTTCTTGTTTGAGTCTAGTGTCTAATTTTAAGTTTGGTGTCAATTGTATTCTCATAATTTTCGAAAAATTACATGCATTCTATTCTTCATTGATCTTCAAGTTGTTCTTGATGATATCCTTGCTCTGATCTTTTATTTCTCTTGTTTTGTGTGTTTTATTGTTTTTCATATGCATTCTCAATTTGTTAGTATCTCTAATATGAAAATTTCTAAGTTTGGTGTCTTGCATGCATTGTTTATTTGATCTTAGTTCTTCATGATTTAGTTTCATTTTGTTATTATTCTCTAAAAATTCATAAAAAATTTTAAAAAACTATGTCTTTTCAAGTCAATAATACAGAGAATAGAAGATTCAGAACATTCAACAGAGGAATTACACAGAAAAAGCTAGCAATTTTGGGCGTTAAACACCAGAATGGATACCATTCTGGGCATTTAACGCCAGGATGGCACAAGAGGGAAGATTTTGTTTTTAATTCAAATCTTTTTCAAATTTTTATAATTTTTCAAAATCAAATCTTTTTCAAATCATATCTTTTCAATCATATCTTTTCAAAATCAATTTCTTTCTATTTTTTTTTACTATTTTCAAAAATCCTTGCTAACAATTAGATATGTGATTCAAAAATTTCTTCCTTGTTAAGAAAGGTTCAATAATTGAATGTTAGAATCATATCTTTCAAATTTCTTGTTAGTCAAGGCATTAATTTTAAAAATCAAATATTTTTAATTGTTTGTCAATCATATCTTTTTAAAACCAGATTTTCTCAATCATATCTTCTCAACCACATCTTTTTCAAAAATAATTTTCAATCATATCTATTTTATTTCTGATTTCAAAATCTTTTTCAAATTCAGTTAACTACTTTCTCAATTTTAATTTTCAAAAATCACCAATCGATTTTTTCAAAATTTCTTTTAATTATTTCAAAATCTTTTTTTTATTATTTTCGAAAATTCTTCCCCCTTCTAACATTTTCTATTTAAAAGACTAACTCCTCCTCAATGTGCAATTCGAACCCTATCCCTCTTGATAAGTTTGAATTCTCTCCTCTCTACCTCCTCCTTCTATTCTTCTTTTCCTCTGACACCTCAAGGAATCTCTATACTGTGACATTGAGGATTCCATACTTTCTTCTTCTCTCTTTCATATGAGCAGGAGCAAAGACGAAGGTATTCTTGTGGAAGTTGATCCTGAACCTGAAAGGACCTTGAAGAGGAAGCTAAGAGAAGCTAAAGCACAACTCTCTGGAGAGGACCTAACAGAAATTTTCAAACAAGAAGAAGCCATGGCAGCCGAAAATAACAACAATGCCAACAATGCAAAGAAGATGCTTGGTGACTTTATTGCACCCTCTTCTAACTTCTATGGAAAAAGCATCTCACTTTCTACAATTGGAGCAAACAACTTTGAGCTTAAGCCTCAATTATTTTCTCTAATGCAGCAGAACTGCAAGTTTCATGGACTTTCAATGGAAGATCCTCATCAGGTTTTAGCTGAATTCTTGTAAATCTGTGACACTGTCAAGACCAATGGGATTGATCCCGAGGTCTATAGGTTTATGCTTTTTCCCTTTGCTGTAAGAGACAGAGCTAGAATATGGTTGGATTCACAACCTAAGGAAAGCCTGAACTCTTGGGAAAAGCTGGTCAGTGCTTTTCTGGCCAAATTCTTTCCACCTCAAAAATTGAGTAAGCTTAGAGTGGAAGTCCAGACCTTCAGACAGAAGGAAGGTGAATCCCTCTATGAAGCCTGGGAAAGATACAAGCAATTGATCAGAAGATGTCCTTCTGACATGCTTTCAGAATGGAGCATCATAGGTATCTTCTATGATGGTTTGTCTGAACTGTCCAAGATGTCATTGGACAGCTCTGTTAGAGGATCTCTTCATCTGAAGAAGAAGCCTGCAGAAGCTTAGGAACTCATTGAAATGTTTGCAAATAACCAATTCATGTACACTTCTAAAAGGAATCCTGTGAATAATGGGACAAATCAGAAGAAAAGAGTTCTTGAGATTGATACTCTGAATGCCATATTGGCTCAGAACAAAATATTGACTCAGCAAGTCAATATGATTTCTCAGAGTTTGTCTGGAATGCAAGCAGCAACAGGCAGTACCAAAGAAGCTTCATCTGAAGAAGAAGCTTATGATCCTGAGAACCCAACAATGGAAGAGGTGAATTACATCGGAGAATCCTATGGAAACACCTATAATCCTTCATGGAGAAATCATCCAAAGCTCTCATGGAAGGACCAACAGAGCCTCAACAAGGCTTCAACAACAGTAATGGTAGAAGAAATAGGTTTAGCAATAGCAAGCCTTTTCCATCATCTTCTCAGCAACAGACACAGAATTCTAAGCAGAGCCAATCTGACTTGGCAACCATAATCTCTAATATAACTAAGACTACTCAAAGTTTCATGACTAAAACAAGGTCCTCTATTAGAAATTTGGAGGCACAAGTGGGTCAGCTGAGTAAGAAAGTTACTGAACTCCCTCCTAGTACTCTCCCAAGAAATACAGAAGAGAACCTGATAAACCCATATTCCATGAGTTCTTTTGTGCTTAATTTGAGTGATTTATTCAATCCTCCACCTACTTATTCATATTAACTGCATGGTTTTACTTTCCCTTCCTTATTATGTCATATTGTGAAAAACATGTTTCCTAAGCTTTAAAAATTAATTATTTTAATTACCTTTATTTCCATTCGATGCCGTGATTAGTGTGTTGAGTAGTTTCAGATTTTCTAAGGCAGAATGACTTAAAGGATGGAAAAGGAAACATACAAAATAGGAAGGAGAAGGCAAAACAGAGCTTTAAGAAAACTGGTATCCACGCAACCGCATGGACGAAGCGATCGCGTGCCAAGCACGAATCAACAGCGACGCGGCCGCATAACTGACGCGACCGCGCGCCTTAAGCAGAACGCACATGACGCGGTCGCATGACTGACGTGACCGCGTGGTAAGGAAAAGCTCCGAATGACGCGACCGCGTGACCCACGCGGACGCGTGACAGAGGCCACGCACCAGAAATTGCAGAAAATGCTCATAGCAATTTCTGAAGCCCTTTTTGGCCCAGATCCAAGTACAGACAGCATAGACCAGAGGTTATAAAGTGCGGGAACGCATCCATTCAAAGAGAGCTCGCATATATTTTATTTTTCAATGATTTAGATTTAGTTGAGAGGGAGATCTTCTCCTCTCTCTCTCTTAGGATTTAGGATTTCTTCTTGTTTTAAGAGTGACTCTCAATCCAGGTTTTACGTTTCTTTGTTTTAGCTTCCTTTTACTTTTATTTATTCCAGCACTTGAATTGATCAGTGAATTTATGAATTTCTTCCATGTTACAGACTGTTATTTGAATTAATGATAATTGAGGTAATTTCAGTTTATGATTGTTCTCTTTGATTTAAGTTACCATTGCTTCCCATCTAAGGACATTTTTATTATTCCAGCAATTTTACTTCTTTCCCTTTTGGTCCTGGTTAAGAATTCAGTAACTCAACAGTTATTAAACTCAACATAACTGATAATTGTTATCTTGCTAATTGAGCTGAACATAAGTAATCCCAACATTTTCTTAGGAAATAAATAGGATTCAAAGGACAATTTAATTAGTCCCCTGACTTTCCTTTGCCCTAGTAAAGGTTGATCAAGTGGAGTTTAGATTCAACTTTCATTATAGTTGAGAGAGATAACTACGTTGGACCTCCAACTTCTCTTACCTTGCCAAAAGCCTGCTTTACAATATTTATTTATTTTAATTGCCATTTACTTTACTTGTCATTTAAATTACTTGCTTCTCATCTTCTAAACCCCGATTACAACCTTTATAGCCAATAATAAGAACATACTTCCTCGTAGTTCCTTGAGAAGACGACCCGAGGTTTGAATACTCGGTTAACAATTTCTAAAGGGGTTTGTTACTTGTGACACCCAAAAAGTTTGTACGAAGGGATTTTTGTCGGTTTAGAGACTATATCAATAACGCAACTATTTCTGTGAATCTCTTTACTGGTAAAAATCCTAACGTCAAAATGGCGCCGTTGCCGGGGAACTGCTAACGTGTGCCTTATTATTGGTTATTGTAAATATTTTTATTTTGCTTGTTTATTTATTTTTATTTTTCCTTTTTATCTTTATTTGCTACTATGAACTCTCACCCCTCTTGCTTTGAGTATGGTTCTAATATTGTTAAAGGAAATAGAAGTTACAGCAGGAATGTGTACCAAGGTCAGACCAATCAAGGATGGATGAAACCAAGAGGATCTAATCAACCCTTTTGGCAGCAACACCCTCCGAGATATCCTGGACAAAGACCATTCTACAGTGCATACCCAGCTGAAAGACATGGTGGATAACCTTGTAACTACCAACAAGCCCCACCCCATGCATGTAAACCACCCTTTCAACATAACCTCGAACCATCACACTCACAAGCTTCTCTTCACCATTCGCCACCATATGATCCTTCCTTACCCCAATACCAATCCGATCGTTCCTAATCACTACCACTTTCCTTTGTATTATGTCCAAGTCCAGCAACCCGAGAAGCAGAGGATCACCTAAAGGAAATAGTAATTAAATTTCAAACAACCATTCAACAACTGGAGCAAGCGATAATTCAATGGGCTTCTAGGCGCTCAAATACACAAGGATCAGCCACAGCTCCATGTGGACAGCCCAATGAAAAGCGTAGCATGGAGGAGCTACCAGAAACTCCAGTGGACAAGACAGAGAATGAATTTGTACTAGAACAATTAGAAGAAGCTGTCTTTGTTCAAGAAGAAGAGTTGGTTGAGGATCTAGGAGATGCTGAACCTCCATGGGAATCCAGAATTGAGGAAAATGCCGTCAAGGAGACTACAGTTGATGCTAAGGAGGATATTTCTCCAAGGCAAGTCGTTTATGAAGAATCAGACGGAATAATCCAAGAAACAAATTCCCTCGATAATGATAGTCACAAGTCTAACTCTCTTAGTGATGAACTTGAATCCGCAAGTGAATTCTCTAAGATCGAAGAATCTTCCCCAAGTGAATATGAAGATGATTGATGGGATATTTTCGTGGAAAAATGAATTTCCAAAATACCCATAACTAACCGGCAAGTGCACCGGGTCGCATCAAGTAATAATAACTCACGGGAGTGAGGTCGATCCCACAGGGATTGAAGGATTGAGCAATTTTAGTTTAGTGGTTGATTTAGTCAAGCGAATCAAGAATTGGTTGAGAGATTTGTGATTTGCAGAATTTAAATTGCATAGAAAGTAAAGGAAATGGATGAATTGCATGAAATTAAAGAGGACTGGAATTTAAAGTGCTGAATCTTAAAGAGCAAGAAATTAAATGGCAGAAACTTAGAATGCAAGAAATGTAAATTGCAGAATCTTAAAGTGCAAGAAATGTAAATGGCTTGAATTGTAAAGGAAATTGGGAGTTGGATTTGCAGGAATTAAACGAGGAAAAGTAAATTGCAACAAACAGAGAAGTAAAGGATGTCTTGAATCAAACCGGATCTTAAAACAGAAAAGTAAAATGAGCATGAAAACAGTAAACAGAGGATGTAAATTGAGAATTCAGATCTCAGGACCCAAGAGACTAGAAAACCAAGTCTAGATCTCAATACCTTCCTAGATCCAACTAGAACAATTGCAAAGGAGATTGTAAATTGCAAAGAAAGTAGATGAAGAACAATGAACCGAAACTAAAATTCAATTAAGCAGAAAATTAAACAAGATCCCAAGGTGAGATTGAAACAGAATTTCTTCAATTCTCCACCCAAAATCCAAGACAAGAAAAGTAAAGAGTGCTGGGCAAGAACAAGGAAGAAGAGAGATCAATTCTCCTCCCAAATTCTCTTGAATTAAAACAACAATGCTAAGAAAAATAAAAGTGAGCTCTCAATCAAACCAGAAAAGAAAGCTCTCTGAAAACTCAAAGGGAAGCTCCCTTTAAAACATAAATTCTCATCTATTTATAGACTTTCTTCAAATGGTCTTCAAGCCTTCAATTGGGCCTTTGCTCTTGGTGGAATTGGGTTGAGAGAGGCCTTGGTTGATTGCTCTTGGAGTTTGGAGAAGAACCGAATTGAACCGAGTTGGAATCATGAAAGCTTGAGTAAAAGTTGGAGTAAAAGTTAGGGTCTAACTTTTGCTCCAACTTTTCACATCAGCACCCTTGTTTTGCTGATACCAACGTTGGGGCAAAAGTTAGGGGTCTAACTTTTGCTCCAACGTTGGCCTCCCCTTAGTTATTCATGGCGCCAACGTTAGCCAGAAAGTTAGGGGCTAACGTTGGTGCAAACTTTTGCTAGCCCAGGGAGTTTTTCAAGCGCCAACGTTAGCCAAAAAGTTAGGGGCTAACGTTGGCGCAAACTTTTGGTGCATCCAGGGAGTGTTTTTCATGCCAAAAGTTAGCCAAAAAGTTAGGGGCTAACTTTTGCTCCAACTTTTGCCCAAAAGTTAGCCAAAAAGTTAGGGGCTAACTTTTGCTCCAGCTTTTGCTTCCTGGTTCATAATTAATTCAAGACTCAAGTCATTCCTCCTAGCCATTCCTTCTTGCATCAACCTTTCTCCAAGCTTTCTTCACCTATCATCAATCAACCAAACACATCAAAGCTATGCTCAAAATCATGAGATATTCATTCTTTCATAATATGTGACAATTATAGCATAAAACCTCATGAAATAGCATGAATTCATACATGGTTGATTAAATCAAAGGAAACATGAAAATCTACCCAATTGGCTTGCTTTTGGCTCAAGAATGTACATAATTCAATTGAAAACAAAAGAAAAATGCTAGTGAAACTAGGCTAAGATGACTTGTCATCACAACACCAAACTTAAAGCTTGCTTGTCCCCAAGCAAGAAATGAATTATGCTCAATGGTTCTTTCATTTAAGATGGATTGAAGAACAACTTGTCAGGTCCTGTGAGTGAAGTGATCAAGTGTCAATGGGTTGAACTCTAAATCATATGCTCATGCAAGGGCTTAAGTGCTCACTAGTCCTCACATATTGGGAGTCTTAGGTCTTAGGATTTTCATCCAAATGGTATCATGGAGATCTCTTTATATGTAGTCACCTTGAAGCAGCTTATAGTTTCTTTGCTTTGGCCTTGACTCTAAGTGTCATGTCTCAAAGCGGCTCTTTAGATAAGCTTTCAATCAATACTCCTAAACCAGTTGGTTTTAAGGTATTAGGTGTTGAAGCACCCCTAAGGATTTACTTGCTCAAGCCTCTTTCTTTGACACAACTCAACCACAAGCATTTTACTAGGCTAACAACTCTTTGAGTCATTGTTTCTTCTTTCTTTTCTGCCTAGTAATTGATGCTCAGAGCCTTGGGCCATGTTCTTTTTGTCTTTGTATTTTCTTTTCTTTCTTTTGTTTTGTTTGCTGCTTCTTGGATCAATGGATTTTTGAGAATCTCCACAATACTTCTTTAAACTTCATGTCCTGCCTATAAGCTCCCATGCAAGTTTTCACAAGCATGCAACCTCAATACACATTCATACAACTAGAACCACCACTTCTCCTAATCTTTTGCTTGCCTCAAAATTGTTTAATTCCTCAATCCTTCTTTTCAAAGAACTTTCATGTGATGCAATTCTTGAATCATTGAGTACAAACAAGTTTTGAAGAGAAAAATGTTGTGAATAATCAAGCATCTTGCTTATTGAATTACAGAAAAACTATGCTATGCAGACAGATAATCAGGGAAACAAAACCACTCTCAATCATAGCAGTGTTTGATGTAAGATAATCACTTAACAATACAACCTTTTGGAGTTCGCTTGCTTTACTCCTCATCATCATCATCACTGATCCCCACATTCCTCTTTCATTTCTTTGGTTGATGATGCTTAATCCTTCCAAAAGCTTGTATAATGCTCTGCAATGATATTGAAAGTTGCTTGTTCCCCAAGCACTTGAGAAATGGTTAGCATGCATGATTTATTTGTGGGCCTTTGTACTTACTTTGGTGTGGGAATACCAAACTTGGTACCTTGCCAATGGTTCTCATGTATCAGATTAACCATGTGTGAAACTCTTTTTCTTTTTTTTTTTCTTTTTCAAAAGCAATAAAACTGAAAACTAGGAAACAGCAGAGTAGTTAACTAGTTCATCCAACATGCTTGAAGCCAGCATTATGCAGAAAGTGAGAATGTATTTTATGATGGGATTTTGGTGGAACACCAAACTTAGAATCCTGCATTCTCCTTTAGATTGTTTTGGTGTGCAACACCAAACTTAGCTTCTTGCATTATAGATAAAACTAATTAACCTTTTTATTAAAATAGTCATGAACAGAAAACTACCTCAGGTTGGGTTGCCTCCCAACAAGCGCTCTTTTATTGTCACTAGCTTGACATCCTTCATCCTCTGATCATGGAAGTTGAGGCTTCTGTTGCCTTAGGTTTCCTTCTCTTGCTATGGGCTTCCTTCTTTCTGTTTCTCTTTCCATAGCCTTCTTACTTTCCTCCATGACTCCCTTCTCTTTTAATCCAGCATCCTTTTCATGGCTCTTTGGGTTTAGAGTCCCCTTCTTCTCTCCCAATTCAGCAAGATTTTGAACCAGTTGTTCTATCTGCCTTTCAAGTCTTCTGAGTGAAGCCTCTTGGTTCTTGCTTATCATCTCTTGATGTTTCTTTATTTCTTCCTGCTCTATTGCCATCATTTTTTGAATTTTTATGGACCTCTCCATCAGCATTTCTAGAATATAGATTCTTTGAAAGGTTGGGAGTGGTTGTGGCTGTGTCAATTGTGGTGGTCGATGAAGGTCATTTTGGGCGAATGGTGAGGTAGGACGGGGTTGGAAGTGCGTGTGATTGTTGTTGTGGGGGTGTGTTTTAAGTTGATTTTTGAAGCTGGGATTGTTGCTGTTGAAGTCCCTTGGTCTTTGGTTTTGGTTCTCAACCCCCCTCCCATTAGAATGAGTTCTCCAAGGTGGATTGTACACATCATTCTGAGGCCTGTGTTGGAGCATGCTAGAGTGATTGCTTGGAGACTGTAGTTGCTCATAACTTTGTTGCTCATGGTTAATGGCCCCAAAACTGTGTTCAGCTTGATTACACCCATATGAGCTTTGAGTCAGGTTGTATGTATGTACTACAGCATGTCTCAACTCAGTGATTTTTCTAGCCATCATGTCTAGTTGTTGTAGAGTCTGCTGATGCATCTGCTTGTTTTGGCTTATGACTGCACGAGCACCTTCAATTTATTTCTCTTGTGTGAAAGGATGCACTTCTGCCTCTGGCTTAACAACTCTCTGTGATGGGTTCAACTTGATTAGGAGTCCACTCATCAGTTCTTCCCATCCGATAATGCTTCCTTGTGGAAAAGCTTCAAACCATTGGGCAACATCATTCATGGCTATGGATAGTTGCTTCGAACTATGGGTTACATTATCATCCAAGGTGGGGATATTACTCTCATGATGGCTAGAATTTGTTGAGTTCCCCTCCATGATCTGCACAGTCACAAACAATTCAAGTGATTATTGAATATTTTCAAGCTCAGAATGTGATTCAGAAGGTTAGCTGGCACAAAGTATCAAACAGTTGAAGGACTTGGGAGATTAGTGGCAGAAATTGCTTCTCTTGTGTAAGCAAGAGCATTGCAAAGAGCCAGAAATTTCCCGGAAAACTTCACTTTGTTGCTAAAGCGAAGTTTCAGTCATCTCAGGCAAAAATTCAAACAGTTAGTGGGTTAATTGAAAATTAGAGAAACAGAAAATAAAAATGCTAGATCTAGATCACCACCTCACTTAGTCATTGTCACTCTAATCAATCCCCGGCAACTGCGCCAAAAACTTGATGGGATATTTTCGTGGAAAAACGAATTTCCAAAATACCCATAACTAACCGGCAAGTGCACCGGGTCGCATCAAGTAATAATAACTAATGGGAGTGAGGTCGATCCCACAGGGATTGAAGGATTGAGCAATTTTAGTTTAGTGGTTGATTTAGTCAAGCGAATCAAGAATTGGTTGAGAGATTTGTGATTTACAGAATTTAAATTGCATAGAAAGTAAAGGAAATGGATGAATTGGATGAAATTAAAGAGGACTGGAATTTAAAGTGCTGAATCTTAAAGAGCAAGAAATTAAATGGCAGAAACTTAGAATGCAAGAAATGTAAATTGTAGAATCTTAAAGTGCAAGAAATGTAAATGGCTTGAATTGTAAAGGGAATTGGGAGTTGGATTTGCAGGAATTAAACGAGGAAAAGTAAATTGCAACAAACAGAGAAGTAAAGGATGTCTTGAATCAAACCGGATCTTAAAACAGAAAAGTAAAATGAGCATGAAAACAGTAAACAGAGGATGTAAATTGAGAATTCAGATCTCAGGACCCAAGAGACTAGAAAACCAAGTCTTGATCTCAATGCCTTCCTAGATCCAACAAGAACAATTGCAAAGGAGATTGTAAATTGCAAAGAAAGTAGATGAAGAACAATGAATCGAAACTGAAATTCAATTAAGCAGAAAATTAAACAAGATCCCAAGGTGAGATTGAAACAGAATTTCTTCAATTCTCCACCCAAAATCCAAGACAAGAAAAGTAAAGAGTGCTGGGCAAGCACAAGGAAGAAGAGAGATCAATTCTCCTCCCAAATTCTCTTGAATTAAAACAACAATGCTAAGAAAAATAAAAGTGAGCTCTCAATCAAACCAGAAAAGAAAGCTCTCTGAAAAATCAAAGGGAAGCTCCCTTTAAAACTTAAATTCTCATCTATTTATACACTTTCTTCAAATGGTCTTCAAGCCTTCAATTGGGCCTTTGCTCTTGGTGGAATTGGGTTGAGAGAGGCCTTGGTTGATTGCTCTTGGAGTTTGGAGAAGAACCGAATTGAACCGTGTTGGAATCATGAAAGCTTGAGTAAAAGTTGGAGTAAAAGTTAGGGTCTAACTTTTGCTCCAACTTTTCACATCAGCACCCTTGTTTTGCTGATACCAACGTTGGGGCAAAAGTTAGGGGTCTAACTTTTGCTCCAACGTTGGCCTCCCCTTAGTTATTCATGGCGCCAACGTTAGCCAGAAAGTTAGGGGCTAACGTTGGCGCAAAATTTTGCTAGCCCAGGGAGTTTTTCAAGCGCCAACGTTAGCCAAAAAGTTAGGGGCTAACGTTGGCGCAAACTTTTGGTGCATCCAGGGAGTGTTTTTCATGCCAAAAGTTAGCCAAAAAGTTAGGGGCTAACTTTTGCTCCAACTTTTGCCCAAAAGTTAGCCAAAAAGTTAGGGGCTAACTTTTGCACTAGCTTTTGCTTCCTGGTTCATAATTAATTCAAGACTCAAGTCATTCCTCCTAGCCATTCCTTCTTGAATCAACCTTTCTCCAAGCTTTCTTCACCTATCATCAATCAACCAAACACATCAAAGCTATGCTCAAAATCATGAGATATTCATTCTTTCATAATATGTGACAATTATAGCATAAAACCTCATGAAATAGCATGAATTCATACATGGTTGATTAAATCAAAGGAAACATGAAAATCTACCCAATTGGCTTGCTTTTGGCTCAAGAAAGTGCATAATTCAATTGAAAACAAAAGAAAAATGCTAGTGAAACTAGGCTAAGATGACTTGTCATCAATGATGCAGAGGTAGATTTCTCTCAACCTCCAATCTATGACTCAAGTGATGAGGAAGACACAGAAGACTTTGACCAGGACACAGATACAATTGAAGATCTTTACAAAGAAGTGGAGGAGTTCACAGAAGAGCACAAAGAAATGGAACTTGCAGAACCACCAAAAACACCTATCCCAAGGCCATTACCACCTAATACAAGCTTCAAGTGGGTACAATCCTTAACTTGTAACTTTACTTATTCACTTGAATATGGTTTGCTTGAAACAGATGGCCAGCTTAGAGCTCTCTGCGGCTTTAAGAGTAAGAGGGAAATGGCTCGTACTCAGAGCTGGTGCACAAGGTTCAATAAGGTTCCACGCTTCACCTCGAAGTACACGGATTGGTATCATGCTCAATTACATGGATCACGGAAAACGTTTGGTCACCAAGGTGAGATTTTACTTTTTAACCCGCCCGAATGGAAATATGCAGATCAAGATGGAGGCGGATTTAAAAGCAAGGCTTGGAATCCTGGACTCTATCCTGACATTCGTAGTCCCGGGAGCCTGAAAATCTGTTTGGAGCTGCTCAGAAGCTTTGCATGCTTAGTTTGGGACCTCGGAGGCTATTGGCATTCCAAGCACTGGTGGAGATTTTTAGACGAATTTAAACATAAGCTGCCATAACAGGATACTCCTCCAATGTCCAACTTATGGACTTTAACTAAAAGTGCTAGGTGGGAGACAACCCACCATGGTATGGTCGCTTCTTTTTCAATTCATTTCTTGTTAATTGCTTTCATTTTTCCTTTTTCATTTCAATTTATTAAACCCTGAATCATGCATAGCATTCATGTTAATCAATGCATTCTGCATTTTTCATGCATATAAAAAAAAAATTTAGGGGTGCACGACGCGACCGCATGGCCCATGCGATCGCGTCATATTGCGAAAAATACCACCCGCACGACCGCGTGACCCACGCGGCCGCGTGATATATATATCAGCGTAAGGATCCAATGAACAGTAAGTTAGCCTGGAATCGTGCGGCCCATGTGCGTTTCGCACAAATTGGCCCACGCGATCGCATGCCACATCTGATCGCGTCACTTGCACAATACCAATCCCACGCGACCGCGTGAGCGACGCGATCACGTCGCATGGATTGCACATCACCCCAAAAGGAGACAGAGAGTTGCGCTAAAACGGCACTGGAGTCGTGCGTTTAGCACAAATTCCAGCGACGCGATCGCGCGACCGACGCGATCGCGTCACCCCTCTTTCCCCCTTCTCATGCGATCGCGTGCCCCACGTGATCGCGTCACTCCCATTTTCACCCAAACCACGCGACCGCGTGCCCCATGCGGCCGCGTGGATTTGAAAATATAACCCCCCCAGCCACGCGAACCCTATCAGTCGCGCAGCCCCCCACCCCCAACCCTCTTCTCCCTCTCTGCTCCTTCTTGCTCCTTCTTCCTCCAGCACCATCCAGCCGCCACCGCGCCACCACCCAGACGCCGCCGCCGTTCAGACACCGCCGCCGCAACCCCCTCCCCTCCCTTCTTCTCCCTTCTTTCTCTCTCCTCTCCTCTCCACCACTGCCCTCCGCGACCACCGCCCACCACCGCCGGCCATCCAGCCGCGCCCCCTCCCCCCTCTCTCCGCCACCCACCCGCAAACCCCCTCCTTCTTCTATTACTAACCCTAAACCCTCTCTCCGCCACTGCCCCCCCTCAGCCGCCACCGCGATGCCGTGCCCCGCCACCGTGTCGGACACCGCCGCAGCCACCTTCTTCCCCGTTCCACCCCTCCCGCCTACCATGTTCCGCAAAACGCAACCCCCTTTTATCCGTTCGTCATTTTTCTGTAATTTTTTCTGTTTCTGTTCATCATTAGGATAGATAGATATGCATGCTGTAGTGGATTTTTAGGTTGTTAGGTAGCTTAGGCTGTGGTTAGTGGATCTAGATCTGTTTACTTGCACTGTTCCTGCTTATATTTTATCATAACTGCAATTCTGCTGTTCTTGTGACCTCATTCATATGCTGTGATTTCTTGCAATTGCTGCTTGTTACTCTAAATTTTCCTGTTTCTATTCATTACTGGTAACTGCAGCAAGTTTTTAATTCATATGAACTGCTATGATTGCTGTTTATTTTCCGGGACAGTCCAATTTTAGCCGGAATGCTGCCCAAATTTTTTGTAAATTGTTTTCATTCATGTTTTGGTTTGGCATTTATGAACTCTGTTTTACTCTGCTTTACCCAAACCATTTCATGAATACTATGGCAGACTTTCTTATCCTCTTTGATTTCCAGGTTCATAAACTGCATTTGTGATTCACTGATTCCAATTTTTGCTTTCTTTATTTCTATTCGAATCAGCGTCACCCTGTTTTCTTTGTTTGATTATGAGTACTTCTATTCTCACCTGTGAATCCTTGTTATATGGAATTTTTCTATGCCACTTACTTTAACCTGCACTTTACTAACTCACTAATTTTAATTTACTAATTTCTTTTTCAAATTCTAACCATACTAACCCTTTTGATCTCTTTTCTGTTTATTTTCACTTTCCTCTAACTTTCTAACCATGGCATATTGTTTATTTTTCCATTTAACATAAATTCAATCACATTTCACTTACTCATTTTCCTTATTCTATTTCTCCCTTGCCGCTTTGAGTTTCATTTGTTTAATTGCCTAATTGCTTTCCTATTTTTATCCATATCCTGATTTTCTATTTTTCAAGATGTCTGCCTCACAAAGGAAAGGAAAAGGCAAGGCTACTGGCAAGCGCAAGAGAGGAGATTCCTCCCTGTCCATTATTGCTCTAATGCATGATTCTTCATGGCGAGAGAAGAACTTCACACAGCAGGAAAAAGCTGACCAGCTGCTCCCTGCGAATGATCCTATAAAATTTGCAAACCGGTACTGTAAGCTGAAGTACCCAGCTTTTGCAAACTCCAGAAATCTATACCTGGAGCGAACTCTGAAGATTCCAGAAGCACTCCAGTAGTATACCACTGAGCAAATCAAGCAAACGGGCTGGTTCTTTCTGGAAAGAACATTGACAGAGGTCAATTCATCTTGGGTATGGGAATTCTACTGCAACTACTATCTCACTACCCTAGATGCAGTGAACCTGAGAGCAAAACAAATTCTGGTCACTGAGGAGGCCTTAGAGGACATTCTCCGGTTCCCAGCCAAGTCCGATCAGCCTGATGGTTATTCAATGGCTGAGGAGGACATGCGTCAGATGCAGTTTGATTGGGATGCCGTGAAGGCACGGATAGCTCTCGACCCGACTGTTCCTTGGGAGATGGGTCAGGACACTACCATGCCTAGAAGGATCAAGAGAGCATACTTAAACGATGAGGCTCGATTATGGCATCAGATCTTGAGATCCCGATCCAGTCAGCACCTCCTCCACAGCAGCCAGACCCTCAGCCCACCACCACCACTGAGACTCCAGCTACCATCCCTCCCAGTGATGACACTCCTTCACACCTGGCTTGATTGAACATCGGGGACGATGCTTCCTTTTAAGTGTGGGGAGGTCGCCATCTCTGGCATTTATTTTGGTGAACCACTACATCTTTTTTCTTTTATTTTGGATATTTTTCTGTATTTTTCTTTTTACTGTTATTTTCTGAGTACTTATACATTGCTCTTATGTATTTTTACTCTATTTTCTGCATTTTGCATCTTTAGTTCACATTTTAGCCATTTAGTTTATTTTAGTTATTTAGTTTAGTTTGCAATTCTGATTTATTAGTGGATTAATTAGTATAGTTTACCCTTTTTAGCATAAGATAGTATAGTTTAAATTGAAAAATATAAAAAGGAAGTAAGCTAGGAAATTGAACATATCAGATTTAAATCCACAAACCTTATATATAGCATTACATGACGTAGTTAAGCTGACAACATTTCATCAAGGAGGAACATTAAAATTTTAAAAGCTACCCTAAATAATTTTTTATGAGAATAATGGGAATTTTTAACTAAACCTGCATACAATATATAAATGATATATGATGCTTGAGTTAGAGAACACACAGCCCATGAGTCTTGAGCTTAATTGTACGGTTTTGTTCAAACCATAATTTCATTTCTGTGTGTTTTATTTCTTTTTATTCTGATGTTCTTTACTTTGCTTTAATCTATATGTCCAATTATAGAATATAGAATGTAGATACATACCAAGAGAATGATTGAGGCCATCAATTGATTTTAGCTCACTTACCCCAAATTAGCCTACCTTTTACATCACCCTTGTTAGCCCCCTTGAGCCTTTTAAAACCCCTTTATTCTATTTAGCTAAATTACTAGCCTTAAGCAGAAAAACAAAAGAAAATCCCAAGTGAATCCTTGGTTAGCTTAAGATAGAAAATCATGAATAGAGTTAAATGTGGGAAACCTTTTGGGAACATGGATGATAGAAACAAAAGGTAGAGAAGTTAAAAGAAATAAAATAAATTTGGGAAGCATGCTCATGAGAAAATCAAAGTGATTTAATTGCCATGTGCCTTGAAAAAAAATATTTATTTTTTTTCAGCATTTAATAAAAGGGGATACAAAAGAAATTCCCCAATGCAAAATAAAAGCAATGCACATGGAATAAAAAAAATAAAAAAAATAAAAAGTGAAACATGAGCATGTAACAATAAGTGGGATAATATGGGAAAATAGGTAAAGAGATTTTGTTTTACTAAATATGTATGTTAGGTGAGATCTTAGTCTAATTAAGGATTCACTTATTAGCTCACTTGACCCTATACATAAATCCTTACCTTTACCTTGACCCCATTACAACCTCAATTAAAGACCTCATGACTTTTTGGTATGACTATATTCTATAATTGTTGATTGGTTAGATGAAGAACAAAGCTATAGAAAGTAAGAATAAAAAGAAAAATAGAGTGAATAAACCCAATAAACACTGAGTGACTAGAGAGTAAACACAAAATCCAGTGAGGGTTCAATAACTCATCAACATATATCTGTACTTAATTTACTAATTGTTTTGAAAGTTTGTACAATGTTTTCTTTCCCATCTCATTTGCTAAAATGCTTTATTATTTAAGGGTTGGCTATATATATATACATGACTCCTTGAGAATGTGAATTAACTTGGCTACATGTAAGCTTTATATATGAATCAATAAATTAGAGTTGCATGATGCATCATTTATTTAGCTAGTTGCATTTAAATTAGGTTGCATTGCATGACATTCCATCACTTTAACCTTAATTATTTACCTTGGATTTAGCATGAGGACATGCTAGTGTTTAAGTGTGGGGAGCTTGATAAACCCATATTTCATGAGTTCTTTTGTGCTTAATTTGAGTGATTTATTCAATCCTCCACCTACTTATTCATATTAACTGCATGGTTTTACTTTCCCTTCCTTATTATGTCATATTGTGAAAAACATGTTTCCTAAGCTTTAAAAATTAATTATTTTAATTACCTTTATTTCCATTCGATGCCGTGATTAGTGTGTTGAGTAGTTTCAGATTTTCTAAGGCAGAATGACTTAAAGGATGGAAAAGGAAACATACAAAATAGGAAGGAGAAGGAAAAACGGAGCTTTAAGGAAACTGGTATCCACGTGACCGCATGGACGAAGCGATCGCGTGCCAAGCACGAATCAGCATCGATGCGGCCGCATGACTGACGCGACTGCGCGCCTTAAGCAGAACGCACATGACGCGGTCGCATGACTGACGCGACCACGTGGCAAGGAAAAGCTCCGAATAACGCGACCGTGTGACCCACGCGGACGCGTGACAGAGGCCACGCACCAGAAATTGTAGAAAACGCTCATAGCGATTTCTGAAGCCCTTTTTGGCCTAGATCCAAGTACAGACAGCATAGACCAGAGGTTATAAAGTGTGGGAATGCATTCATTCAAAGAGAGCTCGCATATATTTTATTTTTCAATGATTTAGATTTAGTTGAGAGGGAGATCTTCTCCTCTCTCTCTCTTAGGATTTAGGATTTCTTCTTGTTTTAAGAGTGACTCTCAATCCAGGTTTTACATTTCTTTGTTTTAGCTTCCTTTTACCTTTATTTATTCCAGCATTTGAATTGATCAGTGAATTTATGAATTTCTTCCATGTTACAGACTGTTATTTGAATTAATGATAATTGAGGTAATTTCAGTTTATGATTGTTCTCTTTGATTTAAGTTACCATTGCTTCCCATCTAAGGACATTTTTATTATTCCAGCAATTTTACTTCTTTCCCTTTTGGTCCTGGTTAAGAATTCAGTAACTCAACAGTTATTAAACTCAACATAACTGATAATTGTTATCTTGCTAATTGAGCTGAACTTAAGTAATCGCAACCTTTTCTTAGGAAATAAATAGGATTCAAAGGTCAATTTAATTAGTCCCCTGACTTTCCTTTGCCCTAGTAAAGGTTGATCAAGTGGAGTTTAGATTCAACTTTCATTATAGTTAAGAGAGATAACTACGTTGGACCTCCAACTTCTCTTACCTTGCCAAAAGCCTGCTTTACAGTATTTATTTATTTTAATTGCCATTTACTTTACTTGTCATTTAAATTACTTGCTTCTCATCTTCTAAACCCCGATTACAACCTTTATAGCTAATAATAAGAACATACTTCTTCGCAGTTCCTTGAGAAGACGACCCGAGGTTTGAATACTCGGTTAACAATTTCTAAAGGGGTTTGTTATTTGTGACACCCAAAACGTTTGTACGAAGGGATTTTTGTCGGTTTATAGACTATATCTACAACACAATTATTTCTATGAATCTCTTTACTGGTAAAAATCCTAACGTCAGAACCCAAAGAGAGAATGCAAGGCTATAAACACGTCCCACATGGCCGAATGCATAGAGAAGGGAAAGGCAGTGATTTCCACTGAGGAAGACCTCAATGGACGTCCACTGGCCTCCAAGGAGTTCCCTAATGAGGAACCCTGGGAATCTGAGGCTCATGCAGAGACCATATAGATTCTATTGAATTTACTTCTGCTATTCTTGAGCTTTGATGAGTATTCTTCCTCTGAAGAGGATGAAGATGTTACTGAAGAGCAAGTTGCTAAGTACCTTGGAGCAATCATGAAGCTAAATGCCAAGTTATTTGGAAATGAGACTTGGGAGGATGAACTGGATGACTTGACTAGGCAGAGATTACCTTAGAAGAGACAGGATACTGGAAAGTTCTCAATACCTTGTACCATAGGCACCATGACCTTTGAGAAGGCTCTGTGTGACCTGGGGTTAAGTATAAACCTCATGCCACTCTCTGTGATGGAGAAGCTAGGGATCCTTGAGGTACAAGCTGCAAGAATCTCACTAGATATGGCAGACAATTCATGGAAACAGGCTTATGGACTTGTAGAGGATGTCTTGGTAAAGGTTAAAGGCCATTACATCCCTGCTGATTTCATAATCCTAGACACTGGGAAGTGTATGGATGAAACCCTCATCTTTCGCAGATCCTTCCTGGCTATAGCAAAAGCTGTGATTGATGTTGACAGAGGAGAGTTGGTCATTCAAGTGAATGAGTCCTGCCTTGTGTTTAAGGCTCAAGAATCTCCCTCTGTAACCATGGAGAGGAAGCATGAAAAGCTTCTCTCAATGCAGAGTCAAATAGAGCCCCCACATTCAAACTCTAAGTTTGGTGTTGGGAGGCCATTATCATGCTCTGAGTATCTGTGAGGCTCCATGAGAGCCCACTGTCAAGATATTGACATTAAAGAAGCGCTTGTTGGGAGGCAACCCAATTTTATTTAATCATATCTATTTATTTTCCATTATTATTTTATGTTTTCTGTAGGTTGATGATTATGCGAAGGCATAAAAACAACTGAAAAAGCAAAAACAGAATGAAAAATAGTATTAAAAATAGCACACCTTGGAGGAGAAGCTTACTTTAAACGCCAGTAAGGGTAGCAGAATAGGCGTTAAATGCCCAGTCTGGCACCATTCTGTGCGTTTAATGCCAGAAATGGGCACCAGACTGGCGTTTAACACTAGAAAGGAAAGATAAGCTGGCGTTAAACGCCAGAAATGGGCAGCAACCTAGCGTTCAATGCCAGGATTGGCAATCAAGGGGGCGTTTACATGCCACATGGTGCAGGAATGAGAAATCCTTGTGATGAGTATTTTGGTGGAAAAATGAATTTCTCCCAAAACGCACAAATCTAACCGGCAAGTGTACCGGGTCGCATCAAGTAATAAAAACTCACGGGAGTGAGGTCGATCCCACAGGGATTGAAGGATTGAGCAATTTTAGCTTAGTGGTTAATTTAGTCAAGCGAATCAAGATTTGGTTGAGTGATTTGTGATTTGCAGAAATTAAATTGCATGGAAAGTAAAGGGAATGGGTAAATTGCATGAAATTAAAGAGAGTAAGAAATTAAAGTACTGAATCTTAAAGAACAAGAAATTAAATGGCAGAAACTTAGAATGCAAGAAATGTAAATTGCGAAATCTTAAAGTGCAAGAAATGTAAACGGCTGGAATTGTAAAGGGAATTGGGGATTGGATTTGCAGAATTTAAACAAGGAAAAGTAAATTGCATCAAACAGAAAAGTAAAAGAGTGTTTAGGTTGAATCGGATCTGAAGCAAAACAAGTAAATGAACATGAAAAGCAAAAACAGAATGTAAATTGGAATTTCAGATCTCAGGGGTCCAGAGACTAGAAAACCAGGTCTAGATCTCACTACCTTCCTTGATCTAACAAGAACAATTGCAAGGGAAATGTAAATTGCAAAGAAAGTAGATGAAGAACAATTAACCGAAACTGAAATTCAATTAAGCAGTAAATAAACAAAGAGATCCAAGGATGAGATTGAAACAGAATTTCTTCAATTCTCCAACCCAAGATCCAAGACAATTGTAATTGAAATTGAAGGCAATAAAAATCAGAGGAAGAGAATGGAATTCTCCTTCCCCGAAACTAAGAAATTAAAGATCACTCAATATCCCAAAGCTCTCCGAAAACTATTATGAAAACTCAAAAGGAAAGCTCTCCGAAAACTTGAATTCTCTCCTATTTATACACTTTCTTCAAAATGATCTTCAAGCCTTGAGTTGGGCCTTTGCTCTTGGTGGAATTGGGTTGAAAGAGGCCTTGGTTGATTGCTCTTGAAGTTTGGAGAGGAACCAAAGTGAACCAATTAAACCGGGTTGGAGTTTTGCAAAAGTTGGAGTAAAAGTTTGAGCAAAAGTTAGGGGTCTAACTTTTGCTCCAACTTTTCATATCAGCTACCATAATCTGCTGATACCAACGTTGGTACCAAAGTTAGGGGTCTAACTTTTGCTCCAACGTTGGCTTTACCTTGTGCACTTATGGCGCCAACGTTAGCCCAAAAGTTAGGGGTCTAACGTTGGCGCAAACTTTCGCTCCCCCTTTGTATTTCCCATGTGCCAACGTTAGCCCAAAAGTTAGGGGTCTAACGTTGGCGCAAACTTTTGGTGGTCAGGGGGTATTTTCATGTGCCAACGTTAGCCCAAAAGTTAGGGGTCTAACATTGGCGCAAACTTTTGGTGCCCAGGGAGTGATTTTCATGTGCCAACGTTAGCCCGAAAGTTAGGGGTCTAACGTTGGCGCAAACTTTTGGTGCCCAGGGAGTGATTTTTAAGTTCCAACGTTAGCCCAAAAGTTAGGGGTCTAACGTTGGGGCTAACTTTTCACCCAAAAGTTTGTGCAAAAGTTTGAGGCTAACTTTAGGTCCAGCTTTTTGCTTCCTGGTTCAATTTCACTTATTCCATTGTCCTCTCTTTACTCCTAGCCATTCCTTCTTGCTTCAACCTTTCTCCAAGCTTTCTTCACCTATCATAATCAACTAAACACATCAAAGCTATGCTCAAAATCATGAGATATTCATTTTATCTTAATATGTAACAATTATAGCATCAAACCTCATGAAATTGCATTAATTTATCTATGGTTGATCAAATCAAAGGAAGCATGAAAATCTACCTAAATTGGCTTGCTTGTAGCTCAAGAAAGTGCATAATTCAAGTGAAAACAAAAGAAAAAGACTAGTAAAACTAGGCTAAGATGACTTGTCATCACAACACCAAACTTAAAGCTTGCTTGTCCCCAAGCAAGAAAAGATTTATTGAGAAGAAAGAATGAAAAGGAAGAGGATGTTCATGCTAGCAGAGTATTCTTGGTAGTTCATCGGATTTTGTGTGGATATGTAAATACTCACTTCTTATTGACTCTTAGGCCTAGAAAGTCTCCTTCAAGCTTCAAGTAACATACTGCTATGACCTCTCATTATTCCTTTATCCTTGGCTATTACTTTGTTCAAAAGCTTTATTTGAGTGTCATGTGTAGCAAGTTCATTTTCTTTTCTGTATACTTGACACATTATTCAACATGGACACTTGGCTCACATTCCTTCTTAGAACATTGATGCCCAGCACCTCTTTGGGCTACTAAATGCCTTGTAGTTAGGTTGCTCTTGATAGTGGACTTTCAGCTGATGATCCCGGGTTAGTTAACCCAAGTCATCAAGTGTTGATGCACTCCAAAGAGCTTAATAATCCAAGCAGATCCTAATACAAAGACACCACAGGCATATATTCTAAGGTTCAAGCTATTGGTGTCCAACTTTGTTTCTTTTTGTTTTTCTTTCGTTCTGCCACTTCTTGGCTGTTTCTTTTTCTCCCCTTTTTTTTTCTTTTTGTTTTTCTTTCTAACCAAGGATTTTTATTCAATTGAGATTCATAGACAGTAGCTACTTTCTACTTAAGAGGAGACATCCTAGTGTTCATATTCATTAAAGGTGAGCTATTATACAATCACACACATACCACCACTTACTTTTATTTTACTTCTATCTAACAGAGAACTATCTCACTTCACATTCAAATATTTCTTTTGTTGAATTAAATATGCAGGGGACAAAGCATGCTTTTTGTTAAGTGAAAGTAAACACACAAGCACACACTTAGACTAGCTTACTTATTTTAAGAAAAACAAACATAATGCAAAGACTACTAACTAGAATGACTACTAATGATGCAAGGACTACTTAAACAAACAGGATGCATAATTACTAAACTAATAGTTACTGTCAAGATGAGCCTATTCAAACTTCCAGTTTAGAGTAATTCAATGCTGATAGAGTTAAGTAACACTACAACCTCTTGGTGGCTTCTTCTTCTTACTCCTAGCTAATGGTGTGTAGCCCTTCCAAGAGAATGATTGAATTCCTGCAGAATTAATGGAAGTTGCTTGTTTCTCAAGCCCTTAGGTAATTGGTTAGTGTGCAAGACTTTCTTGTAGGCTTTTGAACTTACTTTGGTGTGTGAACACCAAACTTAGTCCCTTGCAATTGCCTCTGATGCATCAAGTTAACCGCATGTGAAATCCTTGTGTCTTTGCTAAAGGCAATAAAACTAAAAACTAGAAATAGACAATGATTAAATGATTCATCTGATTGCTTGGAGCTAGCAACCCTTTATGCAGAAGGTGAGAATGTGTTTTTAAATGAGATTTCGGTGGAACACCAAAATTAGAATCCTTCATTCTCCCTTAAATTGTTTCGGTGTGCAACACCAAACTTAGCTCCTTACAATACAGGTGAATCTACTTAACCTTTTTATTGAACTAGCTATGAAAAAAGAAAAAAAAGAAAAAAAAAACTACCTCAGGTTGGGTTGCCTCCCAACAAGCGCTCTTTTAATGTCACTAGCTTGACATCCTTCATTCTTTGATCATGGGGGCTGAAAATCATAGTGCCTCAACTTTTCTCCTCTTACTGTGAACTTCCTTCCAGTCTCCTCTTTGATGATCTCTAAGTGTTCAAGTGAAAGAATCCGGTTCACAGTATAGCATTCAGATGATTGTGGGGACACCTTCATTGGTTGGGTATTCAACACTACTTTATCCCCTGGTGAAAAGCCTTCAGTAGGGATCTTCTTGTTTCTCCACCCTCTTGGTCTCTTCTTCTTTTCTTTCTCAAGAGACACTCCCTGCCTTGGTGGTTCCTTATCTGAGATGTTGAATTTCTCATATGGAGGTTTTGGATCTAGTTCCTCCTTGATTTCTTTGGTTTGTTGCACCATCTCTACTGCTTTCAAGCATGGATTTGGAAGTCTTGGAGCTAACTCATTGACTACCTCCTTCAAACTTTGATCTGTGGCCTTATCCTTCATAGAATCTTTTTCTTGAATTGGCTCATGCAAGGTTTTAAAAACATGGAATGCTAGGTGCTCATCATGCACTCTTAGCAATAATTCCCCTTTCTCAACATCTATCAATGCTCTGCCCGTTGCCAGGAAAGGCCTCCCCAGAATTATGGGAGTGTTAGGGTCCTCCTCCATATCCAGAATGACAAAATCAGCTGGGAGAAGGAACTTCCCCACTTTTATCAGTACATTCTCTACAACTCCAACTACTTGCTGGATGGATTTGTCAGCCATTTGAAGGAGTATTCGTGTGGATTTCAGCTCACAAATTCGAAGTTTCCTCATTAGAGACAAAGGCATCAAGTTTATGCTTGCACCAAGGTCACAGAATGACTCTTCAATTGTTATGTCTCCTATGGTGCAAGGTATATAAAAACTCCCAGGATCATCTTTATTCTCTGGTAACTCTCTTTGGAGAATAGCACTACATTCCATTGTCATCTCAACAATTTGTCCTTCTTTTAGGGACTTTTTCTTTGTCAGCACTTCCTTCATAAATTTGGCATACACTGGCATCTGTTCAAGTGCTTCTAAGAAAGGAATATTGATGCTGAGGGTCTTGAATATGTCCAGGAACTTTGAGTATTGCTTATCCTCATTCTCTTTTTTGAACCTCTGGGGGTATGGAAGTTTGGGGATATGTGGCTTCACCCCTTCCTTCTTCTCTTGTAGTTGTGTTTCAGGGATGTCCTTATCTCTCTTTGAGCTTTTTGCATTCTTGATTTCTTGATCTTCTTCACTTCCCTCTTCTGTCTCTTTTTGTGGAACTTCTCTGTTGTGTTCTTCTTGATTGATGGCTTCCTTCTCCCTAGTCTTTTCACTTCCCACTATGATTGCTTTGCACTCCTCCCACTTTGTAGCTTTTCCTTTGTCCTTTGGATTGGAGATTGTATCACTTGGGAGGACATTGGTTGGCCGTTTAGCTTGTTTGGCCAATTGTCCCATTTGTCGTTCAAGGCTCTTCATGGTAGCTTCATTTCTCTCTTGCACTTTGACCAAGCTTTGAGTGGAATGAGCAATTGCTTGTATGGCTGCCTTAAGACTTGAAATTCTACTTTCATGATGGTCTATTGGTGGTATGATGGGGGTGGAATGTGGTTGCTGGAAGTTATTTGTAGGGTTGTTTTGTGGGTGGAATGTGGATGTGGAAGGTGGATGATGGTTGTTTTGGTTAGTGACTGAATTATTGGGTGGATAATAGCTGGAATTTGGGTGGTCATTTTGGGGTTTTCTATATGGATTGTGGGTTATGTTTTGCTGGTTGTTGTTCTGGTTGTTTCTTGAGTTGTTTTGGTTTGAATTCCTTTGCCATGGTTGTTGGTTTTGAGTGTGGTTATCTCCCCATCTGAGATTTGGGTGGTTCTTCCAGGATGGATTGTATGTATCACCATAAACCTCATTTTGGCCTGAATCTTGGTTGTGCACATATTGAGGTTGTTCCTGCTGCTGATCTTCTTGGTTTTCTTTATTCTGCCCCCATGTGGTTGATGGTTGGCTTGTATTCACTGCTGCAACTTGCAAGCTATCAATCTTTTTAGCCATCTGCTCAAATTGTTGTTGAATCTGCTCATGCATTATCTTGTTTTGAGCTAGGAGGGTGTCAACCCCTTCCATTTCTAACACTCCTTTCCTTAGTGATGGTTGGCGTTGTCTCTGATGGCCAAAGAAATATTGGTTGTTAGCCACCATGTCAATGAGGTTCTGAGCTTCTTCAACTGTCTTCATGAGTTGCATTGAGCCTCCTGCTGAATAGTCAAGTGCCTCTTGAGCTTTCATTGTCAGTCCTTCATAGAAATTTTGAAGTTTATCCCATTCATTAAACATCTCTGGTGGACACTTCCTGAGTAAAGCTTTGTATCTCTCCCATGCTTCATACAATGACTCTCCATCCATCTGAGTAAATGTTTGAACCTCTGTTTTCAGCCTGATGATCCTTTGAGGAGGATAAAACTTTGCTAAGAACTTGCTCACTAGATCCTCCCAATTGTTGATGCTTTCTCTTGGAAATGACTCCAACCATTGAGTAGCTTTGTCCCTCAGGGAAAATGGAAACAACAACAATTTGTAACTGTCAGGATGTACACCATTGGTCTTCACTGTGTTACATATCCTCAGGAAGGTGGATAGGTGCTGGTTTGGATCTTCCAAGGGGCCTCCTCCATAAGAACAGTTGTTCTGCACCAAGGTGATGAGTTGGGGCTTCAATTCAAAGTTATTTGCATCGACATTTGGGGTAAGGATGCTACTCCCACAATGCCTTGGATTAGCAAATGTATATGAAGCCAAGACTCTCCTCTGGGGTTGACCATTGTTGTTGGCCATTCTCACTGGTGGATTTGTTGTATTTGTTGAGTGTTCCTCCAATTCATGATATTCTTCATCTGATTCATCCTCTCCAGCAACATTTTTTTCTCTTGCTTCTATTCTTAGCCTTCGGAGAGTTCTTTCGTCTTGTTCATGAAAGGTGGGTGTGGTTCTTCTTGTACCTGACATACAAGCAGAACATAAGAAACACACAAACCAGTGACACTTCAATCTACTGCTAGAATGAAGTTTTAGTTAGCTTAAGCAAAAATTCAAACAGTTAGTGGGTTAGTCAAAATTAGAGAAAAATAAAGAAAAAGTGCTTGATCTAGATCACCACCTCACTTAATCATTGTCAATCTAATCAATCCCCGGCAACGGCGCCAAAAACTTGATGAGTATTTTGGTGGAAAAATGAATTTCTCCCAAAACACACAAATCTAACCGACAAGTGTACCGGGTCGCATCAAGTAATAAAAACTCACGGGAGTGAGGTCGATCCCACAGGGATTGAAGGATTAAGCAATTTTGGCTTAGTGGTTAATTTAGTCAAGCGAATCAAGATTTGGTTGAGTGATTTGTGATTTGCAGAAATTAAATTGCATGGAAAGTAAAGGGAATGGGTAAATTGCATGAAATTAAAGAGAGCAAGAAATTAAAGTACTGAATCTTAAAGAACAAGAAATTAAATGGCAGAAACTTAGAATGCAAGAAATGTAAATTGCGGAATCTTAAGGTGCAAGAAATGTAAACGGCTGGAATTGTAAAGGGAATTGGGGATTGGATTTGCAAAATTTAAACAAGGAAAAGTAAATTGCATTAAATAGAAAAGTAAAAGAGTGTTTGGGTTGAATCGGATCTGAAGCAAAACAAGTAAATGAACATGAAAAGCAAAAACAGAATGTAAATTGGAATTTCAGATCTCAGGGGTCCAGAGACTAGAAAACCAGGTCTACATCTCACTACCTTCCTTGATCTAACAAGAACAATTGCAAGGGAAATGTAAATTGCAAAGAAAGTAGATGAAGAACAATTAACCGAAACTGAAATTCAATTAAGCAGTAAATAAACAGAGAGATCCAAGGATGAGATTGAAACAGAATTTCTTCAATTCTCCAACCCAAGATCCAAGACAATTGTAATTGAAATTGAAAGCAATAAAAATCAGAGGAAGAGAATGGAATTCTCCTTCCCCGAAACTAAGAAATTAAAGATCACTCAATATCCCAAAGCTCTCCGAAAACTATTATGAAAACTCAAAAGGAAAGCTCTCCGAAAACTTGAATTCTCTCCTATTTATACACTTTCTTCAAAATGATCTTCAAGCCTTGAGTTGGGCCTTTGCTCTTGGTGGAATTGGGTTGAAAGAGGCCTTGGTTGATTGCTCTTGGAGTTTGGAGAGGAACCAAAGTGAACCAATTGAACCGGGTTGGAGTTTTGCAAAAGTTGGAGTAAAAGTTTGAGCAAAAGTTAGGGGTCTAACTTTTGCTCCAACTTTTCATATCAGCTACCATAATCTGCTGATACCAACGTTGGTGCCAAAGTTAGGGGTCTAACTTTTGCTCCAACGTTGGCTTTACCTTGTGCACTTATGGCGCCAACGTTAGCCCAAAAGTTAGGGGTCTAACGTTGGCGCAAACTTTCACTCCTCCTTTGTATTTCCCATGTGCCAACGTTAGCCCAAAAGTTAGGGGTCTAACGTTGGCGCAAACTTTCGCTCCCCCTTTGTATTTCCCATGTGCCAACCTTAGCCCAAAAGTTAGGGGTCTAACGTTGGCGCAAACTTTTGGGGGTCAGGGGGTATTTTCATGTGCCAACGTTAGCCCAAAAGTTAGGGGTCTAACGTTGGCGCAAACTTTTGGTGCCCAGGGAGTGATTTTTAAGTTCCAACGTTAGCCCAAAAGTTAGGGGTCTAACGTTGGGGCTAACTTTCCACCCAAAAGTTTGTGCAAAAGTTTGAGGCTAACTTTAGGTCCAGCTTTTTGCTTCCTGGTTCAATTTCACTTATTCCATTGTCCTCCCTTTACTCCTAGCCATTCCTTCTTGCTTCAACCTTTCTCCAAGCTTTCTTCACCTATCATAATCAACCAAACACATCAAAGCTATGCTCAAAATCATGAGATATTCATTTTATCTTAATATGTAACAATTATGGCATCAAACCTCATGAAATTGCATTAATTTATCTATGGTTGATCAAATCAAAGGAAGCATGAAAATCTACCTAAATTGGCTTTCTTGTAGCTCAAGAAAGTGCATAATTCAAGTGAAAACAAAAGAAAATGACTAGTAAAACTAGGCTAAGATGACTTGTCATCACCTTGACACCTCAGGATCTGTGGACCCTAAGGATCCCCACCTACCTCATCTCTCTCTCTTTTCTTCACACCTTCCCATAACACCCTTCTCCAAATACCTTTCACCAATCACCTCAATACCTCTTCCCCAAAAACCCCTCACATATCAAATCCTACCCTCTTCTCCATAATCTCTTCACCAATCCATATCTATCCATCATAAAACCCCACCTACCTCACCGTTCAAATTCAAACCATTTTCCCTCCCAAACCCACCCATACATGGCTGAACCCTACCCCTCTCTTCACTCCTATATAAACCAACCTTCATTCTTTCATACATCATACACAATACTTTTCCCCCTTGGCCGAAACACTAAACCCCCTCCATCTCCTCTATTTCCTCTTCTTCTACTCTCTTCTTGCTTCTTTTGCTCGAGGACGAGAAAACTTTCTAATTTTGGTGTGGGAAAAGCTAAAGCTTTTTGTTTTTCCATAACCATTTATGGCACCTAAGGCTGGAGAAACCTCTAGAAAGAGGAAAGGGAAGGAAAAAGCTTCCACTTTTGAGTCATGGAAGATGGAGAGATTCATCTCAAAGGTCCATCAAGACCACTTCTATTAAGTTGTGGCCAAGAAGAAGGTGATCCCTAAGGTCCCCTTTAATCTAAAAAAGGGTGAATATCCGGAGATCTGACATGAGATTCGAAGAAGAGGTTGGGAAATTCTCACCAACCCCATTCAACAAGTTGGGATCTTAATGGTTCAAGAGTTCTATGCCAATGCAAAGATCACCAAGAACCATGATCAAAGTGTGAATCCGGACCCAAAGAATTGGCTTACAATGGTCCAGGGGAAATGCTTAGATTTCAATCCGAAAAATGTAAGGTTGGCATTCAACTTGCCCATGATGTAAGGAGATGCACGCCCCTACACTAAAAGGGTCAACTTTGATCAAAGGTTAGACCAAGTCCTCATAGACATTTGTGAAGAGAGCGCTCAATAGAAGAGAGAATCAAGAGGGAAGCCGGTTCAACTAAGAAGGCATGACCTCAAGCCCGTGGCTAGGGGATGGTTGGAGTTCATCCAACGCTCAATCATTCCCACTAGCAACCGGTCTGAAGTTACTATAAACCAGGCTATCATGATCCATAGCATCATGATTGGAGAGGAAGTAGAATTTCATGAGGTTATAACCCTAGAACTCTACAAGGTGGCAGACAAGTCCTCTACTTTGGCAAGGTTAGCCTTCCCTCATCTCATTTGTCACCTCTGCAATTCAGCTGGAATTGACATAGAGGAAGACATCCTCATTGATGAGGACAAGCCTATCACTAAGAAAAGGATGGAGAAAACAAGAGAGCCCACTCATGAACCTCACCAAGAGCATGAGGAAATTCCTCATCATGAAATCCCTGAGATGCTTCAAGGGATGCACTTTCCTCCACAAAACTATTGAGAGCAAATCAACACCTCCCTAGGAAAATTAAGTTCCAATATGGGACAACTAAGGGTGGAGCACCAAGAGCATTCCATCCTCCTCTATGAAATTAGAGAAGACCAAAGATTCAAGAGGGAGGAGCAACAAAGGCAAGGAAGAGACATTGAGGAGCTCAAGCACTCCATAAGATCTTCAAGAGGAAGAACAAGCCGCCATCACTAAGGTGGACCCGTTCTTTAATTTTCTTGTTCTTATTTTTCTGTTTTTCAAAAATTATGCTTGGTGCACGAATCGTGAATTACACTTTTCACAACGCGTACCACTAACCAGCAAGTGCACTGGGTCGTCCAAGTAATACCTTACGTGAGTAAGGGTCGAATCCCACGGAGATTGTTGGTTTGAAGCAATCTATGGTTATCTTGTAAATCTTAGTCAGGAAGTCAATTATGTTTATCAGTTGAATTGTGAATAACCAAGAGAGCATAAATTAAAGATTACTTGTTGTGCAGTAATGGAGAATATGTTGGAGTTTTGGAGATGCTTTGTTTTCTGAATCTCTGCTTTCCTCTATCTTCTTGTTCACGTACGCACGTCCCCCTATGGCAAGCTGTGTGTTGGTGGATCACCGTTGTCAATGGCTACCTTCCATCCTTCCAGTGAAAACTACGCTCACGCGCTCTGTCACAGCACGGCTAATTACCGGTTGGTTCTCGATCCGGTTGGAATAGGATTTACTATCCTTTTGCGTCTGTCACTAACGCCCAGCCTTCAGGAGTTTGAAGTTTGTCACAGTCATTCAATCCTTGAATCCTACTCGGAATACCACGGATAAGGTTTAGACTTTCCGGATTCTCATGAATGCCGCCATCAGTTCTAGCTTATACCACAGAGATTCTGATTAGAGAATCTAAGAGATACTCATTCAATCGGATATAGAACGGAGGTGGTTGTCAGGCACACGTTCATGGTTTGAGGAAGGTGATGAATGTCACAGATCATCACCTTCATCACAAGTAAGCGCGAATGAACATCTTAGATAGGAACAAGCATGTTTGAATAGAAAACAGAAATACTTGCATTAATTCATCGAGACACAGCAGAGCTCCTCACCCCCAACAATGGGGTTTAGAGACTCATGCCGTCAGAAAATACAAAGTTTAGATCTGAAATGTCATGAGATACAAAATAAGTCTCTAAAAGTTGTTTAAATGCTAAACTAGTAGCCTAGGGTTACAAAATATGAGTGGACTATGATGGATGATGCAGAGACCCACTTCTGGGGCCCACTTGGTGTGCTGGGGCCCACTTGGTGTGTGCTGGGGCTGAGATTTCGTGCAGAGGCCATTTGTGGAGTTGAACGCCAGTTTTTATGCCAGTTTGGGCGTTCAACTCCAGTTTTTGATCCTTTTCTGGCGCTGGACGCCAGAATTGGGCAGAGAACTGGCGTTGAACGACAGTTTACGTCGTCTATCCTTGTGCAAAGTATGGACTATTATATATTTCTGGAAAGCCCTGGATGTCTACTTTCCAACGCAATTGGAATCATGCCATTTCGAGTTCTGTAGCTCCAGAAAATCCACTTTGAGTGCAGGGAGGTCAGAATCCAACAGCATCAGCAGTCCTTTTTCAGCCTGAATCAGATTTTTGCTCAGCTCCTTCAATTTCAGCCAGAAAAATACCTGAAATTACAGAAAAACACACAACTCATAGTAAAGTCCAGAAATATGAATTTTTCCTAAAAACTACTAGAAATAGACTAAAAACTAACTAAAACACACTCTAAACTATATGAAATTATTCCCAAAAAGCGTATAAAGTATCCGCTCATCAATGCTTTATGTTTTATTTATGTTTGTGTCTTATTACATGATCACTAGTGTCTAAGTGTCAATGCCTTAAAGCTATGAATGTCCTATGAATCCATCACCTTTCTTAAAAAGAAAAATGATCTAAAAACAAAAGAACAAGAAGTACATGATTTCGAATTCATCCTTGAAACTAGTTTAATTATTCTGATGTGGTGACAATACTTTTTATTTTCTGAATGAATGCTTGAACAGTGCATATTTTTTATATTGTTGTTTATGAATGTTAAAATTTTTGGCTCTTGAAAGAATAATGAAAAAGGAGAAATATTATTGATGGTCTGAAAAATCATAAAATTGATTCTTGAAGCAAGAAAAAGCAGTGAAAAAGAAGCTTGCGAAAAAAAAAAGCAAGCAAGCAGAAAAAGCCAGTAACCCTTTAAAACTAAAGGCAAGGGTAAAAAGGGATCCAAGGCTTTGAGCATTAATGGATAGGAGGGTCTAAGGGAATAAAATCCAGGCCTAAGCAGCTAAACCAAGCTGTCCCTAACCATGTGCTTGTGGCGTGAAGGTGTCAAGTGAAATGCTTGAGACTGAGCGGTTAAAGTCGTGATCTAAAGCAAAAACAGTGAGCTTAAGAACCCTGGACACCTCTAATTGGGGACTCTAGCAAAGCTGAGTCACAATCTGAAAAGGTTCACCCAGTTATGTGTCTGTGGCATTTATGTATCCGGTGGTAATACTAGAAAATAAAGTGCTTAGGGCCACAGCCAAAACTCATAAAGTAGCTATGTTCAAGAATCAACATACTGAACTAGGAGAATCAATAACACTATCTAAATTCTGAGTTCCTATAGATGCCATTCATTCTATACTTCAAAGGATAAAGTGAGATGCCAAAACTGTTCAGAGGTAAAAAGCTACTAGTCCTGCTCATCTAATTGGAACTAAGTTTCATTGATATTTTGGAATTTATAGTATATTCTCTTCTTTTTATCCTATTTGATTTTCAGTTGCTTGGGGACAAGCAACAATTTAAGTTTGGTGTTGTGATGAACGGATAATTTATACGCTTTTTGTCATTGTTTTTAGATAGTTTTCAGTATGTTTTAATTACTTTTTAGTATATTTTTATTAGTTTTTATTCAAAATTCATATTTCTAGACTTTACTATGACTTTGTATTTTTTTTTTTGTGATTTCAGGTATTTTCTGGCTGAAATTGAGGAACCTGAGCAAAAATCTGATTCAGAGGCTGAAAAAGGACTGCAGATGCTGTTGGATTCTGACCTCCCTGCACTTGAAGTGGATTTTCTGGAGCTACAGAAGCCCAATCGGCGTGCTCTCAATTGCGTTAGAAAATAAACATCCTGGGCTTTCCAGCAATATATAATAGTCTATACTTTGCCCGAGATTTGATGGCCCAAACCGGCGTTCCAAGTCAGCATAAAAATTCTGGCGTCAAAACGCCAGAACTGGCGTAAAAGCTGGAGTTAAATGCCCAAACTGGCACTAAAGCTGGAGTTTAACTCCAAGAAAAGTCTCGACATGTGAAAGCTTCAATGCTCAGCCCAAGCACACACCAGGTGGGCCCCAGAAGTGGATTTCTGCATCATTTACTCATTTCTGTAAACCCTAGGTTACTAGTTCTCTATAAATAGGACCTTTTACTATTGTATTTTAAGCTTTTAATCAATCTTTGATTGGTCTTATGCTATCTTAGACCTTTATGGGGGCTGGCCATTCGGCCATGCCTGGACCTTCATCACTTATGTATTTTCAACGGTGGAGTTTCTACACACCGTAGATTAAGGTGTGGAGCTCTGCTGTTCTTCATGAATTAATGCAAAGTACTATTGTTTTTCTATTCAACTCAAGCCTATTTCTTCTCTAAGATATTCATTCGCACACAAGAACATGATGAATATGATGATTATGTGACACTCGTCACTATTCTCACCTATGAACGTGTGCCTGACAACCACCTCCGTTCTACATGCAAACAAGCTTGAATGTGTATCTCTTGGGTTTCTAATCTAAGATGAAAACCTTCGTGGTATAGCCTAGAATTATTGGTGGCCATTCTTAAGATCCAGAAAGTCTAAACCTTGTCTGTGGTATTTCGAGTAGGATCTGGGATGGGATGACTGTGACGAGCTTCAAACTCGCGAGTGTTGGGCATAGTGACAGACGTAAAAGTATCAATGGATCCTATTCCAACATGATCGAGAACCAACAGCTGATTAGCCGTGCGGTGACAGTGCATTTAGACCATTTTCACTGAGAGGACGGGAGGTAGCCATTGACAACGGTGATACCCAACATACAGCTTGCCATGGAAAGGAGTATGAATGATTGGATGAAGACAATAGGAAAGCAGAAGTTCAGGAGGAGCAAAGCATATTCATACGCTTATCCAAAATTCTCACCAATGAATTACATAAGTATCTCTATCTTATTTTATATTTTATTCATCTTTTAATTATCAATTCTCCATAACCATTTGAATCCGCCTGACAGAGATTTACAAGATGACCATAGCTTGCTTCAAGCCGACAATCTCCATAGGATCGACCCTTAGTCACGTAAGGTTTATTACTTGGACGACCCAGTGCACTTGCTGGTTAGTTGTGCGGAGTTATGACAAAGAGTTGAGATTACATTCATGCGTACCAAGTTGTTGGCGCCATTTTAGAGATCACAATTTCGTGCACCACATCCTCACCCCAAATGTTCATGCAAATGACTTTGAGTTGAAGCCTTAACTAATCACTTTGGTGCAGAACAATTGTGCTTATGGAGGTGGCCCTCTTGAAGACCCCAACCAACATTTGTCTGTTTTCTTGAGGATTTGTGAAACTGTCAAGACAAATGGGGTACATCATAACATTTACAAGTTACTTCTATTCCCATTTTCTTTGAGGGACAATACTACTCAATGGTTGGAAACCTTCCCCAAGGAGAGCATCAACAATTGGGATGATTTGGTGAGCAAATTCCTAGCCAAGTTTTACCCACCTCAGAGGATCATTAAGCTGAAAACAGAGGTGCAAACCTTCATACAAAAGGAGGGAGAATCACTCTATGAGGCATGGGAACGATATACTACAAGAAAAACACCCATTCAGGTACACTTGAAAAGTGTAGCCAAAAACGAAAAAAATGATGCCTTAGGAAAAGGCTACGCTTTTTAGGCTTCAGAGACACTTTTGTAGGCGATGCCTACACTAGTGTTGCCTATTCTCAAAGGCTACGCTTTTCTGTATCAAAGGCTATGCTTCTGGCCTTTGAGAATAGGGTACGCTTTTTAAATGATGCTGTTCAGGACCTAAGGCTACGCTTTTCAATACTAATGGTTAACATAATTCTAAAGAATAGGCTACACTTTTCAGGGCTACTACATCACTTCATAAATGTAGCAAAGAGTATACGTATAGCTACTCTATATAAGTGTAGTCTTTTGTCCCTCATTTTTTTTAAAAAATTTTTGTTTATATATATATATATATAAGAAATGTCTAACAATTTTTTTATCTAAAATCTAATATTTGAGAATATAATTATATATATAATCCTGTAGTTTTAATTAAATTAGTTAATTATTATAAAATAAAAATGAATACATATATAATAATACCATACAATAATCTTTAAATAATAAATTTCCATCTTTCTCAATAAACCATACACTTTTCAATTTCCATCTTTCTCAATAAACCATCATGATAAGCATATCAATCTTCACTCGCATCTTTAGAATTATCCTGCATAATTATATAGAAAAATAATTATAATTTGAAAAAAGTACAACAAGAAAAAAGTAATTAACATATTAATAACACATACAATATCTGAGCGGCATAAGATAATTAAAACTACTCTTCTTTTCATATCACCAAAACATAAAATAAGAAACAAAGCACATTCAACATGAATCTAATAATCCCCTTTGATAATGCCATAAAAAAAATTTTAGATTACATGGACTTAAATCTAACTCAGCATATTCAACATATTTTTCATTTTTTTAGTAACACCTACCCACCAACATTACAAACGGCAACAATTTTATGACTCACCAACCATATACATGCATATATTACATAAAGACACCTTATATTACTAAGTATCTATATCCTTTATATATATCATTTGATTCATGAACTCCACAATTCTCCACCTACTAGCTTTATTTAAAGAAATCTACTCCCATGGTCGGAACCATTTATCCTCCTTGTATACCACTTTGATATGTTGAAAAATATAGATTTTATTCTTTGTTTTGTTTCTCAAAAATTGTAATTCCCAAGTAATGCCATTTTTTCCTTCAATCCATTTAACAATATTTTTATAATTAATTATCATTTGCTATGGCACTAACTCTTTCTAACAAAAATTGAATTGCATCTTCTCATTTTTGGAGTATAACCTCTCCAGTCATGTTTGCTCTTGTAACATCACCCCTATAGTTTTTGTGGGGTCAAGAGAGAATGAAAAAAAAGAATGCAGTGGGTTAATTGAGAGATAATTAGCACACTAAAAGTTTAAGGTGAATTGAACTTTGATTTAAAAGTGTTTAATAAGACCCTCTTTAAAAAACAAAACTAGAGATTGTAAACTAAGTAGCACTCACTTTATTTGAAGTATACCAAAGTAAGTATTTTAGGTATTGTACATTTCTAAAGGCTGACATTGGAATAGGAGACTGGAGGAGTTTGCTAGAAGGTAAGAAAACAATCAAGTCAAGTCAAAACATACAACACTCTTGGATCAAACAATTTAACCACATCAAAAATCATTGTCGCAAAGCCCAAATCAAAAAATTATCTAGATTTTAGTAATAATGAAAATACCAAATAATTCAACTTTTTAATCACAATTTGGCACAAACTATTCTTCAGATTCCAGACTCTATCTCGGATGAAGAAGACATACTTACTAGCTTAGAACTTGCAAAATTCAATCTTTTTGGCATATCCATGGGCTTTTCAGCCCTTGTATCTCTCATTAGAGCAATTAAAAAATCATACTATGCTTGAATAAATAATTAAATAAACCATACTATGCTTTAATAAATAATTAAATAAACCAAAGTCTTTTGCTTTAAAATAACAATCATATTCAGGGGATACTATAAGTCACCATAAAGGACATAACTAAAAAACAGACTAACACAACTTCATACTAAATGGGAACTAAAATCAGAAGTAATTCTCTAAACATTTTACTAGAAACTCGCTGAAGCAAAATAAATTAAGGAAAACAAAGAATTTATAGTACATAAATAATAAGTTAAATTGCAACTTCATAGCTAATAAAGCAATCAAGGTGGAGCTACACATGAATTAATAGAATAATAATAAAGTGAAAAGAAAAAGTATGCATTGTACCTTATCGTGGGCGTCAGGAAAGAGGTCAATTAGGGAGTACACAAATGGCAGAGGATTGTGTGTGTAAGGCCCAAATGAAGGTGAAAAAGTAATTAATAATGGCATCCAGAGACGAGAAATTAAAGAAGGTGAAACTACTTGATGGGATATTCATCAAGCTTATTTGAATGGCATTACCTAGCATTCTAAATTCAATAACCTATTGACTATTGTAGCTCAAATCTGGAACAAGCAAATGATCAAACAGTTGGATTAAAAAAGTTTTAATTTGTATAGTATCTATTCTCAAGCAATCTGATAACAGCCCAAAATTCAAATCCAAAGCATGAATCTCATGAGGAAAAAAGAAGAAGAATCCAAAGTAGAAAAAATCAACAAGTTTTGAAGCAATGCACAAAGCAAATAGAGTCCATACTCTGGTTTTTTCTTCAGAACACCAACTATAACATAGTATAATTTCTCAAGTGATAAAATATTCTAAAGAGTTGAAGTCACAATTCATAAACTATATGAGATATTCATTAAGATTATTTGAATGGCATTACTTAGCATTCTAAATTCAATAACCTATTGACTATTGTAGCTCAAATCAGGAACAAGCAAATAATCAAACAGTTGGAATAAAAAAATTAAATTCGCATAGTATCTATGCTAATTAAATCTGACCACAGCTCAAAATTTAAATCCAAACCATGAATCTCGCAAGGAAAAAAGAAGAAGAATTCAAATCAGAAAAAACCAACAAGTTTTGAAACCAACTTGGATGCATCTAATCACTTCCTAGGAAGTCAACAACGTATGTTAAAAAATTCTAAACTGAATCCACCAAATTGTTCAAGAAATGGTAATTGTAGATACGGATGCAAGTTAGATTTAGAATTCAATTATGTAATCTACGAAATTCGCATGATTAAATTTTTCTGAAAAACTCTATTTCACTCTCTACTTTTTAACTGCTTCAGCTCATCAATTTGCTTCAGCACAAAACATCTACATTCAAATATTCCATTAGAAAAAATATATAATAAAAAAACACAAAATCGGCCACTAGATGTCTGAATAAGTTCGTTTGATCAAGAAAAAAAACAATAAAGTCAAATGAATTTTCAAAGTAACAACAATCCCAATCAGCAAGTAAAATAAATAAAATGATACAAATTTAAGTTTTAATCATTTTTCAAGCCGTTAAATGATCCAAAAATGAAATGGGCGATAAAGTTGATCTCAGAAAAATATGAACTGAATCGAAATGTAGCAGAAAAATTGCAAGCTAAGACAATAGAAGA
This sequence comes from Arachis hypogaea, assembly GCF_003086295.3. Taxonomy (NCBI): domain Eukaryota; kingdom Viridiplantae; phylum Streptophyta; class Magnoliopsida; order Fabales; family Fabaceae; genus Arachis; species Arachis hypogaea. The sequence goes on from NC_092050.1 coordinate 54,634,662, forward strand.
ACGGACCTAGGGTTTGTGGTGAACGAACATACAAGAATGAGTTCTCCTACGCCGCAGTTCATCAATTCATGAGTTCACAGATTATTGTACCAAACCCCTAAAGTGAAACCCTAAAATCGGAAATCTACTCTCTCAAATTTCAGAAACTAAATAAAGTTGGATGCATACCTTCTCGACGATGGTGACCGAATGAAGAGAGCAGCGTCGTCCTGATGTGAGCACACAGAGAAGAGAAGCGCCGGTATGGTGAAGACAAGTGACGGCGTCGTGAATGGTGAAGATGAGTGAGTGTAGAGTCTTCCTAGAGTGGTGACGCTGTGAGTGGTGAGTGGTGATGGCAGAGTCTTCCTAGAGTGGTGAGTGCAGAGTCTTCTCTGTTTTGGGGCGATAAGGGGCGCGAAGAAGAAGGGAAAAGCAGCTAACAAGGGTGAGGGTTACGCGTTAGTTTCATCTGATTTGGATGTATGTGTTTAACTTGTATATTAATTTTTTTATGGGGTTTAATTTTTATATTATTATTTACTGTAAATTGAAAAAAAAATTTACTAAGTGTTGGACATTTGACTTAAGATACATTAGGCAACATTTTTAAAGCGCACCTGAAACATGGAAAATAAGTTACCCTTCAAAAGCGCACTCTTTGGTGTAAAAAGTGAACCCATAGCTTTTAAGATAAGACTACGCTTTATAAGTGATATTTATAATATCTAAGGAGACACCTTTCAAGTGATGCCACAAATGTGTTTCTTATTTATACCCATGCTTTTCAAATATAGTCTAAAAAAGTGTGGCTAAATGAGTATTTTTCTTGTAGTATGTCCCTGATAAGGAAATGTACACCTTATAAAGGATTGACCCTGAAATCAAGAAAAGCATTAGATTACTCCTCTAGAGGTTCACTTCAGATGATGAAAACTGCCCAAGAAGCACAAGATGTCATTGATATGGTGGCCAACAATCAATATTTTTACTCATTTGAGAGGCACCATGACACAAATCCAACGAGGGGAGCAATGGAACTTGAAGGAGTAAGTGCAATTCTGACTCAAAACAAGGATATGCATCAACAACTTCAGCAACAAATGGAGGTGATTACCAAGAGAATTGATGGACTGCAACTTGCTGCAGTGAATACACAAAGCCAATCTCAAATCTCACATGGATGGAATCGATCTGAAGGAGGTATTGGGACACTCAACTATGAGCAACAAAGGCCTGAACAGATACAATACATGAACAACACCTCAAGTTCATGCCAACATGACTTCTATTGTGATGCACACAATCCATCCTGGAGAACTCATTCAAACTTAAGGTGGGGTGAGCATCAGAATCAAGGACAAAGGGACTTCAACTCCTATAGTTTTGGCAACACAAACAAACACAATCAATCCCCTACTAACAACAACCACTGCACACAACCACAAGACACACATACACAACCTCATCACACTTCACAAACCCCCCAAAACAACTCCTCCAATTTTTCAAACAATTTCCACCAACAACCATCACAACCCACACAGCCCCATCCAGAATCTCGAAGGATCTCCAACTTAGAAATGTTGAAGGAAAAACTCATCAAAACTCAAGAGATGGCCAGACAGGATCAAAAAATTGCTGAGATGGGTGAGAAGCAAGCAAAAGCCTTCTCTTGTGCCACTGAAGGCCCAAGAGACAAAGGAAAAGCTACAAAATGGGAGGAGTGCAAAGCAATCATAGCAGGAAGTGAGAAGACTATGGATAAGGAAGCTATCATTCAAAGAGAACACCACAGAGAAGCTCCAGAAGAAGAAACAGAGGAGAGAAGTAAAGAGGATAAGAAGACCAAGAATGCACAAAGCTTAGAAGGAAATAAGAGCATCATTGAGCCACAGCTGCAAGAGAAGAAGGAAGGGGTGAATCCATATGTCCCCAAACTTCCATACCCTCAAAGGTTTAAGAAAGAAAATGAGGATAAGCAATACTCAAAATTCCTGGACATATTCAAAACACTCAGCATCAATATTCCTTTCTTAGAAGCACCTGAACAGATGCCATTATATGCCAAATTTATGAAAGAAGTGCTAACAAAGAAAAGATCCTTAAAAGAATGACAAACTGTTGAGATGACAATGGAGTGTAGCGCTATCCTCCAAAGAGGTTTACTAGAGAACAAAGATTATCCTGGAAGGTTTTATATACCTTGTACCATAGGAAACATAGCTATTGAGAAATCATCCTATGACCTTGGTGCAAGCATAAACCTGATGCCTCTATCTCTTATGAGGAAACTTCAAATTCTTGAGCTGAAACCCACTCGAATAGCTCTCCAAATGGCGGACAAATCAATTAAGCAAGCACTGGAATTTGTGGAGAATGTGCTGGTAAATGTGGGAAAATTCTTTCTCCCTGCTGACTTTGTTATCTTAGATATGGAAGAGGACCCTAACACTCCCATCATCCTGGGGAGGCCTTTCCTAGCTACGGGCAGAGCATTGATAGATTTTGAAAAAGGGAAATTATTGCTAAGAGTGCATGATGACCACCTAGCATTTCATGTCTTCAAGACTTTACTTGAGCCCACTCAAGAAGAATAATGTAAGAAGGATAAGGCCAGAGATCATAGCTCAAAGGAGACAATTAAAGAGTCGACTCCAAGGTGTCTAAACCCATGCTTTAAAGAAGTAGAGATGGTGCAATAGACCAAAGAAGTAAAGGAGGAACTAGATCTAAAACCCCCAGATAAAGAACCATCAAGGCATGAATCATATTTTGAGAAAAAATAGAAGAAGAGGCCAAGAGGATGGAGAAACAAGAAAATCCCCACTGAAGGCTTCTCACCAGGGGATAAAGTGATGTTAAACACCCAACCAATGAAGGTGTCTCCACAATTGTCTGAGTTCTATACTGTGAACTGGATCCTTTCACTTGAACACCTAGAGATCATCAAAGAGGAGACTGGAAGGAAGTTCACAGTAAGAGTAGAAAAGCTAAGGCACTATGATTTTCAACCTCCATGATCAAGGGACAAGATGTCAAGCTAGTGACATTAAAAGAGCGCTTGTTGAGAGGCAACCCAACCAGAGGTAGTTTTCTTTCCCTAAACTATTTCAATAAAAAGGTTAAGTGGACTTATCTGTATTGCAAGGAGCTAAGTTTGGTGTTGCATACCAAAATAATTTAAGGGTGAATGTAGGATGCTAAGTTTGGTTTTCCACCAAAAATTTCATTAAGAACACATTGCACCCTCAGCATGATTAATATCAGCTCCAAACAATCAGAGAAATCACTTAACAATTGTCATGTTTCTAGTTTTCAGTTTGTTTTCTAGTTCATAGTTTATTTTCTGAATAAAGAGTACTTAATGTTTCATGCATGTATTTATTCTGCTACACATAGAAGTAAGTAAGGAACTAAGTTTGGTGTTCCCACACCAACTTAAGATTAGAGAATCACAAGCATACATACATGCTAACTGTTTCTCAAGTGCATGGGGAACAAGCAACTTTCAATATCTCTTGTAGGAAGTCATTCAATCTCTTGGAGGAAAAGATACATCATCATAGACAAAGTGAGGATATGGAACCCAACAATAATGATAACACAGAGGAAATAAAAGGATTCCAAGAGGTTGTATTGTTCTCTGACTGACTTTAGCCTAAACATGCTAATTGAAAGTGCAAATGTCCCCTGTTGATTAGTGTCTTCTTAGATTTATTTACTATTTGTTAGTTTGTTTGTTTTCATGCTGTTATAGCTTGCTAGTTTAAGTGCTTGATTCACTTTCATCTTACTTGAATTATAAGCTTTGTTTCTCATGCTTGAATAAAAGAAAAATAACTGTGAAATAGAGAAAGAGTAAAAGTCTGGTATGATATGAGATAGAATAAGGTTATGTGGTGGTATGTGCTGGTTCATTAGTTGATTTATAAATAATGCTGAATGTTGGCATGACTTTGTGATATGAACTTGAGTTACATTTCATGAGACTTGACAAATGAAAAAGGTCCAAAATAAAAGAAAGAAAATGCAAGAGAAAGAAGAAAAAAGAAATAAACAAAGCTAGGCACCAATGGCTGGAAATTTGGATAAATGCCTGTGATGCTCTTGTACAAAGATAAGCTTGGATAACTAGGTTCTAAGGGGTGCTTCATCACTCGGCAACTTAGGTTAACTAACCCGGGATTGCCAACTGAAAGTCCACCATTAGTAGCTACTTTGAGTCAAAGCATTTAGTGACCCAAAGAGGTGTTGGGCATCAATTTCCAAAGGACAAAACAAAGCTAAATGCCTGTGATGTGTGTGTGATAAAGAGAGGTTTGAGCAAGTAAGCCCATAGGGGTGTTTCAACACCTAGAATCTTGAACCAACTTGGGTGGGAATGCTGGCTGAAAGCTTACTCTAAAAAACTGCTTTATCACATAACATTAAGCCTCACCTAAGCAATAAATCTCAATCAAAAGAAAGAGAACAAGAAAAACTAAGGACCAAGTAATAACAAGTCTCATTTTTTTGTGTAATTCAAGTATGGATCCAAAGGAGTGTTGATGTCTCATCCACAGAATAAAAATCTCTAAGATACCATGCATGAAAACCCCATTAACCAGTATTGAATGTTTTGCAAATAAAGACTTATACTCTTCTCTATCTTCATTCATTCTTGTTCTGTTTTGCTGCTTGTTTGGGGACAAGCAAGATTTAAGTTTGGTGTTGTGATGACAAGTTATCTTAGGCTAGTTTCACAAGCCTATTTCATTAGTTTTCACTTGGTTTTAATGCATTTTTAGGCAATAAGTAAGTGTTTGAGTGAGAATTTCTTGCAAGATTTAGTTGATAATATGAATGATGCAAGAGTTGATGATTATGCCAATAGTTTGATGTATTTGTTTGGTTGATGATAGGTGAAAAGATGAAGGTGAAGGAGCAATAAAAGCACTAGAAGAAGGATCACAACCCCAAGGTGGCAAAAGAGTGGAAACAGACTCAAGGAGGAGCAAAGAGGATTTGTGACCCTAACCTCTTTACACTCCAACAAGAATAACTCGAGCTACAAAACTCCATATGAGGTGATTCAAGTGGCATTGGAAATTAAAAACCTAGAGATTTCCAAGCATATATGGCACTGCTTGCGGGACACTAAATCCGAGGGAGAAAACTTACCCCGAGAGTGCAAAGATGAACATAGTATCAACCTGCAGTAAGGCCAGCTGACCTCTTCACCTTCCATGGAGCATAACTTGAGCTGTAGAGCTTGGAATGATGCGCTCTCAATTGCATTAGAAAGTAGACATCCAGAGCTTTCCAATGATATATAATAGTATGGGGTGAATATCATGTTTGGGCCTCAGAGGCTGGCGCTAAACCTTGGCCTCCAAACCGCTAGCGTTCACTAAAGTGAACGTAGCGTTCACTAAACTGAACGTTTTCGGCCTTCCAAATAGCACGACCATGCCTTCTTCGAAGGGCCATAACTTGAGTTACAGATGTCCAATTGATACGCTTCTAGTTGCGTTGGAAAGCTGACATTCAGAGCTTTCAAACGATATACAGAAATCTATATCTGGCATGAAATTGAAGTACAAGTGATAGACATCTTTAAGGCCTAAGAACTACACTAAGTAAAGCTCAACCAAGGGTAGCGTCCAAGAATTCAAACGCTATGTTCACTCTTGGAAACTTTTTTGTGCCTCTCAATCAAGGGAAGCTGCGCTCAAAGAAAACAAGGGGTAACGTTTGGAAATTAAAACGTAGCGTTCACAAAACCAAACGTAGCGCTCCACTAGAGCTAGCACCCCTGATCCATTTTCAACGAAATGCCATCCGGATCCATTGCTTCTTCAAATCCAAAATCAAAAGGCCCATTCCAAGATCTGAAGATCAAAATAGAAAGTGTATAAATACGATCAAATTCAATGTGTAAAGGACCTTTAGCTCATTTTAGTTTTCTCACTTTTAATTTTCATTTGTTTTAAATTTGGGATTTGGGGATTAGATCTAGTTTGCTTTCTGTTTTCATTTTCTTTCTTCTGTAAGTTCTACTTTCTATTTTTGTGTTTTGAATTGAGATTGGAGAGCTCCATTAATTCTAAATCTGAGAATCATCTTCTACTCTTCCTCTCAATAGTTCTGAGAATTGGATCTAAATCTTCTTTTCTGTTTTCATTTTCATTTCTTCTGCAATTTATTTTCTGTTTGTTCAAGATAGCAATTGAGATCGAGATCTGCTTTCTGATCTTGTTGCTCTTCTGAAATTTTCAATTTCTCTTTTAAGATTTCATAATTGAGTTAAGTTTTCTTGCTGTTTGCTTCTTCAAGCAATTTTACATTTCTGTTTAGCTGCTGAGCTGAATCTCTTCATCTAAGAGCTCTCTGATTCACTTTAGCTTGCATTTTCTTGTTCAATTCTGAATCCCAGTATCCAATTCCTTTTACTCTTCAAGAAATTTACATTTCTCAGCAATTTAGATTCAGCAATTTACATTTCTTGCACTTTAAGTTTCTACAATTTACTTTTCTTGCAATTTAAGTTTCAGCTCTTTTACTTTCTCGCACTTTAAGTTTCTGCAATTTATCTCTTCTACACTTTACTTTTGTGCACAATTTACTTTCTGCACTTTTATTTTCATGCAATTTTACTTCTGTTCATCAAAATCACTCAAATCATCAAATATTCGCTTAACTAAATTTATCACCTAACTAAAATTGCTCAATCCTTCAATCCCTGCGGGATCGACCTCACTCTTGTGAGTTATTACTACATGATGCGACCACGTACATTTGCCGGTAAGTTTGTGTGGAATCGTTTTTCCCTCATCAGACTACAGCACCCACAACCGCCAGACGGTGGAGCTTCTCAAAGTTAACCACCCCGGTTTGAATTTTTGGCACAGAGGACCGTGCAACCATTTAAGTGTGGGGGAGGATCTACGATTTTTTGGGTGTAAAATTCTCTTCTAAAAACTCGTTACTTAGTTTACTTAAGTTTTTATCATGCTTTTATAGATATTTACAGTACTTTATTTTATGCCGCGTACTAGTATTTTGGTAGTTATATATATTTTACTTGTTATATAGTATAGATTTTGGTTGTTATTGGATGATGTGAATAGTATATGCCTAGCTCAATTTTGATCCTAATTGTTCATGTTAGTTTTTGGTTGTTGAAAATTAGGAAAAAAACTAGGAATTTTTGAAAAATTGCATCCATCACAACGTACATACATAGATATAGGAAATAATTTTGGTGAGAAACAACAAAAATTTTCAAGAATTTTTTGTCGAGGACATTCTATTGAATTGATTTGAAAAATTGCTTTTAAAACTTGCTTGAATGATTTTTATGGAACATAGAAGAGGAAAGAACAAAATACCTTGTGAGATTTGAGCCTATAATGAGTGGTTATAATTTATAACCACAAATTTTTGTTCATATTGTGATTTTATCTCTTCTATGATTGTAATCTTAGTTTTTCTTGTTTCTTTATTTCCGATAATTGATGTTTAAATGCATTGAGCATGATTGAAGCCATCTTTGAATTAAACTCACTAACCCATATAGACCTACCCTTGCATTTACCTTTGTTAACCCCTTTGAGCCTTAATTGACCCCATTGTTTGTAATATCACCACATTACAACTTTAAGCAAAAAACCATAATTTACCTTCAATTGTATCCTTGATTAGCTTAGGTTGAGGAGTGTGTTTTATTCAAGTATGGGGGAATTTTGGGAAACATTGGTAGTGAATGAAAAAGTTTGTTTTGGGTATGCATTGAAAGAAAAATTTTGGAAAATGAGTGCATTCATGTATGAACTATTAAACCATATGCGTTTGTCTTGAAAAAAAAAAGGGAGACAAAAGTTACCCCAAAGAGAAAAGAAACAAATAAGGAATGCATATGTGATGTAAATGAAAGAGCATACATGAATGTGTGGAAAAAGTGAGAATAGGAAGGTTAGGATTGCATGTTTTTGTTATTGGATTGATAAAGGTTTAGTTGGATACCTAAACTAATCAAGGATTCAATTGAATTAGTCCACTTAGCCATATCTATGCCACCTTAACCCTAGCCCCATTTCAACCTGATGAACGGATTTTTGCTAGTAAAGAATTCACAATAAATTCTCGTTGCAAGTATAGTTTCTAAACCAACAATAATCCTTTGATACAAAAAATTGTTTGTCACAAGTAACAAATCCAAATAAAAATAATAACCGAAGTATTTAAACCTCGGGTCATTTCTCAAGGAATTGCAGGGAAGTGTAGTTTATTATTGGTTATGAAAAAGTATCTTTTTGGGTTTTTGAAAGGTGGAACAAGGAATGTAAATGACAAGAAATTAAATTAATAGCTAAGAAACCTCTTGGCAAGGCATGAGAATTAGAAGTCCTATCCTAGCTATCCTTATCAATTGTGACATCAATTGTCCATTGCTCCCACTTAGTTAACCTCCAACTATGAAGGAAAGCCAAGTGGATGAATCAATTTGATTCCTCGAGTCCTAGTTAACTCCCAAGAAAAGACTAGACTTGGTGGAATTCAAGTCAATTAGCAACTTTCAATTATCAATCAACAAAGGAGTTTGATAACTCAAGAGTCTCCAATTACTCAACCAAAGCCAAAAGTGCAAAAATCTAATTTAAAACCCTCCCAAGCATTCTATCAAACACTTGGAGGGCATAACATAAAAGCATAGAAAACTAGCAAGGAATATTAAATCTAAATAACCAATTGCAAACATCAATAATAATAAACGAAAAAAGTAGCAACAAATATGAAATACCTCAAATTGCATTAAATAAGAAATTCAATCTAACATGAAGAGTTCATAAACTAAAGTGGCAACATAAAGTAATCAATAGGGGAATAAATAAACTATGAAGCTAGAACAATTAAAAGTAGAAGAGGAACTAAATTAAACTAAGGTAGAAATCTAAAATTGAGAAGAACTAAAAGAAACCCTAAAACCTAGAGAGAGGAGAGAGCCTCTTTCTCTAGAAAACTACATCTAAAACCTAAAATTATGTGAATGAATGTTGTATGATGAATGAATGGATGGATGGGTTGATTCCTCCACTCTGCAGCTTCTATTCTGTGTTCTCGGGCTTGGAATTGGGCCAAAAAGGAGCCCAGAAATTGCCCCCAGCACTTTTTGTAATTTCTGCATGTGGCGCATGTCACGCATACATGTCAGTCACGCGTACGCATCAGGTACGCATACGCGTCGCTATGAAAATCTCCAAATCATGCGCACATGTGAGCCATGCGTGCACGTCGATTCTCGCTGGTCATCTCCTTATTATCTTGTGTTCCTTCCATTTTTGCAAGCTTCCTTCCCATCCTCTAAGCCATTCCTACCCTATAAAGCCTAAAAACACTTAACACACAGATCACGGCATCGAATGGTATAAAGGGGAATTAAAATACACAATTTAAAGGCTTAGGAAGCAAGTTTTCAACCATAGAACTAAATTGGGAAGGAATTGTAAAATCATGCAAATTGTATGAATAAGTGTGCAAAGACTTGACAAAAAACCACTCAATTGAGCACAAGATAAACCATAAAATAGTGGTTTATCAATCTCTCCACACTTAAACATTATCATGTCCTCATGCTAAGCTTAAGAGAAGCTAAAGAGTGAAGAGGAATGGTAGAAAGTATGAAATGCAACCTATCTATATAAATGCAACTACATGCAAAAGTGTTTTTACCTACTTGGTTAAAAGTAAACAAATTTTCCAAGACAAATATAAACTGGATTCCACTAATTCAAATCACAAAATAAAAGACAAGTAAACTTATAAGAGGATGGCTTATGAAAGTAGGGAACATAGAATCGAGCATTGAACCCTCACTGGAAGTGTATATGCACTCTAATCTCTCAGGTGTCTAGGGTGAAACACTCTACTATTCTCTAGTCATGCTTTCTAAAACTTTGTTCTTCATCTAACCAATCAACAAATATTTAATGCACAAATGGAAATATCATGAGGTCTTTTCAAGGTTGTAATGGGGCTAAGGTAAGGGTGAGGATATATGTATGGCCAAGTGAGCTATAATATGAATCTTTGACTAACCTAAGCTCTCACCTAACACACACACACATTCTATATATATGAAATCATTGCTAGCTACCCATAATCTCACTTTTGTATGTTTCACATACTCATGTATCAAATTTTCTTTAGTTTCACCACATATGCATTGATCTTTTATTAAACTTAACATCGGGGTAGTTTTGTCCCCTATTTATTTATTTATTTATGCTGTAAAATATTTTTTTTTCTTTTTTCTTTTTTTCTCTTTTTTTTAAAGGTAAAAATAATGAACATGAAAGCAAACATAACATTTCAATGCATATGATTTTTTTGATATCACATGAGTAGGCACCCAAATTCCTAATATTTAAATAAAGTAAAAACACAACATATTCCCCTTAACCCAGGTTTCCCACAATTCCCCACACTTAGTTAACACACTATCTTAAGCTAACCAAAGATTCAAATCAGGTAATTACTTGTTTTTTCGCTTAAGGCTAGTGATGTGGTAATATAAAGAACAAATGGGATTAAAAGGCTCAAAGTGGCAAACAAAGGTAATTGAAATGGTAGGCTATTTGGGATAAGTGAGCTAATAACAAATGATAGCCTCAATCATATGTATGTATGCAAATACACAAAACAATGGACATATAGAATGGAACAAAGCAAAAATTACAATGATAGAGAAGAAAACACAGAAGAATAAAATATTATGGTTAAATAATGTAACCATATAATTAAGCTTAAATCTCACAGGTTATGTGTTCTTAGCTATAAACCATGTTCCAAACTATAATCTTCACACAAGTTCAACAGAAATTTTCAATTTAAATTAGTGAGACTCCAACCAAGTAGTGGTAGAAGAACATCCACAAAATCGAACAAACATGCAATCAAACATGCAAATGCAACAACTAATTTAACAAGGAAAATTTAAATATTGGTTTTGAGACAAGAAAGTAACTAACCCACGGAGATCGGTATCGACCTTCCCACACTTAAAGATTGCACCGTCCTCGGTGCATGCTGAGATGTGCAAGTGGACGGGTTGCTCCAACTGATGTTTTTCTCCAAAGGCTGTGCAGATGGACTTGCCGGTTGCTCTATTGAGAAGCTTTCCCTTTCCCTTCTTCGGTGGCCATCCTAAAAGAAGAGGAAAAAGAAGGAAGGTAACCCGGAAACAAAGATAGAAAACAAATAAAATATGGTTGGGTTAATGCCAAATAATGAGAGTCTCAATTACATGGTAGCTACCACATGTACGTGAGAAAATAATAGAAGCAAATGGCATATCAATAGTGAAAAAATTGCAACAATGGGGGAGAGAGAGTGGGTAATAAAAGACAGTATAAGTTCATGTCAATGCAAAAGGGATACATGTATCATAAAAGATAGGCATTGACAGATAAATAATATTACCCAACAATGTAAAATAAGTCACGAAGAATCAAAATAACGCAAGCAGAGATGCAACAGTTGAATAAGAACATTTAACACCAAAAGGAAAATATTAAATTTAGAAAAGAAAATAAAAATATGCACAAAATTAAAATGCAATGAGTGAAGGTATGCGAATGCAATAAGAAAGAATGAGGAATGAAAGAGAATTAGGATTGGGGGAGGGAATAATTGAAATATGGTGGTGTACTGGTTTAATTGTGCATCGCTTGCTACACGTACGCGTGCGGCACGCGTATGCGTGGGTCGCATAAATTAATGGTGATGCGTACGCATCAGGGACGCGTACGTGATGACTTACATCATCTACCCTTCTTTCTTGCATAAAGAGGACCATAAAAGAGCATAAATCTCAATTGATCATTGCAATTCATGCATTAATTGATGAATATTATGGTACATTGCTTTGAGATGATTTGTGCTGAATTTCAGGTGAAAAAGACATCAAAAATGGGAAGAAAGCAACAAAGAAGCTGGGCGTGTGAAACTGGCGTGCCACTTGGAGCAAGCGCCACAAAAATGAACTAGTGTGCCACGTCAGGAGCTGGGTGTGGCACGCCAGTACTAAATTCCAGAGGAAAATTCTCATGCATTCAGAAGGGCGTGGCACGCCAAACCCTGGGTGTGCCACGCTAGTACAAAGTTCCAGAGAAGCAACAATGAAGGACACAAATGGGGCGTGGCACGCCAGGCTGGGTGTGGCACGCCTAACCCATCACCTACTATGGGCGTGCCACTTGAGCCAAGGGGCGTGGCACGCCAGCTCATCACTTCAGAAGGAACCATCACTATGGCGTGCCACTTGGTATCGAAGGTGTGGCACGCCAGCTCCAAGAAGCCACTTAGGCATGCCACTTGAGGAACCAGGCGTGGCACGCCAAGCTTGAGAAGTCCACAAATGTATGGGCGTGCCACTTGAACAGCATGGCGTGGCACGCTAGTACAAAATTCCAGAGAAGGGGTTGAAGGCCATAGAGGTCTGGGCGTGCCACTTGAGGTCGAAGGCGTGGCATGCCAAGCTCTCATTCTCACTTTGGCGTGCCACTTGAGCAACCAGGCGTGGCACGCGAATGCACAAAGAGGACAAAGCAAGGGCTGGGTGTGCCACTTGGTATCAAAGGCGTGGCACGCCTGCCCAAGAATCTCACTATGGCGTGCCACTCGAGTGCTGGGCGTGGCACGCCAGCTGATGGAACCAAGGCAAGATCAAGGGCATTGCACGCCAACTTCTAGGCGTGGCATGCTGGTACAAGTTTCCAGAGAAGATGAAAGAGGCCAAATACATGGGCGTGCCACTTGGTGTCGAAGGCATGGCACGCCATCCACTATTCCTCACTTGGGCATGCTACTTGAACCCCCAGGCGTGGCATGCCATTGTCATTCATAAAGCGAAAGCCATTGGTGCGTGCCACTTGAGTTCGTGGCGTGGCACGCCAAACAGAAGGATCGTTTGCCTCCAAAGGGCGTGGCACGCCAGACCTTGGGCGTGCCACGCTAGTTCAACTTTCCAGAGAGCTTGATCAAGTGTGCAACAAGGGCGTGGCACGCCAGACCCTGGGCGTGCCACGCTAGTTCAAATCTCCAGAGGCAAGAAGAACAGTAAAAAGGCTAGGGCGTGCCACTTAAGCTCGAAGGTGTGGCACGCCATGCTACATGGGCATTAAAAGACGCTGGGCGTGCTACTTGAGCTCGAGGGCGTGGCACACCAGGGATGTTATTGAAGAAGGGCATGCCACTTGAGGGACTCGGCGTGGCATGCCAAGCCAGAATTGGAAGAGCACGTGACATGCCACTAAAGCGCCAGCCACACGCTAGCTGGGAAGTCACTCTTATTGAGTTTCTTTTCCCTCCAAATTGTAATTTTCCTTTTTTACTTTTGTAATTATTTTATTTTAAGAGCTAGGAGTAGTATAAATACCCCCAAGAAGTACTGAGAGGGGGTTAAGCAGTTAGAGAGACTAGTTTTGGATCCACTTTTACACTACATCATCTTCTTTACTTTTGAGTACTTTTCTTTGAGCTATGAGTAGCTAAATTCTCTCTCATTGAGAGAGGGAGCTTGATAAACCCCGATTTTGTGGTTTATCTTGTGCTTATTTTGGAGGATTTTATCACCTTTTCTCACATTTATTCAATTGAAATAGCATGGTTTTGCAATTCTCCCTTGATTTGCGCTTAAATGTGAAAACATGTTTTTTAGACCCTAAAATTGGTGATTTTAATTCACTTTAATTCCATTCGATGCCTTGATGTATTTGTTGAGTCATTTCAGGTTCATAAGGCAAGTATTGGATGGAAGAAGTGAGGAGAAAAGCATGCAAAGTGGGAGAACTCATGAAGAAATGAAGAAACTGCAAAGCTGTCAAGCCTGACCTCTTCGCACTCAATCAACCATAACTTGAGCTACAGAGTTCCAAATGAGGCGGTTCTAGTTGCATTGGTAAGCTAACATCTGGAACCGCCTCATTTGGACCTCTGTAGCTCAAGTTATGGTCGTTTAAGTGTGAAGAGGTCAGGCTTGACAGCTTAACGGTTCCTTCATTTCTTCATGAGTTCTCCCACCTCGCATGCTTTTCTCCTCACTTTTTCCATCCAATACTTGCCTTATGAACCTGAAATCACTCAACAAACATATCAAGGCGTCGAATGGAATTAAAGTGAGTTAAAATCCCCAATTTTAGGGCCTAAAAAGCATGTTTTCACATTTAAGCACAAATCAAGGGAGAATTGCAAAACCATGCTAATTTATTGAATAAATGTGAGAAAAGGTGATAAAATCCCCCAAATTAAGCACAAGATAAACCACAAAATCGGGGTTTATCAGAGCTCTATTGTACTTAATGGATTGATGATAGTGAAATTCTTCTTCTCTTCATCTCCTCTTTGATTTTCTAGAAGGATTTTTGTTTCTAATGCTTAGTGTTCAATTATCTTGGAAAGGAGATTGAATGCAAAATGGGTTTCATGGGAACCTTTGGAAAGGAAACATGAAACCATGCTTGAAATCCCTTATCACACTTGAGTAGGATCTAGGTTTTGGTGTTTGGATATGGTGACATATAATCCTCCCTCTACTTGGACCTATGATGATGTGTGGTATAATTAGGGACCAAGCATATCTCTCTTCATGAACAATTAGACCAAGGAATTGGCTATTGATCAAGATCTGAGAGATTGAGTCACCAAGGGATTGGGTCTCAATCAATCATGATTGCCAAGAGGTCAATGAGTTGCATGATTGAAGAGGATATAAGCTGAAATTGATCCAAAGAGACAACATCTCCTGATCTCAATGAATTTCCCCATTCTTGTCTACAACTTTCTTTATAGCTTGCTTTTACATTCTGCAATTCCCCATTCCCATTTACAATTAAGTCATTTATGATTCTGCACTTTACATTCTGCCATTTCTATTTCTGCACTTTATTGCTTTCCTTTACATTTTTGCCATTGACATTTCTGCCAATTACAATTCTGTAATCATAATCTATCTGTTCTGCTAAACTAATTATCAATTGATTAAAACTGCTCAAATTTGCCAATCTCTGTGGATACGATCCCACTCCTCTGTGGGTTATTACTTGACGATAATTTTGGTGCGCTTGCCAAAAGAACTGATTCACCATTTTTTGAATGGGGTGTGAATTGGACTCAACAAGTTTTATGGCGCCGTTGCTGGGGATTGGCTTAAATTTGATAGTGATTAAATTGATTGGAGAGATAGATTAAGCAATTTAATTTCCTTGTTATTTTATTTTTTAGTCCTTTTTATTTTTCTTTCATCTCTGCTCTGATTTCTATTTCTTTTTTCCTTGATTAATTTAGTTATCCATTATCCATATTTCCACTCTTCTAACTGTTTGATTAATTGCATCAACAAAGTTAACCACTAATCTTAACAAGACTTTCTTTCACTTCACTTGTTCTCTGCTGGTTATTCGCTAAGTGTATGACAGGTAGAAGAGGAGAGACTGTATCTCCCTTTGATAGTGAACCTGAGAGGACCTTCCTTAGATTAAGAAAGGAAGCCAGAGGCAAAGGCATAGTTGGAGAAGAAGAAGTGGAGGAAGATCTAGAAACCATCATGGAAGAAGAAGCACATAACCATGTTGGAGAGGAAATTGGCAAATATGTTGGGCAAGAAAGGAGAGTCTTAGGCTCCTATATCAACCCAAATCCTGGAAATTATGGCAACAGCATCCTAAAGACAACAATTCATGCTAACAACTTTGAGTTGAAACCTCAACTCATCACCCTTGTCCAGAATAATTGCTCATATGGAGGAAGTGCCCAAGAAGACCCAAATCAACATCTCAACACATTCCTAAGGATATGTGATACTATAAAGTCCAATGGGGTACACGCTGACATCTACAAGCTACTCTTGTTCCCTTTCTCACTCAGAGATACGGCGGAAAAGTGGTTGGAATCATTTCCCAAGGATAGCCTAACAACATGGGAGGATGTTGTAAACAGATTCCTTGCCAGATTCTACCCCCCACAAAGAATCAACAGGCTAAGAGCTGAGGTGTAAACTTTCAGACAACAAGATGGTGAGACACTCTATGAGGCCTGGGAGAGATTAAAAAATTTGACAAGAAGATGCCCACCAGAAATGTTCAATGAGTGGGTACAACTACACATCTTCTATGAAGGGCTCCTATGAATCAAAGAAGGCCGTGGATCATTCTTCAGGAGGCTCACTCAACAAGAAGAAAACCATTGAAGAAGTCATAGATGTCATTGATGTGTGGCAGAAGTTAACCAATTTAGAGATTTCAATTAAGAGGAGAGCGTTCCACGTATAGCTCTTAACCGGCTAAGATCTGCCTCACCAATTTAAAAAGGGTCGTCACAAATTTTAGAAATAAAAATACTAGGAGTATGAGTCCCAGGTCGTCTCCCAAAGAGTTGCAGGAAAGAGTGCTATTTTATTAACTAGGGGTTTTCAGAAAAATTGAGTTTTGATAATGAGTAATTAAAATACTTAAAAATTAAAACAATAAAAATAAATTAAGAATGATTATTGGTACTCTAAACAAAAGGCCTTGATTGGGGGAATAATTAAGTGGAACTTCTATCCTTGTTGGGATCTTCTCAAGTGTGGTGTAAAAAGGTTGTTGTTCTCACTCGATTACCCCTTACTAAATAAGGGAAAGTATGGTGATTGAAGTAACTCTTACCCTCAGATCCTAGTCCTCTCCCTTGGGGAGGTCTAGTGCTAGTAGGTATAGAATTAGCTAACAACGTCCAGTTTAACCAAGCACTTGAGCATTCCAACTCAAGTATCGCCCCTTAATTAACCCAATGTCAAGTAGAAATTCTACTCCATTGACATGAAATTAATAATCATAAAAATATGAGAAGACATAATTAAATAAAATAAAATAGATAATTAAAATTAATTAAAATAAAGATAACTCTATATGTTAATATTTTCAAAATGCAACATAATTATCTGAACAGAGTCAATGAGTAACTAATTAAAAATAAGGGAATAAGGAAACAAACTAAAGTAATGTCTTCAACGGAGCTAATGACTCTCAACATCCAAAAATCGAAGCAAAAGCATAAACTATCAATGTAACACTAATCTAGATTCAGATCTAAAACTAAGAGTAATCCTAATGTGATGAATCTGAATGTGTGTGGATGCCTCTTGAGTTTTTGCATGTTCCCTAGGTTTAGTCTCTGTTTATGGGCCGAAAACTGGGTCAAAAAGTGGTCCAAAATCGCCCCAGCGTATTCTGTCATTTTTGCAGATCGTGCAGGTCACGCGTACATGTCATCCACGCGTTCACGTCAATCAGCGATTTTCCTTGTCACGCGTTCGCGTCATTCGTGCAGACTCCAATCCACACGTTTACGTCAAGCACGCATCCACGTCATTGCAAATTCTCCATTTCGCACGTTCGCATGGGCCATGCGCTCGCGTCATTGCTCGCTGGTCATCTCCTTAGTTTCTTGTGTTCCTTCTATTTTTGCAAGCCTCCTCTCCAATTTCTAAGTCATTCGTGCCCTATGAAGCCTGAAACATTTAACACACGGATCACGGCATCGAATGGGATAAAGGAGAATTAAAATACATAATTAAAAGTGTCTAGGAAGCAAGTTTTCAACCATGGAATGATTTTGGGAAGGAATTGTAAATACAAGCTTATCATATGAATAAGTGGGTAAAGATTTTATAAAACCACACAATTAAACACAAAATAAATCATAAAATAATGGTTTATCAACCTCCCCATACTTAAACATTAGCATGTCCTCATGCTTAGTTGAAGGAGATAATGTAAATGAGTAGGGAAATGTAAAACTCATGAAATGCAATGCAACCTATATATATATGTAAATGAAACTATATGCTTCTTGTCTACTTGGTTAAAAGTAAATAAGCTCTTCAAGACAATTATAAATTAGATTTCACTACATCAATTCATATAGTAAATACAGGTAAAATTGTAAGAAGATAGCTCATGAAAGCATGAAACATAGAATTAAGCACTGAACCCTCGCTGATGGTATATGTGCACTCTATTCTCTCAAGTGTATAGGGTAATCACTCTACTCTTCTGTAGTCATGCTTTCTAAAATTTGTTCTTCACCTAACCAATCAACAATATTTAACATACCAATGCAAACATCATGAGGTCTTTTCCAGGTTGTAATGGGGCTAAAGTAAGGGTGAGGGTATATATATATGGCTAAGTGAGCTATAAATTGAATCGTTAATTAACCTAAACTCTCACCTAACATACATATACTCTATATAACTTTAGAATCATGCCTAGCTACCCATAGTCTTCACTTTTGCATTACATACTAATGCACTAACTTTCTTTTAATTTTTATTACACATGCATTCATCTTTGGACTTAACTTAGAATCGGGGTAATTTTGTCCCCTTATATTTATTTAAATCTTTTTTTTTGGTTAACTATAGCTTATCAATGCACATGGATTTTTAATTTTTATAGTTTCACATGAGTAGGCACCCAAATTCCCATTATTTTATCATGACACATCCCCTTATATTCCCATACTCAATTAACACACAATTTCTATATTAAGCTAACCAAATATTCAATTGGAATATTTAATTGTTATTCCGCTTAAGGCTAGTAATGTAGTAAAATATAGAACAAATGGGATTAAAAGGATCAAAGTGGCTGACAAAGGTAATTTAAAGGGTAAGCTTATTTGGGATAAGTGAGCTAAACAAATAATGGCCTCAATCATAGGCATGCATATAACATATTAAACATTGGATATATAGGATGAAACAAAATAAGATTACAATCATAGAGAAGTAAACACACAAGAATGAAATATTTATGGTTAAATAATGTAACCATGTAATTAAGCTCAAATCTCACAGGTTGTGTGTTCTTAGCTTTTTAAACTATGTTCCAAATACAACTTCAAACAAGTTTACACAAAGGTTTTGATTTAAATTAGTGAAATTTTTCAAAAAGTAGGGTCTTAGTAGAAACTTATTATTTTCCAAACTTAAACTGTTGCTTGTCCTCAAGCAACTAGACAAATAAAATAGAAGACTAATAGGTTGAGAAGCAATAATATCTCAGAGTTTTTGATTGAAGCTCAGATCCTAATTAGATGAGCGGGACTAGTAGCTTTTTGCTTCTGAACAGTTTTGGCATCTCACTTTATCCACTGAAGCTCAGAGTGATTGGCATCTATAGGAACTCAGAATTCAGATAGTGTTATTGATTCTCTTAGTTCAGTGTGATGATTCTTGAACACAGCTTCTTTATGAGTCTTGGCCGTGGCCCTGAGCACTTTGTTTTCCAGTATTACCACCGGATACATAAATGCCACAGACACATAATTGGGTGAACCTTTCCAGATTGTGACTCAGCTTTGCTAAAGTCCCCAATTAGAAGTGTCCAGAGTTCTTAAGCACACTCTTCTTTTTGCTTTGGACCTTGACTTTAACCGCTCAGTCTCAAGTTTTCACTTGACACCTTGACGCCACAAGCACATGGTTAGGGACAGCTTAGTTTAGCTGCTTAGACCAGGATTTTATTCCTTTAGGCCCTCCTATCCACTGATGCTCAAAGCCTTGGGATCCCTTTTATTTGCCCTTGCCTTTTGGTTTTAAGGGTTACTGGCTTTTTCTGCTTGCTTCTTTTTTTTTTTTTTTGCAAGCTTTGTTCTTTGCTGCTTTTTCTTGCTTCAAGAATCATTTTTTTTGATTTTTCAGATTATCAATAACATGTCTCATGTTCATCATTCTTTCAAGAGCCAACATATTTAACAGTCTTAAACAACAAATTCAAAAGACATATGCACTGTTCAAGCATTCATTCAGAAGACAGAAAGCATTGCCACCACATTTAACTAATTAGAATTTCTCTTATTAAACTCGAAATTTTATTGCCTCTTATTCAAAAGATCTACTATTTTATTCATGTTTGCTGATGATGAGAAAAATAGACTATAACTTAATTGGGGATAAAATCAAACTAGACACTAATTACTACTAATGATCATGTAATGAAGACACAGACATAGATAAGCACTTATCATAGAGAAAACGAAAAACAGAGAAAGTAAGAACAAGGAATGAGTCCACCTTAGTGATGATGGCATTTCCTTCTTGAGGCACCAATGATGTTCTTGAGCTCTTTTATGTCTCTTCCTTGCCTTTGTGGCTTGATTCCTAGTGATTTTTGGTATTTCTATCCTCAGTTGCTTCCAATAATTATGTGGAGGGAAGTGCATCCCCTGAGGTATCTCTTGATTTGCAGCCACATGTTCTACCACTGAGCTATAGATCCTTTACATAATTGTTTTACCACACCAAACTTAGAATGTTGCTCGCCCTCGAGCAAAAGAAGAGGGAATAGATGAAGAAGAAGATGTGGAAAGAAAAAAACTAGGATTATGAGGAAGGAAGGTAGGGATCCTGTGGGGTCCACAGATCTTGAAATGATCCTGTGAGGTCCACAGATCTTGAGGTGTCAAGGCATTTACATCCCTGCACCAATGTGGGCATGCAAAATGCCCTTGCACACAACTCTGGGCGTTCAGCGCCAGGTTGGTGCCCATTTTGGGCGTTCAACGCCCATTTACTAGCCATTTCTGGTGTTGAACGCCAGAACCATGCTTGTTCTGGGTGTTCAGCACCAGGATGTTGCCCATTTTGGGCGTTCAGCGCCAGAACCATGCTCTGTTCTGGCGTTGAACGCCAGACAGGTGCTTCCTCCAGGGTGTGATTTTTCTTCTGCCGTTTTTGATTCCGTTTTCAATTTTTAATATTTATTTTGTGACTCCACATGATCATGAACCTAATAAAACATGAAAAATCATGAGAATAAATAAAAATTGGGTTGCCTCCCAACAAGCGCTTCTTTAATGTCCTTAGCTGGACTTTGCTGAGCTTTTAATCTAGCTTCAGCCTTGAGCATTCTTGCTCAGTGTTGCCTTCAAGATAATGCTTGATTCTCTGTCCATTGACAATGAACTTCTTATCAGAATCAATATCTTGAAGCTCCACATAACCATATGGTGATACACTTGTAATCACGTATGGTCCCCTCCACCGGGATTTCAGTTTCCCGGGGAATAGCCTGAGTCTAGAGTTAAACAACAGAACCTTCTGTCCTGGTTCAAAGATTCTAGATGACAGCTTTCTGTCATGCCACTTTTTTTATTTTTCTTTATATAGTTTGGCATTTTCGAAAGCTGTGAATCTGAACTCCTCTAGCTCATTTAGCTGGAGCAATCTTTTTTCTCCTGCTAATTTGGCGTCAAAGTTTAGGAATCTGGTTGCCCAGTAGGCCTTATGTTCCAGTTCCACGGGCAGGTGACATGCCTTACCATACACCAGTTGGTATGGAGAGGTCCCTATAGGGGTCTTGAATGCTGTTCTGTAAGCCCACAGAGCATCATCCAAGCTCCGTGCCCAATCCTTTCTACGGGTATTTACTGTCCGTTCCAGGATTCTCTTTAATTCTCTATTAGAGACTTCAGCTTGCCCATTGGTTTGTGGATGATATGGAGTGGCCACCTTGTGGCGAATTTCATACCGAACCATGGCAGAGTAAAGCTGTTTATTGCAGAAGTGAGTGCCCCCATCACTGATTAACACTCTAGGGACACCAAACCTGCTAAAGATATGTTTCTGGAGGAACTTCAGCACTATTTTAGCATCATTAGTGGGAGTGGCAATAGCCTCAACCCATTTTGATACATAGTCAACTGCCACCAGAATATAAGTGTTTGAGTATGATGGTGGGAAAGGTCCCATATAGTCAATTCCCCATGCATCAAACAACTCTATTTCCAAGATTCCTTGTTGAGGCATGGCGTAACCATGAGGCAGATTACCAACTCTTTGGCAACTGTCACAATTACGTACAAACTCTCGGGAATCTTTATAGAGTGCGGGCCAATAGAAGCCACATTGGAGGACCTTGGTGGCTGTTCGCTCACCTCCGAAATGGCCTCCATATTGAGATCCATGGCAATGCCATAGGATTCTCTGTGCTTCCTCTCTGGGGACACACCGACGGATGATTCCGTCTGCACATCTCTTAAAGAGATAGGGTTCATCCCACAAGTAGTACTTTGCATCAGTAACTAATTTTTTCTTTTGTATTCGATTGTACTCTTTGGGTATGAACCTTGCAGCTTTATAGTTTGCAATATCGGCAAACCATGCTGCTTCCTGAATGGCAAATAGATGCTCATCAGGGAACGTCTCAGAGATCTCAAGAAAGGGGAGGGACGTCCCATCCACTGGCTCTATCCGGGACAGATGATCAGCTACTTGGTTCTCTGTCCCTTTTCTGTCTCTTATTTCTATATCAAACTCTTGCAGAAGCAATACCCATCTAATGAGCCTGGGTTTTGAATCCTGCTTTGTGAGTAGATACTTAAGAGCAGCATGGTCAGTGTACACAATTACCTTTGATCCTACTAAGTAGGATCTGAACTTGTCAATGGCGTAAACCACTGCAAGTAATTCCTTTTCTGTGGTTGTGTAATTTTTCTGGGCATCATTTAAAACGCGACTAGCATAATAAATGACATGCAGAAGCTTGTCATGCCTCTGTCCCAATACTGCACCAATGGCATGATCACTGGCATCACACATTAACTCAAATGGCAATGTCCAGTCTGGTGCAGAAATGAGTGGTGCTGTGACCAGCTTAGCTTTCAGCGTTTCAAACGCCTGCAGGCATGCTGTGTCAAACACAAATGGCGTGTCAGCAGCTAGCAGGTTGCTTAGAGGTTTTACGATTTTTGAAAAATCCTTTATAAACCTCCTATAGAATCCTGCATGCCCCAGAAAGCTTCTGATTGCCTTAAAATTGGCAGGTGGTGGTAATTTTTCAATTACCTCTATTTTTGCTTGATCCACCTCTATTCCCTTGTTTGAGATTTTATGCCCAAGAATAATTCCTTCAGTCACCATGAAGTGACACTTTTCCCAGTTTAAAACTAGGTTGGTTTCTTGGCATCTTTTCAGAACAAGTTTCAGGTGATCAAGACAGGAGCTGAATGAGTCTCCATATACTGAGAAGTCATCCATGAAGACTTCCAGAAATTTTTCCACCATATCAGAGAAAATAGAGAGCATGCATCTCTGGAAGGTTGCGAGCGCATTACATAGCCCAAAGGGCATCCTTCTATAAGCAAACACTCCAGATGGACATGTGAATGCTGTTTTCTCTTGATCCTGGGGATCCATTGCAATTTGGTTGTAGCCTGAATAGCCATCCAAAAAGCAGTAATAATCATGACCTGCTAGTCTCTCTAGCATCTGGTCTATGAATGGTAAAGGAAAATGATCCTTTCTGGTGGCTGTATTGAGCCTTCTGTAGTCAATACACATGCGCCACCCTGTAACTGTTCTTGTAGGAACCAGTTCATTTTTTTCATTATGAATCACTGTCATGCCTCCCTTTTTTGGGACAACTTGAACAGGGCTCACCCAGGGCTATCAGAAATGGGATAAATAATCCCAGCCTCTAGTAATTTGGTGACCTCTTTCTGCACCACTTCCTTCATGGCTGGATTTAGCCGCCTCTGTGGTTGAACCACTGGTTTGGCGTTATCCTCCAATAGGATTTTGTGCATGCATCTAGCTGGGCTTATGCCCTTAAGGTCACCTATGGACCACCCAAGAGCTGTCTTGTGTGTCCTTAGCACTTGAATAAGTGCTTCCTCTTCTTGTGAATTTAAAGCAGAGCTTATGATCACTGGAAAAGTGTCACCTTCTCCCAGAAATGCATATTTCAAGGATGGTGGTAGTGGCTTGAGCTCGGTTTTAGGGGGTTTTTCCTCTTTCAGAAGAAAGTTCAGAGGCTCTTTCATGTCCCCTGAATCCTCCAAATCAGGCTGAACATCTTTGAAGATGTCTTCCAACTCTGATTTGAGACTCTCAGCCATGTTGATCTCTTCTACTAAAGAGTCAATGAGATCAACTTTCATGCAGTCTGTTGATGTGTCTGGATGCTGCATGGCTTTGACAGTGTTCAACTTGAACTCATCATCATTGACTCTCAGGGTTATTTCCCCCTGTTGGACATCAATGAGGGATCGTCCAGTTGCTAGGAAGGGTCTTCCTAGAATGAGAGTAGCACTCTTGTGCTCCTCCATTTCCAGCACAACAAAGTCAGTGGGAAAGGCGAATGGCCCAACTCTGACAATCATGTCCTCAATCACGCCTGATGGGTATTTAGTGGAACCATCAGCAAGTTGGAGACATATCCGGGTTGGTTTAACTTCTTCAGTTAAGCCAAGCTTCCTGATAGTGGATGCAGGTATTAGGTTGATGCTTGCCCAAGATCGCATAAGGCTGTCTTGGTGCAATCACCTTCCAATATGCATGGTATCAGAAAACTCCCAGGGTCTTTAAGCTTTTCAGGAAAGCTTTTCAGAATGACTGCACTGCATTCTTCAGTGAGGAGAACTCTTTCTGTTTCTCTCCACTCCTTTTTATGACTCAAGATCTCTTTCATGAACTTGGCATAAGAAGGTATTTGCTCAAGTGCCTCTGCAAAAGGAATCTTTATTTCAAGAGTCCTTAGATAATCTGCAAAGCGAGCAAATTGCTTATCCTGCTCCTCTTTCCGGAGTTTTTGAGGATAAGGTATCTTGGCTTTATATTCCTCAACCTTAGTGGTTAAAGAAGCCTTTTTAGAGGGGTTGTTATCAGCACTTGTGTGTGTCTGATCCCTCACTGGCAATTGAGTACCAGAGTCAGAAGCTGGAGTGACGTTAGACGCCAACTCACTGTCTGTTCCTGGCGCCTGAACGCCAGAAATGTGCCCATTTTGGGCGTTCAACGCTGGATTCTGCAGCATTTGGGCGTTCAACGCCAGATTCTTGCCCATTTCTGGCGTTGAACACCAATCCTGCCTTGTTTCTGGCGCTGAACACCAGTTTTGGGCATGGTCTGGGCGTTCAGCGCCAGCCTTCCACCCTTTTTCTGGCGTTTTAATGCCAGAATTATTTTTCCCTGGGCTCTTACTGTCCTCAGGTGAATCTTTGGTGGGTCGCTCATTTCTTGAATTTTTGATGCCTTGAGGTGGGGTATTTAATGTTTTCCCACTTCTTAATTGAACTGCTTGGCATTCTTCTGCTATTTGCCTTGATAGCTACTGCTTTGTTTGCTTAAACTGTTCGTCCATATGTATATTAGCTATCCTTGTCTCCTGTAGCCTGTCCTTGAATTCAGCTAGCTGCTTTGTTAGAAAATCCAATTGCTGATTGAATTCAGCAGCTTGTTTTACAGTACTGAATTCAGCAGTTACTGTTTTAACCTCTTCATTCATGGAAGGGTTGCTGCTTAGATACAGATGCTGATTCCTGGCAACTATATCAATGAGCTCTTGAGCCTCTTCGATTGTCTTTCTCATATGGATAGATCCACCAGCTGAGTAATCTAGAGACATCTGAGCTCCTTCTGCAAGCCCATAGTAGAAGATGTCTAACTGAACCCACTCTGAAAACATTTCAGAGGGGCATTTTCGTAGCATCTCTCTGTATCTCTCCCAGGCATCATAAAGAGATTCATTATCTCCTTATTTAAAGCCTTGGATGTCCAGCCTTAGCTGTGTCATCCTTTTTGGAGGAAAATACTGATTCAGGAATTTTTCTGTCAGCTGTTTCCATGTTCTTATGCTGGCCTTAGGTTGGTTATTTAACCACCTCTTAGCTTGATCTTTTACAGCAAATGGAAACAGTAATAGTCTGTAGACATCCTGATCTATTTCCTTATCATGTACTGTGTCAGCAATTTGTAGAAATTGTGCCAGAAACTCTGTAGGTTCTTCCTGTGGAAGACCGGAATACTGGCAACTTTGCTGCACCATGATAATGAGCTGAGGATTCAACTCAAAGCTACTAACTCCAATGGAGGGTATGCATATGCTACTCCCATATGAAGCAGTAGAGGGGTTAGAATATGACCCCAGAGTCCTCCTGGACTGTTCATTTCCACTTATGTCCATGATGGATATATGGATATAACTTGGACTGATTTATCTTTTTATTTATTTTATTTTATAAGAAGTAAATACTTAAATAAAATAAAATAACTAAAAAGAATTTGAATTTTGAAATAAATTTTTTTTTTTCGTAAAAAAATTAAAAATAATTAGTTAAAAAAAACAGAAATTTTTTGAAAAAGAGGGAAGATATTTTCGAAAATTAGAGAGAGAGAGTTAGTTAGGTAGTTTTGAGAAAGTTAAGAAACAAACAAAAAGTTAGTTGGTTAGTTAAAACAAATTTTGAAAAGATAAGAAGTTAGGAAGTTAGAAGAGATATTTTGAAAAGATATTTTTGAATTTAGTGAGGAGAGAGAAAAACAATAAGATAGTACAAGATTTAAAATTTTTAGATCTAATGCTCCTTGTTTTTGAGAATTTTGGAGGGAAAACACCAAGGAACACCAAACTTAAAAATTTTAAGATCAAGACACAAGGAAAACTCAAGAACACTTTGAAGACTCACAAGAACACAAGAACATGAAGAAAGAACACCAAACTTAAAATTTTTAGAAAACCAAACCAAAATTTTCGAAAACCAAAGGGAAATCAACAAGAAAACACCAAACTTAAAGTTTGGCACAAGATTTAATAGAAAAAATATTATTTATGAAAAAGAAGGTTTTGAAAAGAATATAAAAGACTCTAACCCAATTACCAAGAACACAGATTAACACTCTAGCCAAATGAGTTATGAAAATTTTCGAAAATTTTAAGAAAGGTTATTTTTGAAAACACCAAACTTAAAGTTTGGCACAGGATTTAACAGAAAAATTATTTTTGAAAAAGGTTTTAAAAAAAATTATGATAGCCAATTACCATGAACATAAACACCACGTTCTAATTAACTGAGCTATAAATTTAAAGTGTTTTAACAAGGGAAAAATAATAAAAGACTCTAAACCAAAAAAGAAAGATTTTTCCTAATCTAAGCAACAAAATAATCCGTCAGTTGTTCAAACACGAACAATCCCTGGCAACGGCGCCAAAAACTTGGTGCACGAATTGTGAATCACACTTTTCACAACGCGTACCACTAACCAGCAAGTGCACTGGGTCGTCCAAGTAATACCTCACGTGAGTAAGGGTCGAATCCCACGGAGATTGTTGGTTTGAAGCAATCTATGGTTATCTTGTAAATCTTAGTCAGGAAGTCAATTATGTTTATCAATTGAATTGTGAATAACCAAGAGAGCATAAATTAAAGATTACTTGTTGTGCAGTAATGGAGAATATGTTGGAGTTTTGGAGATGCTTTGTCTTCTGAATCTCTGCTTTCCTCTGTCTTCTGATTCACGCACGCACGTCCTCCTATGGCAAGCTGTGTGTTGGTGGATCACCGTTGTCAATGGCTACCTTCCATCCTTCCAGTGAAAACTACGCTCACGCGCTCTGTCACAGCACGGCTAATCACCGGTTGGTTCTCGATCCGGTTGGAATAGGATTTACTATCCTTTTGCGTCTGTCACTAACGCCCAGCCTTCAGGAGTTTGAAGCTCGTCACAGTCATTTAATCCTTGAATCCTACTCGGAATACCACAGACAAGGTTTAGACTTTCCGGATTCTCATGAATGCCGCCATCAGTTCTAGCTTATACCACGGAGATTCTGATTAAAGAATCTAAGAGATGCTCATTCAATCGGATATAGAACGGAGGTGGTTGTCAATCACACGTTCGTAGGTTGAGGAAGGTGATGAATGTCACAGATCATCACCTCCATCACAGTTAAGCGCGAATGAACATCTTAGATAGGAACAAGCGTGTTTGAATGGAAAACAGAAATACTTGCATTAATTCATCGAGACACAGCAGAGCTCCTCACCCCCAACAATGGGGTTTAGAGACTCATGCCGTCAGAGAATACAAAGTTTAGATCTGAAATGTCATGAGATACAGAATAAGTCTCTAAAAGTTGTTTAAATACTAAACTAGTAGCCTAGGGTTACAAAATATGAGTGGACTATGATGGATGATGCAGAGATCCACTTCTCGGACCCACTTGGTGTGCTGGGGCCCACTTGGTGTGTGCTGGGGCTGAGATTTTAAGCAATTCACGTGCGGAGGCCATTTGTGGAGTTGAACGCCAGTTTTTGTGCCAGTTTGGGCGTTCAACTCCAGTTTTTTATCCTTTTCTGGCGCTGGACGCCAGAATTGGGCAGAGAGCTGGCGTTGAACGCCAGTTTACGTTGACTATTCTTGTGCAAAGTATAGACTATTATATATTGCTGGAAAGCCCTGGATGTTTACTTTCGAACGCAATTGGAAGCATGCCATTTCGAGTTCTGTAGCTCTAGAAAATCCACTTTGAGTGCAGGGAGGTCAGAATCCAATAGCATCAGCAGTCCTTTTTCAGCCTGAATCAGATTTTTGCTCAGCTCCTTCAATTTCAGCCAGAAAAATACCTGAAATTACAGAAAAACACACAACTCATAGTAAAGTCCAGAAATATGAATTTTTCTTAAAAACTACTAGAAATAGACTAAAAACTAACTAAAACATACTCTAAACTATACGAAATTATCCCCAAAAAGCGTATAAAATATCCGCTCATCACAGGTCAATAACCTATTTCTATGCAATCTATCCTATTCTACAAAAGAAAAATTAACTAAATATCCTATTTTACTGGTGTTTAAGGAAAAGAAATTACCTCCAGAAGTCAGGTACTGACCGACCTCCCCACACTTAAGGCTTTGAACCGTCCTCGGTGCCATCTGTCAGGAACAAAGTGGGACTGGTAGTAGCATCTCCACCATCGGGACCGTCATGGCTCTCTGTGCTGGTAAATGAAGTGGAGTCCGAGGTGTCTGGGTCTGTGTAGTTTCCCATAAGTAGCTCCTTGAGGTATGTGAATTTGCGCTTGTTACGACGCTCTCTTAACTTTGCTTTGTGTTCCTGCCGATCCAACCTTTCAAGTATCTGATGGAGCAGTTGGTTTGTTGTAGGTGCTTGTGGTGTTTAAGGAGGAATGTCTTCAGCCGGTTCTGTAGGCTGCCTTGTAGTGGCTGCTGGTGGTCTGATATATTTTCCATTAAGGATGTACTGATCATCCCGTGGAAGTAAGGCTTTGGTGTCCCCAGCCTTGTAAGAGACTCCGGCTGCCGAGACGAGATTTGAAACCAAGGCGGGAAAAGGTAGGTTGCCCGTAATTTGTACGTGTCCCATTGCATTCCGGATGTGTCTTGGTAGGTTTAGGTCCTGGTCTGTAAGGGTACACCAGAGTAAAACAGCCATGTCTGCAATGAAGGAGGACTCGTGAGTGCTCAGAAAGATATAATGAGACATAATCTGTGTCCATACTCGAGCCTCCAAGGTAAGTGCTGAAGCCGAGATCCCTTTTGCTCGGGATCAATGGTATCCGTAGATCCATCTGCTGCCAGGTTGTACTATAACTCTAAGAACTGCGTCCCAATCAAATTGGTATGTCTGGCGCTTGAGTGAGGTTTCTTGAAATGCGTCTAATCCTTCTGGAGCAGGGGGAAGATCTATAGCTTGTTGAATGGCCTCTTCAGTTATGGGGACTTGCTTCTGACGGACATAGACAGACTGCATGGTTGGCACGTGAAAGTTGGAGTAGAGTTCTACTACCCATGAGAGATTGACCTGCCGTAGCTGTCTCCGTAAGAATCCCCATTGTCTTCGTTCAATTTGTGGCTCAACAAATTCAACAATGCGGGTTGGGAGGATGAGAAGGTACTCATTGTTGTAATTTCTCGCTGCCAGGATGGGGAACATCTGCTCACAGTAGCGGTTAGGAAACCACGCAGTGTCCTATGCTGGGAAGGCTCTTTCTTTTTCATCAACGTTGATGATCCTCTTAATTCTTTTTGTTTAAGGCTTTACTGCTGTTGAAGATGGCTCTGCCACGAATGCTCTTTTTGTTCCTCTCCTTGCTGGTGGTTTGGGAGTAGCTTTCTCTTTTCCTTTCTTGGTGGCCATCCTGAAAAAGGAAAGAGAAAGTGAGAGGTAAAGTGAATAAGGGTTCGAGCAAGGGAGCGAATATTATGAGTGGTAATCAATGCACGGTAAAGAAGGATGTCGTTAACACATGGTCTAGACTACATGTGAAAGGCATGTGATGGCAATTAAATGCAAGATGTTTATTGGCATGCGGGCAAAGGCACGAGTAGTATAGATCAAGTATCCAATGTCCAAGTTAGATTACCAAGTCTTTCAAACTAATAACCTATTTGTATTGACAATTAAATTAAATTAATAAAATATAAAAGGAGTTTTATAAAAAACAGGCATTAAAGTAGTAAGTAAAAATAATGTGTAATGCCATACAGGCGTTTTCACAAACACTTGGCATGCATGTTGAATGTGTTATTGGAAATAGTAAATTTAGTCATGCAAACAACCCTTTTGAAAAGTAATATATATAATTGTCAAACAATACATGATAACTCAAAAGAAAAATATGAAAGAAGATAATGACCCAAATAAATTTCCAACACCAATTATAAGGAATAAAAAGAAAGAAGAAGAAAAAGAAAAAGAAAATATAGATAAAGAAAGTAAAAAGATAAAGAAGAAGAAAACATAATAAAAATAAGAATAATAATGGAAAAGTAAAGAGGGGAAGAAGAAAATAAAAACCTTGATAATGGTGGTGAAAAAGAAGAAGTAGAAAGTGGGAAAGAAGTAAGAAGGAGAAGGGAGAAGAAAGAAATAAGAAAGGAAAAGAAAAATAAGATATTTTGCCTGATCAGGATATTCTGTGCGTTGCATGTGACGCGGATGCGTGGGTCACGCGATCGCGTGGTGGGTGATATTTTTCAAGTGACGCGGACGCGTGGGTCACGCGGTCGCGTGACTTGATTTGTGCAAATGGCGCGAGGGCTGCGACGCGTTCCCGCAACTTTCTATCTCAAACTTAATTTGCCAAAAATGTTTGGTTGATGCGATCACGTGCTTGACGCGATCGCGTGAATGGCCATATTTGGAGGACGACGCGGATGCGTGGGGCACGCGATCGCGTGATAGGACTGGTGCTTCTAGCATCACTCCATCATTACTTGCTGCCATACACCTCTTTACGTCGATTTTGCAGGGCCACGCGTTCGCGTGGGTGACGCAGACGCGTGGGGAGGCTATTTCGCAAATGATGCAGACGCATCGGCATGTTTGTGCCTAAGGCACGCCTCCAGCCACGCTTTCACGTGACTCTCTGTCCAATTCTCTTTTCTTCAAAACACACTGGTGACGCGGACGCGTTAGCGACACTGCCACATCGCATGCGTGCTTTTTTTTTAAATATGCAGAATGCGCATGCAAACTATGTGCAACTATATGCAGGGATGATGAGAAGAGTCATTAACATCATAAAAATAAAGTAAAAATAAAACTAAGACTGAAACAGAATGATCGTACCATGGTGGGTTGTCTCCCACCTAGCACTTTGCTTTTACGTCCATAAGTTGGACGCTCTTTAGGCTCCTTCTGCTTCTCTTGGTGGGTCTTCCAAGAGGAAGATCTCTAGTTCCTTTTGATTCTTCATCTTCTCACCATGATAAAGCTTTAGGAGATGTCCATTGACCTTTAGAAATTTGGAGCTAGTAAGATGACGCAGGTGGAAAACTCCGTATGGCTCTACCTTCTCTACTCTGTATGGAACTTCTCATTTGGATCTCAGTTTACCTGGCATGAGCCTCAGTCTGGAGTTATATAGTAGGACTAACTCCCCTGGTCTGAATTTTTTCCTTTTAATGTGCTTGTCATGGACAGCCTTCATTTTCTCCTTGTAATGCCTGGAGTTATCATATGCTTCTAGGCGGAGGTTCTCTAGTTATGCTAGTTGTAGCTTTCTTTTAGCACCAGCTTTTGTAAGATTCATGTTGCACTCTCTTATAGCCCAGAAAGCCTTGTGTTCTACCTCTACGGGAAGGTGGCAAGCCTTTCCGTATACCAAGCGGAAGTGGCTCATCCCAATGGGTGTCTTGTACGCTGTTCTATATGCCCAGAGTACGTCTTGTAGCCTGGCACTCCAGTCCTTCCTATGAGGTTTTACTATCTTCTCCAGAATACGTTTAATCTCTCTATTAGAGACTTCTGCTTGCCCATTGGTCTGGGGATGATAAGCTGTTGCTACTTTGTGAATTATCTCATGCTTTTTCAGTAATCCTGTTAGTCTCCTATTACAAAAATAGGTGCCTTGATCGCTCATGATTGCTCGTGGTGATCCAAAGCGACAGATAATATGGTTTCTAACAAAGGAAACAACAGTGTTAGCATCATCAGTGCGGGTAGGAATTGCTTCCACCCACTTAGAAACATAATCTACGGCTAACAGTATATAAAAGTAACCATTAGAATTTGGAAACGAACCCATGAAGTCAATGCCCCAAACATAAAAAATTTCACAGAAAAGCAAAAGCTGTTGAGGCATCTCATCCCTCTTTGATATATTACCAAACCTTTGGCATGGGGAACAAGATTTACAAAATTCAGCAGCATCTTTAAAAAGAGTAGGCCACCAGAATCCACAGTCTAGAATTTTTCTAACTGTTATTTGAGGGCCAAAATATCCTCCACTCTCAGATGAGTGGCACAGCTCTAAAATGGACTGGAATTATGATTAAGGCACACACCGTCTAATTACTTGGTTAGCACCACACCTCCATAAATATGGATCATCCCATATATAATATTTGGACTCGCTTTTCAGCTTGTCTCTCTGGTGCTTAGTAAAATTTGGAGAAAAAGTGGCTGACTAGATAATTAGCTACAGGTGCATACCAAGGAACTACTTCAGATACTGCTTGTAAGCTATCAAATGAGAAATTATCATTTATAGGAGTGAAGTCACCCTTAATGTGCTCAAGGCGACTCAAGTGGTCTGCCACTAGATTCTGGTTACCACTCCTATCCTTAATTTCTAAATCAAATTCTTGTAGCAGTAGTATCCAACGTATTAGCCTTAGTTTGGACTCCTTTTTAGCTAATAGATATTTTAGAGCGGCATGGTCTGAGTACACTACTACCTTAGTACCAAGTAAATAGGCTCAGAATTTATCCAAAGCAAAAATAATAGCAAGAAGCTCTTTTTTAATAGTAGTGTAATTAGACTGAGCAACATCTAAAGTCTTAGATGCATAAGCAATTACAAAAGGGTCCTTACCTTCGTGTTGAGCCAGCGCTGCTCCTACTGCATGGTTGGACGCATCACACATAATTTCAAATGGCTGGCTCCAGTCTGGTCCTCTTATGATTGGAGCTTGAGTCAGGGCAGTCTTCATCTTATCAAATGCCTGCATACAATCCTTACTGAACTCGAACTCAATTTCCTTCTGCAGCAATCTGGATAAAGGTAATGCTACCTTACTGAAGTCCTTAATGAATCTCCTGTAAAAACCTGCGTGGCCAAGGAATGAACGGACTTCCCTCACGGAGGAGGGGTAAGGTAAACTAGAAATAACATCCACCTTTACTGGATCTACAAAAATTCCAGTATTAGACACAACATGTCCTAGTACAATTCCTTGTTTGACCATAAAGTGACATTTTTCAAAATTTAATACAAGGTTTGTACTAACACATCTGTCTAACACTCTAGATAAACTATCCAAGAAAAGGCTAAATGAATCACCATATATGCTAAAATTATCCATAAAAACTTCCATACAGTTCTCAATCAGATCAGAGAAAAGACTCAACATGCATCTTTGGAAAGTAGCAGGTGCATTGCATAAGCCAAAGGGCATTCTCTTATAAGCATAAGTCCTAAAAGGACATGTAAAAGTAGTCTTTTCCTGATCTTCAGGAGCTATATGAATTTGAAAGTATCCTATATAACCATCTAAAAAATAATAATGAGATTTACCTGACAGGCAATCAAGCATTTGATCAATGAATGGCTAGGGATAATGATCCTTGCGAGTGGCTTGGTTGAGACGCCTATAGTCAATGCAAACTCTCCATGAATTCTGCACTCTAGTTGTCAAGAGCTCTCCGTGCTCATTTCTTATTGTTGTGACCCTAGACTTCTTGGGCACCACTTGTACTGGACTGACCCATTAACTGTCTGGGATGGGGTAAATGATATATGCTTTAAGTAGTCTGGTTACCTCTTTCTTGACAACTTCTAAGATGGTGGGATTCAATCTTCTTTGAGGCTGACGGACAGGCTTTGCTCCTTCTTCTAAAAATATTCTGTGTTCACAAACTTGAGAACTAATGCCTACTATATCCGCAAAGCTCTATCCAATTGCTTTCTTATATTTTCTCAACACACTGAGTAGTTGTTCTTCTTGTTGATAAGTGAGTTCCTTTGCAATGATGACTGGGAACTTCTGCTTGTCCTCAAGGTAAGCATACTTGAGGTGTGGTGGAAGGGGCTTTAATTCTAATTTCTGCTCATAGCTAGGCTCTGGATCATCTGGGACTGGTGATAATGGTAAAGTCTTCTCATTGTTTCAGAAAGTGTCCCCACACTTGGACCTTGCTCCATGTACTTCTCTTCTAATTCTTCTTGGTGAACTTCAGCTACAGTTTCATCAATAATGTCACATTGGAAGATAGAATGATCTTCCGGAGGATGCTTCATAGCTTCATTTAAACTGAAACTTACTGTTCTACCATCTATCTCAAAAGAGTAAGTTCCTGAGAATGCATCCCAGCTTGAACTTTGAAGTCTTCAGGAATGGTCTTCCAAGCAGGATTGATGATGGTCTTCTTGAGTTATTAGGGGGCATTTCCAGGATGTAGAAATCAATGGGAAATGTGAGCCCCTTAATGCTCACTAGTACATCTTCAGCAATTCCAACTATTGTAATAATGCTTTTATCTGCTAACGCAAAACGAGCTGCGGACCTTTTTAAGGGAGGTAGCCTCAAAGTATCATATATGGACAAAGGCATTATACAAACACATGCTCGTAAATCACACATGCAGTCAGAAAAATTTACACCTCCAATGGTATAGTTAACCATACATGGACCTGGATCACTACATTTTCAGTTATATTTCCCATTAAAGCAGATATAGAACTACTTAAAGGAATAGTTTCTAATTCATTAATTTTATCTTTATGTATGCACAAATTCTTTAGAAACTTTGCGTATTTAGGTACCTGTTGAATAACATAAAAAAGGGGAACAGTTACCTCAACCTTTTTGAATATTTCTACCATTTTGGGATCGAGTTCCATCTGCTTTCTCAGATTCCTTGCAAGTTGCAGAAATGGGATAGGGAGGGCATGATTTGCATCTTCAGCATCCCTTGGGGCTTCATTCTGTGGTTGAACTTCTTCGTCTTCAACAATGTCTTGTATGTCCTCTTCCACTTTCACCACATCCTCTACTGGTACATTTTCTGGTGGGTTTGGCTCCTCATGGTTCCTCTCCTGTAATGTGGTTCCGGACCTTAGAGTGATGGCATTAATGCCACCTTTGGGATTAGGCAGTGGTTGAGAAGGAATTCCATTAGAGCTTGAAGGTTGATGTGTGGAATTAAGTGAGGAATCCATCCGGGAGACGAGAGATGGTAAAGTGGCAGTTAAGCCATTCAGACTAGAGTTCAGCTGAGCCTGCATGTCTTGTTGTCCTTGTGCAACAGAACGGAGCATCTCGTCATTTGATGAGGAATTAGAATGAGTGATCTGAGGAACTTGTTGTTGGTTGTGCTAGGTTCCTTGTGATTGTCTTAGGTGAGGAACATGTCTTGTTGGTTTGTGATTGTCTTATTATTATTCCACCTCTGGTTTCCATTATTGTCTCTGCCTCCTCTGTTAAAGTTATCTCTCCAGCCATGGTTAGAATTATCTCTCCAACCTTGGTTGGAGTTGTCCTACCATCCATGGCTATAGTTGCCACTTTGGTTGTAGTTGCTACCTTGTTGATTGTATCCTTGATTCGGGCGGTCATAGAAGTTGTGAGTGGCTGCCACAGTGTTGTCTTCCTGGAGCTACAGACATTCATCAGTATAATGACTATAATCAGCACAGATCCTGCATACTCTTTGTGGAATTAACTGTTGGCTTTGTTGTGTTGAAGGCTGAGCTTGTTGTGCTTGTTGTTGATTCAACTGCATCTACTTCAGTAGGTTGGTCATTTCATATATACTCTGGGTGAGAGTAGTAGTCTCCTTGATAGAGGAAATCTCTGCAACAGCTTTGGGATGGTTGCGCCTCTATCTGTGATTCCTAGTGGACTCAGCTAAGTCGCTGATCAGTTGCCATGCTTCATCTGCGGTTTTATACTTTTTCAGAGAACCATTACTGGCACCTTCCAGTGTAGTCTTATCCTAGGGGTTCATGCCTTGGGTGAAGTAGCTGATCAATACTAGTTTACCAATCATGTAATGGGGACATGCATCCAAGAGATTGTTGAAGTGCTCCCAATATTCGTAGAGAGTCTCTGATTCACCTTGAACAATGTAGGAGATCTCTTTTCTCAGTCTATCTGTCACTTCAGTTGGGAAGTATTTTTCCAAAAATTCTCTCCCGAGTGTATCCCAGTTAGTAACAGTTGCTTCAGGTTGGGAGTAGTACCACTCCCTTGCTTTTCCGTCAAGAGAAAATGGGAAAGCGGTTAACAGAATGGAAGTTTCATCTGCACCATGACACCTAACAGTAGAACAGGCTGTCTAGAAATCCCTAAGGTGCTTGATAGGCTCTTGAGCAGGTAAGCTATGAAACTTGGGCTTCAAGTTGATCAGTGCGGTTTTTGGTTCAAAATCTGCAGCTGCAGTCGGGTGATGCACTTGATACGGCTGTAGTGTAAAATCTGGGGCTCCAGCTTCCTCGAGGGTAATTCTCCTAGGTGCTGCCATGGTATCTGCACGTGAATCAACTGAATTAGTAGTAAAGGAGCTTGTTTCGCTCTCAGATGGTGGTTCAGATTCACCCTCAGATGAGACTGGTGAATTGATAATAATCACTTCACCACCCTCAGAGGCTAACTGACGTCAAGTTCGTCTAATATGTGAAAGAGTTCTTTCAATTTCAGGATCAAATGGGACTAAACTCGGATCAGGCAATGAACGCGTCATTCAATGAGAAAAACAAATAGCTCATGGTAACAAAAGTAAAAATAAAATATGCAAATAAAAATAAAATATATACACTAATTATAACTTAGCACACTATTGCAACTCTCAGGCAACGGCGCCAAAAATTGCTGCGTGGCAGAAGTTAACCAATTTAGAGATTTCAATTAAGAGGACAGCGTTGCACGTATAGCTCTTAACCGACTAAGATCTGCCTCACTAATTTAAAAAGGGTTGTCACAAATTTTAGAAATAAAAATACTGGGAGTATGAGTCCCAGGTCGTCTCCCAACGAGTTACAGGAAAGAGTGCTATTTTATTAACTCGGGATTTTCAGAAAAATTGAGTTTTGATAATGAGTAATTAAAATACTTAAAAATTAAAACAATAAAAATAAACTGAGAATGATTATTGGTACTCTAAATAAAAGGCCTTGATTAGGGGAATAATTAAGTGGAACTTCTATCCTTGTTGGGATCTTCTCAAGTGTTATGTAAAAAGGTTGTTGTTCTCACTCGATTACCCCTAACTAAATAAGGGAAAGTATGGTGATTGAGCTAACTTACCCTCAGATCCTTGTCCTCTCCCTTGGGGAGGTCTAATGTTAGTAGGTATGGAATTAGCTAACAACGTCCAGTTTAACCAAGCACTTGAGTATTCCAACTCAAGTATCGCCTCTTAATTAACCCCCATGTCAAGTAGAAATTCTACTCCATTTACATGAAATTAATAATCATAAAAATATGAGAAGACATAATTAAATAAAATAAAATAGATAATTAAAATTAATTAAAATAAAGATAACTCTATATGTTAATGTTTTCAGAACGCAACATGATTATCTGAATAGAGTCAATGAGTAACTAATTAAAAATAAGGGAATAAGGAAACAAACTAAAGTAATGTCTTCAACGGAGCTAATGACTCTCAGCATCCAAAAATCCAAGCAAAAGCATAAACTATCAATGTAACACTAATCTAGATTCAGATCTAAAACTAAGAGTAATCCTAATGTGATGAATCTGAATGTGTGTGGATGCCTCTTGAGTTTCTGCATGTTCCTTAGGTTTAGTCTGTGTTTCTGGGCCAAAAACTGGGTCAAAAAGCGGCCCGAAATCGCCCCCAGCATATTCTGTCATTTTTGCAAATCGCGCAGGTCACGCGTACGCGTCGTCCACGTGTTCGCGTCAATTAGCGATTTTCCTTGTCACGCGTTCACGTCATTCGTAAAGACTCCAATCCACGCGTTTACGTCAGGCACGCGTCTGCATCATTGTGAATTCTCCATTTCGTTCGTTCGCGTGGGCCATGCGCTCGCGTCATTGCTCGCTGGTCATCTCCTTAGCTTCTTGTGTTTCTTCCATTTTTGCAAGCCTCCTCTCTAATTTCCAAGTTATTCGTGCCCTGTGAAGCCTGAAACACTTAACACACGGATCACGGCTTCAAATGGGATAAAGGAGAATTAGAATACATAATTAAAAGTCTCTAGGAAGCAAGTTTTTAACCATGGAGTGATTTTGGGAAGGAATTGTAAATTCATGCTTATCATATGAATAATTGAGTAAAGATTTGATAAAACCACACAATTAAACACAATATAAATCATAAAATAATGGTTTATCAGTAATCGACACTGTAGCTAAAAATGAGTATTTCTATGCTTCAGAAAGAACTCAGAAGAAAGGAGTGCTAGAACTCAACTCTGTAGACGCTTTGTTAGCTCAAAACAAGGCAATTGTAGCACAAATAGCAGCCTTAACCAAGAAGATAGAGGCTAATCAAGTCTCAGCCATACAAGATCAAACTCCTCAACAAGAAGGAAACACATCAGAATCTGAAGGTGACTGAGAACAAGCTAATTATGTTAACAACTCATCCAGACCACCAAATGACCCAAGCTCTAGGACATACAACCTAGGTTGGAAGAACCATGCAAATTTTGGGTGGGAAAATCAACAAAGCCATAACCAGGACTACAACAAACCTTACCCCTCAAATCAACACAACAGTCACAACCCAAACCATCAAACAGGAAACCATAGACCTTACCATAACTCACAAGACACATCATACCATGGCAACCAACCAACACACAACAACCTCCATCAAGACACACCACCCTCAACTATGCAACCATGTGAAATCAAGAGCAACTTTGAGAGAATGGAGGCTGTAATAGAACAACTATCATCACAGCTTACAGGAGCAGTCTCCACCCTTATGGAAAGACAAGCACAGACTGATAGAAGGATAGACGCCAATCAAGAAGAATACAGGTCAAATCTAAAAAATCAAGGCGCAGCAATCTCAAAGTTGGAAGCACAAGTAGGGAGCTTATCCATGTAAATCCTACTGCCCACACACACATTTCCCAGTGATACCATGGCCAACCCAAGAGGGAAATGCAAGGCCATTACACTTAGAAGTGGGAAAGTTGTGGAAGAAGGACCCTCAAGCAAAGACAACCATGAAGAAGAAGTTGCAGAAAAGCATGGAAACAAGACGAAAGAAGAGACCATTGCTCCATCTTCATCAAAACCAGTCCTGAAGCCTTATGTGCCAAAGGCACCATACCCACAAAGGCTGGAAAAAGATGGGAAGGATGGCCAATTCTCTAAGTTCCTAGAGATCGTCAAGAAGCTCCAAATCAACATACCATTTGCTGAGGCATTGGAGCGAATGCCACTCTTTGCTTAATTTTTGAAAGAGCTTATAACAAGAAAAAGGAACTGGGAGGCAAAGGAGACAATAGTACTAACTGAGGAATGTAGCGCCA
Source organism: Arachis hypogaea (assembly GCF_003086295.3). Classification (NCBI taxonomy): domain Eukaryota; kingdom Viridiplantae; phylum Streptophyta; class Magnoliopsida; order Fabales; family Fabaceae; genus Arachis; species Arachis hypogaea. The sequence continues at coordinate 54,674,429 of NC_092050.1, forward strand.
TTATACAAAAGAAGCTACTTCAGAAGATGAAGGACCTAGGAAGTTTCCAAATCCCCTGCATCATAGGGGATATCACTATTGAGAAAGCCTTGTGTGACCTGGGAGCTAGTATAAATCTCATGTCCTTAACCATGATGAGAAGGAAGAAGATTGAAGAAGTCAAACCAACAAGGATGGCACTCCAGTTAGCTGAGAGAACATTTAAGTTTCCACATGGGGTAGTGGAAGACTTGTTGGTGAAAGTAGGGGAATTCATTTTCCCAGCTGATTTTGTTGTACTGGACATGGAAGAAGAGGCCAACACATCAGTCATCCTAGGAAGGCCATTCCTACCTACTGCTGGAGCCATCATTGATGTGCAAAAAGGGAAACTAGTCTTGAGATTGCATGAAGAGAAGATGGTCTTCAACGTCTTTAAGGCAATGGGTTACCCCAAAGAGTCCATAGGAGAATGCATGATGGTAGACACCATAGAATAGATAGTTCAAGAGGTTTTGGAAGAAGAACAATGTGAAGGAACTATCGGGCTAGATCAAGCATCAAATGGAGAACTACCACAAGAAACCAGGAAGAATTCAATCATGCCCACCACCACAGACAACAAAGATGCAGAGGCACCAAAGCTAGAATTGAAAACCTTACCACCCAGCTTGAAATATGCATATTTGGGTGCCAACAACACTCACCCAGTGATCATAAATTCATGTCTGAGTAAGGAGCAAGAAGATGAGCTTATCCAAATGCTGAGACAACACAAGGATGCCATAGGCTGGACACTTGCAGATTTAAAAGGGATCAGTCCTTCAATGTGCATGCACAAAATTCTACTTGAAGAAGATGCCAAACCTTCAAGGCAACAACAAAGGAGGCTGAATCCAACTATGAATGAAGTGGTTCAAAAAGAAGTGTTGAAGTTGTGGCAAGCAGGGGTGATTTACCCCATCTTAGATAGCCTTTGGGTAAGCCCGGTGCAGGTAGTCCCAAAGAAGGGAGGGATCACTGTTATACCAAATGAGAAGAATGAGCTAATACCTACAAGAACGGTGACTGGGTGGCGCATGTGCATTGACTATAGGAAGCTTAATGAAGCCACCAGGAAGGATCATTTCCCCTTACCTTTAATGGATCAGATGCTCGAGAGATTGGCAGGACATGAGTATTATTGCTTCCTGGATGGGTATTTGGGCTACAATTAAATTTTTGTAGACCCCAAGGATTAGGAAAAAACTTCATTTACTTGTCCATATGGTGTTTTTGCTTATAGGAGAATGCCCTTTGGATTGTGCAATGCACCTGGAACATTCCAAAGGTGCATGCTCTCCATCTTTTCAGACATGGTTGAGAAGTTCATAGAAGTATTCATGGACAACTTTTCTGTGTCTGAAAACTCATATTCTGATTGCCTATGCCATCTTGCCATTGTGCTAAAAAGGTGTCAAGAAACCAACCTGGTTTTGAACTGGGAGAAGTGCCATTTTATGGTAACTGAAGGGGTGGTTCTTGGTCACAAGATTTCAAAAAATGGAATAGAAGTAGACAACGCAAAGGTGGAAGTAATTGAGAAATTACCTCCACCTTGCAATATCAAGGCAATCAGAAGCTTTTTGGGACACGCTGGGTTCTATAGGAGGTTCATCAAAGACTTTTCAAAGATTGCAAAACCTCTTAGCAACCTACTTGTCTCAAATACTCCCTTTGTTTTTTATAGAGAGTGCATGGTAGCCTTTGATGAGCTTAAGAAAAGACTCTCCTCTGCACCTATTATAGCACTACCTAGCTAAGATCTTCCCTTTGAATTAATGTGTGATGCATCTGATTTTGCTGTAGGTGCTGTTCTAGGACAGAGGAAAGACAAGCTAGTACATGTCATTTACTATGCTAACAAGGTCCTTAATGAGAGTCAAAGGAACTACACTGATGCGTATTTTCGGAAAATGAAAAACAAATTCCAAATACACAAAACTAACTGGCAAGTGCACCGGGTCGTATCAAGTAATAAAACTCACGGGAGTGAGGTCGATCCCACAGGGATTGAAGGATTGAGCAATTTTAGTTTAGTGGTTGATTTAGTCAAGCGAATCAAGAGTTGATTTGAGTGGTTTGTATTCGACAGAATTTAAATTGCATGAAATTAAAAGGGAGAAGGGTAGATTACAGAAAATTAAAGAGCAAAGAAAGTAAATAAGCTGAATCTTAAAGAACAAGTAATGTAAATTTCAGAAACTTAGATTGCAAGAAATGTAAATTGTAGAATCTTAAAGGGAAAGAGATGTAAATGGCTTGAATTGTAAAGGGAATTGGGAAATGGATTTACAGAAATTAAACAAGCAACAATAAATTGCAACAAACAGGAATGTCGAAGATGGATTCAATTGAACCGGATCTTGACAAAAATGGAAATCAGCTTGGTGTAGCAACGAAACAGGGAAATTGAAATTTAAAGCTGTAGATCTCAGGACCCAAGGGACTAGATAACCAAGTCTAGATCCCACTGCCTTCCTAGATCCAGCAAGAACAATTGCAAGGGAAATGTAAATTGCAGAGAGAATAGAAGAAGAAGCAATGAACAGAAATTGAATTTTGATTATGCAAAAAATTAAACAAGATCCAAAGGTGAGATTGAAATAGAAGTTCTTCAATTCTCCACCTAAGATCCCAAGCAAAAAAAGTAAAGAGTGCTCAACAAGATCCAGGAAGAAGAGAGATCAATTCTCCTCCCCAATTCTCTAGAATTCTAAAACAGCCAAACAAAAATGTAAAGTGAGTTCTCTACTGTAAGTGTCATGAAAATTTTAAAAGGAAGCTCCCTAAAAACTTAAATCCTAAGCTATTTATACACTTTCTTCAAATGGTCTTCAAGCCTTCAATTGGGCCTTTGTTCTTGATGGAATTGGGTTGATAAAGGCCTTGGTTGATTGCTCTTGGAGTTGGAGAAAGATCCATTGTGAACCGGGTTGAAAAACATAAAAGCTTGAGTAAAAGTTTGAGTAAAAGTTTGAGGTCAAACTTTTGCTCAAGCTTTTTATGCCAGCTGCCCCATTCTTGCTGCTACCAACGTTTGAGCCAAAGTTTGGGGTCAAACTTTTGCTCAAACGTTGGCCCCCTTGTAAATGTGTGTTGCGCCAACGTTTGAGCAAAAGTTTGACCTCAAACGTTGGCGCAAGCTTTTTCCTCCAGGGTATTGATTTTGTGATGCCAACGTTTGCCAAAAAGTTTGAGGCAAATGTTGGCTCAAGCTTTTCTCCCAAAAGTTTGAGCTAAAGTTTGAGGTCAAACTTTTGCTCAAGCTTTTTGTTCTCTCTTGCTCCTAGCCATTCCTTCCTTCTTCAACCTTCTTCAAAACTCTTTTCACCTATCATCAATCAACCAAACACATCAAAGCTTTGCTTAAAATCATGAGTTTGTTATTCTTTCATAATATATGACAATTATAGCATAGAATCTCATGAAATTGCATTAATTCATACATGGTTGATTGAATAAAAGGAAACATGGAAATCTACCTAATTGGCTTGCTTATGGCTCAAGAAAGTGCATAAATCAAGTGAAAACAAAAGAAAAAGGCTAGTGAAACTAGGCTAAGATGACTTGTCATCACAACACCAAACTTAAAACTTGCTTGTCCCCAAGCAAGAAAGGAATTATGCTCAAAGGTTCTTTCAATCAGAATGGATTTGAAAAATTACATGTACTATCCTGTGATTGAAGTGATCAAGTGACAGTGGGGTGAACTCTAAATCATATGCTCATGCAAGGGCCTCAGTGCTTACTAGTCCTTACATATTGGAAGTCTTAGGTCTTAGGACTTTCATCCAAATGATATCATGGAGATCTCTCTATAGGTAATCACCTTGAAGCAGCTTATGATTCTTGTGTTTTGGCCTTGACTCTAAGTGTCATATCTCAAAGCGGCTCTTTAGATAAGCTTTCAATCAATACTGCTAAACCAGTTGGTTTTAAGGTATTAGGTGTTAAAGCACCCCTAAGGATTTACTTACTCAAGCCTCTCTCTTTGACATAATTCGACCACAAGCATTTACTAGGATAACAACTCTTTGAGTTTTTGTTTCTCTTTTCTTTTCTGCCTAGTAATTGATGCTCAGAGCCTTGGGCCATGTTCTTTTTGTTTTTGTATTTTCTTTATTTTCTTTTGTTTTGTTTGCTGCTTCTTGGATCAATAAATATTTGAGAATCTCCACAACACTTCTTTGAACTCTATGTCCCGCCTATGAGCTCCCATGCAAGTTTTCATAAGCATGCAACCTCAATACATGATTATACAACTAGAACCACCACTTCTCCTAATCTTTTGCTTGCCTCAAAATTGTTTAATTCCTCAATCCTTCCTCTCAAAGAACTTTCATGTGATGCATTTTTTTTTGAAAAATTGAGTGCAAACAAGTTTTGGAGAGTATGATGTTGTAAATGATCAAGCATCTTGCTTATTGAATTTTAGAAAAAAAAAAACCTATACTAAACAGACAGATAATCAGGGAAACAAAACCACTCTCAATCATAGCAGTGTTTGTTGTAAGATAATCACTTAACAATACAACCTTTTGGAGTTCGCTTGCTTTACTCCTCATCATCATCATCACTGATCCACACATTCCTCTTTCATCTCTTTGGTTGATGATGCTTAATCCTTCCAAAAACTTGTATGGACCTCTGCAATGATATTAAAAGTTGCTTGTTCCCCAAGCACTTAGAAACAATGGTTAGCATGCATGAGTTATTTTTGGGCCTTTTGAACTTACTTTGGTGTGGGAACACCAAACTTAGTACCTTGCCAATGGTTCTCATGCATCAGATTAACCATGTGTGAAACTCTTTTTCTTTTTCAAAAGTAATAAAACTGAAAACTAGGAAACAGCAGAATAGTTAACTAGTTTATCTAAATGCTTGAAGCTAGCATTATGCAGAAAGTGAGAATGCGTTTTATGATGAAATTTTGGTGGAACACCAAACTTAGAATCCTTCATTCTCCCTTAGATTGTTTTGGTGTGCAACACCAAACTTAGCTTCTTGCAATATAGATAAAATTAATTAACCTTTTTATTGAAATAGCTATGAAAATAAGACTACCTCAGGTTGGGTTGCCTCCCAACAAGCGCTCTTTTATTGTCACTAGCTTGACATCCTTCATCCTCTGATCATGAAAGTTGAGGTTTCTGTTGCCTTTGGTTTCCCGCTCTCACCGTGGGCTTTTCCTTGATGATTGTTTCTTTTCCCGTAGCCTTCTCACTTTTTTCCATAACTGCTTTCCCTTTCAACCCAGCAGCTTTTTCACTGTTCTTTGGGTCATCTTCAGTGGCCCTTAGGGATATATTTGCCTCTCTCTCGCCCAATTCAGCAAGGTTTTGAACCAGTTGTTCCATTTGCCTTTCAACTCTTCTGAGTGAGGCCTCTTGGTTTCTGCTTATCATCTCTTGATTTTTCCTTATTTCTTCCTGCTCTATTGTTATCATTTCTTGAACTTTCATGAATCTTTCCATCATCATTTCTAGAACATAGAGTCTTTGAGAGTTTGGAATTGGTTGTGGTTGTGTCAACTGTGATGGTTGATGAGAGTCATTTTGGGCGAGTGGTGAGATAGGACGGGGTTGGAAGTGTGTGTATTGATTGTTGTTGTGGGGGTGGTTTTTATGTTGGTTTTTGAAGTAGGGGTTGTTGCAGTTGAAGTCCCTTGGTTTTTGATTTTGGTTTTCAACCCCCCTCCAGTTGGATTGAGTTCTCCAGGGTGGGTTGTACACATCATTCTGAGTCCTACGTTAGAACATGCTTGAGGAGCTATTTGGAGAGTGTGATCGCTCACGACTTTGTTGCTCATAGTTAATTACTCCAGAACCATTTTCAGATTGATTCCAACAATGGGGATTTTGAGGTGAGTTCTGTGCATTTGTCACAGCATGTTGCAGTTCATCTACTTTTTTGTTAATCAGCTCTAATTGTTGCTTAAGCTGTTGATGTATCTGCTCGCTTTGGGCCATAATTACGCGAATACCTTCAATTTCCTTCTCTTGTGCGAATGGTTGCACTCCTGCCTCTGGTTTAACAGTTCTTTGAGGTGGCTTCAGCTTGACTAGGAGTTCACTCATTAGTTCTTCCCATCCGATGATGTTTCCTTGTGGGAAAGCTTCAAACCACTGAGCAATGTCGTTCATGGTGATGAGTGGTTGCTTGTCATCTAAGGTGGGGATATCGCTCCCATGATTACTGGCATTCATTGAGTTCCCTTCCATGGTCTGCACAATCACATACAGTTCAAATGAAGATAGAGTATATTTATGCCAGGATATGATTAAAGGGTTAGTTAACGCAATGTGTCAAACAGTTGGTAAACTTGAGAGATCAATGATCGAAAATCACTTCTCTCGTTGATTTATCAAGCTATGAGAATCATACTCAGCAAGTTAAACCAAGAGAACTTCACTCTATTGCTAAAGTGAGGTTTCAATTAGCTCAGGTAAAAATTCAAACAGTTAGTGTGTCAGTCAAAAATTTGAGAAACAGAAAATAAAAATGCTAGATCTAGATCTCCACTTCACGTAATCATTGTCAATCTATTTCAATCCCCGGCAACGGCGCCAAAAACTTGATGCGTATTTTCGGAAAACGAAAAACGAATTCCAAATACACAAAACTAACCGGCAAGTGCACCGGGTCGTATCAAGTAATAAAACTCACGGGAGTGAGGTCGATCCCACAGGGATTGAAGGATTGAGCAATTTTAGTTTAGTTGTTGATTTAGTCAAGCGAATCAAGAGTTGATTTGAGTGGTTTGTATTCGACAGAATTTAAATTGCATGAAATTAAAAGGGAGAAGGGTAGATTGCAAAAAATTAAAGAGCAAAGAAAGTAAATAAGCTGAATCTTAAAGAACAAGTAATGTAAATTTCAGAAACTTAGATTGCAAGAAATGTAAATTGCAGAATCTTAAAGTGCAAGAAATGTAAATGGCTTGAATTGTAAAGGGAATTGGGAATTGGATTTGCAGAAATTAAACAAGGAACAATAAATTGCAACAAACAGGAATGTCGAAGATGGATTCAATTGAACCGGATCTTGACAAAAATGGAAATCAGCTTGGTGTAGCAACGAAACAGGGAAATTGAAATTTAAAGCTGTAGATATCAGGACCCAAGGGACTAGATAATCAAGTCTAGATCCCACTGCCTTCCTAGATCTAGCAAGAAATATTACAAGGGAAATGTAAATTGCAGAGAGAATAGAAGAAGAAGTAATGAACAGAAATTGAATTTTGATTGTGCAGAAAATTAAACAAGATCCAAAGGTGAGATTGAAATAGAAGTTCTTCAATTCTCCACCTAAGATCCCAAGCAAAAAAAGTAAAGAGTGCTCAACAAGAACCAGGAAGAAGAGAGATCAATTCTCCTCCCCAATTCTCTAGAATTCTAAAACAGCCAAACAAAAATGTAAAGTGAGTTCTCTACTGTAAGTGTCATAAAAATTTTAAAAGGAAGCTCCCTAAAAACTTAAATCCTAAGCTATTTATACACTTTCTTCAAATGGTCTTCAAGCCTTCAATTGGGCCTTTGTTCTTGATGGAATTGGGTTGATAAAGGCCTTGGTTGATTGCTCTTGGAGTTGGAGAAAGATCCATTGTGAACCAGGTTGAAAAACATAAAAGCTTGAGTAAAAGTTTGAGTAAAAGTTTGAGGTCAAACTTTTGCTCAAGCTTTTTATACCAGCTGCCCCATTCTTGTTGCTACCAACGTTTGAGCCAAAGTTTGGGGTCAAACTTTTGCTCAAACGTTGGCCCCCTTGTAAATGTGTGTTGCGCCAACGTATGAGCAAAAGTTTGACCTCAAACGTTGGCGCAAGCTTTTTCCTCCAAGGTATTGATTTTGTGATGCCAACGTTTGCCAAAAAGTTTGAGGCAAACGTTGGCTCAAGCTTTTCTCCCAAAAGTTTGAACTAAAGTTTGAGGTCAAACTTTTGCTCAAGCTTTTTTCCTCTGGAGTGTTTTTCAATTCTTCCAAAAGTTTGAGCTAAAGTTTGAGGTCAAACTTTTGCTCAAGCTTTTTGTTCTCTCTTGCTCCTAGCCATTCCTTCCTTCTTCAACCTTCTTCAAAACTCTTTTCACCTATCACCAATCAACCAAACACATCAAAGCTTTGCTTAAAATCATGAGTTTGTTATTCTTTCATAATATATGACAATTATAGCATAGAATCTCATGAAATTGCATTAATTCATACATGGTTGATTGAATCAAAGGAAACATGGAAATCTACCCAATTGGCTTGCTTATGGCTCAAGAAAGTGCATAAATCAAGTGAAAACAAAAGAGAAAGGCTAGTGAAACTAGGCTAAGATGACTTGTCATCATACATCACCACGGAGAAAAACTTTTAGCCATAGTATTTGCTTTTGACAAGTTTAGATAATATCTTATTGGCTCTAAAGTAATTGTATTCCCTGATCATGCAGCACTCAAAAACTTGCTTACCAAATGGTGCACGAAATTGTGATCTCTAACAATGGCGCCAAAAACTTGGTATGCACGATCTTAATCTCAACTCTTTTTCACAACTTCGCACAACTAACCAGAAAGTGCACTGGGTCATCCAAGTAATAAACCTTATGTAAGTAAGGGTCGATCCCACGGAGATTGTCGGCTTGAAGTAAGCTATGGTCATCCTTGTAAATCTCAGTCAGGCAGATTCAAACGGTTATGAGGTTTTGATAATTAAACTATAAATAAAATAGAAAATAAAATAGAGATACTTATGTAATTCATTGGTGAGAGTTTCAGATAAGCGTCTGGAGATGCTTTGTTGCTTTTGAACTTCTACTTTCCTACCGCCTTCTTCCAACCATGTGTTACCTCCTTCCATAGCAAGCTGTATGATCCTCTCGGATGAAAACAAATCCATATGCGCTGTCACCGCACGGCTAATCATCTGTCGGTTCCCGCTATCGTCGAAATAGGACCATTGTCCTTTTGCACACTGTCACTTGTGCCCCACATTCGCAGGTTTGAAGCTCGTCATAGTCATCCCTTCCTAGATCCTACTCGGAATACCACAGACAAGGTTTAGACTTTCCGAATCTCAGGAATGCTACCAACGGTTCTAGCCTATACCACGAAGACTCTGATCTCACGGAATGGAATGTTCTGTTCTGAGGAGAGGCAATCATGTGTCGTGAACCAGGAGGCTAAGAGATACACACTCAAGCTATTGCAGATAGAACGGAAGTTGTTGTCAGGCACGCGTTCATAAGTAAGAATGATGATTAGTGTCACGGGTGATGCGTGAGCATCTTCTCTATCTTTTCCTAGTAAATTTGCATTCAAATTGTTGAGCTTAATCAAGATTTAAATATCTTTTAGCCACTATGGATGCTACTTTGAGTTGTGTGCATTTCCGTTTATTTCAGGTAGCATTCGGATGGATTTGACGGAGTTTTGTAGCAGAAAAGGAAGAAAGCGAGTGATGCTGTCAACCCCGACCTCCTTGCACTCAAACAAGAATAACTTGAGCTATAGAGGTCCAATTGACGTGATTTCAGCGACATTAGAAAGCTAACTTCCAGGGCTTTCCAATGATGTATAATAGTACACACGTCTTCTTCATCATTCTCGGCTTCCTCCACGTTGAACTTGAGCTTTCTCAAGTTTAGCGTGGAGTCCACGTACAAAGGAGGAATCACACACTATCCACGCTGAACATGAGAATTCCCAAGTTCAGCGTGGACTCAAGGAACTCACTCAAAGAGACACCGCCTCATCATTCTCAAGTTCAGCGTGGACCTTAATACACAAGTGGTCCCAGCGTTCAAATTGAAGGCATTCAAAGATTTATTTTAATTCGGATTAATTTTTATTTTATTTATAATTAAGAAAAGATATTATTTAATTTTTAGAAAATATATTTTACATTAATAAGGATTAGACATAAAAGGGAAAAGAATCAGCCCTTCGGGTTTTTCTCTTCTCTCTAGCTCATTCTGCAATTTATAGTTTTTCAGAATCCTTATTTTTTCTCTGAACCATGAGCAACTAAACCTCCACTGTTAAGGTTAGGAGCTCTGTCTATTGTATGGATTGATACTATTATTTTTATATTTTAATTCATGTATTGATTTCTATTTCAATAATTGTTTTAGTTCTTTATCTTATGAATTTGGGTGGAACGGAAGTATGACCCTTGTTCTAATTGAGTTCTTGTATAAGTTGGAAAAGCTCTTTACTTGAACGACAGCTGGAAAACAATTTCTCATAAACTTCTAATTATCTGGACTTAACGGGATACGTGACATATAATCCTTTTATATTTGGGTAATTAGAGTTTCTGTGGCACATAAACTAGAATTGGCGGTTGACGAAAGTTAGAGTAGACTAAGAAGGTCTAAGAAATTTAGGCTTAGTCATATATTGTTTGCCATGAATTGAAACTTGCATGATTAAAATAGTTAGTAAGAAAAGTCAATCCAGAAAATAGATATCTCTGAAGCCTTAACTGTTTCTCTATACATATTTCACAACCTGTTTACTGCTTGCTTTATTAATTTTCTGAGTTTACTGTTTCATGCTTCTGAGTTCTCAAACACCATTTTCTGTAAGTCTAACTAAGTAAATCACTTAACCATTGTTGCTTAGTCCATCAATCCTCATGGGATCGACCCTCACTCACCTGAGGTATTACTTGGTTAAAAATTCTGCACCAACGGGTCATCACATTCATCAGGTTGAAGTGTGAGTGAATATCTTAGAGAAGAAGTAGGCGTGAGTTGAATAGAAAAATAATAGTACTTGTATTAATTCATGAAGAACAGCAGAGTTCCACACCTTAATCTATGGGGTGTAGAAACTCCACCGTAGAAAATACATAAGTGAAAGGTCTAGGCATGGCCGTGAGGCCAGCCTCCAAACGTAAAATATGGAAAAAAAGGAACATAAGATAAATCTCTAAAAGTTGTTTTTATACTAAACTAGTAACCTAGGGTTTACAGAAAATGAGTAACTAAGTGCAGATAGTGCATAAATCCACTTCTGGGGCCCACTTGGTGTGTGCTTGGGCTGAGCATTGAAGCTTTTTCATGCTTAGGCTGTTTCTGGAGTTAAACGCCAGCTTTGGTGCCAGTTTGGGCGTTTAACTCCAATTCTGGTGCCAGTTTGGGCGTTTTACGCCAGCAATTTTAGGCTGACTTTAAACGCCAGTTTGGGCCATCAAATCTCGGAAAAAGTATAGACTATTATATATTGCTGGAAAGCCTAGGATGTCTATTTTCCAACCCAATTGAGAAAGCGCCAATTGGGCTTCTGTAGCTCTAGAAAATCCACTTCGAGTGCATGGAGGTCAGAATCCAACAGCATCTGCAGTCCTTTTTCAGCCTCTGAATCAGATTTTTGCTCAGGTCCCTCAATTTCAGCCAGAAAATACCTAAAATTACAGAAAAACATACAAACTCATAGTAAAGTCCAAAAATGTGATTTTTGCATAAAAACTAATAAAAATATAATAAAAACTAACTAAAACATACTAAAAACTATGTAAAAATAATGCCAAAAAGAGTATTAATTATCCGCTCATCACCAAACAAGAATCTAAGCCCAGATTAATAAGATGGATTCTGCTACCCCAAGAATTTGACATTGAGATTAAAGATAGGAGCGGAGCAGAGAACAAGGTAGCTGACCATCTCTCAAGGATTCCACAAGAAGAAGAAGAGACACACCAAGTTGCAGTAAATGAAAGCTTCCCTGATGAGCATTTGATAATGATCTGAGTAGCCCCTTGGTTTGCAGACATAGCTAAGTTTAAGGCTATTGGGGAACTACCAACCAACATCAACAAACACATGAAGAGAAAGCTAATCAAGGATGCCAAGTACTACATCTGGGATGACCCATGAAGAAGTGTGCTGATGGAATCCTGAGACGGTGTCTCCCATGAAGAAGGGCAGGAAGTACTATGGCAGTGCCATGGATCCACATATGGAGGCCACTTCAGTGGAGAAAGAACAGTAGCAAAAGTGCTTCAATCCGGATTTTACTGGCCAACAATGTTCAAGGATGCCAAGGAATTGGTGTCAAGGTGTGATGAGTGCCAAAGAGCTGGTAATCTAACCAAGAGAAATGAGATGCCACAGCAATTCATACTAGAGCTGGAACTATTTGATGTATGGGGAATTGACTTTATGGGACCCTTCCCAACCTCCTACTCAAATAGTTACATATTGGTAGCTGTTGATTATATCTCAAGATGGGTAGAAGCCATAGCCACTGCGACAAATGACAATAAAGTTGTGATAAGCTTCTTGAGAAGGAACATCTTCAGCAGATTTGGAGTTCCTAGAGCCCTCATTAGTGATGGAGGGAAAAACTTCTACAATAAACAACTTGAAACACTCCTTCTCAGGTATGTAGTCAAGCACAAGGTGGCAATCCCATACCATCCACAGACCAACGGGCAAGCTGAGATTTCAAACAGAGAACTAAAAAGAATTCTTAAAAAAACTATTAGAAGCTCAAGAAAGAAATGGTCTAAGAAGCTGGATGATGCATTGTGGGCCTACAGGACAGCCTACAAGACACCCATTGGGATGTCCCCATACCAACTGGTAAATGGCAAGGCCTGTCACTTACCAGTTGCGCTTGAGCATAGAACGTTTTGGGCTCTAAAAATGCTAAACTATGATGAGCAAGCTGCTGGAGAAAGAAGATTAATGCAACTCAATGAGCTGGAGGAATTTAGAAATCAAGCATATGAGAATGCAAAAATCTACAAAGAAAATACAAAAAGGTGGCATGATCAAAAGATAGCAAGAAAGGAGTTCACTGAAGGACAAAAAGTGCTGCTGTACAACTCAAGACTCAAGTTCTTCCCCGGAAAACTTAAGTCTCAATGGTAGGTGTTTCCCTATGGTCATGTAGAACTCATGGAGGATAAAACTCAGAGAACTTTCACTGTCAATGGCCATAGACTCAAACACTACTTGGGAGGCTCTTTAGAGGAGCAGAGAGTGAGCTAAAAGCTCAACTAAAGATGGAGGAGTGTCAAGTTAGTGACAATAAAGAAGCGCTAGTTGGGAGACACCCCAACACTTCATCCTTTTGATTTATTGTTTTTCTTAGAAGTAGTTTAAATTTCATTGCTTTAGATAGTTTAAGTTTCAGTTTCACACTTGTGTTGCATTACCATTTAGAATTAGATTGCAAGTGGTAGGATAGGAAGTTTAAATATCAGCTTTGGTAGTTAGAACACCCTTAAATTCTTTTGTTGCATTACTAATGAGGAGTAAATGGGCTGAGAACTAGCTAAAAGGCTATGTTTGGTGTGGCCAATCACCCACTTAATCTAGGCTTTCAACCATTTTGATAACTTGATTTTTTACAGTAAGCCCAAAGATTAAGTTTGGTGTGGCCTCTACCATACAAGGATCACCTAGCAAGCCCAATTCTACTCAATCTGAAGGCACTTAATAATTTGGCAAAAGCATGAACGTGGTTTAATGAGTTCAAAAGAGGTTAGAAACAAAAGAAAATGAAAAGATTGGAGTTATTTTATCCTTATGAACACATTAAATACACAATGATAGAACCAATTTATTAGGATGCAATAGGATTAAGTTTGGTGTCCCAAGGGACACCCATTAGTTACAATCCTACTTACCCGTAATAAGAAGGAATATGAAGGATTCTTTTGTCATTACTAACAGGTTTTAGTTTCATTTTCAGGAGAAAAGATGGGACCTACATGGTGAATCACTCATAAAGCAAAGAAGTCAAAGTGTACTTACACTTTGGAACTCAACACATGCAGGAGGCACAGTGAGAAAAGGGTTGGCGCCTCTTCCCACGCTAGGCGCCACTCCCCAAGTGGGAAAACATTGAATCCTTTTTTATTTCCCACCATTCAAATTACACCCTTCACCCCTTATAAAAGCCTCACCTTCCCAACTCTTCTCCCACTTCAAACTCCTGATCACACACAAAAAAGAATCCAAACACCTTTCTTCTCCTCTTCTCTTTTCGCCTTCCACTACCTCTCTTCCCCTACTTCTTTCTTTTCTCTTGATTGGGACATTCAAGTCCTAAGTTTGGTGTTGGAGCAAAACCTTATTTTGCTTGCCTCTCTTGCAACCTCCCCCAATTTTTTTTACAACCTCAAACACACTCTTTCAACCTAATGGCACCACCAAAAAGCTCAGCCTCAAAGAAAAGAAAAACCAAGGAACCAACCTCTGGATCCTCAAGCTCATCTTTCAATGAATACAAGTTTCTCTCTGCATTTAACCAAAATCAATTTTATGACTGGGTGAGTGAGAGGGAGATCATTCCAGAAGTTGGGTTCTAATTAGGGAGGAACGAGCATCTTGAGATCAACATTGAGATTAACAGTAGGGGCTGGGCACTCCTATGCAACCCACCAAGGAAGGTAGTAGAGAGCTTGGTGAGGGAGTTTTATGCCAACGCTGTGCCTCAGCTAGGACAACCCTACGGCTACATTAGCTATGTGAGGGGGAAGTCCATTGACTATAGTCCCTCCAGCATAGAGAGGATGCTAATGGTGAAGAGGACAAGCTCCACCTGGAGCTATGAAGAAAGAATGAAGCAACAAGACCCTGGATTTGATGAAATCCTGAACGAGATCTGTGTGCTGAATGTGCATTGGATAAATGATAAGGATGGGGTACCCAACTAATTGAGAAGAAGATATCTAAGCCTCCAAGCTAGAGGGTGGCTGAAATTTGTGAGGAGGTCCCTAATCTCCACATCCAACACTTCAGAGGTGACCAAGGAGAGAGCTGTGTTCATATACAGCATCAAGAAAGGTGAGAATGTCAATGTGGAGGAGCTAATTGCCAACAACATTAACAAAGTGCTGAAAAGCACCAGTGACAACACAAGGTTGGCATTCCCCAGTATCATACAGAGGCTATGTGATGAGGCTGGAGTTGAAAAGAACATTGATGAGGTGCTAGTGAAGCAAGACAAATTTATAACTGCCAAGAAGATGGCCAAAGTGGTGGCTGTTAACCCACTTTAGAAGGCCAGAGAACAAAGAGCTCATGCTCATGAGCCACATGTGCAACAACAACAACAAGAAGAAGAGGCAGAAGAGCAACCACACTTTCTAGCACTTCAACCACCACTACACTACCAATACCAACAATTTCCAGAGGGATTCAACTGGGAACAACTGCAAGGAGATGTACACCAAATGAAGGAAGACCTACACCACCTGAGAGAAGACGTCAACCAATTCAAAGACTATCAACAAAAGTAATGGGACCAAGTCAATGAGAACATCCAACAACTTCATGGGAGTTGGGAGCATATGAGGAAGGAGCAGCAAGAACAATTTGACTGGGGAGAGGTGCGAAGCGCACTGGACAAAATAGCAGAGCAAGGCAAATGGCAATAGAGGAACCTTGCTGAATTCAGAAATCTCTATGATGCCAGAACCATCTCAAGGAGGCAATATGACATCAATACACAGGAGAAGCTGAATCACTTGTGTAATGCCGTGGCCACTCTAAACCCAGGATACCCAACGTTCATGCAAGGAATGGAGGAGCTGAGTGCAAGACAAGAGGAAATTCTAGCCAAACACAAGGAGGATGAAAAAAATTATATGAGAAGGCTAGGATTTTGGAAGCCCAAAGATGCTAAGGCACAAGAAGGGTCCTCCAAGCAGGATGAAGGTAGCTCCTCCCCTTCCAAGAAGAAAGACAAAGGAAAGGGGCCAATGAACTGAAGATGAAGCTACTCAAGGTTGTTAAGTCCCATGGTTGACACTCTCTAATTTCTGAAATCATGTTTAAGCTTTTGTTTGATTTACATTCTACCAAAAATAAATAGTTATGATAGGATAGTTTATGTTTTCTGCTTAGTTTTATTTCATGCTTGAAGTCCTTTATGAGTCCTTTAAACTACAAGAAAGAAAATGCAATGTATTTCAAGTCTTCTTTTTCAACATAAACAAAGTAGAGTTTGTTTCCATAAGAGTTACTGTGAGTTGTGAAAAAACAAGAGTAAGAGAAACCAAGGCCAAGGGAGATCATTCAACAAACTAAGAAACAAGAAACTAAGTGTAGAACCTTGAATGAACTAAAAAGAAAATGAGACATGGAAAGCAACTAGTCCTAGAAGGTATAACAAGAGAAGGTAAATGGGTGTTCCTTGAATATCCATAGAGCCAAGAAGTAGTAAGCAATAAAGACCCAATGCTCTGAGCATCAACTACTAAGATGGGAAAGAAACATTAAAAAGCTCAAAAAGAGTTAAATATCCTAGTAGATGCTTGTGGTGAACATGTGTCAATAAGAGACATGGGCAAGTAAATTCTTAGGGGTGCTTCAACACCCAGTACCCTAAAACCAACTGGTTTGGGAGTGTTAATTGAAAGCTTAATTAAAGGGTTATCTTGAGACAAAACACTTAGAGTCGTGGTCAAGAAAGCACAACCAAAGAGAAAGTGAAACAACTCTTACTACTTCAAGGTGACAATCAATAGAAAGGACCCCTAAAGCCTATACTTTAAAAAACCCTCAAAGATCTAAGAGTTTTTCATGACATTAAAACATTCATACATGTGTTGAACACTTAGTCCTACCCTTAGTCATGTTGCATTCATTCAAGGCCAAGGCCTCAATTTAAAAAGGCCTACTCACACTGATTTGCTTGGGACAAGCAAAGTTTAAGTTTGGTGTTGTGATGACTTGCATCATCTACCCTTCTTTCTTGCATAAAGAGGACCATAAAAGAGTATAAATCTCAATTGATCATTGCAATTCATGAATTAATTAATGAATATTATGGTAGATTGCTTTGAGATGAGTTGTGCTAAATTTCAGGTGAAAAAGACATCAAAATAGGAAGAAAGCAACAAAGAAGCTGGGCGTGTGAAACTGGCGTGCCACTTGGAGCAAGCGCCGCAAAAATTAACTAGCGTGCCAAGTCAGGAGCTGGGCATGGCACGCCAGTACTAAATTCCAGAGGAGAATTCTCAAGCATTCACAAGGGCGTGGCACGCCAAACCCTGGGCGTGCCACGCTAGTACAAAGTTCCAGAGAAGCAACAATAGAGGACATAAAAGGGGCGTGGCACGCCAGGCTGGGCGTGGCACACCTAACCCATCACCTACTATGGGCGTGCCACTTGAGCCAAGGGGCATGGCATGCCAGCTCATCACTTCAGGAGGAACCATCACTATGGCATGCCACATGGTATCGAAGGCGTGGCACGCCAGCTCTAAGAAGTCACTTAGGCGTGCCACTTGAGGGACCAGGCGTTGCACACCAAACTTGAGAAGTCCACAAATGTATGGGTGTGCCACTTGAACATCATGGCGTGGCACGCTAGTACAAAATTCCAGAGAAAGGGTTGAAGGCCATAGAGGTCTGGGCGTGCCACTTGAGGTCGAAGGCATGGCATGCCAGGCTCTCATTCTCACTTTGGCGTGCCACTTGGGCAACCAGGCGTGGCACGCCAATGCACAAAGAGGCCAAAGCAAGGGCTGGGCGTGCCACTTGGTATCGAAGGTATGGCACGCCAGCCCAAGAATCTCACTATGGCGTGCCACTCGAGTGCTGGGCGTGGCACACCAGCTGATGGAACCAAGGCAAGATCAAGGGCGTGGCAAGCCAACTTCTAGGTGTGGCACGCTGGTACAAGTTTCCAGAGAAGATGAAAGAGGCCAAACACATGGGCGTGACACTTGGTGTCGAAGGCGTGGCATGCCATCCACTATTCCTCACTTGGGCGTGCCACTTAAACCCTAGGCGTGGCACACCATTGTCATTCATAGAGCAAAAGCCATTGGGGCGTGCCACTTGAGTTCGTGGCGTGGCACGCCAAACAGAAGGATCACTTGCCTCCAAAGGGCGTGGCATGCCAGACCTTGGGCATGACACGCTAGTTCAACTGTCCATAGAGCTTGATCAAGCATGCAACAAGGGCGTGGCACGCTAGACCCTGGGCGTGCCATGCTAGTTCAAATCTCCAGAGGCAAGTAGAAGAGGAAAAAGGCTAGGGCGTGCCACTTAAGCTCGAAGGCATAGCACGCATTGCTACATGGGCATTAAAAGACCCTGGGCGTGCCACTTGAGCTCGAAGGCATGGCACGCCAAGGATGTTATTGAAGAAGGGCATGCCACTTGAGGGACTGGGCGTGGCACGCCAAGCCAAAATTGGAGGAGCATGTGACACGCCACTAAAGCGCCAGCCACACTCCAGCTAGGAAGTCACACTTATTGAGTTTCTTTTCCCTCCAAATTGTAATTTTCCTTTTTCACTTTTGTAATTCTTTTATTTTAAGAGCTACGAGTAGTATAAATACCCCCAAGAAGTACTGAAGAGGGGGTTAAACAGTTAGAGAGACTAGTTTTGGATCTACTTTTACACTACATCATCTTCTTTACTTTTGAGTGCTTTTCTTTGAGCTATGAGTAGCTAAATTCCCTCTCATTGGGAGAGGGAGTCCTATTGTACTTAATGGATTGATGATAGTGAAATTCTTCTTCTCTTCATCTCCTCTTTGATTTGCTAGAAGGAATTTCATTTCTAATGCTTAGTGTTCAATTATCTTGGAAAAGAGATTGAATGCAAAATGGGTTTCATGGGAACCTTCAGAAAGGAAACATGAAACCATGCTTGAAATTCCTTCTCACACTTGAGTAAGATCTGGGTTTTGGTGTTTGGATATGGTGACATATAATCCTCCCTCTACTTGGACCTATGATGATATGTGGTATAATCAAGGACCAAGCATATCTCTCTTCATGAACAATTAGACCAAGGAATTGGCTATTGATCAAGATCTGAGAGATTGAGTTACCAAGGGATTTGGGCTCAATCAATCATGATTGCTAAGAGGTCAATGAGTTGTATGATTGAAGAGGATATAAGCTGAAATTGATCCAAAGAGACAACATCTCCTGATCTCAAAGAATTTCCCCATTCTTGTCTACCACTTTCTTTATAGCTTGCTTTTACATTCTGCAATGCCCCATTCCCATTTACAATTAAGTCATTTATGATTTTGCACTTTACATTCTTCCATTTCTATTTCTGCACTTTATTGCTTTCCTTTACATTTTCACCATTTACATTCTACCAGTTATAATTCTGAAATCACAATCTATCTGTTCCGCTTAACTAATTTATCAATTGATTAAAACTGCTCAAATTTGCCAATCTCTGTGGATACGATCCCAGTCCTCTGTGGGTTATTACTTGACGATAATTTTGGTGACTTTGCCAAAAGAACTGATTCACCATTTTTTGAATGGGGTGTGAATTGGACTCATTAGTATGCGTGACATGAGTTGTGCCATTCGCGCAAAGGCAGCCCTGCGCACGCACAACTCTCGGGTAGATTCTGGGTTGGGACCAAAATGTCATATGACGCGTGCGCGTCAGGCATGCGCATGCGTGAATGGCCATTTAGGGAAAATGACGCGCACGCGTGTTGGGATTTGCGCATCTAGCATAATTCCAGCCCTATACCAACACATCACTCAGGCCAAACACCCTTTTACGTCGATTTCCAGGGTCACACGTACGCGTCAGAGACGCTTACGCGTGGAGTGCTGAAAGCGCAAGCGACACGCACACGTGAGGTACACGTACGCATGGACTTGCTAGTGCATAAAGCCCATTTCCAGTGCCACTCCTGCCCAACTCTCATGTCAATTCATATTATTCACGCATTCACATATGACGCGTACGCGTCGTGGACGCTTGCGCGTCGAATGCGTTGTTTTTTTATGCATAATGTAGAATGCAGAATGCAGATGATTATGCAAAAATTATGAATGAATACTAATAAAAAAACAAAACAAAATAAAGCTAAGAATAAAAATGAAAGATCATACCATGGTAGGTTGTCTCCCACCTAGCACTTTTAGTTAAAGTCCTTAAATTGGACATTTGGTAAGCTCCTTGTCATGGTGGCTTGTGCTTGAACTCATCTTGAAACTTCCTCCAATGCTTGGTCTTCCAATAAACTCCGACATTTCCGAATGAATTTGCCAAGCCTTGGGGAGTTCTTCACAAACTTTGAGCTCCCAAAATTGATCCTCTTGTATGCCCGAATCCCAAATCTTGTTTCTACACCCGTCTATAAGTGGCTCATCATCGCTCCAATCGGGTGCTTTAGCCTTTGAATTCTCATGTAAGCAGCCAAACATCCTTTTAGACTAAATCAATTGAGAATTATACCAACCCTTGCAATTACGCCTTGAGCTTCCAACCATAACGAACCTAGGATTGTATTGCCAACCATTAACCATCCCTTTTTTGCTCTTAAAACCACAAAGAGCTCTGATTTGTCCATCTGTCTCAAGCAGATGATGACAAGTCATCTTATCCTAGTTTTTCAAGCATTTTTTCACTTGTTTTATAGGTTTTATACACTTTCTTGAGTTACAAGTAAGCCATTTGGTAGGAATTCATGTGTATTTGGATTCAATCAACCATGAGTAAATTGATGCATTTCCATGAGATTTTGTGCTATAATTACTTCTATGTCAAGGATGATAAGAAGTCTCATGATTTTAGCATAGCTTTGATGCATTTGTTGATTGATGATAGGTGACCAAAAGGCTTGGAGGAAGGTTAAAGAAAGGGGATGGCATCAATGGAAATGAAGGCAGCAAAACCACCTTGGGAAGAGCTCAAGTTTGTGCCAACATTTGCCTCAAACTTGAGGTCAAACATTGGCTTAATAACTAGCCCTGGAGAAGCCAATGTTTGCATCAACGTTTCCCTCAAACTTGAGGTCAAACGTTGGTTCAAAATTATACTCTGGAGAAGCCAAAGTTTGCGCCAATGTTTGCCTCAAACTTGAGGTCAAACATTGGCTCAAAAACTAACCCTGGGGGAAGCAACATTTGTGCCAACGTTTGCCTCAAACTTAAGGTCAAACGTTGGCTCAACATGGCCTTGGAGGGAGCACGTTTGAGCTCACGTTTGAGTTAAAGTTTGCCTCAAACTTTGACTCAAACTTAAAGGCTCCAAAGTCCAAATTGCAAACGGATTTCTTTCCAAGTCCAAGAGCAATCAACTAAGGCTATCTTCAATCCAATTCCATCAAGGCCAAGGCCCAAATTCAAGGCTTAATGATCAAAAGAAGGAAGTGTATAAATAGAAGTTAGTTTGATTTAGAATAGGACGGCAACTTTTACTTTGAACATTTGTACCTCTTTTAGAATTTTTCTTTCTGTAACTTTGATTTTGGATCCTGGAGGAGAATTGAATTCTCTTCCTCTCTGGGTTTCTTGTTTTCTTTACTGCAAAGCTTTACTTGAGTCTTGGATGTTGAGAATTGAGGAAATTCTGTCTCAATCTCACCTTGATATCTCTTTCTGTTTTCTTTCACTGCACCATTGGAGAAATTGAGATTTGAATTTATTTCTTCCACTGTTTGATTTTAAATTCACTTGCAATTGATTTCTGAATTTGATCAAGGAAGGTAGTGAGATCTAGATTTAGTTTTCTAGTCTCTTGACCCCTGAGATCTGAAATTTTCTTTCTATTTATTTGCTGAATGCTTCTTCAAGCTAATTTACTTTGCTGTTTAAAATCAATCTCGAATTAATTCATCTTTTATTCTCCTGACTATTGCAATTTACTTTTCTTTGTTTAATTTCTGCAATCCGAATTCCCAATTCCTTTTATAATTCAAGAAATTTACATTTCTTGCACTTTAAGTTTCATTCATTTACATTTCTTGCAATCTAAGTTTCTGCAATTTATATTACTTGCACTTTAAGATTCAGCTTCTTTACTTTCTTTGTCCTTTAATTTACAGTCAATTACCCCTTTCCTTTTACAATTCATGCAATTTAGCTTCTGTCAAATACAAATCACTCAAATCAACTCTTGTTCGCTTGACTAAATCAACCACTAAACTAAAATTGCTCAATCCTTCAATCCCTGTGGGATCGACCTCACTCACGTGAGTTATTATTACTTGATGCGACCCGGTACACTTTGATGACAAGTCATCTTAGCCCATTTTAGCTAGTCTTTTTCTTTTGTTTTCATTAGAATTATGCACTTTCTTAAGCTACAAGCAAGCTAATTGAGTAGAATTTCATGTTTCCCTTGATTGAACCAACCATATGTGAATTCATGCCATTTCATGAGGTTTTAAGCTATAATTGTTGCATATTGTGGAAGATTGAATACCTCATGATTTTGAGCAAAACTTTGATTAGTTTGGTTGATCAATGATAGGTGAAGAAGGCTTGGAGAAAGGTTGAAGCAAAGAGGAATGGCTAGGAGTGAAGAGAGGACAATGGAATAAGTGAAAATTGAACCGGGTTGCATGAAGTTAGCCCCAACGTTAGCCCCCTAACTTGGAGGCTAACGTTGGGCATGTGAATCACTCTTTGGAAGTAGCCAACGTTAGCTCCAACGTTAGCCCCCTAACTTGGAGGCTAACGTTGGAACTTGAGAGTTTCTCCCTGGGCTACCAACGTTTGCGCCAACGTTAGCCCCCTAACTTGGAGGCTAACGTTGGCACTTAAATCACAAAGGGGGAAGGCCAACGTTTGCGCCAACGTTAGACCCCTAACTTGGAGGCTAACGTTGGCGCCACTCACACCAAGCATTGCCAACGTTAGGGTCAAAGTTAGACCCCTAACGTTGGCGCCAACGTCCATACCAGAAGGATGTGGTTTGCTGATATGAAAAGTTAGGGTCAAAGTTAGACCCCTAACTTTGACCCTAACGTTGAAGACCAACGTTGGCTAACTCCATTTCCGGTTCAATTGGTTCACTTCGGTTCTTCTTCAATCTTCAAAGAGCAATCAACCAAGGCCTCTTTCAACCCAATTCCACCAAGAACAAAGGCCCAACTCAAGGCTTGAAGATCATTTTTGGAAAGTGTATAAATAGAATAGAATTCAAGTTATAAGGGAGCTTTTCTGGAGAGTTTTCCTTTAGAGCTTTCCTTTTGGAATTTTCAGAATAGTTTTTGGGAAGCTTTTGTTACTGAGTGAACTTGAATTTCTTTGTTTCCTCTTACTTGCAATTTCATTTTACTTTTGTCTTGGATCTTGGATTTGAGAATTGAAGAAATTCTGTTTCAATCTCAATCTTGGATCTCTCTGTTTCTTTACTTTACTGTTAATTGAATTTCATTTCCGGTTACTTGATCTTCATCTCTTTTCTTTGCAATTTACAATTTCCTTGCTATTGTTCTTGTTGGATCTAGGAAGGCATTGAGATCTAGACTTGGTTTTCTAGTCTCTGGGTCCTGAGATCTGAATTTCTCATTTCAATTCCCTGTTTATTACTTTTTCTCTTCATCTACTTCACTGCTTCAAGATCCGGTTCAATCCCAATCCCCTTTTCCTCTTCTGTTTAATGCAATTCAACTTTTCTGTGTTTAAATTCTGCAAATCCACATCCCAATCCCCTTTACATTTCAAGCAATTTACATTTCTTGCACTTTAAGATTCTGCAATTTACATTTCTTGCACTTTAAGTTTCTGTTATTTAATTTCTTGTTCTTTAAGTTTCAGCAATTTACTTTCCCGCTCTCTTTGATTTCATGCAATTTACATTCTGCAAATCACAAATCACCCAACCAACACTTGATTCGCTTGACTAAATCAACCACTAAGCTAAAATTGCTCAATCCTTCAATCCCTGTGGGATCGACCTCACTCCCGTGAGTTTTTATTACTTGATACGACCCGATACACTTGCCGGCTAGTTTTGGGTGTTTTGGGAGAGATTCGTTTCTCATCAAAATATCTCATCAAGTTTTTGGCGCCGTTGCCGGGGATTGATTAGATTGACAATGATTAAGTGAGGTGGTGATCTAGATCGAGCACTTTTTCTTTATCTTTCTTTAACCTTTGATTAACCCACTAACTGTTTGAATTTTTGCTTAAGCTAACTAAAACTTCATTCTAGCAGTAGATTGAAGTATCACTGGTTTGTGTGCTCTTATGTTCTGCTTGTATGTCAGGTACACAAAGAGCCATACCCAATTTTCATGAACAAGACGAAAGAACTCTCAGGAGGTTAAGAAGAGCCGAAAGAGGGAAAAGTATTGTTGGAGAAGAAGAATCTGAGGAAGAATACCACGAGATGGAAGGAGATACATCTAATCCAGGAGAAGGAGTCAATAATCCACCACAACAGAGGAGAGTATTGGCTTCCTATACTTTTGCAAATGCTAGACATTGTGGAAGCAGCATTCTCACCCCTAATGTCAATGCAAATAACTTTGAACTGAAGCCACAACTCATCACATTGGTCCAAAACAACTGCTCATTTGGAGGAGGACCATTGGAGGATCCAAATCAACATCTATCTACCTTCTTGAGGATCTGTGACACTGTCAAATCCAATGGTGTGAATCCTGAAACTTACAAGCTTCTGCTGTTCCCGTTCTCATTAAGGGATAAGGCTGCACAATGGCTTGAAATTTTTTCCCAAGCAAGTATCACTAGTTGGGATGACTTGGTGACTAAATTTCTAGCCAAATTCTATCCACCCCAGAGAGTCATCAGGCTGAAAACTGAGGTGCAGACATTCACACAATTAGATGCTGAATCCTTGTATGAAGCATGGGAGAGGTACAAAGCCTTAATCAGAAAGTGTCCTCCAGAGATGTTCAATGAATGGGACGTGCTGCAAAATTTCTATGAAGGCCTGACATTGAAATCTCAGGAAGCATTAGATCATTCTGCTGGAGGTTCACTACAACTAATGAAAACTGCTGAGGAAGCTCAGAATCTTGTGGACATGGTGGCCAACAATCAATATTTCTTTGCTCATCAAAGAAGCCGCCAACCATCACAAAGAAGAGGAGTAATGGAACTAGACGGAGTGGACTCAATCCTAGCTCAAAACAAGATGATGCAACAGCAATTTCAACAACAATTTGAGCAAATGGCTAAGAGGATTGACAGTCTCCAAGTTGCAGCAGTCAACACTAGCCAACCATCAACCACATGGGGACAGAGTGAAGAGACTCAAGAGGAGCAACAGCAAGAACAAGTCCAGTACATGCACAACCAAAATTCTGGGCCAAATGAAGTATATGGTGACACTTACAACCCTTCTTGGAAGAACCACCCAAACCTTAGGTGGGGAGACAATCACAACCAAAATCAACAACCATGGCAGAGAAACTCAAACCAAAACACTTTAAGAAACAACCAAAACCACAACCAGCAGCAAACTAACCAAAACCCCTACAGAAAACCTCAAAACAATTACCCCAACCCCAACCACTACCAATCTAATAACCAACCCACCAACCAAAATGCTTACCATCCACCATCCATATCTCACAACCCACCACAAGCATCACCTGAATCTCAAAGACTCACCAACTTGGAAACCTTGATAGACAAAATGTGGAAACACCAAGAAATGACAACCAAGAACCATGAAGCCTCCATGAAGAGCCTAGAGAGGCAAATTGGGCAAATCTCCAAACAGATTTCTGTTGAGAAATCTTCAAGCTCACTGCCAAGTGACACAATCCCAAATCCTAAGGAAGAATGCAAGGCAATACAACTGAGGAGTGGAAGAGTCTTGGTGAAAAATGAAGAAGCAACCAAGAAGCCAAAGGAAAGTGACAAGAAACAAACTGAAGAAGAGAAAGTCAATGACAAGAAGGAGGCAGCAAGCAAGCCAACTCAGAATCAAGTTCAAGAAAAAGAAGATCAGCCACAAAAATCAAGAAAGGGAAAGGAAGTAATTGAAGGGCCAACTGAGGACCAAAGGCAGGGAAATAACTTCACTCCTCCCTTGCCATATCCTCAAAGGTTTAACAAGGAAACTAAGGACCAACAATTCCCAAAATTTCTTGAAATCTTCAAGAAGTTAGAGATCAATATTCCCTTAACTGAAGCACTTGAGCAAATGCCCCTGTACGCAAAGTTCTTGAAGGAACTTATCAACAAGAAGAGGAGTTGGCAAGTTAATGAAACTGTACTGCTCACTGAGGAATGCAGAACACTAATCCAGAAGGGACTTCCTCCCAAACTTGAGGACCCTGGGAGTTTCTTTCTACCCTGCGCCATTGGCAGTATGACTATCAAGAAGGCGATGTGTGACTTGGGAGCTAGTATCAATCTGATGCCTGCCTCTCTAGTGAAAAAGTTAGGCATAAAAGAGGTAAAACCAGTACAGATGTCTCTAGAATTGGTGGACAAATCAGTGATATGCCCCAGTGGTATAATTGAGAACCTTCTAGTCAAGGTAGATAGATTCATCTTCCCTGCAGATTTTGTGATCCTGGATTCGAATCAGGATGAGGGCGACTCCATTATACTGGGAAGACCGTTCCTAGCCACTGCTAGGGCCATCATAGACATAGAGCAAGGAGAATTAACCCTCAGGATGCATAATGAAAGTATCACTCTGAGTGTACTACCAGAAACACAGAACAGTAATGAAAAGAAAGATGGTACAGAAACAGACAAGGAAAATCTGCAGTGGAGGGAGGAAATCAACAAGACAAACAACAACTGCCCTCCCAAGCAAGAGATAGATGATACAGCAGGCCAAAAAGAGAAAGAGACTGTGCAAAGTAATGAAGAAGCTCAAGGGAACATTGTAGTATTGGCAACTGAGAAAAGAAATTTCAGAAGGGAGCCTGTTTTCAAAGAACAATTAACAAAAGGAAGGAAGAAAAACAAAAACAGAATCAAGAAGAGGTGGAAGAACAAAAAATTTCCAACAGAAGGGCTCTCCAAAGGTGACAAAGTGCAGTTAGTCTATCAACAGCTGGGAACAGACCAACATACTAACGATTACTATACTGTGAGCAAAATATTATCACTAGAACATGCTGAGATAGAGCACCAAGGAACAAAGAAGAAGCTCACGATCAGAGGGGACAAGTTGAGGCACTACAGTCATCAACCGCCATAAAAGAAAGCTTCAATGTCAAGCTAGTGACAATAAAAGAGCGCTCCATGGGAGGCAACCCATGCTTTAAGATTCTTGTCATTTTACATTCAATAAATTATGATCACTTGATGCATGAATTATTTTCTCTTTTCATGAACGTATCCATTTATTGCATGCACTGTTTTGAAACATATACTAAGTTTGGTGTGTCTTCAAGCACACTTAACCAATATCATAAAGGATTTTGTTTCACATGCTTAAAATGTCTTGATAGAGCATATAGCCGAACACTAAGTTTGGTGTCCACATAGCTTCATGAGAATCTGAAATTCATGCATCAATAATCATACATTTGTCATTTTTCAAAACCTTATAAATAGAATTTTCTTTTGATGAAGGTATTAATTGTAATGAACCCTTTGACAAGAAGCAAGTTTGGTGTTCATCAAACCTTGATGCACCAGGATACAATTAATCCTTCATGAAAAAAAAAAAAAAAAGAGAAAAAGAAAGTATGAGGAAAACAATTCTTATGAACATTTAAACTTCACTTATTGGAGGAATAAACTCATTTTCTTTATATATTACCAAACATCAAGTTTGGTGTCCCCCATAGGAAGTGTCACGGCTCACATGAGATAAGAATTGATAGTTCACATATTTTTACTAAAAAGAATAATATTGCTACGGTGGGATAAGACTAATGCATGTGTCTTGTTGTGATGACTAGGAGGTCAAAGAATCTTCAATGAAAAGAAGGACAAGACAAAAGAAAGCTTAGCATAAGGACAAAATCATATCACATGCTTCAAGGAAGAAATCTGCCCCTCATTGAAAATGATCACGGCAAAGGCTAGGGAAGGAGCAAATTTTGTCTTCATTCATCCATACATGCACACCCTTGATCCCCATGGTGCTTAATTGCATCCTAGCCCTCTATTTCTCATATAAAAGCATACCACCTTCAAGCCATGCACATGACCGAATCACTCCTCAACATTACAAGTCTTGTGCAACTTTTTCTTTTACTTTAAACTCCAAACACTCAATCTTCTCTTCATAATTCCCTAGCAAGTTCGGTCCGAATCTCTTTTTCCTCCAACCACACATCAAAACTCTCCAACACTCCCCACATTCCCTCTCAACCAACCAAGTGATTATGGCATCCTCCTCAAGAACCAAACGACGAAAAGGAAAAGATCCAATAGTAGAGGAAGAAACACATGAGTATGACCAATGGAAGTTCAAGTCTTGGTCTCATCAAATGCAAATTCAATGGATGAACGAGAAAAAAATTTATCCTGAGATTCCATTCATGTTGCCGGATGATGGGTGTCAAGAAATAAAGAACAAAATCCGGAAGAGAAGATGGGAAGAACTTACATCACCAATCTCTCGAATTAATACCAATATTATAAGAGAGTTTTATGCAAATGCCCCAAGGATTGACATGCGTGGACCCCCAACGTACAAGAGCTATGTGCGTGGGGTGGAAGTAGACTTTGGCCCAGATGCAATCAAGAAAGTTTTGAAACTAAAGTCAGTGCGCTTTGATGAACCGGGATACCAACAAAGATTGACTGAGGATCAAAATTATGAAGAGATTGCAAGAGACATTTGTTTTGAGAACTCAAGATGGGAGGGAGATGACAAGAACAGATACAAGTTCTTGAAGAGATGTAACCTCATTCCGGAGGCAAAAGGATGGTATGAGTTGATGAAAAGGTCAATTCTGGGGACAGTGAACACCTCAGAAGTTAACAGGGAGAGAGCCTTAATGCTGCATTGTATCATGGTGGGTGGAGAGATAAGAGTTCATGAGATCCTTGCAAGAGACATCCTAAAGATAGCTGAAAAAAATTCGGCCGGATCTTGGTTGTACTATCCAAGCACCATTTGGAAGTTGTGTGCAAAGGCCAAAGTTCCATTGGAAGAGGAGAATCCAATGTGGCTAAGCCAAGGCATGCCCATAACTATTGAACGAATGATGATGCCCCTTGAAGCACACCAAGGCCGAAGGCCACATGGAGGAAGGGAAAGAGAAGAGCAAATGGAAGAAGATGAGCCCCACATGGAAGAAGAGCCACAAGAGGAGGAGGAACAGCCACACTTTTTCTCACAAGGCAATATGGACATGACTCAAATGCAAGAAGCAATAGGGAGGTTATCTCAGCAATACACAAGAATCCAAGCAAGGCAAGAGGAATATCATTCTCTGTACATGCAAAACCAACAAGCACAAGAAGAAAGAGAGCTGAGAATAATCAACAAACAAAATGAATTCGAGTCAAGATTTCTTGCGATGCAAGAAGAACATGCCTTTCAATCTCATGAATCTTTTGGGAAGTTGGAACAAATGCAAGCTGAAAGTTTGAAGGCCTTCAAGGAGTTCACAACACTCCAAGAAGCAAGGTATGAAGTGCAAGCCGATTACAATGTCAATAGCCAAATCAAACTAAACTATATTGGAGAACATTTGCATCACATGGATCCGGCATTCCCAACTTTTGATGAATTTTTCAAAATGAGAAGTGAGATGGAAGTGAACAGGGCTATGAGACTTGAAGATAGAGTGGAGGAGGCTATGAACAAGGCTGGCTTTTGGCAAGATCAAGAACCACCAAACAAAGATGGTGGGAATACTAGCAGCCAAGTATATGAAAGGAGAAAGAAAAGGCATGACAAATAAAAGGTGGATTTGCTCCTTGATCATCACAACATGCATTCTATCTGTTCCAATCTGTTTTTGCATTTTTTTTTGTAGTCATTTAAAAGTCTTTGCATTGTGTTGGTTATTTCAAAATAAGTAAGCTAGTTCATGTGTTGGCTTGTGTGTTCATTTTCACTTAACAAGAAGTATGTGTTGTCCCCTGCATCTTTAAATTTAATAAAAGAACAGTTTGAATGTGAAGAGAAATGGTCTCTGTTAGTTAGAAGTGGAATAAAAGTAAGTGGTGGTGTGTGTGTGATTGAATTATAACTCACTTTTAGTGAATAAAAAGCTAAGATATATCCTTCTAAGTAGAGAGTGGCCTATTGTCTATGAATCTCAATTGAATAGAATTCCTTGGTTAGAAAGAAAAACAAAAAAAGAAAGAAAGAACAAAGAAAGCTAAAAGGTGGCAAAACAAAAGAAAAACAAAAAGAAACAAAGCTGGACACCAATAGCTTGAACTCTGAAATATATGCCTGTGATGTTTTTGTACTAGGATCTGCTTGGATTAGTAAGCTCTTAGGAGTGCCTCAACACTTGATGACTTGGGTTAACTAACCCGGGATCATCAGCTGAAAATCCACTATCAAGAGCAACCTAACTACAAAGCATTTAGTAGCCCAAAGAGGTGCTGGGCATCAATGTTTTAAGAAGGAATGTGAGCCAAGTGTCTATAGTGAATAATGTGTCAAGTAGAAAGAAAAGAAAATGAACTTGCTACACATGACACTCAAATAAAGCTTGAGAATAAAGTAAAAGCCAAGGATAAAGGAATAATGAGAGGTCATAGCAGTATGTCACTTGAAGCTTGAAGGAGACTTTCTAAGCCTAGGAGTCAATAAGAAGTGAGCATCTGCATATCCACATAAAACCCCATGAACTATCAATAACACTTTGCTAGCATGAACTTCCTCTTCCATTTCATTCTTTCTTCTTAATAAATTCATTTCTTGCTTGGGGACAAGCAAGCTTTAAGTTTGGTGTTGTGATGACAAGTCATCTTAGCCCATTTTAGCTAGTCTTTTTCTTTTGTTTTCATTAGAATTATGCACTTTCTTAAGCTACAAGCAAGCTAATTGAGTAGAATTTCATGTTTCCCTTGATTGAACCAACCATATGTGAATTCATGCCATTTCATGAGGTTTTAAGCTATAATTGTTGCATATTGTGGAAGATTGAATACCTCATGATTTTGAGCAAAACTTTGATTAGTTTGGTTGATCAATGATAGGTGAAGAAGGCTTGGAGAAAGGTTGAAGCAAAGAGGAATGGCTAGGAGTGAAGAGAGGACAATGGAATAAGTGAAAATTGAACCGGGTTGCATGAAGTTAGCCCCAACGTTAGCCCCCTAACTTGGAGGCTAACGTTGGGCATGTGAATCACTCTTTGGAAGTAGCCAACGTTAGCTCCAACGTTAGCCCCCTAACTTGGAGGCTAACGTTGGAACTTGAGAGTTTCTCCCTGGGCTACCAACGTTTGCGCCAACGTTAGCCCCCTAACTTGGAGGCTAACGTTGGCACTTAAATCACAAAGGGGGAAGGCCAACGTTTGCGCCAACGTTAGACCCCTAACTTGGAGGCTAACGTTGGCGCCACTCACACCAAGCATTGCCAACGTTAGGGTCAAAGTTAGACCCCTAACGTTGGCGCCAACGTCCATACCAGAAGGATGTGGTTTGCTGATATGAAAAGTTAGGGTCAAAGTTAGACCCCTAACTTTGACCCTAACGTTGAAGACCAACGTTGGCTAACTCCATTTCCGGTTCAATTGGTTCACTTCGGTTCTTCTTCAATCTTCAAAGAGCAATCAACCAAGGCCTCTTTCAACCCAATTCCACCAAGAACAAAGGCCCAACTCAAGGCTTGAAGATCATTTTTGGAAAGTGTATAAATAGAATAGAATTCAAGTTATAAGGGAGCTTTTCTGGAGAGTTTTCCTTTAGAGCTTTCCTTTTGGAATTTTCAGAATAGTTTTTGGGAAGCTTTTGTTACTGAGTGAACTTGAATTTCTTTGTTTCCTCTTACTTGCAATTTCATTTTACTTTTGTCTTGGATCTTGGATTTGAGAATTGAAGAAATTCTGTTTCAATCTCAATCATGGATCTCTCTGTTTCTTTACTTTACTGTTAATTGAATTTCATTTCCGGTTACTTGATCTTCATCTCTTTTCTTTGCAATTTACAATTTCCTTGCTATTGTTCTTGTTGGATCTAGGAAGGCATTGAGATCTAGACTTGGTTTTCTAGTCTCTGGGTCCTGAGATCTGAATTTCTCATTTCAATTCCCTGTTTATTACTTTTTCTCTTCATCTACTTCACTGCTTCAAGATCCGGTTCAATCCCAATCCCCTTTTCCTCTTCTGTTTAATGCAATTCAACTTTTCTGTGTTTAAATTCTGCAAATCCACATCCCAATCCCCTTTACATTTCAAGCAATTTACATTTCTTGCACTTTAAGATTCTGCAATTTACATTTCTTGCACTTTAAGTTTCTGTTATTTAATTTCTTGTTCTTTAAGTTTCAGCAATTTACTTTCCCGCTCTCTTTGATTTCATGCAATTTACATTCTGCAAATCACAAATCACCCAACCAACACTTGATTCGCTTGACTAAATCAACCACTAAGCTAAAATTGCTCAATCCTTCAATCCCTGTGGGATCGACCTCACTCCCGTGAGTTTTTATTACTTGATACGACCCGGTACACTTGCTGGCTAGTTTTGGGTGTTTTGGGAGAGATTCGTTTCTCATCAAAATATCTCATCACACTTGCCGATGAGTTTTGTGATGGATTGTTTTCCACAGATCAGCAGACCATGTTCAAGTGGGAAGGTAAAGTTCAAGGATAAGGAGTTGACCCACTTGAATGTTGTGTTGGATGGAAATGGCTTGGAGAGAGGTGTTTTTAGTGGTCTTGCAAGCTCCACTCCCTTATGCTCTTCCTTGATGATCTCCACCTCTTGACAAGCTTCTTCAACATTAACCTCGTCTTCAAGTTCAATGGGAGAGGATTCAACCGTGGATAGAAATTCATTGATTATTGAATCCATCTCCTGATCAACCTCCTCCAAGTCTTCAACCATGACATGCCTTAGAGGTTGTACACTGG
This sequence comes from Arachis hypogaea, assembly GCF_003086295.3. Classification (NCBI taxonomy): domain Eukaryota; kingdom Viridiplantae; phylum Streptophyta; class Magnoliopsida; order Fabales; family Fabaceae; genus Arachis; species Arachis hypogaea. The sequence goes on from NC_092050.1 coordinate 54,707,113, forward strand.
TGCGTCGCAGAAGTTAACCAATTTAGAGATTTCAATTAAGAGACAGTGATGAGCGGATAATTTATACACTTTTTGGCATTATTTTTAGTATGTTTTTAGTATATTTTAATTAGTTTTTATTATATTTTTATTAGTTTTTAAATAAAAATAACTCTTCTGGACTTTACTATGAGTTTGTATGTTTTTCTGTAATTTTAGGTATTTTCTGGCTGAAATTGAGGGACCTGAGCAAAAATCTGATTCAGAGGCTGAAAAAGGACTGCAGATGCTGTTGGATTTTCTGGAGCTACAGAAGCCCAATTGGCGCGATCTCAATTGCGTTAAAAAGTAGACATCCTGGGCTTTCCAGCAATATATAATAGTTTATACTTTGCCCAAGATTTGATGGCCCAAACTGGCGTTTCAAGTCAGCTCAAGAATTCTGGCGTTTAACTCCAAAACTGGCACAAAAGCTGGAGTTAAACGCCCAAACTGGCACAAAAGCTGGCGTTTAACTCCAAGAAAAGTCTCTACACATGGAAGCTTCAATGCTCAGCCCAAGCACTCACCAAGTGGGCCCGGAAGAAGATTTCTGCATTAATTACTGATTTCTGTAAACCTTAGGCTACTAGTTCTCTATAAATAGGACCTTTTACTATTGTATTTTCATATTTTTAGATCCTTTACTCAGACTTTGATAGACCTTTTCACATTTGGGGCTGGCCATTCGGCCATGCCTAGACCTTGTTCTTATGTATTTTCAACGGTGGAGTTTCTACACACCATAGATTAAGGTGCGGAGCTCTGCTGTTCTTCATGAATTAACACAAAGTACTATTGTTTTTCTATTCAACTCAAGTCTATTTCTTTTCCAAGATATTCATTCGTTCTTCAACTTGATGGATGTGATGATCCGTGACACTCATCATCATTCTCACCTATGAACATGTGCCTGACAACCACCTCTGTTCTACTAGCAATGGCTTGAATGCGTATCTCTTGGGTTTCTAATCTAAGATTGGAACCTTCGTGGTATAGGCTAGAATTATTGGCGGCCATTCCTGAGATCCGGAACGTCTAAACCTTGTCTGTGGTATTCTGAGTAGGATGTGGGAAGGGATAACTGTGACGAGCTTCAAACTCGCGATTGTGGGGCGTGTGACAGACGCAAAAGGATCAATGGATCCTATTTCGACATGATCGAGAACCGACAGCTGATTAGCCGATGTTGTGACAGAGCATCAGGACCATTTTCACTGAGAGGATGGGATGTAGCCATTGACAACGGTGATGCCCAACATAAAGCTTGCCATGAAAAGGAGTATGAATGATTGGAAGAAGGTAATAGGAAAGCAGAGGTTCAAGGGGAACAAAGCATCTTCATACGCTTATCTGAAATCCACCAATGAATTACATAAGTATCTCTATCTTTATTTTATGTTTATTTTCATCACCTTAAACTCCATAACCATTTGAATCCGCCTGACTGAGATTTACGAGATGACCATAGCTTGCGTCAAGCCAACAATCTCTGTGGGATCGACCCTTACTCAGGTAAGGTTTATTACTTGGACGACCCAGTGCACTTGCTGGTTAGTTGTGTGGAATTGTGACAAAGTGTGATTCACGTTTGAGAGCTCCAAGTCTTTGGCGCCATTGTTGATGATCACAATTTCGTGCACGAATTTTTTGGCGCCGTTGTCGGGGATTGTTCGAGTTTGGACAACTGACGGTTCATCTTGTTGCTTAGATTAGGTACTTTTCAGAATTTTTAAGAATGAATTCTAGAGTTTCAAGGTGATGTTCTTATCATCACAAAAGCTGATTGATTCCCATCAATTTAGCTGTTGAATATAATGTCCTGCTGAAGCTTGGCCAAACATGTCTAATCTTTTTAGACTGAAGCTTTAGACTAACATTGCATGATTCCTGGAATTCTTAATAAAAGTTTTGATTATCTTTATTTTCTTTTCCATATAAGTTTCGAATATCACAAAAAAAATTTATAAAACCATAAAAATCAAAAATATTTTATGTTTCTTGTTTGAGTCTAGTATCAATTTTTAAGTTTGGTGTCAATTGCACGTTTTTATTCTTCTTGCATTTTTCGAAAATTACATGCATTATGTTCTTCATTAATCTTCAAGTTGTTCTTGATGATTTCATTGCTCTGATCTTTAAATTCTCTTATTTTGTGTGTTTTGTTGTTTCTCATATGCATTCTCAATTTGTCAGTGTCTCTTATATGAAAATTTTTAAGTTTGGTGTCATGCATGCATTGTTTGTTTGATTTGAATTTCCTAAGATTAGTTGTATTTTGATTGTTTCTCGTCATTGAAAAATTCAAAAAAATTCTCAAAACTATATCTTTTCAAGTCAATAATACAGAGAATTGAAGATTCAGAACATTCAGCAGAGGAATAAAACAGAAAAAGCTGGGCGTTCAAAACGCCCAGTGAAGAAGGAAAACTGGCGTTTAAACGCCAGCCAGGGTACCTGCCTGGGCGTTTAACGCCCAAAAAGGTAGCATTTTGGGCGTTAAACGCCATAATGGATGCCATTCTGGGCGTTTAACTCCAGGATGACACTAGAGGGAAGATTTTGTTTTTAATTCACATTTTTTTTCAAGTTTTCATAATTTTTCAAAATCAAATCTTTTTCAAATCATATCTTTTCAATCATATCTCTTTCAAACTCAATTTCTTTCCATTTTATATTTATTTTTACTATTTTCAAAAATCCTTGCTTCAATTAAAGATTTACTTCAAAATTTTCAAGTTGTTACTGGCCTATTAAGAAAGGATCAAATTTTAATTTTAGAATCATATCTTTTAATTTCTTGTTAGTCAAGTAATCAACATTAATTTTAAAACTTTTTTTTTAATTTGATTTTCAATCATATCTTCTCAATCATATCTTTTCAATCACATCTTTTTCAAAATTAATTTTCAATCATATCCTTTTGATTTCTAATTTCAAAATCTTTTTCAAAAATCACTTAATTTCTTTCCCACTCCTAGTTTTCGAAAATCATCAATCAATTTTTCAAAATTCTTTTAATGATTTCAAAATCTTTTTAATTTATTTTCGAAAATTCTTCCCCTCTTCTCACATCCTTCTATTTAAAGGACTAACACTCCTCCTCAAGGTACAATTCGATCTCCCTCCTTCTTTATATGTTCAAAATCTCTTCTCCACCTCCTCCTTCTATTCTTCTTTTCCTCTGACACCTAAAGGAATCTCTATACTGTGACATAGAGGATTCCCTACTTTCTTGTTCTTTTCTCTTTCATATGAGCAGGAGCAAAGATAAAGGCATACTTGTTGAAGCTGATCCTGAACCTGAAAGGACCTTGAAGAGAAAGCTAAGAGAAACTAAAACACAACTCTCTCTAGAGGGCCTAACAGAGCTCTTCAAGGAAGAAGAAACCATGTCAGCCGAAAACAATAATGCCAACAATGCAAGGAAGGTGCTTGGTGACTTTACTGCACCTACTCCCAACTTCTATGGGAGAAGCATCTCAATCCCTTCCATTGGAGCTTAAGCCTCAATTATTTTCTCTAATGCAACAGAATTGCAAGCTTCATGGACTTCCATTGGAAGATCCTCATCAGTTCTTAGTTGAATTATTGCAAATCTGTGACACTGTTAAGACCAATGGGGTTGACCCTGAAGTCTACAGACTTATGCTTTTTCCTTTTGCTGTAAGAGACAAAGCTAGGACATGGTTGGATTCACAACCTAAAGAAAGCCTGAACTCTTGGGAAAAGCTAGTTAATGCCTTCTTGGCAAAGTTCTTCCCACCTCAAAAATTGAGCAAGCTTAGAGTGGAAGTCCAAACCTTCAGACAAAAGGAAGGAGAATCCCTCTATGAAGCTTGAGAAAGATACAAGCAATTAATCAGAAGATGCCCTTCTGACATGCTTTCAGAATGGAGCATCATAGGTATTTTCTATGATGGTCTATCTGAACTATTCAAGATGTTATTGGATAGCTCTGCTGGAGGATCTCTTCATCTGAAGAAGACGCCTGTAGAAGCTCAGGAACTCATTGAAATGGTTGCAAATAATCAATTCATGTATACTTCTGAAAGGAATCCTATGAATAATGGGACAGCTCAGAAGAAAGGGGTTATTAAAATTGATACTCTGAATGCCATATTGGCTCAGAATAAAATATTGACCCAACAAGTCAATATGATTTCTCAGAGTCTGTCTGGAATGCAAGCAGCAACAGGCAGTACTAAGGAAGCTTCCTCTGAAGAAGAAGCTTATGATCCTGAGAACCCAGCAATGGAAGAGGTGAATTACATGGGAGAAACCTATGGAAACACCTATAATCCTTCATGGAGAAACCATCCAAATCTCTCATGGAAGGATCAACAGAGACCTCAACAAGGTTTCAACAACAATAATGGTGGAAGAAACAGGTTTAGCAATAGCAAGCCTTTTCCATCATCTTCTCAGCAACAGACAGAGAATTCTAAGCAGAGCCACTCTGACTTAACAACCATTGTCTCTGATCTAATCAAAACCACTCAAAGTTTCATGACTGAAACAAGGTCCTCTATTAGAAATTTGGAGGCACAATTGGGTCAGGTGAGTAAGAAAATTACTGAACTCCCTCCTAGCACTCTCCCTAGCAATACAGAAGAGAATCCAAAAAGAGAGTGCAAGGCTATAACCACATCTCACATGGCCAAACCTGGAGAGGAGGAAGAGGCAGTGATCTCCACTAAGGAAGACCTTAATGGACGTCCACTGACCTTCAAGGAGTTCCCTAATGAGGAACCATGGGAATCTGAGACTCATTCTGAGACCATAGAGATTCCATTGAATTTACTTTTGCCTTTCATAAGCTCTGATGAGTATTCTTCCTCTGAAGAGGATGAAGATGTCACTGAAGAACAAGTTGCTAAGTACCTTGGAGCAATCATGAAGCTAAATGCCAAGTTGTCTGGTAATGAGACTTGGGAGGATGAACCTCCATTGCTCATCAAAGAACTGGATGACTTGACTAGGCAGAGATTACCTCAAAAGAGACAGGACCCTGGAAAGTTCTCAATCCCTTGTACCATAGGCACCATGACCTTTGAAAAGGCTCTGTGTGACCTAGGGTCAAGCATAAACCTCATGCCTCTCTCTGTAATGGAGAAGCTAGGGATCATTGAGGTACAAGCTGCAAGAATCTCACTGGAGATGGTAGACAATTCAAAGAAATAGGCTTATGGACTTGTAGAGGATGTCTTGGTAAAGGTTGAAGGCCACTACATCCCTGCTGACTTCATAATCCTAGAGACTGGAAAGTGTATGGATGAATCCATCATCCTTGGCAGACCCTTCCTAGCCATAGCAAAAGCTATGATTGATGTTGACAAAGGAGAATTGATCATTCAAGTGAATGAAGACTCCCTTGTGTTTAAAGCTCAAGGATATCCCTCTGTAACCATGGAGAGGAAGCATGAAGAGCTTCTCTCAATACAGAGTCAAATAGAGCCCCCATAGTCAAACTCTAAGTTTGGTGTTGGGAGGCCACAACCAAACTCTAATTTTGGTGTTGAACCCCCACATTCAAACTCTAAGTTTGGTGTTGGGAGGTTCCAACATTGCTCTGAACATCTGTGAGGCTCCATGAGAGCCCACTGTCAAGCTATTGACATTAAAAAAGTGCTTGTTGGGAGGCAACCCAATCTTTAATTATCTATTTTCTTTTGTTATTTTATGTTTTCTGTAGGTTGATGATCATGTAAAGTCACAAAAATAATTGAAAAAGCAAAAACAAAGTGAAAAACAGAATTAAAAATAGAACACCCTGGAGGAGATAGTTACTGGCGTTTAAACGCCAGTAAAGGTAGCAGAATGGGCGTTAAATGCCCAGTCTGGCACCATTCTGGGCGTTTAACACCAGAAAAGGGCACCAGACTGGCATTTAACGCCAGGAATGGGCAAGAAGCTGGCGTTAAACGCCAGAAATAGGTAGCAGCCTGGCATTTAACGCCAGGATTGGCAGAAAGAGGCGTTTTACATGCCACTTGGTGTAGGGATGAGAAATCCTTGACACCTCAGGATCTGTGGACCCCACAGGATCCCCACCTACCCCACCACTATCTCTCTTCTTCACCCATTCACCAATCACCTCAATACCTCTTCCCCAAAAACCCCTCACCTATCAAATCCCACCATTCTCTTCACCACTCACATCCATCCTTCATAAAACCCCACCTACCTCACCATCCAAATTCAAACCACTTTCCCTCCTAAACCCACCCATGGTGGCCGAACCATAGACACCCCCCTCACTCCTATATAAACCCATCTTCACTCCTTCATTTTCACACAACCTAAACACCACTTCTCCCCCTTGGCCGAAACACAAAGCCCACTCCATCTCTTCTATTTCTTCTTCTTCTACTCTCTTCTCTCTTCTTTTGCTCGAGGATGAGCAACCTTCTAAGTTTGGTGTGGTAAAAGCTAAAGCTTTTTGTTTTTCCATAACCATTTATAGCACCAAAGGCCAGAGAAATCTCTAGAAAGAGGAAAGGGAAGGCAAAAGCTTCCACCTCCGAGACATGGGAGATGGAGAGATTCCTCTCAAGGGTGCATCAAGACCACTTCTATGAAGTTGTGGCCATGAAAAAAGTGATCCCCGAGGTCCCTTTTAAGCTCAAAAAGGGCGAATATCCGGAGATCCGACATGAGATTCGGAAAAGAGGTTGGGAAGTTCTCACCAACCCCATTCAACAAATCGGAATCTTAATGGTTCAAGAGTTCTATGCCAATGCATGGATCACCAAGAACCATGATCAAAGTGTGAACCCGGACCCCAAGAATTGGCTTACAATGGTTCGGGGGAATTACTTAGATTTTAGTCCAGAAAATGTAAGGTTGGCATTCAATTTGCCTATGATGCAAGGAGATGCACAGCCATACACAAGAAGGGTCAACTTTGATCAAAGGTTGGACCAAGTCCTCATGGACATCTGTGAAGAGGGCACTCAATGGAAGAGAGATTCAAGAGGGAAGCCGGTTCAACTAAGAAGGCATGACCTCAAGCCCGTGGCTAAGGGATGGTTGGAGTTCATCCAACGCTCAATCATTCCCACTAGCAACCAGTCTGAAGCTACTATAGACCGGGCTATCATGATACATAGCATCATGATTGGAGAGGAAGTGGAAGTTCATGAGGTTATATCCCAAGAACTCTACAAGGTGGCAGACAAGTCTCCACTGTGGCAAGGTTAGCCTTCCCTCATCTCATTTGTCACCTCTGCAATTCAGCGGGAATTGACATAGAGGAAGACATCCTTATTGATGAGGACAAGCCCATCACTAAGAAGAGGATGGAGCAAACAAGAGATCCCACTCATGGACAAGAGCATGAGGAATTTTCTCATCATGAAATCCCTTAGATGCCTCACGGGATGCATTTTCCTCCACAAAACTATTGGGAGCAAATCAACACATCTCTAGGAGAATTAAGTTCCAACATGGGACAACTAAGGGTGGAGCACCAAGAGCATTCCATCCTCCTCCATGAAATTAGAGAAGATCAAAGAACCATGAGAGAGGAGCAACAAAGGCAAGGAAGAGACATTGAGGAGCTCAAGCACTCCATAAGATCTTCAAGAGGAAGAACAAGCCGCCATCACTAAGGTGGACCCGTTCTTTAATTTCCTTGTTCCTTATTTTCTGTTTTTCGAAAATTGTGCTTTATGTTTGTGTCTTTTTTACATGATCACTAGTGTCTAAGTGTCTATGCCCCTTAAAGCTATGAAAATGAATCCATCACCTTTCTTAAAATGAAAAATGTTTTCAATTGAAAAAGAAAAAGAAGTACATGAATTTCAAATTTTAAAACAGTAATTCTCTTGATGTGGTGGCAATACTATTATTTTTCTGAATGAATTCTTGAACAGTGCATATTTTTTAATTTGATTGTTTATGAATGTTAAAATTGTTGGCTCTTGAAAGAATGAAAGGAAAAGGAGAAATGTTATCTGATGATCTGAAAAATCATAAAATTGATTCTTGAAGCAAGAAAAAGCAGTGAAAAGCTTGCAAAAAAAAAAAAAAGAAAAGCAAGCAAAAAAAGCCAATACCACTTTAAACCAAAAGGCAAGGGTGATAAAAAGGATCCAAGGCTTTGAGCATCAGTGGAAAGGAGGGCCCACAGGAATAAAATCCTGGCCTAAATGGCTAAACCAAGCTGTCCCTAACCATGTGCTTGTGGCATGAAGGTGTCAAGTGAAAACTTGAGACTGAGCGGTTAAAGTCGTGGTCCAAAGCAAAAAGAGTGTGCTTAAGAGCTCTGGACAACTCTAATTGGGGACTCTAGCAAAGCTGAGTCACAATCTGAAAAGGTTCACCCAGTTATGTGTCTGTGACATTTATGTATCCGGTGGTAATACTGGAAAACAAAGTGCTTAAGGCCACGGCCAAGACTCATAAAGTAGCCGTGTTCAAGAATCAACATACTTAACTAGGAGAATCAATAACACTATCTGGATTCTGAGTTCCTATAGAAGCCAATCATTCTGAACTTCAAAGGATAAAGTGAGATGCCAAAACTGTTTAGAAGCAAAAAGCTAAAAGCCCTGCTCATCTAATTAATATTGATCTTAATAGATGTTTTTGTAATTCATTGTATATTCTCTTCTTTTTATCCTATTTGATTTCCAGTTGCTTGGGGACAAGCAACAATTTAAGTTTGGTGTTGTGATGAGCGGATAATTTATACGCTTTTTGGCATTGTTTTTAGTATGTTTTTAGTATATTTTAATTAGTTTTTATTATATTTTTATTAGTTTTTAAATAAAAATCACTCTTCTGGACTTTACTATGAGTTTGTGTGTTTTTCTGTAATTTCAGGTATTTTCTGGCTGAAAAAGGACTGCAGATGCTGTTGGATTCTGACCTTCCTGCACTCAAAGTGAATTTTCTGGAGCTACAGAAGCCCAATTGGCGCGATCTCAATTGCATTGGAAAGTAGACATCCTGGGATTTTCAGAAATATACAATAGTTCATACTTTGCTCAGAATTTGATGGCCCAAACCGGCGTTCCAAGCCAGCTCAAGAATTCTGGCGTTTAACTCCAAAACTGGCACAAAAGCTGGAGTTAAACGCCTAAACTGGCACAAAAGCTGGCGTTTAACTCCAAGAAAAGTCTCTACACATGGAAGCTTCAATGCTCAGCCCAAGCACACACCAAGTGGGCCCAGAAGAAGATTTCTGCATTAATTACTGATTTCTGTAAACCCTAGGCTACTAGTTCTCTATAAATAGGACCTTTTGCTATTGTATTTTCATATTTTTAGATCCTTTACTTAGACTTTGATAGACCTTTTCACGTTTGGGGCTGGCCATTTGGCCATGCCTAGACCTTGTTCTTATGTATTTTCAACGGTGGAGTTTCTACACACCATAGATTAAGGTGTGGAGCTCTGCTGTTCTTCATGAATTAATACAAAGTACTATTGTTTTTCTATTCAACTCCAGTCTATTTCTTTTCCAAGATATTCATTTGTTCTTCAACTTGATGGATGTGATGTTCCATGACACTCATCATCATTCTCACATATGAACATGTGCCTGACAACCACCTCTGTTCTACTAGCAATGGCTTGAATGCGTATCTCTTGGGTTTATAATCTAAGATTGGAACCTTCGTGGTATAGGCTAGAATTATTGGTGGCCATTCCTGAGATCCGGAATGTCTAAACCTTGTCTGTGGTATTCTGAGTAGGATCTGGGAAGGGATGACTGTGACGAGCTTCAAACTCGCGATTGTGGGGCGTGTGACAAACGCAAAAGGATCAATGGATCCTATTCCGACATGATCGAGAACCGACAGCTGATTAGCCGATGTTGTGACAGGGCATCAGGACCATTTTCACTGAGAGGATGGAATGTAGCCATTGACAACGGTGATGCCCAACGTAAAGCTTGCCATGAAAGAATAGTTAAAAGGAGTTGTCATGGAAAGAAAATCATCAAGGATGAGTACGATTTTATATTAAAACTACTAGACAAAGCAGTAATTATTGATGAGGAAGAAGTCGTTGAAGACCTGGGAGATGCTGATCCTCCATGGGAAAGTCAAGACATAGAGCCTCCTTCCAAGACGGTTGCATTTGATGTTGAGAAGGGTGTACAACCTCCAAGGCATGTCATGGTTAAGGAATTGGAAGAGGTCAATCAAGAGATGGAGATTCAAGAAGAAGAAGCACAACCTCCCATGCCCTTGGAAAGCAGTGAAGAGGAGATTGAATTGGAAGAAAGCTGCCAAGAGGAAGAAGTTGAAATTGAAGAAGCCTACAAGAAGGTGGAAGTTGTCAAAGAAGAGCACAAGGAAGTGGAGTTTGCAAGTTCATTAGAGACACCTCCCCCAAGGCCATTACCGTCCAACACAACATTCAAGTGGGTAAAATTCTCATCCTTGACCTTTGCTTTCCCACTTAAATATGGGCTACTGGAGACAGATGGTCAACTTAGAGTTCTTTGTGGCATTAAGAGTAAGAGGAAGATGGTCAGTGGTAAGAATTGTCCTACAAGGTTCATTATGGTTGGAAGCTTTAAGTTTAAACGCAAAGGTTGGTGTAAAGCTCAATTGAATGGGTCTAGGAAGTTGTTTGGATGCTTCAGTGAGAATTCAAATTGCTTACCACCCGGCTGGAACAATGATGATCAACTTGAAGATGGGTGTAGAAACAAGATTTGGGATCCGAGAATATATGAGGATCAAATTTGGGAGCTCAAAGCTTGTGAAGAACTCCATCAAAGCTTGAGGAATCTACTTGGTATTAATAGAGCTTATTGGAAGTCCAAGCATTGGTGGAAGTTTCAGGATGAGTTCAAGCACAAGCCACCATGACAAGGAGCTCACCAAATGTCCAACTTAAGGACTTTAACTAAAAGTGCTAGGTGGGAGACAACCCACCGTAGTATGATCGTTCCATTTCCAATCTTATTTAGTTTTGTTTGTTTTTGAGTTTTATTTTATTTTATTGAACCTAGAATTATTCATAACATCTGCATCAGCATCTGCATACGGCATTCTGCATTTTGCATAAAAAAAAAACACGCACGTGACGCGGCAGCATCGCTGACGCGCCCGCGTCACAAGTGCATTAGGAAGAAAAGAAAAGTGAACAGAGAGTCACGAGAGAGCGTGGCTGGAGGTGTGCCTTAGGCACAATTATGCCGACGCGGCCGCGTCCTTTGAAAAATAGCTTCCTCACGTATCTGCGTCACCCACGCGAACGCGTGGCCCTGTAAAATCAACGTAAATAGGTGTATGGCAGTATGTTGGGCTGGAATGGGGCTGGAACCAAGCTAGAAGCACAAGCCACACCACGCGAACGCGTGCCCCACGCGTCCGCGTCATTTTTAAAAGAAAGGCCATTCACGCGACCGCGTCACCCTAAAATTTTGGGAAAAAGAGTTTCGAACAGAGAGTTGCGCGAACGCGAGGCTGCCCTCGCGCCAATCGCATCAATCAACTCACGCGACTGCGTGCCCCACGCGTCCGTGTCATTTAGCAATCTCACCAACCGCGTGAAAGCGTGACCCACACGTCTGCGTCGCATGCGGCGCACAGATTATCCCCATCAGCCAAAATCTCTTATCTTTTCTTCCCCAAATCCTTATTTTTGTTTTCCCTTATTATTATTTATTTCTCCTCTCTTCTTCCTTCTCTATTTTTACTTTTCCATTTTTCTTTTCTTTTTACATCCATTATCAAGGTTCTTTTCTTCTCCCCTCTTTACTTCTTCATTATTATTCCTTTTCTTTTATTCATGTTTTCTTATTACTTTCATTATGCATATTTTCTCTTTCCTTTTTTTTCTTTTAATTAGTGTTGGAAATTTATTTGGGTCATTATTATCTCTTATGATTTGCTTGTGGATTGTTAAAGAATTGTTTGGTAATTATATATTAATTTTATAGGGTTGCTTGCATGTTCAATCTAATACTTTCAATAGCTTATTTACCATGCATATTATGTGTTTGTGAAAACGCCCGTATGGCATTGTGCACTGTTTTTCAATATCTTTTATTCTATTACTCTAAATGCTTGCTTTTCACAAAACCCTTTTTATATTATTATTTAAATATAATTGTTATTACAAACAGGTTATTAGTTTGAAAGGCTTGGTAATCTAACTTGGATATTGAATGCTTGGTCTATGCTACTCATGCCTTTGCTAGCATGCCAATAGACACCTTGCATTTAATTGTCATCATATGCACTTGCTATATTTCCACTGATGATTTTTAACATGTAGTCATGACCATGTGTTAACATCATTTATCTTTAATGTGCATTGATTACCACCTTTCCCGTTCTCTTCCTTGCTCTAACCCTTGAAGTTTTAACACCCTTACTATTCCCTTTTCAGGATGGCAACCAAGAAAGAAAAGAGAAAGCTACTCCCAAATCACCGGCAAGAAAAGGAACAAAAAGAGCACTAGCTGCGGAGGCACCCATCCAGTTGTACATCTTAGCATGCACTGAGGACGGTGCAACCTTTAAGTGTAGGGAGGTCGATACCGATCTCCATGGGTTAGCTATTTTCTTCTTTCCAACACCATTGTTTTATTTTCTTTGTTTGTTTATTATTGTATTTGCATGTTTAATTGCATGTTTGTTTGATTTTATGCATTTAGCTACTGCTTGGTTAAAGTAATGAGTTTCTTCTAAGACCCTATTTTTGAAAAAAAAATTTCACTAATTTAAATCAAAATTTTTTTGTTAAATTTGTTTGAAGTTGTATTTGGAACACAGTTTAAAAAGCTAAGAACACACAACCCGTGAGATTTTTAGCTTATTTATATGGTTACATTATTTAACCATAAATTTTTATTCCTGTGTGTTTTCTTCCCTATGATTGCAATCTTTGCTTTGTTCCATTCTATATGTCCACTATTTAGTGTATTTACATGCTTGCATATGATTGAGGCCATTATTTAAATTTTTACTCACTTATCCCAAATAAGCCTACCCTTTCAGTTACCTTTGTTAGCCACTTTGAGCCTTTTTATCCCCATTTGTTCTATATTTTACCACATCACTAGCCTTAAGCGGAAAAACAAGTAATCACCCCAATTGAATCTTTGGTTAGCTTAAGATAGAGAATGTGCATCAACTAAGTGTGGGGAAATTGTGGGAACATGGGTTAATAAGGGAATGTATCATGTTTCTAATTTATTTGAATATTGGGAATTTGGGAACTTACTCATGTAAAACCAGAAAAAAATTAAAAATTCATGTGCATTGATAAGTTATGTTTGCTTTTATGATTGAAAAAAAAATTTTAATAAATAAATAAGGGGACAAAATTACCCCAATGCTAAGTTAATAAAAAGATCAATGCACATGTGATAAAAGTAAAGAAATATCAAAAATTTGGTACATGAGTATGGGAATCATACAAAAGTGGAAATTATGGGTAGCTAGGCATGAATTTAATAGTATATAGAGTATATGTATATTAGGTGAGAGCTTAGGTTAGTCAAAGATTCATATTATAGCTCACTTCGCCATACATGTACCCTTACCTTTACCTCAGCCCCATTACAACCCTGAAAAGACCTCATGATGTTTGCATTGGTATACTAAATATTTGTTGATTGGTTAGATGAAGAACAAAGTTTAGAAAGCATGATTAGAGAAGAGTAGAGTAAATTACCCTATACACTTGAGAGACTAGAGTGATATACACTACCAGTGAGGGTTCAATGCTTGATTCTATGTTCCCTGCTTTCATGAGCTATCTTCTTACAAGTTTACTTGTCTTTTGTTGTATGATTTGAATTAGTGAAATCTGAATTATTTTTGTCTTGGAGAACTTATTTACTTTTAACCAAGTAGGTAGAAACATTTTTGCATGTAGTTGCATTCACATAGATAGGTTGCATTTCATACATTCTATCATTTTTCTTCACTTTTATAGCTTCTCTTGAGCTTAGCATGAGGACATGCTAATGTTTAAGTGTGGGGAGGTTGATAAACCACTATTTTATGGTTTATCTTGTGCTCATTTGAGTGATTTTTATCAACTCTTTACCCACTTATTCATACTATTTGCATGGTTTTACGTTTTCCTTCCTAATTTTGTGCTATGATTAAAAACATGTTTCCTGGGCCGTTAAATTGCTAATATTAATCCTCTCTTATTACCATTCGATGCCTTGATATGTGCGTCAAGTGATTTCAGAGATTACATGGCAGGAATGGCTTGGAGGATGGAAAGGAAGCATGCAAAAGTGGAAGGAATACAAGAAGTTGAAGGAACTGCAAAGCTGTCAGCCTGACCCTCTCGCACTAAAACGGTCATAACTTGAGCTACAGAGGTCCAAACGATGCAGTTCTAGTTCCATTAGAAAGCTAACGTCTAGGGCTTCGATTTGATATATAATATGCCATAGTTTTCCTGACACTAGGTGACACAAACGCGTACTCCACGCAGACGCGTCGCAGTGACAAAAATCAACGTGGCAGATTTCTTCTCCAGCGATTTTTGGGCTGTTTCTTACCCAGTTTTCAGCCCAGAAAACACAAATTAGAGGTTATAAAGTGGAGAAATGCATCCATTCATGAGGAGGCTCTCAATTATGCACTTTTCATAGTTTAGATATAGTTTTAGAGAGAGAGAGGTTCTCTCCTCTCTCTTAGGATTTAGGATTAGGATTCCTCTTAAAGGATTTAGGACTTTTATTATTTCAACTTACAATTTCTGCTCAATTACCAGGTTCAATGTTCCTTTTATTTATTTTTCCAATTTAATTTATGAACTTTTCCATGTTACATTTGATATCTTTATTAGTGCAACTTGAGGTATTTCGGAATTATGATTGCTTTCCTTTATTTATATAAATAATTTAGATTTTTCCCTTTTGGCTTTAAATGATCAATTGGAGACTCTTGAGTTATCAAACTCATCGTGATTGATAATTGTTATTTTTGCTAATTGAATTAGATTCCAATAACTCTAGTCCTTTCTTAGGAATTGGTTAGGACCTAAGGATCAAACTAATTAGTCCACTTGACTTTCCTTTGCTTTAGTGAAGGTTAACTAAGTGGGATTAAACTCAATTCTCATCACCATCGATAAGGATTACTAGGATAGGACTTCCAAATTTTCATACCTTTCCAAGAGTTTATTTTACAGTTATTTATTTATTTTACTTGTCATTTAAATTACTTGTTCCTTACTTTCAAAACCCCCAATTTACAAAACTCATAAGCAATAATAAGAACACCTCCCTGTAGTTCCTTGAGAAGACGACCCGAGGTTTAAATACTTCAGTTACCAATTTTGAAGGGGTTTGTTACTTGTGACAACCAAAATGTTTGTACGAAAGGATTTTCTGTTGGTTTAGAAGCTATACTTGCAACGCGATCATATTTTTATATTTCTTTACCGATAGAAAAACCCATCGTCAGCCATGCGCTTGCGTCATTGCTCACTGGTCATCTCCTTAATTTCTTGTGTTCCTTCTATTTTTGCAAGCCTCCTCTCCAATTTCCAAACCATTCATGCCCTATGAAGCCTGAAACACTTAACACACAAATCACGACATCGAATGGGATAAAAGAGAATTAAAATACATAATTAAAAGTCTCTAGAAAGCAAGTTTTCAACCATGGAGTAATTTTGGGAAGGAATTGTAAATACATGCTTATCATATGAATAAATCGGTAAAGATTTGACAAAAATCACACAATTAAACACAATATAAATCATAAAATAATGGTTTATCATACAACCTTCTCAACATCAAATTCAAACCTCTTGGAAAGAGGCTCTATGACATGAGTTTCCGATGGAGGTTCCGCATCTCCTAAGTCCTCAACCACTTCCTTTTCTTCAATAATTTCGGCGTTCTCCACTGGCTCTAGTACAAAATCCATCTCCTCCTTGATGACTTCCACCTCTTGACAACTTTCTTCAAGGGTCTCTCCTACCTCCACTTTTTGGGCCTCCTATTGCTTCTCTTGAAGTATGTATGCGTGAACCAGATCCATTACGTCCCTAAGACGATGCCTTCTCTCTTGTTCCATGTCAATAGCGTAATTGGGATCATGTTGCTCTTGAATTGATGGACATGCGTGAAAAGTAAGTGCACCAGAGCTTGAGGGTTGAGTATTGGGGGTAAAGGATGGATCCACACGTGATATAAGAGCTTGGAGAGTAGAAGTAAGACCAGTGAGAGTAGAGGTAAGTGTGGTTTGAAGATCTCTTTACCCTTGGTAAATAGCACTAAGGGTATCATCTATGGGAGCTTTGGGTGAATAAGAGGGTTCATTTGTTGGGAGAAAATGCTCATAATTCGGAGGTGGTTCTTCTTGATAAGGGTATGGAGATGGTGTATATTGAGGTGGTGGTTCTGGGTATGGTTCATATGGTGGTTGGTATGATGGATAAGGGTTAGGTTCATATGGAGGTGAATGGTAGAAAGGGACTTGTGAGTATGGTGGTTAAAACTATGTTGAGGAGGGGGTTCATAGGCATATGGTGGGGCTTGTTGGTAACTACAAGAGGGTCCACCGTATCCATTGGATTGATATGCACCTTGGAATGGTTCTTGCTCATAGTAAGTGGGTGGAGGTTGTTGCCAAGAGAGTTGATCAAATCCTTGTGGCTCCTCCCATCTCTGATTATCCCATCGTTGATGCAAGTTTTCATTATAATTTCCATTCCCTATAAATAATTTGAACCAGACTCGTAGCCAAAGGGGTGAGAATTCATAGTATCAAGAGAAAATAAAAACAAAAACTAATAAGGAATAATTAAACTAAACTCCTGAAACTAGAAACAACTAACAAAGAAACGAAAAAGCAAAAACATTTACAATAACCAATAATAAGGCACACATTTGCAATTCTCCGGCAACAGCGCCATTTTGATGAACGAATTTTTGCTAGTAAATAATTCACAATAAATTCTCGTTGCAAGTATAGTTTCTAAACCAACAATAATCTTTTCATACAAAAAATTGTTTGTCACAAGTAACAAACCCAATTAAAAATAATAACTGAAGTATTCAAACACCGGGTCATCACTCAAGGAATTGCAAGAAAGTGTAGTTTATTATTGGTTGTGGAAAAGTATCTTTTTGGGTTTTTGAAAGGTTGAACAAGGAATGTAAATGACAAGAAATTAAATTAATAGCTAAGAAAGCTCTTGGCAAGGTATGAGGATTAGAAGTCCTATCCTAGGTATCCTTATCAATTGTGACATCAATTGTCCATTGCTCCCACTTAGTTAACCTCCAACTATGAAAGAAAGTCAAGTGGATGAATCAATTTGATTCCTCAAGTCCTAGTCAACTCCCAAGGAAAGACTAGACTTAGTGGAATTCAAGTCAATTAGCAACTTTCAATTATCAATCAACAAAGGAGTTTGATAACTCAAGAGTCTCCAATTACTCAACCAAAGCCAAAAGTGGAAAAACCTAATTTAAAACCCTCCCAAGCATTCTATCAAACACTTGGAAGGCATAACATAAAAGCATAGAAAACTAGCAAGGAATATTAAATCTAAATAACCAATTGCAAATATCAATAATAACAAACGAAGAAAGGAGCAACAAATATGAAATACCTCAAATTGCATTAAATAAGAAATTCAATCTAACATGAAGAGTTCATAAACTAAAGTGGCAACATAAAGTAATCAATAGGGAAAATAAATAAACTAGGAAGCTAGAACAATTAAAAGTAGAAGAGGAACTAAATTAAACTAAGGTAGAAATCTAAAATTGAGAAGAACTAAAAGAAACCCTAAAACCTAGAGAGACGAGAGAGCCTCTCTCTCTAGAAAACTACATCTAAAACCTAAAATTATGTGAATTAATGTTGTATGATGAATGAATGGATGGATGGATTGATACCCCCACTCTGCAGCTTCTATTTTGTGTTCTTGGGCTTGGAATTGGGCCAAAAAGGAGCCCAGAAATCGCCCCCAACGCTTTCTGCAATTTCTACACGTGACGCATGTCACGCGTACGCGTCAGTCACGCGTACGCATCAGTCACGCGTACGCTTCGATGGTCTTCTTCGCGCATTACGCGTGCGCGTCAGCCATGCGCACACGTCGCTGTGCAAACTCGCTTGTCACGCGTACGCGTCAGGTACACGTACGCGTCGCTATGAAAATCTCCAAAACACGGGCACGTGTGAGCCATGCGTGCACGTCGATTCTCACTGGTCATCTCCTTATTATCTTGTGTTCCTTCCATTTTGGCAAGCTTCCTTCCCATCCTCTAAGCCATTCCTGCCCTATAAAGCCTGAAGACACTTAACACACAGATCACGGCATCGAATGGTATAAAGGGGAATTAAAATACACAATTTAAAGGCTTAGGAAGCAAATTTTCAACCATAGAACCAAATTGGGAATGAATTGTAAAATCATGCAAATTGTATGAATAAGCGTGCAAAGACTTGATAAAAAACCACTCAATTGAGCACAAGATAAATCATAAAATAGTGGTTTATCACAACCCTATGAAGTCCTCATGATAATTGCATTCATACATCACATGGTTGTTGATTGTTAGATGAAAAACAAATCTTTGAAAGCATGATTAGGAGGAGACTTGAGTGATTAAAGCCCTAAACACCAAGTAATTAGAGTGTATACACACCTAGTGAGGGTTTAATTACTCAATTCTATGTTTCCATACCTCTCTTATCATGCATTCTTGCAGGTTGCTTCATTTTGATGAGTTAAATTAATTCTTTAGATTTTCTTTTACATTGAATTACTTCTTTGTTTGGCCCTTTATGTCTATACTCTTCCTTGAGAATTTGATTGTTTGTTTTAACTAAATCAATAGGATACTATAGATAGATAGATATATATAGATAGTATATAGTAAACCTTGCATGCATATAGATAGTTGCATTCAATAAGTTGATTACCCCTTTGGTTATTCTCCTTGTTTGGTTGAGCATGAGGACATGCTATTGTTTAAGTGTAGGGGAATTGATGAGCCCATATTTGATGAGATATTTTGGCTTGATTTGAATGGATTTTGTCACATAAACTCGCACTTATTCACTTAAAGAGCATACTTTTGTGTTATCTCCCTAATTTGGACATAAATGTGAAAACATGTGTTTTTGTGCTTAAATTAGTGATTTTAATTCCACTTTTATGCCATTCGATGCCACGATATGTTTGTGAGTGATTTCAGGTCATTTAGGCAAGATTGGTTAGGCAAAAGTGGAAGAAAGCATGTACAAGGGAGAACACATGAAGAAAACAAGGAAAAGCAAACAGTCAACTGTGCGTGCGCACAAGCATCTGTGCATGCGCACAAGAAGGATTTAGCATGTGTGCGTGCACACAACCCTCTGTGCGTACGCACAAGTGGCGAAACAGTAAAGTGTGCGTATGCACACATCTGTGCGTACGCACAGGTCCCTACACGTGGGTTCATTAATGAAGCAAATGGCTCACAATTTTGGGGCCTTCTTGGCCTAATTTTTGGAGTTGCTGAAGCCTTTTGTGATGCTATATCAAAGGGGAATGAAGACATATAAAGGGCATTAGTTAGTATTAGTTATGAGGAGGTTTTATTAGGTTTTAGTTTTTAGTTTTCATCTAGGTAGAAAGCATCCTTAGGAGTAGGAGTATTGTAGATAGCAATTGCTCTCCTAGGGTTTTTACTGTAGCATTTTATAGTAAGTTGGATCATGGATTTTGCTTCTTTAATTGTAAGTACTTTTTAATTCATCTTTAATTATATCAATTTTGCTTTTATTTCTCTTTGGGTTCAAGTACTTTGTTAATATTTGCAATTTTGAGTTCTTGAAGTTTTAATTATGCTTGCCTTATATTTGTTTGGATGTTTATTGTTGATTTTGTGCATAGTTGGTTATAGTTTTCTATTTTCCTTTGCAATTTCCCATGTTTGGCTTTTATGCCGGCAAGGTGTTTGTGAAAATACCAACTTTAGATTTTGAGTAGATTTTCATACCTTGACTTGGGATTTGAGTTCCTAGGATTCTAGAGTCATAATGTCCGATATTTAGTGGTAATTCTTGGGTAATTAGTTGACTCTTGTGTCCATTAAAGTTAGCTTTTGATCAATTAATTTGGTAAGTTAGCTAGGACTTATAGATCAAGGTCAATTATGCTTGTTTGACCTACTACTCGATGTTAGGAGTTGACTAGGCATGATTGACTCATCATAATTATCATAGCTGTGGTTATGACGATGATAGGATTCCTTGGATCCTCATTCCGAAGTCAAGGCTCTTTCATGCATATCGTAGCATTTTCACTAGTTTTGACCTTGTTTCCCTTTTTATTGCATTAATTCCCAGTTTTGATCATTCCTTAGTTCTTTTAATCTTTAGTTCTTTTAATCTTTCATTTCTTGATTTTAAAAACCCCCCTTTGCCCTCACAACCGAACACGTAACACTTCAATTGCATTCCAAAGGAGAACGATGTAACATCCCGCATTTTTGAAAATCTGAATATGAATAAATTATGATTTTATCATACTAAGTTTAAACTTTATAATTTTAGAAATTATTTTATTAGAAATAATTAAATAGATTTGGAGATAATTTCGTTTTAAATCAAATAAGATTCTTAAGTAATTTTATTATAATTAAATATTTTGTATAATGTTAGTAATTGAAAAATAAGAAAGAATCGCACAATTTAATTGAAGTAAGTTATATAATGAAAAAGTTAGGACTTATTTTATTAAATTGAGTTCTTAGAGATTAATTTATTAGGAAAGATTAAATGGATTTTTGTAAATATTTTAGATTTAAGTCAACTAATATTTATGTACAACTTTTATTTTAATTAGTTAATATAAATTGAAGTTAAAGTTATGATGGAAAAATAATGAAAGATCCTAATTTAATTTAGATAATTGATATTTCGAGTTTAACTGTATTTTATAAAATGTGATTAGTTTGCTTACCTTATGATTCAAATTAAAAATAATTATTTGAGCTTATTGATAAATTAGTAAATAAAATTCTGTGTTTCAAAAGTAATTTTCATAATATTATGTTTGAATCTTAAATTGTTTTTTTATTTTGAATATTTTGTAAAATTTCTTAGTTACTCGTACATATTTTACTTTAACACAGTCTTATATTTCTTATTTTATACATACTGATATTATCTAATACGTATACTCCCTGACCAATCGCGCAGCCACAAACTTACTCCACACTCATTTATTAGTTATTAGGCCACGCTTATTGCTTCCTCACCACTCATTCACGGTTAAACTCCCACCACATACACACAATAGATATTACGGAAGAGAGAAAGGGGGAAAACGAAAACAGAAAAGGGGAAGGAGGGACCGAGAGTGGAGAAGAGAATGCAAGGGAGAAGGAAGATGTGCCGGTAGAGCTACGATCGCCGCACGTCACCGCACTCTACCGCCGAAGATTCCCTCACCACGGTCGACATCGATTAGGGTAGAAGAGAAGAGGAAGAGTGACGAACAGGAAGAAGGGGGAAACGCGTTGTTGCTGTTGATATTGGTTGGGGATATTGCACGTAGTGGAGGGGTCTTCGCCGCTGCTGTCGTTAACAAGCAAGGGGGAAGAGCCCGTCCTTGGCGATTCTACCGCCGTCAAAGGGAAAAGGAAGTGAGAGAGCCGGTGAACAGAATGCGAGAAGGGAGAGGAGCTGTGTTCTTTCCTTGTCGTCGCCACCAAAACCGGGACAGATTCACCGGTAATTCTGCTTCTTCCTTTCTTGATTCTGTCCCGCTTTTATTTTGTTCCGCTATTCCGATTTGGTTGGTGTCCCTACTATCCTTACTGATCGAATTGATGCTGCTGCCCGCTAGGACGGACGTCCTGGTCTTTGGTTCCTGTTATTCTGAGTACCAAAGCTATTGCTCCATTCCCGTCTTTCCTTTGGTACGATTAGTTCTGTTCTACAAATATTTTTCTGGTTATTACTCCTTTGATAATCTGTTCTGTTTTGTCCTTGCATTTGCTGCAGCCATTATTAATTTCCCCTCCAAAGTTTTGGTTGCTGCTATTAGAGTTGTGGTTGATGCTGTTATCCTCGCGTTAGAACATAGAGGGTTGCTGCATTTCCAATTTTGTGTGGTTAATGTGACATCGAGGTAGGGGGTTTAACTTAAATGACTTTCATTTTAGAATGCCCATAAATTTTATTGAATGAATGCAAAAATGTTTATTTTTTATGAGTAATTGATTGGTTATAAGGATATTGAATTGTGGCTGGAAATGTGATTGAGCTTGTGGTTTTTGTGAAATTGATTGATTGCATGTGAATTACGAATTGTTGATGAGTAATTGAATGACTGAATCTTGATGGATTATATTTGTTTGATTATTATTGGGCTGGTTATTAAATACGTTAGGATGGTGGTAGAATCGGTTGGTGATTGATTAGAAATTAATTTTGAAAAATATTGAAAGTTGAACTTGAAATGCTAAACTTTATGTTAAACATCAGAGTTTTGAAATGAACGGCAACTTTGAAAGTACACTAGTAACTTAATAGAGATTGAAATAGTATGAGACTAAAAGCTAAGAGAACAATAACAAGCATAGCTATTAATATTCAATTTTGAAGGTTTTGTATTAGTTAGAGAATTAGTTATGATTTTTCAAAGTTAAATTCTAAAATCTGATTTTCTGCATAATTTTAAACGAAGTCAGAAACTTTGAAAAGCTATAACTAATTATGTAATGATCAGAATTGCATGAGACCAAATCTGGGATAAACTTGGGAACATATGTAACTAAACTGGAAAATTTGGGATCTTTTTGTTAAATATACAATTTATGGCAAATTTTTAAAGTTAGGTTGTTAAATCTGTCCTGCAGCAGAAAAGGTCAAACAGGGCAGCAAATTGTTTGTCTTGCTGCGACTTCTACAAGCTGAGTTTTAGAGCAAAACCAATTTTGTTATAAAATTTGATTAACTTGATTTATTTCTCTAAAACTTCAGAATTTTAAGAATTGAGGATTGGGAGTTGTGAAGTTTTTAATATTGGTGGTCAAAGCTAAAAAGAAACAGATTTCAGCAAGCTATGCATCAACTTCCAATGCTTGTAACTCTTAGAATTGAATAGCAATTGTGTTGCAACTAAGATACACTTTTTTTTGGATGAGCAAGGAGTTCCCAAACCAATATTTAGCTTAATTGGAGTTTTGTAATAAAAGTTATTCAAATTGAAAGGTACTAAACTTGTTGGTTTCTAAAACAGATTTTGACTCATTTTTTCTTAACTTCCAGGTTATGTAACTTCTTCGTTAAAAATGGTATTAACTCAGAACCAATTGAAAAATAAACCTGGATGAGTGAAGTTGAACTATATTAAATTTTAAAGTTATTGGATTTAACTTGGATTTTATATTGAATTTTGAATATCACATGTTGCTGCTATTTTTCTGGTTTTACGCACTACAGAGCAGTCACGGTTTTTCCTCTATTCCTAACGCTAGAGAATCAGAAAATTATAATATTTAGTTTGTTAGAAAGCTTATTTCAAGATGAACGCCTGGACATAAAGTTTGTGCAATGCTGAGTTTATTTGCTATATTAAAAATAGAAAAGAAGATAGAGTGTTGAGGATGTCTTAGTGACAATTATGAGTTTATAAAACTAAAGATGAACCTTAGTGTTATATGGCTGATTCAATGTTGAAATTTGCTTGATTCTGAATTGATGTGATGCTGGAAAGTTTGAAAAGAGTTTGGTAAATTGTTTGATTTGGCCCCGTAAGGGTGGTTAAGTCCTATTTTCAGAAGAGATCATGTCCGGATTTTTATAAAAATATAAGGACTTAATCAAAATAAATATTTAAGGCTTGTTTAATGATAATAACTTCAACGATTCTTTTGAGAAAAGATATTTGGTTTATAAAGTTGTTGGCAAGGACGTGGGTTTCATCCCGCTTGCATATTTACAATTACAAAAGAGTAAAGAGATAAAAAGAAAAGAGTAATCAGAGTAGAGTAGAGAAACACAGAGAGCAGAGCAGCCAGAGTAAAGTAAAGAGATAAAGAGAAAAAGAGTGATATAGATACAGAAGAAAGAGTAATCAAAGAAAAGTAAAGAGATATAGAGAACATAGTAACCATAGCAGAGTAAAGAGATACAGAGAAAAGAGAAACCAGAACAGAGTATATATATATATATATATTAGTTGCTTGATACAACCCAGAGATATATTTATATACATATTAGTTGCTTAAATGCAACCCCAGAGCTTCTGTAGGGAAACTAAGTTACCTATAGCCATATTCCGCTTCCCCAGAGCAGAGCAGAGTATATATATATTTCCTGCAGTAAGCAGAGGATGTCTAAAATGAGTGGCTATTATTATGTGCACATTTATTTAGGAACGGAAAATCGTATCCGGGAAATCGGGATTACTCATGACCGAATAAATGTCGGGATTACGGGCAGCCAACTGACACATGAGCTCATGGCCTGTACTAGGACTAGACATTCATCATATGCATCTATATGACATTGTTTGGGTGTGCATATTGTAATTGGTTTGCCTATGTGAATAATTCTGTTTAACTGCTAATTGCTATACTTGATGTAATTGCTCTTGATTGTATTTGAACCTCATTACTTGTGTTTGTAACTGATTGGCTGGATTGTGGTGAATTGGGTGTTGATTGAATTCCTTCGGCCTGAGGCCGTGATTGGTTTGTGTTTAAGGTTTAGTAAAGTATGAAAGATTAAGCTAGTTCAGCATAGACTTAATGAACCTATACTTAGAACAAATTAGTCATTCATACAGTCTAGAAAAACTTTTAAGACATATAAAGAAAAATATGGGTTTAGGATTTTGGATAGTTAATTGATGCTTCTAAAGAAGGTTTTAGATTTTTGAATGTTAAGCCGTTGGTTTTCAAAAGAGTTTATATAAGGCGAGCGATGATTACTGCGAATGAAAGTAGTTTTCTTTTCAATGTCTCTAAATGAAATTAACTATTGCGTTTTATTCTTTACTTTCACGACATTCTCTACCTCTACTGAGAATATGTGGTTTTGTTCTTGAAGAACTGAAGATTGATGGTTTAGAAGTTATAGTAAACTCTCGTTGCAAGTATAGTTACTAAACCAAGCAATCAACCTTTCTTACAAACGTTTTGGTTGTCACAAGTAACAAACCCCTAAATAAATTGATAACCGAAGTATTTAAACCTCGGGTCGTCTTCTCAAGGAATTGCAGGGAGGTATGTTTTTATTATTGGTTATGAGTCTTGTAAATTGGAGGTTTTGAAAGTAAGGGAGCAGTATGTTAAATGATAAGAAGAATAAAATAAACTCTTGGCAAGTTATGAGGATTGGAAGTCCTATCCTAGTTATCCTTATCAATTGTGATGAGAATTGGATTTTTCTGCCACTTTGTTAACCTCTAACTATGAAAGTAAGTTAAGCGGATGAATTAATTTTTGAATCCTCAAGTCCTAGTCTTTCCTTGGGGAAAGGCTAGAGTTATTGGATCTCGAACTAATTCTTGAAGAATTCCAATTTTCAATCAACAAGGAGTTTGATAACTCAAGTGTCTCCAATTTATCAATTCATCAATTAAAACCAAGAATATAAAAAGCTAAACAAAAATCATAAATCTGAAATACCTCAAATTGCATTAATAAAAGAAATCAAATCTAACATAGAAGTTCATAAATTAAATTAGAAAAATAAATAAAAGGAACATTGAACCTGTGATCGTAAAAGATGAAATAATCATAAACTGAAAAACTACATCTAATCCTAATTCTAAATCATAAGAGAGAGGAGAGAACCTCTCTCTCTAAAAACTACATCTAATCCCAAAATTGTGAATTTGAAAGCTTGATTATGAATGGATGCATTCCCCCACTTTATAGCCTCTAATATGTGTGTTCTAGGCTGAAAACTGGGTCAAAAACAGCCCAGAAATTGCCCCCCTGTGATTTCGATTACGTTCAGGTCACGGGAAAGTGATGCGGAGGCATCGTCCTCGCGTCCGCGCGGATTGAAGTTCGCAGATGCAATGCGGGTGCGTCATTCACGTGTTCGCATCACCTAACGTCGATGCAGCTATGACAAATTATATATCAAATCGAAGTCCCGGACATTAGCTTTCCAACGCAACTGGAACCATCTCATTTGGACCTCTGTAGCTCAAGTTATGACCGTTTGAGTGCGAAGAGGTCAGGCTGGACAGCTTAACAACTTCTTCAACTTCTTGTATTCCTTCCACTTTTGCATGCTTCCTTTCCTTCCTCCAAGCCATTCCTGCCCTATAATCTCTGAAAACACTTAACACACATATCAAGGCATCTAATAGTAATAAGAGAGGATTAATAATAAGCAAATATAAGATCAAAGAAGCATGTTTTTAATCATAGCACAAAATCAGGAAGGAAAATGTAAAACATGCGAATAGTATGAATAATTGGGTAAAGAGTTGATAAAAACCACTCAATTGAGTACAAGATAAACCATAAAATAGTGATTTATCAACCTCCCCACACTTAAACATTAGCATGTCCTCATGCTAAGTTCAAGAGAAGTTATAAAGATGAAGAGGAATGGTAGATTAATATGAAATGCAACCTATTTATATGAATGCAACTACATGCAAAATGTTTCTACATACTTAGTTAAAAGTAAACAAATCCTTCAAGAAGAAATATGAACTGGATTTCACTAATTCAAATCATGAAAATGAAGTACAAATAGACTTGCAAGAAGAAAATAACTCATTAAAGCAGGGAACAAGGAATTGAGCATCGAACCCTCACTGGTAGTGTATACACTCTAATCACTCAAGTGTTTAAGGTTCGATTCTCTCAATTCTCTACTAACCTTGCTTTCTAAGGCTTGCTTTTCTTCTACCAATCAATAAAAATTTAATGCACAAATACACAAATCAAGAGGTCTTTTAAGGGTTGTAATGGGGTTAGGGTCAAGGTAGGATTGTATTTGGTCAAGTGGACTAAAATCTGAATCCTTAATTAACTTAAACTTTTCCCACCTAACTTAAGACAATCCATGTAATAAAAGTACAAAACCTAACTGTCCATTAACCATGTTTTCCACATATTCATGCATTCTAAAGTACATATGCATTGCTTTCACCACTTACTTTGGGGCATTTTGTCCCCTTTTTGCTTAATTGCTCTTTTTTCTTTTTTTTTCTCACTTCTCTTTATATATATATATATATATATATATTTTTTTTTTCTCAATGCATATGATTAAATTATTGGATGCATGAATCATGTCCTAAACATTTTTTTCATATTTTTAGAAAATTCTAACATACTCAATTCTCAAACCAAATGTTTCCAAATTCAACTTTCCCTATACTTAAATCATGAGCACTCTCACTAGTCTAAGCTAACCAAGGATTCAAATTAAGGACATTATTGTTTTTCGCTTAGAGTTAATGATGTGCTAAAGTAAAGAACAAAGGGGTATAATAGGCTCAACATTGGTTTGCAAAGAATAATGAAAGGGTAAGGCCATATGGGTATGTAAGCTTAGTGAAATAAAGGCCTCAATCATGTAAGTGTATGCATACATCAAACCATGGAAATATAGAATTAAGCAAGACAAAGATCACAATTTTAGAGAGAAAAACACACACCAAAAATAAAATATTGGTTGGCAAAAGGCAACCAATTCAAATAGGCTCAAAAATCTCACAGGTTTTGTGTGTTCGAGCTCTAAACAATGTTCCAGTATAATATTTCTTCAAACAAGTGTAACATTAAATTTTATTCAAATTAGTGAAATGCTCTAAAGGTTTTCTTGAAAAAGAAGATTTTACTTCAACCAAGTGGTAAAATATGCATAAAATCAAATAATCATGCAATCAAACATGCAAATGCAATAACTAACAAGAAAAATAAACCATTGGTATTGAGATAGAAGAGTAACTAACCCATGGAGATCGGTATCGACCTCCCCACACTTAAAGATTGCACCGTCCTCAGTGCATGCTAAGATGTGCAAGTGGATGGGGGTTGTGGTTCCTCAGCTGGGGCTCTTTTTGTTCATTTCCTTCCCGGCGGTTTGGGAGTAGCTTTCTCTTTACCTTTCTTGGTGGCCATCCTGAAAAGGGAAAAAGAAAGTAATTTGAATTCAAAGGGATAGAGCAAGGAAAAGGATGGGTAAGGTGGTAATCAATGCACATTAAAAGATGAATGAAGTTAACACATGGTCATGACTACATGTGAAAAAAATCATAAATGGAAATATAGCAAGTGCATATGATGACAATTAAATGCAAGGTGTTTATTGGCATGCAGGCAAAGGCATGAGTAGCATAGATCAAGCATTTAATGTCCCAGTGAGATTACCAAGCCTTTCAAACTAACAACATGTTTGTAATAACAATTATATTTAATTAATAAAATATACAAAGGTTTTGTGAAAAGCAAGCATTTAGAGTAGTAGAATAAAAGAAATCTAAAAATAGTGCATAATGTCATACGGGCTTTTTCACAAACAAATAGCATGCATGGTAAATAAGCTATTGAAAGTATTAAATTGAACATGCAAGCAACCTTTTTTTTTAAAGTAATATATAATTGTTAAATAATTCCTTTAATAATCCAAAAATATAGAAAATAATGACCCAGATAAATTTCTAACACCAATGAAAATAATGCAATGAATGAAAGTATGCAAATAAATTAAATAAAATAGAATAAAAGTGCAGAAGATGAGAAGTCAAAGAAAATAAGAAAGGAAGAAGAAAGAAATAAGAAGGAAAGATAGAAGAAATTAGGATTAGAAAAGAAAAGATAACATAATTGGCGCTGATTTGGGTAAATTTCTTAAGTCTGCAACCACTTCTTCCTTTTTAATAATTGTTGCTTTGTCCATTTGTTTAAGTATAAAATCGTACTCATCCTCGATGATTTTCTTTCCATGACAACTCCGTTCAACTACTCCTTCATCTTCAAGGGTCTCTCCTACCTTTACCCGTAGGGCATCCTCTAGCTCTTTATGAAGTATAGATTCGCGAAGATGATTCCTTCTTTCCTGTTCCATATCAATAGCATAATTGGGATCATCTTGCTCTTGGATTGATGGATGTGGGTGCTCTTCCATGGAGGGTGGTGATGGGATGAAAAGATCATTATGTGGTTGAAAAGGAAGTGCACTAGAGCTTGAGGGTTGAATATTGGAGGTAGAGGGTTGGTTTATGCGGGATATAAGATTTTGGAGTGTAGAGGTGAGACCAATGATGTTATAGATGAGTGTATTGTTATCCAATGGAGGTTGGGGTGGATCTATGTATGGTTTATTTGGTTCATAGGGTGGTTGGTATGGTGGATGTGGGTTAGGGTCATATGGAGGTAAATGGTGTAAAGGGGCTTGTGAGTTTGGTGGTTCAAAGGTATGTTGGGGAGGTGGTTCATAAGCATATGATGGGGGTCCATCATATCTATCATCTTGGTATTTATCGCGGAATGGTCTTTGTGTGTGGTACTGTGGAAGGTGTTGTTGCTGGAAGGGTTGATCAGATCCTCGTGGCTCCTTCCATCTCTGATTGTTTTGACCTTGATGCATGTTCCTGTTATAATTTCCATTCCTTGCAATAGCATTGGAACCAAACTCAAAGCGAGAGGGGTGAGAACTCATAATAGTAAATAAAAATTAAAAATGAAAATAAAAACAAATTTTAAATTAAAAGGTTATTTAAATTTTGAATTTGAAAATTAAATTTTGAAATTTGAAATTTGAAGTTTTGAAATTTGAATTTTAAATTTTTGAAATTTGAATTTTGAAATTTGAGATTTGAAAATTTTTGAATTTGAATTTTGAAAATTTTTAAATTTGAATTTTAAAATTTGATTTTTTTGAAATAAGATAAGATAACTAAATTTTTTAAAAATTTTTGAAATTTTTTTTAATAACTAAATAAAAACCAATAACCTCTTAATTTATGAAAAAAAAGCAAAAAATAAAAACAAATAAACAAGCAAAAAGCAAATATTTACAATAATCAATAATAAGGCACACGTTTGCAATTTCCCGGCAACGGCGCCATTTTGAAGAACTGAAGATTGATGGTTTAGAAGTTATAGTAAACTCTCGTTGCAAGTATAGTTACCAAACCAAGCAATCAACCTTTCTTACAAATGTTTGGTTGTCACAAGTAACAAACCCCTAAATAAATTGATAACCGAAGTATTTAAACCTCGGGTCGTCTTCTCAATGAATTGCAGGCAGGTATGTTCTTATTATTGGTTATGAGTCTTGTAAATTGGGGGTTTTGAAAGTAAGGGAGCAGTATGTTAAATGATAAGAAGAATAAAATAAATAAATAACTATAAAATAAACTTTTGGCAAGTTATGAGGATTGGAAGTCCTATCCTAGTTATCCTTATCAATTGTGATGAGAATTGGATTTTTCTCCCACTTTGTTAACCTCTAACTATGAAGGTAAGTTAAGCGGATGAATTAATTTTTGAATCCTCAAGTCCTAGTCTTTCCTTGGAGAAAGGCTAGAGTTGATGCGGGGAAAACTTGTCTCACAACAAATCTCCCTTTGGCAAGTGTACCGAATTTGTCGTCAAGTAAAAACTCATAATAGAGTGAGGTCGAATCCCACAGGGATTGATTGATCAAGCAACTTTGATTAGAATAATGTTCTAGTTGAGCGAATCCAGAAATTGGGTTGAGAGTTGCAGAAAATAAAATGGCGGGAATGTAAATAACAGAAAAGTAAATGCTAGAATTAAAGGACTGGAAGTAAATGACTGAAAATAAATTGCAGAATTGTAAATGGGAATGGGGGATTTGCTCATAAAAGTAAATAGCAGAAATTAAAGAGAATGGGTAAGATCAGAGATGGGGAGTTCATTGGGCTTAGGAGATGTTGCAATTCTCCGGATCAAGTTCATTTTCATCTCTTCCTCAATCAATGCACTCATTGATCTCCTTGGCAATCTTAAGTGATTGAATTACAATTTCTTGCAATTCAATCTCTCAAATCTTGATCAATAGCCAATTCCTTGGTCAATTGCTCATGAGAAGAGATGAAGTATGGTCACTGATTATACCACATGCATTTCTCAAACCAAGTATTGAGAGGGTTATAGTCACATACCCATCCAAACCCAATTTGGTCCAGCATGAGAAAGCATTTCTAGCTTGATCTCTTCATTCCTCTTTCAAGGTTCAAAAGAGATCCAAGTTTGAATAGCTTCTCTTCCAAGATAACTACTCAATTGGATGAAAACCGAAAGCTTTCAAATAAAATCAAGAGGAAAGATAGAAGAAAAATAATGAAAATTAGTATTGATCCATCAAATTACAACAGAGCTCCCTAACCCAATCGAAGGGGTTTAGTTGTTCATAGCTCTTAAAAATGAAAACAAAGATGGAGAATACATCATAAAACTAGAAATTGCAAAGAATGTAAAATATAGAGAGTGGTTCTTCAGCCTCCAGCACTGCTTTACAATTCAAAGCTACTCCTATATATACTACTCTTAGCTTCTAGTTCACTCTTCAAGTCTTGGGCCTTTGGATCTTGAGTTTGAAGCAGTTCCTTTCTTTATTTGGGCTTGGCTTTACTTGTAGAGAGAAAGTGCAGAGTGGGCAGAGACTTAAGCTCAGGGCGTAAGGAGTGTTAATCATTTAGTGAAAGTCCAAGTTCGGGAACGTTAGTGACACTTAACATTGTCACTAACGTTCCAATGCACCCCTTTTGCCTCACGTTAAAATCCACGTTAACTAGGTTAACGTGGCTTTTAACGTTGCCTTGTCAACCTTCGAGAACGTTAGTGACACTCAACATTGTCACTAATATTCCAGTGTGCCCCTTCTTGCTTCACGTTAAAGCTCACGTTAACTAGGTTAACGTGGCTTCTAACGTGGCCTTTGCCATCCTTCGAGAATGTTAGTGACGTTCAACATTGTCACTAACGTTCCAATGTGCCCCTAGGTCTCACGTTGGAGTCCACGTTAACTAGGTTAACGTGGCTTCTAACGTGGCCATCTTTTAGCCATCCCAAGGTTAGTGACAATGTTGAGTGTCACTAACGTTGGCTCATCCTTCATTTCTCATCGTTAGCTTCCACGTTAACCAAGTTAACGTGGAAGTTAACGTGACTCTTGGGGGTTGTGTGGTTGCTTCAACGTTAGTGACAATGTTGAGTGTCACTAACGTTGTCGACAACTCTTCATCCTCTACGTTAGTTCCCACGTTAACCAAGTTAACGTGGGAGTTAACGTGGTACTTTGCACCATAGGCCAACGTTAGTGACAATGTTGAGTGTCACTAACGTTGGCTTCTCTTCCCCCCTTTAACGTTAGAGGCCACGTTAACTAGGTTAACGTGGCTTCTAACGTGGCCACTTATGAGTAATTGCCAACGTTAGTGACAATGTTGAGTGTCACTAACATTGGCTCAACTTCTCTTCTCCACGTTAGAGTTCACGTTAACTTGGTTAACGTGACTCTCTAACATGGGCATTGATGGCTTTTTTTGAGAGTGTTATTGGCAATCACTTTTCTCATTAATCTTGCAAGTTACCTCCCGTTTTCTTGCTTCTTTTTGGTCCTGAAATCAAGCAACAAAGTGCATCAAAGCTCTAGTCCAAGTCATGAGTAATGCAACATAATATTTGTCACTAAACTTATGCAAAATCCTCATGAAATTATGTAAAATGCACAATGTATGCTTGAATCAAGGCATAAGTGAATATCTACCCAAAACTAGCTTATTTCCTAAAGAAATGCATGAAACTAACCTAAAAACAGTAAAGAAAAGGTCAGTGAAACTGGCCAAAATGCCCTGGCATCAAGAGTTATTGGATCTCGAATTAATTCTTGAAGAATTCCAATTTTTAATCAACAAGGAGTTTGATAACTCAAGTGTCTCCAATTTATCAATTCATCAATTAAAACCAAGAATATAAAAAGCTAAACAAAAATCATAAATCTGAAATACCTCAAATTGCATTAATAAAAGAAATCAAATCTAACATGGAAGTTCATAAATTAAATTAGAAAAATAAATAAAAGGAACATTGAACCTGTGATCTGGTGCACGAAATTGTGATCTCAGGCAACGGCGCCAGAAACTCTGTACGCACGTCTTAATAAATCGTTTTTCATTCACAACTTTGATACAACTAACCAGCAAGTGCACTGGGTCGTCCAAGTAAAAAACCTTACGTGAGTAAGGGTCGATCCCACGGAGATTGTTGGTATGAAGCAAGCTATGGTCACCTTGTAAATCTCAGTCAGGCGGATATAAAATAGTTATGGAGCTTTCGAAAATATATAATAAAATAAGGATAGAAATACCTATGTAAATCATTCGTGAGAATTTCAGATAAGCGCATAGAGATGCTTTTGTTCCTCTGAACCTCTGCTTTCCTGTTGTCTTCATCCAATCAATCTTACTCCTTTCCATGGCTGGCTTTATGTAAGGACATCACCGTTGTCAATGGCTACTTTTAATCCTCTCTGGAAAATGGTCCGATGCGCTGTCACTGCATGGCTAATCGTCTGGAGGCATCACCCTTGTCAATGGCTGCATCCCATCCTCTTGTGAAAATGGTCCAAATGCTCTGTCACAGCACGGCTAATCATCTGAGGTTCTCGATCATACTGGAATAGGATTCACCCTCCTTTTGCGTCTGTCACTACGCCCAGCACTCGCGAGTTTGTAATTCGTCACAGTCATTCAATCCCAGAGTCCTACTCGGAATACCACAGACAAGGTTTAGACTTTTCGGACTCTCATGAATGCCGCCATCAATCTAGCTTATACCACGAAGATTCTGATTAAGAGATCCAAGAGATACTCATTCAATCTAAGGTGGAACGGAAGTTGTTGTCAGGCACGCATTCGTGGGGGAATGATGATGATTGTCATGTTCATCACATTCAGGTTGAAGTGCGAATGAATATCTTAGAAGCAGAATAAGTTGAATTTTATAGAAAAACAGTAGTACTTTGGATTAATCTTTGAGGAACAGCAGAGCTCCACACCTTAATCTATGGAGTGCAGAAATTATACCACATGAAAATACATAAGTGATAATGGTTCAGGCATGGCCGAATGGCCAGCCCCCATGAAAGTCTAGGATAGCATAAAACTGATCAAAGATGTCTAATACAATAGTAAAAAGTCCTATTTATACTAAACTAGTTACTAGGGTTTACAGAAGTAAGTAATTGATGCATAAATCCACTTCCGGGGCCCACTTGGTGTGTGCTTGGGCTGAACTTGAATGTTACACGTGTAGAGGTCAATCTTGGAGTTGAACACCAGTTTGTAACGTATTTCTGGCGTTCAACTCTGGCTTGTGACGTGTTTCTGGCGTTTAACTCCAGACAGCAGCGTAGAACTGGCGTTCAACGCCCTTTTATGTCTTCTAAACTCGGCCAAAGTATGGCCTATTATATATTGCTAGAAAGTCATGGATGTCTACTTTCCAACGCAATTGGAAGCGCGCCATTTTGTATTCTGTAGTTCCAGAAAATCCACTTTGAGTGCAGGGAGGTCAGAATCCAACAGCATCAGCAGTCCTTCTTCAACCTCTGAATCTGATTTTTGCTCAAGTCCCTCAATTTCAGCCAGAAAATACCTGAAATCACAGAAAAACACACAAACTCATAGTAAAGTCCAGAAATGTGAATTTAACATAAAAACTAATGAAAACATCCCTAAAAGTAACTAGATTCTACTAAAAATATACTAAAAACAATGCCAAAAAGCGTATAAATTTTCCGCTCATCACAACACCAAACTTAAATTGTTGCTTGTCCCCAAGCAACTGGAAATCAAATAGGATAAAAAGAAGAGAATATACTATAAATTCCAAACTATCAATGAAACATAGCTCCAATCATATGAGCGGGACTTGTAGCTTTTTGCCTCTTGAATAGTTTTGGCATCTCACTTTATCCATTGAAGTTCAGAATGATTGGCATCTATAGGAACTTAGAGTTCAGATAGTGTTATTGATTCTCCTAGTTCAGTATGATGATTCTTGAACACAGCTATTTTATGATTCTTGGCCGTGGCCCTAAGCACTTTGTTTTCCAGTATTACCACCGGATACATAAATGCCACAGACACATAACTAGGTGAACCTTTTCAGATTGTGACTCAGCTTTGCTAAAGTCCCCAATTAAAGGTGTCCAGGGTTCTTAAGCACACTCTTCTTTTGCTTTGGACCTTGACTTTAACCGCTCAGTCTCAAGTTTTCACTTGACACCTTCACGCCACAAGCACATGGTTAGGGACAGCTTGGTTTAGCCGCTTAGGCCGGGATTTTATTCCTTTAGGCCCTCCTATCCACTGATGCTCAAAGCCTTGGGATCCTTTTTATTTACCCTTGCCTTTTGGTTTTAAGGGTTATTGGCTTTTTTGCTCTTGCCTTTTGGTTTTAAGAGCTTTGGCTTTTTCTGCTTTCTTTTTCTTTTTCTTTCTATTTTTTTTCCTATATTTTTTTTTTCTTTTTTTTTCTGCAAGCTTTGTTCTTTGCTGCTTTTTCTTGCTTCAAGAATCATTTTTATGATTTTTCAGATTATCAAATAACATGTCTCCTTATCATCATTCTTTCAAGAGCCAACATATTTAACATTCTTAAACAACAACTTCAAAAGACATATGCACTGTTCAAGCATTCATTCAGAAAACAGGAAGCATTGTCACCACATCAATATAATTAAACTAAGTTCAAGGATAAATTCGAAACTCATGTACTTCTTGTTCTTTTGAATTAAAACATTTTTCATTTAAGAGAGGTGATGGATTCATAGGACATTCATAACTTTAAGACATAGTTACTAACTACTAATGATCATGTAATGAAGACACAAACATGGATAAGCACTTAACATTAAGAAAACGAAAAACAGAAAATAAGAACAAGGATTTAGTCCACCTTAGTGATGGTGGCGTTTCCTTCTTGAGGAACCAATGATGTCCTTAAGCTCTTCTATGTCTCTTCCTTGTCTTTGTTGCTCCTCCCGCATTGCTTTTTGATCTTCTTTTATTTCATGAAGGATGATGGAGTGCTCTTGATGTTCCACCTTTAATTGTCCCATGTTGGAACTTAATTCTCCTAGGGAGGTGTTGATTTGCTCCCAATAGTTTTGTGGAGGAAAATGCATTTGAGGCATCTCTGAGATCTCATGGTGATGAGCTTCATGCGTCTCTTGAGATCCATGAATGGGCTCTCTTGCTTGCTCCATCCTTTTCTTAGTGATGGGCTTCTCTTCCTCAATGGGAATGTCTCCTTCTATGAAAGCTCCAGCTGAGTAACATAGATGGCAAATAAGATGAGGAAAAGCTAGCCTTGCCCCAGGAGAGGGCTTTTCAGCTATTTTGTAGAGTTCAAGGGAGATTACTTCATGAATTTCTACTTCTTCTCCAATCATGATGCTATGAATCATGATGGCCCGATCCACAGTAACTTCAGATCGGTTGCTAGTGGGGATGATGGAGCGTTGGATGAATTCCAACCATCCTCTAGCCACAGGCTTGAGGTCCAGTCTTCTTAATTGAACCGGCTTGCTTTTGGAGTCAATCTTCCATTGAGCTCCTTCCACACATATGTCCATGAGGACTTGGTCCAACCTTTGATTAAAGTTGACCCTTCTAGTGTAGGGGCGTGCCTCTCCTTGCATCATAGGCAAGTTAAACGCCAACATCACATTTTCCGGACTAAAATCTAAGTATTTCCCCCGAACCATTGTAATATAATTCTTTGGGTTTGGTTTCTTACTTTGATCATGGTTCCTAGTGATCCATGCATTGGCATAGAACTCTTGAACCATTAGGATGCCGACTTGTTGGATGGGGTTTGTTAGAACTTCCCAACCTCTTTTGGATTTCATGTCGGATCTCCGGATACTCATCCTTCTTGAGTTTGAAAGGGACCTCGGGGATCACCTTCTTCTTGACCACAACATCATAAAAGTGGTCTTGATGAGCTTTGGAGATGAATCTTTCCATCTCCCATGACTCGGAGGTGGAAGCTTTTGTCTTCCCTTTCCCTTTTCTAGAGGATTCTCTGGTCTTGGGTTCCATCAATGGTAATGGAAAAACAAAAAGCTTATGCTTTTACCACACCAAACTTAGAATATTGCTCGCCCTCAAGCAAGAGAAGAAAGAATAGATGAAGAAGAAGAAGAAAATATGGAGGAGAGGGGGGAGGGGTGTATTCGGCCAAGAAGGGGAAGAGAGGGTTGTGTTGTGTGAAAAGGAAGAAGAATGGAGGGCTTTAT
Organism: Arachis hypogaea; assembly: GCF_003086295.3. Taxonomy (NCBI): domain Eukaryota; kingdom Viridiplantae; phylum Streptophyta; class Magnoliopsida; order Fabales; family Fabaceae; genus Arachis; species Arachis hypogaea. The sequence goes on from NC_092050.1 coordinate 54,744,351, forward strand.
ATAGGGAAGGGAGGGGGGGTAAGGTTCAGCCATATAGGGTGGGTTTGGGTGGGAAATTGATTTTGAATTTTGAAGGTAGGTGGGGTTTATGAGGTAGGTTTATGGGGAAGAGTGGATGGATGTGAGTGGTGAAGTGGTGATAGGGAAGAGAGATTGAGGTGATTGGTTAAGAGTTTTGGGGAAGAGTGTTTATGGGATTGTGTGAAAGAGGGGTGAGAAAAAATGAGTGGAGGTAGGTGGGGATCCTGTGGGGTCCACAAATCCTGAGGTTATCCTGTGGGGTCCACAGATCCTGAGGTGTTCAAGGATTTACAACCTTGCACCAAATTAGGCATGCAAAATGCCCTTGCACAAAACTCTGGGCGTTCAGCGCCAGATTGGTGCTTGTTCTGGGCGTTAAACGCCCATTTTTTGCCCATTTCTGGCGTTGAACGCCAAAACCATGCTTGTTCTGGGCGTTCAGCGCCAGCTCTTCTCCAGGGTGCAATTATGGCGTTTAAACGCCCAGATGCTGCCCATTTTGGGCGTTCAGCGCCAGAACTATGCTCTGTTCTGGCGTTGAACGCCAGCCAGATGCTTCTTACTGGCGTTTAAATGCCAGTAAGATCTTCCTCCAGGGTGTGATTTTTCTTCTGCTATTTTTGATTCCGTTTTCAATTTTTATATTTATTTTGTAACTCCACATGATCATGAACCTAATAAAACATGAAAGAACAAGAAAAATAAAATTAGATAAATAAAAATTGGGTTGCCTCCCAACAAGCGCTTCTTTAATGTCAATAGCTTGACAGTGGACTCTCATGGAGCCTCACAGATGTTCAGAGCATTGTTGAGACTTCCCAGCACCAAACTTAGAGTTTGGATATGGGAGTTCAACACCAAACTTAGAGTTTGGTTGTGGCCTCCCAACACCAAACTTAGAGTTTGACTGTGGGGGCTCTAGTTGACTCTGTTTTGAGAGAAGCTTACTGTGCCTCTTTTCCATGTTTACAGAAGGGTAACCTTGAGTTGTAAACACAAGGGAGTCCTCATTCAATTGAAGGACTAATTTACCTCTGTCAACATCAATCACAGCTCTTGTTGTGGCTAGGAAAGGTCTTCCAAGGATGATGGATTCATCCTCATCCTTCCCAGTATCAAGGATTATGAAATCAGCAGGGATGTAAAGGCCTTCAACCTTTACTAATACGTCCTCTACTTGTCCATAAGCCTATTTTCTTGAATTGTCTGGCATCTCTAATGAGATTTTAGCAGCTTGCACCCCAAAGATTCCCAGTTTCTCTATTACAGAGAGGGACATGAGGTTTATCCATGAACCAAGGTCACACAGAGCCTTTTCAAAAATTATGTTGCCTATGGTACAAGGTATTACGAACTTTCCAGGATCCTGTTTCTTCTGAGGCAATGTCAGTTGATCCAGATCACTTAGTTCATTGGTGAACAAGGGAGGTTCATCCTCCCAAGTCTCAATACCAAATAATTTGGCATTCAGCTTCATGATTGCACCAAGGTACTTGGCAACTTGCTCTTCAGTGACATCCTCATTTTCTTCAGAAGAGGAATACTCATCAGAGCTCATGAAGGGCATAAGGAGGTTTAATGGAATCTCTATGGTCTCTAGATGAGTCTCAGATTCCTTTGGTTCCTCAAAGGGAAACTCCTTATTGATCACTGGACGTCCCAGGAGGTCTTCCTTACTGGGATTTACGTCATTCCCTTCCTCTCCAGGTTCGGCCGTGTTGACTATGTCAATGGCCTTGCACTCTCCTTTTGGATTTTCTTCTGTATTGCTTGGGAGAGTACTAGGAGGGATTTCAGTGATCCTTTTACTCAGCTGGCCCACTTGTGCCTCCAAATTTCTAATGGAGGACCTTGTTTCATTCATAAAACTTACAGTGGCATTAGATAGATCAGAGACTAAGTTTGCTAAATTAGAGGTATTTTGTTCAGAGTTCTCTGTCTGTTGCTGAGTGGATGATGGAAAAGGTTTACTATTGTTAAACCTATTTCTTCCACCATTATTAACGCCTTGTTGAGGCTTTTGTTGATCCTTCCATGAGAGATTTGGGTGATTTCACCATGAGGGGTTATAGGTGTTTCCATAAGGTTCACCCATGTAATTCACCTCTGCTATTGCAGGGTTTTCAGGATCATAAGCTTCTTCTCCAGAAGATGCCTCTTGAGTACTGTTGGATGCAGCTTGCATTCCATTCAGACTCTGAGAAATCATATTGACTTGCTGAGTCAATATTTTATTCTGAGCCAATATGGCATTCAGAGTATCAATTTCAAGAACTCCATTCTTCATAGGCGTCCCATTACTCACAGGATTCCTCTCAGAAGTGTACATGAACTGGTTATTAGCAACCATGTCAATGAGTTCTTGAGCTTCTGCAGGCGTTTTCTTTAGGTGAATGGATCCACCTGCAGAAGTATCCAATGACATTTTAGCCAATTCAGGTAGACCATCATAGAATATATCCAGGATGTTCCATTCTGAAAGCATGTCAGAAGGACACTTTTTGGTCAGTCCTTTGTATCTCTCCCAAGCATCATAGAGGGATTCACCTTCTTTCTGTCTGAAGGTCTGAACATCCACTCTAAGCTTACTCAGCTTTTGAGGAGGAAAGAACTTGGCTAAGAAAGCCTTGACCAGCTTATCCCAAGAGTTCAGGCTATCCTTAGGTTGAGAGTCCAACCATACTCTAGCTCTGTCTCTTACAGCAAAAGGGAAAAGCATGAGCCTGTAGACTTCAGGATCTACTCCATTAGTCTTAACAGTATCATATATCTGCAAGAATTCAGTTAAGAACTGAAAAGGATCTTCATATGGAAGTCCATGAAACTTGCAGTTCTGCTGCATCAGAGAAACTAATTGAGGTTTCAGCTCAAAATTGTTTGCTCCAATGGCAGGAATGGAGATGCTTCTTCCATGTAAATTGGAATTAGGTGCAGTAAAGTCACCAAGCATCCTCCTTGCATTATTATTATTTTCGGCTGCCATCTCCTCTTCTTGTTCGAAAATTTCTGAAAGGTGCTTGCTGGATTGTTGTAATTTAGCTTCTCTTAGTTTCCTCTTTAGAGTCCTTTCAGGTTCTGGATCTGCTTCAACAAGAATGTTCTTGTCCTTGCTCCTGCTCATATGAAAAAGAGGGACAGAAAAGTAATAATAATGGGGATCCTTTTTACCACAGTATAGAGGTCCCTGTGTGAGTAGAAGAAAAGAAGAAGAAAAAATTCGAACACAGATAGAAGAGGGGGTTCGAATTTGGGTGAGATGAAGTGTTAGTAGGTGAATAAATAAATAGAAGGAGATAAGAGAGAGAGAGAATTTTCGAAAATAATTTTTGAAAAAGAGTTAGTGATTTTCGAAAATAGTTTTGAAAAAGGTTAGTAATTTTCGAGAATTAAAATAAAAAATTAAAATAATTAGTTAATAAAAAAGAAATTTTGAAAAAGAGGGAAGATATTTTCGAAAATTAGAGGGAGAGAGAGAGTTAGTTAGGTAGTTTTGAAAAGATAAGAAAAAAACAAAAAGTTAGTTAGTTAGTTGAAACAAATTTGAAAATCAATTTTGAAAAGATAAGAAGATAAGAAGTTAGAAAGGATATTTTAAAATCAAATTTTTGAAAAAGATATGATTTTTGAAAACGATAAGATAAAAAGATATTTTTGAAAAGATATGATTGAAATTAGTTTTGAAAAAGATTTGATTTTTAAAATCACAATTAATGACTTGATTCACAAGAAATCACAAGATATGATTCTAGAACTCAAAGTTTGAATCTTTCTTAACAAGCAAGTAACAAACTTGAAATTTTTGAATCAAAACATTAATTGATGATGTTATTTTCGAAAATATGATCTAAAATTAAGAAAAAGATTTTTGAAAAATATTTTTTTGAAATTTTCGAAAATAGATGAGAAAAATGAAAAAGATTTGATTTTTGAAAAAGATTTTGAAAAAGATAAGATTTTTAAATTGAAAATTTGATTTGGCTCATAAAAACAACTAGATTTTAAAATTTTTTGAAAAAGTCAAATCTAATTTTCGAAATTTTAAGAGAGAAAAAGGGGAAAATATTTTTTTGATTTTTTGAATTTTTATGATGAGAGAGAAAAACATGAAAATGATGCAATGCATGAAAATTTTTAGATCAAAACAATGAATGCATGCAAGAATGCTATGAATGTCAAGATGAACACCAAGAACACTTTGAAGATCAAGATGAACATCGAGAACTTATTTTTGAAAAATTTTTAATGCAAAGAAAACATGCAAGACACCAAACTTAAACAATTTTTCATGTATAGACACTATGAATGCAAGAATGCATATGAAAAACAAGAAAAGACACAAAACATGAAAACATCAAGATCAAACAAGAAGACTTACCAAGAACAACATGAAGATCATGAAGAACACTATGAATGCATGAATTTTTCGAAAAATGCAAGATGAATATGCAATTGACACCAAACTTTCAACTTGACTCAAGACTCAAACAAAAAACATGAAATATTTTTTATTTTTATGAATTTTTTATTTTTTATTTTTTTTTGGATTTTCTTTTAATTTTTTCGAAAATCATTTGAAAAAGAAAAATAAGGATTCCAAAATTTTTTAATATGAATTCCAGGAATCTTGTATTCTTAGTCTAAAGCACCAATCCGAGGGTTAGGCATGACTTAATAGCCAGCCAAGCTTTAGTATGTAACTCAGACATGCCACAGCTGACATACCAATTAACCTGCCTCTATGCTGATGGTTGGAAGCCCCTATCCAAAAGAATTAGACATGGCTTTACAGCCAGCCAGGCATCAACATGCTTCATGAAACTCTAGAATTCATTCTTAAAAATTCTGAAGAAAAATATGTTTTGGAAAAGATTTATTTAAAATTTTTTTTTTCGAAAACAGATGAGAAATTTTTGAAAGGTTTTTGAAAAATTTTTGAAAATAAAACAAAAAGAAAATTACCTAATCTGAGCAACAAGATGAACCGTCAGTTGTCCAAACTCGAACAATCCCCTGCAACGGTGCCAAAAACTTGGTGCACGAAATTGTGATCTCAGGCAACGACGCCAGAAACTCTGTACGCACGTCTTAATAAATCGTTTTTCATTCACAACTTCGATACAACTAACCAGCAAGTGCACTGGGTCGTCCAAGTAATAAACCTTACTTGAGTAAGTGTCGATCCCACGGAGATTGTTGGTATGAAGCAAGCTATGGTCACCTTGTAAATCTCAGTCAGGCGGATATAAAATAGTTATGGAGTTTTTGAAAATATATAATAAAATAAGGATAGAAATACTTATGTAAATCATTGGTTAGAATTTCAGATAAGTGCATAGAGATGCTTTTGTTCCTCTGAACCTCTGCTTTCCTGCTGTCTTCATCCAATCAATCTTACTCCTTTCCATGGCTGGCTTTATGTAAGGACATCACCGTTGTCAATGGCTACTTTTAATCCTCTCTGGAAAATGGTCTGATGCGCTGTCACTGCATGGCTAATCATCTGGAGGCATCACCCTTGTCAATGGCTGCATCCCATCCTCTTGTGAAAATGGTCCAAATGCTCTGTCACAGCACGGCTAATCATCTGAGGTTCTCGATCATACTGGAATAGGATTCACCCTCCTTTTGCGTCTGTCACTACGCCCAGCACTCGCGAGTTTGAAGTTCGTCACAGTCATTCAATCCCAGAGTCCTACTCAGAATATCACAGACAAGGTTTAGACTTTCCAGACTCTCATGAATGCCGCCATCAATCTAGCTTATACCACGAAGATTCTGATTAAGAGATCCAAGAGATACTCATTCAATCTAAGGTGGAATGGAAGTGGTTGTCAGGCACGCGTTCGTGGGGGAATGATGATGATTGTCACGTTCATCACATTCAGGTTGAAGTGCGAATGAATATCTTAGAAGCGGAATAAGTTGAATTGAATAGAAAAACAGTAGTACTTTGCATTAATCTTTGAGGAATAGCAGAGCTCCACACCTTAATCTATGGAGTGCAGAAACTCTACCGTATGAAAATACATAAGTGATAATGGTTCAGGCATGGCCAAATGGCCAGCCCCCATGAAAGTCTAGGATAGCATAAAACTGATCAAAGATGTCTAATACAATAGTAAAAAGTCCTATTTAGACTAAACTAGTTACTAGGGTTTACAGAAGTAAGTAATTGATGCATAAATCCACTTCTGGGGCCCACTTGGTGTGTGCTTGGGCTGAACTTGAATGTTACACGTGTAGAGGTTAATCTTGGAGTTGAACGCCAGTTTGTAACATATTTCTGGCGTTCAACTCTGGCTTGTGACGTGTTTCTGGCGTTTAACTCCAGACAGCAGCGTAGAACTGGCGTTCAACGCCCTTTTAGGTCATCTAAACTCGGCCAAAGTGTGGATTATTATATATTGCTGGAAAGCTCTGGATGTCTACTTTCCAACGCAATTCGAAGCCCGCCATTTTGAGTTCTGTAGCTCCAGAAAATCCACTTTGAGTGCAGGGAGGTCAGAATCCAACAGCATCAGCAGTCCTTCTTCAACCTCTGAATCTGATTTTTGCTCAAGTCCCTCAATTTCAGCCAGAAAATACCTGAAATCATAGAAAAACACAAAAACTCATAGTAAAGTCCAGAAATATGAATTTAACATAAAAACTAATGAAAACATCCCTAAAAGTAACTAGATTCTACTAAAAACATACTAAAAACAATGCCAAAAAGCATATAAATTATCCGCTCATCATGATCGCAAAAGATGAAATAATCATAAACTGAAAAGAATCCTAATTCTAAATCCTAAGAGAGAGGAGAGAACATCTCTCTCTAAAAACTACATCTAATCCCAAAATTGTGAATTTGAAAGCTTGATAATGAATGGATGCATTCCCCCACTTTATAGGCTCTAATCTGTGTGTTCTGGGCTGAAAACTGGGTCAAAAACAGCCCAAAAATCGCCCCCTACGATTTCGGTTACGTTCAGGTCGCGGAAAAGTGACGCGGAGGCGTCGTCCACGCGTCCGCGCGGATTGAAGTTCGCAAATGCAACGCAGGCGCGTCATTCACGCGTTCGCATCACCTAATGTTGGGGCAGCTATGGCAAATTATATATCAAATCGAAGCCCCGGATGTTAGCTTTCCAACGCAACTGGAACCATCTCATTTAGAGCTCTGTAGCTCAATTTATGACCGTTTGAGTGCGAAGAGGTCAGGCTGGAAAGCTTAACAACTTCTTCAACTTCTTGTATTCCTTCCACTTTTGCATGCTTCCTTTCCATCCTCCAAGCCTTTCCTGCCCTATAATCTCTGAAAACACTTAACACACATATCAAGGCATCTAATGGTAATAAGAGAGGATTAATAATAAGCAAATATAAGATCAAAGAAGCATGTTTTCAATCATAGCACAAAATCAGGAAGGAAAATGTAAAACATGCGAATAGTATGAATAAGTGGGTAAAGAGTTGATAAAAACTACTCAATTGAGTACAAGATAAACCATAAAATAGTGGTTTATCAGTTCTCACCCCCAAATTTTCCACCCTTTTAGTGACACAGGCTTGAAGACGCAATATAAAGCTGCAAGCGATTAGTAAATTTTCTTTGTGATTTTAATTGCTTTCATAGAGTCCCCTTGCTCTTGTCCTTGAGGTTTTATTTTACACAGAGGGGTAGGTGTTGTATTTGGGTTTATATGATTTCTTATTTATAAGAATTATTATTAATAATATTCATGTGATTGTTATTATTACTTGCAATGTTTATCTTTGAAACATGACTTTAATGAATAAAAACAAAATTTTCTGGCATTTTCTTAAAACTGAAACGCGAAATCGATACAAATGCTCAGTAATTAAGTAGTTAATATTAAGAAAGGTTACGTAACGTTCTTTTTAGTAGAAATACCCTGACTTAAGCAAGGTATTTTGCTGGAAGGGATGTCACAAATGACCCGAGGTTTCATTACTCTCGGTTTATATGTTTTGAATTTGGAAAATCTAAACTTTGATTAAGAGGATTGTTTGTTGGTCTAGGGTATACTTGCAACGAACCTATATTTTGTGAAATTCTAGATCGACATAAATCCCCTCGTCATATGCGCATGCATGGATGAAGCGGCGGCGAGAAAGTGGTATTTTTGAAAGGCCACGCATACGCATGGATGACGCGTACGCGTGGAAGAGTGCCTTTGGCGCGAACGCTACGCTTTTCTCAAAAGTGCTGAACATAACGCGTATGCGTGGGTGACGCGTACGCGTGACAAGTGCCGAAAAGCTTGATGATGCGCACGCGTGGGTGACACGTACGCGTGAGTGCACAAGTGCTATGCTTTTCTGAAAAATGCTACGCCAGCCTGGAAGCCTCATTTTTTCTCAATTAAACTTCACTCCAAGTCTACTTAAACCTCAAGCAAGCAGAGCCCATTAACATCACTCAATCAAAGGCACAAGAAGCTTCTAGAATATAAATTTTCATTCAATTGTAATTTGCTTTTCATTTCAGTTTGTATTTTAAGAAGGCCTATATATAGGCATTAGTTTTCATAGAGGGAAAACACAAGGAATAACGGGGAATTAAAGGAAGGGGGAGAGAGTGAAGACCAATTTGAAATTCTATGAATTGGCACACTCCAAGGGGAGTGGGTCTTCGGACCCCTCCCCTCATACACTCTTCTTCCTTTTCTCTTCTTTTCTTCCTTAGTAGTACTTCGGTTTTACTTTGTAATTCTCATTTATGAATTCTTGAATTTTCATTTTTAGTTTTGAATTCTTAATATTCACCTTTATTTTTATGCACCTTAGTTTCATGCAATTTGATTTTTATTTGAGAGCAATGACCACTTAATTCCCTCTGCATTTGGGAAAGGAGCTCTGTTTCAGTTTTGATTGAATTGATGTTTATTTCTTCTTCTCTTCTTCATTCTATCTTCATACTTGGATATCTATTAGAATCCTTGCAAGAGAGTTTTATTCTTCAAAGATCCTTGGATCTATTAGAATCCTATCGTGAGTGTCCAGGGAGGGATCATATGGTTCAGTTTGAGCACTCTTGGCATAATGAAGTTGATTTTGATTTAGAGTTGGTATTGTGACATGTAACCTCTCTAATATTGGGGTCTTTGGATTTATGTAGTATGAGATTAGAAATCATGTTGGTTTTTCTAAGAAAGAGCTTTTGTGCTTCAAAGATTCAATCACCATCGAGAGAGGGATTGAGTCTATTAAAAATTCATGTGAGCATCGAGAGAGGGATCATGGAATTCGGTTTGAGGTTCTTATCTCATAATTCTCTTGATTAATACACTCTTAGATGGTATGTGAGATGTAACCACTTTGAGTTGAGGTCTTGAGGGTTGTGTGGCCTTTGGATTAGAAATTGAACTTCACCTCTTCTCATGAGCAATTAGATCAAGAGATTAGCAATTGAATATGTGAAGAGAAATTAAATCACCAAGAGATTGGGGTTTAATTACTCACTGTCTGCCATGGATCTATCTTACATGATTGAGAAGGACTGAGACCCATTGATTCAAGAAGAATCAACATCTCCAATCCCTTATGTTTTCTATTCCGTCATTTATTTTCTTGCACTTCCTATTCCTTGCATTTTACTTTCCAGCACTTTATTTTCCTGCAGTTTTTTTATGTTTTTTACTTTCTTGCAATTTTACTTTCCAGCACTTTATATTCATGTCATTTACTTTCCCTGCACTTTATTGCTTTCTTTTAATTTCTAGCCATTTACATTTCTTGGTTGCTTATTGCTCCAATATGAACCGTCTAACTATAATAATCAACTAACTATTGATTGCTTAATCCTTTAATCCTCGTGGGATCGACCTCACACTTGTGAGTTTTACTACTTGATGCGACCCGGTATACTTGCCAGTAGTAATACGTGAAATTTAATTTTTTTATGTATCACTTACATCATCTATCTCTTTCTCTTATCTAAAAGGATTGTAGAATTGGTAAAATCTCATCCAAGTGATGCAATTATATGAACTATATGATGAATTTATGGGACATTGCTTTGAAATGAGTCTTGCTTGAATTTCACGTGAAAAGAGCAATAAAGGATGAAGAAAGCAAGAAAAAGAAGAAAAACAGAGAGAGCCTTGGATACAGGGGGGCAGAGCTTTGATGCAATTCTGTTTTGTTATCTTGACAGGGGGAGAGCCCCTTTGGCGCAGTGCTTTGCACAACAACGCTATGCACCTCCAGGAAGAGCGCCTATGGCGCTACGTTCTCCCCAAGAGCGCTCCACAGCCCAGAACAGCTGATAAACCCATATTTTATGATATACTTTGTGCCTAATTTAAGTGATTTATTCAATCCTTCACTCACTTATTCATATAAGTTGCATGGTTTTACTTTCCCTTCCTTATTATGTGATGTATGTGAAAAACATATTTCCTATGCTTTAAAATTAATTATTTTAATTACCCTTTACTTCCATTCGATGCCGTGATTCGTGTGTTGAGTAGTTTCAAATATTCTAAGGCAGGAATGATTTAAAGGATGGAAAGGAAACATACAAAATTGGAAGAAAAGCATAAAATGGAGTTTTTGAAGAAACTGGCAGTGACACGATCGCATGGACAACGCGGCCGCATGCCAGCGCGAAATGGTAGTGACGCGACCACGTCATTGACGTGATCGCGCGCCTTAAGCGAGATGCATATGACGCGGACGCATGACTGAAGCGACCTCGTGACAAGGAAAACTTCAGATGACGCGACCGCGTGACCCACGCGGACGCATGACAGAGGCCACGCACCAGAAATTACAGAAAACGCTCCCAGCAATTTCTGAAGCTCTTTTTGGCCCAAATCCAAGTCCAGAAGGCACAGATCAGAGGTTATGAAGTGGGGGAATGCATCCATTCAAAGGAGAGTCTCCAATTAGTTAGTATTCATGAATTAGATGTAGTTTTGAGGGAGAGGTTCTCTCCTCTCTCTTTTAGGATTTAGAATTAGGATTTCTTTTGCTTTCAAGATTATCTCTTTTTATCAGGTTCAACATTCCTTTTTATTTATCTTCTCAATTTAGTTTATGAATTCTTCCATGTTACAGATTATTCTTTGAATTAATGTTATTCGAGGTATTTCAGTTTATTATTGCTCTCTTTTATTTATGTTACTGTTGCTTCCAATCTGAAGACATTTTTATTCCAGTAGATTTACTTTTTCCCTTTTGGTCTTGGTTAATTGTTATCTTTGCTAATTGAATTATACTTCAATAATCCCAATCCTTCCTTAGGGATTAACTAGGATTTGAAGATCAAACTAATTAGTCACTTGACCTTTCTTTGCTTTGAGTAAAGGCTAACTAAGTGGAATTAAGATTCAATTTTCATCATCATTGATAAGGATAACTAGGATAGGACTTCTAATCTCTCATACCTTGCCAAAAGTGTGTTTTACAGTTATTTATTTATTTTACCTGCCATTTAAATTACTTGTTCCTCATCTTCAAAACCCCAATTTACAATCTTCATAACCAATAATAAGAACATACTTCCCTGCAGTTCCTTGAGAAGACGACCCGAGGTTTAAATACTTCGGTTATCAATTTTTAAGGGGTTTGTTACTTGTGACAACCAAAACTTTTGTAAGAAAGGTTGATTGCTTGGTTTAGTAACTATACTTGCAACGAGAGTTTACTATAACCTATAAACCATCAATCCTCCTGTTTTTATTATATCCTGGTTTTCTGTTTTTCAGGATGTCTGACACCCACAGAAAAGGATAGGGAAAGAAACAACTGGCGAACGGAAAAAAGGAGAATCCTCCATGTTCATCCTGGACATCATGCATGATGACTCCTGGCGGGAGAAACACTTTACCCCGCAGGAGAAGGCTGACCAGCTACTCCCTGCTACTGATCCCATTAAGTTTGCAAATCGATACTGCGAGCTGAAGTATCCGATGTTTGCACCTTCCAGAAACCTGTACCCGGAGAGGACTCTGAAGATCCCAGAAGAACTCCAGCAATATACCTTTGATCAGATCAAACAAAGAGGCTGGTTCTTCCTGGAGAGAAACCTGACTGAGTTCAATGCATCTTGGGTACGGGAATTTTACTGTAATTACTTCAAAACTTCCCTAAATGCAGTAAACCTAAGAGGGAAGCAGATATTGGTCACTGAAGAGGCCATTGAGGATATTCTGAAGCTTCTGCCTAAACCTGATCAGCCAGATGGTTATCAACAGGCTGAGGAGGACATGCGCTTCATGAAGTTTGACTGGGATGACGTCAAGGCAAGGATAGCCCTTGACTCGACTGTTCCATGGGTCATGGGTCAGAACACCACCATGCCTAAGGGAATCAAGCGGATTTACTTAAATGATGAGGCTCGGCTATAGCATCAGATCCTAAGCAACTTTATTATGCCGAGTACTCAGGAGACGGAGCTACCTGCCGCTATGATCACCCTCCTATGGTGTGTGATGGAGGGTAATGACCTGTACCTGCCACACTTCATTTGGTACTACATGGCCAGGGTCCACGTCCGAGGCACTCTCCCCTTTCCATATCTGATTACACAGCTTGGCCGTCGAGCTGAGGTGCCTTGGGAGGATGCTGATGAGAAGCCACCTGCTGCAGAATGTAAGAAAATTATCCCTCACAGCAGGAACTTTCTGGCTTTGGGCTACCGACCTCCATTCCTCACTCCTACTGATGAGACAACCACACCATCTGCCGGCCCCTCTTCCTCTACAACTATCCCTGCTACCACCACTGCACCTCCACCTGCCTCAGAGCCAGTTTATCACTTAGTGCACCGCCTGTTTCAGCAGCTAGACCAGATGGAGCGCCACAACCGGCGGCGATACGAGAGATCTGAGCGTCGCAGTAGGCGATGCTATGAGCACCTAAAGCTGATGATCCGTTCTGGCAGCGATATCCCCTCCGATCCTGACACCCCATCAGAGCCATCTGAGGAGGAGGCGGATGATCACGAGGCGGAGACCCATCCACAGAGAGAGGCTATGCAGGCAAGCACGGAGCAGGCTGCGCCCCAGCAGGATGCCCCGCATCAGATTCAGGCTGCAGACCCAGAGGTTCCTATTCAGTCAGCACCTCCTCTACAGCAGGAAGATCCTCAGACCACCACCACAGGGACTCCGGCTACCCATCCTTCCAGTGATGACACCCTTTCACACCCTGCTTGAGTGAGCATCAGGGACGATGCTTCATATTAAGTGTGGGGAGGTCGCCATCTCTGGCGTATATTTTTTGGTGAACCACTACAGACTCTTTTTACTTTATTATTTTTCTGTATTTTTCTCTTTATTTTTATTTTTATTTTCTCAGTACTTATACATTGCTATTTTCATGTATTTTTACTATATTTCTGCATGTTGCACTTTAGTTCATATTTTAGCCATTTAGTTTAGTTGCAATTCTAACTTATTAGTTATAGAAAATGTGGATTAATTAGTATAGTTTACCCTTTTTAGCATAAGATAACTTAGTTTAAATTAAAAATATAAAAAGGAAGTAAACTAGAGACCTTAACAGAATAAAAACAACCCACGCCTTGTATATATAGCATTACATGTTAGTTAGTTAAAAACATTTCATCAAGGAGAAACACTAGAACTTTAAAGCCACCTTAAGATTTACATTGAGAATAATGGGAACTCTTAATTTTTACATGCTTGACATATATAACTGATATATGATTTTTGAATTAGAAAACACACAGCCTGTGAGTTTTGAGCTTAATTGTATGGTTACATTTAAACCATAATATTTTATTCCTGTGTGTTACGCCCTTCTTATTTATTCTGGTGTTCTTTACTTTGTTTTAATCTATATGTCCGATTATAGAATATAGATACATACCAAGAAAGTGATTGAGGCCATTGTTTGATTCTAGCTCACTATTCCCAAATTAGCCTACCTTTTACATCACCCTTGTTAGCCCCCCTTGAGCCTTTAAACCCCCTATTGTTTTATAACCACATTACTAGCCTTAAGCAGAAAAACAAAATAAAAATCCCAAATTGAATCCTTGGTTAGCTTAAGATAGAAATTGTGTATTGTGTAAGTGTGGGAACCTTATGGGAACATGGATGATAGAAACAAATGGGTAGAAAGTTAAAAAGAATAAAAATTTTTATTTTTAAAAGTTTTGGGAAGCATGCTCATGTGAAATCAAAATAATTTAATTACCATGTGCATTTAAATAAAAATAAAAAATAAAAAAAATTTTATTTTTCAGTATTTGAATAAAGGGGATGCAAAAGAATTCCCCAAATGCAAAAAGCGATGCACATGGGATAAAAATAAATAAAAATTAAAATATGAGCATGTAACAGAAAAAGTGGAAAAAAATATGGGAAAATAGGTAAAGAAGCTTTGCTTTAAAAAATATGTATGTTAGGTGAGATCTTAGACTAATCAAGGATTCACTTAATTAGCTCACATAGCCTTATACATATACCCTTACCTTTACCATGGCCCCATTACAACCTTAATTAAAGACCTCATGATTTTTGTATGCCTATATTCTATAATTGTTGATTGGTTAGATGAAGAACAAAGTTATAGAAAGTAAGGATAAAAAGAAGAATAGAGTGATTAACCCAATAAACACTGAGTGACTAGAGAGTAAACACAAAATCCAGTGAGGGTTCAATAGCTCATCAACATATATCTCTGCTTAAATTATTAATTGTCTTGCAAAATTGTAAAATGTTTTTCTCTCCCATGTCAATTGTAAAGGTACTTTATCACTATCTAAGGTTTGGCTATATATATAAGATTCCTTGAGAATGTGAATTAATTCAACTACATGTAAGCTTTATACGCAAGGGAATAACAAATTAGAATTGCATGATTCATTTAGGTAGTTGCATTTAGAATAGATTACATTGCATGAGATTCCACTACTTTAACCTTACCTTACTCTTTGTCTTGGATTTAGCATGAGGACATGCTATTGTTTAAATGTGGGGAGGTTGATAAACCCATATTTTATGATATACTTTGTGCCTAATTTAAGTGATTTATTCAATCCTTCACTCACTTATTCATATAAATTGCATGGTTTTACTTTCCCTTCCTTATTATGTGATGTATGTGAAAAACATGTTTCCTATGCTTTAAAAATAATTATTTTAATTACCATTTACTTCCATTCGATGCCGTGATTCGTGTGTTGAGTAGTTTCAGATCTTCTAAGGCAGGAATGACTTAAAGGATGGAAAGGAAACATACAAAATTGGAAGGAAATCATAAAACGGAGTTTTTGAAGAAACTGGCAGTGACGCAATCGCATGGACGACACGGCCGCATGCCAGCGCGAAATGGTAGTGATGTGACCGCATCATTGACGCGATCGCGCGCCTTAAGCGAAACGCAAACGATGTGGACGCATGACTGAAGTGACTGCGTGACAAAGAAAACTTCAGATGACGCGACCGCGTGACCCACGCGGATGCGTGACAGAGGCCACGCACCAGAAATTACAGAAAACGCTCCCAGCGATTTCTGAAGCCCTTTTTGGCCCAAATCCAAGTCCAGAAGGCACAGATCAGAGGTTATGAAGTGGGGGAATGCATCCATTCAAAGGAGAGTCTCCAATTAGTTAGTATTCATGAATTAGATGTAGTTTTGAGGGAAAGGTTCTCTCCTCTCTCTTTTAGGATTTAGAATTAGGATTTCTTTTGCTTTCAGGGTTATCTCTTTTTATCAGGTTCAACATTCCTTTTTATTTATCTTCTCAATTTAGTTTATGAATTATTCCATGTTACAGATTATTCTTTGAATTAATGTTATTCGAGGTATTTCAGTTTATTATTGCTCTCTTTTATTTATGTTACTGTTGCTTCCAATCTGAAGACATTTTTATTACAGTAGATTTACTTTTTCCCTTTTGGTCTTGGTTAAGAATTCAGTAACTCAGGAGTTATCAAACTCAACGTGATTGATAATTGTTATCTTTGCTAATTGAATTGAACTTCAATAATCCCAATCTTTCCTTAGGGATTAACTAGGATTTGAAGATCAAACTAATTAGTCACTTGACCTTTCTTTGCTTTGAGTAAAGGCTAACTAAGTGGAATTAAGATTCAATCTTCATCATCATTGATAAGGATAACTAGGATAGGACTTCTAATCTCTCATACCATGCCAAAAGTGTGTTTTACAGTTATTTATTTATTTTATAGTCTTTTATTTATTTTACCTGCCATTTAAATTACTTGTTCCTCATCTTCAAAACCCCAATTTACAATCTTCATAACCAATAATAAGAACATACTTCCTTGCAGTTCCTTGAGAAGACGACCCGAGGTTTAAATACTTCGGTTATCAATTTTTAAGGGGTTTGTTACTTGTGACAACCAAAACTTTTGTAAGAAATGTTGATTTCTTGGTTTAGTAACTATACTTGCAACGAGAGTTTACTATAACCTCTAAACCATCAATCTTCCGTCTCTTCAACGGCACCTTTGCCGCTACGTTTATTGAAAGAGCACTATGCAATATCAGATGAGTGCCTTTGGCGCTGCGCTTTGTTAAAGAGCTCTATGCAACATCACAAGAGCGCCTTTGGCGCACGTTTTTAGCAAGAGCACCTGCGATAGTGGAGTGGGAAAGTTTGGCCAGTGACGCGTACGCGTGGGTGATGCATACGCGTGAAAGTTTTATTTTTTTCCAAAAAACTTGATCATGGGAATTAATGTATCAGTACGAAAATTCCTTCAGTAAGTATACTGAATTGTCGTCAAGTAATAACTCACAAAGAATGAGGTCGAATCCCACGAGGATTAACGGATTAAGCAAACAATAGTTGATTAATTATTCTAGTCAGACAAACATTAAGGAGAGATAATCAGCAGGAAATGTAAATTGCATGAAAGTAAAAGAAAGCAATCACTACAAGAAAAAAGGCCTATGGCCACGCTTATTTTTTGCTACGCTTTAAAAGCGTGGCCAAAAGGGTCAATGGCCACGCTTTCATGAGAGTGGCAGTTGATGCGATATTTAGCCATGTTTTTTCTGCCACGCTTATAAAGCGTAGCCATTGAGAGATTTCAGCATGCTTTTAAAGCGTGGTGATGACAAGTCATCCTAGCCTATTTTAACTAGTCTTTTTCTTTTGTTTTCATTAGAATTATGCACTTTCTTGAGCTACAAGCAAGCTAATTGAGTAGATTTTCATGTTTCCCTTGATTGAACCAACCATATATGAATTTATGCCATTTCATGAGGTTTTATGCTATATTTGTTGCATATTATGAAAGAATGAATATCTCATGATTTTGAGCATAGCTTTGATGAGTTTGATTGATTAATGATAGGTGAAGAAAGCTTGGAGAAAGGTTGAAGCAAAGAGGAATGGCTAGGAGTGAAGAGAGGACAATGGAATAAGTGAAATTGAACCAGGAAGCAAGAAGTTAGCCCCAACGTTAGCCCCCTAACTTGGAGGCTAACGTTGGCACATGAATTTCTCCCTGGCCATCCAACGTTTGCACCAATGTTAGCCCCCTAACTTGGAGGCTAACGTTGGCACATAAATATTCAAGGAAGAGGCAAAAGTTAGCCCCAACGTTAGCCCCCTAACTTGGAGGCTAACGTTGGAACTTGAGAAGTTCTCCCCTGGGCACCAACGTTTGCGCCAACGTTAGCCCCCTAACTTGGAGGCTAACGTTGGCACATGAATTACAAAGGGGGAAGGGCCAACGTTTGCGCCAACGTTAGCCCCCTAACTTGGAGGCTAACGTTGGCACATGAATTACAAAGGGGGAAGGGCCAACGTTTGCGCCAACGTTAGCCCCCTAACTTGGAGGCTAACGTTGGCGCCACTAGCATATAAGGCATTGCCAACGTTAGGGTCAAAGTTAAACCCCTAACATTGGCACCAACGTCCATACCAGCAGAATATGCTTTGCTGCTATGAAAAGTTGGAGGCTCAAACTTTTGGTCCAACTTTAGCTAACCTCAAAACCGGTTCAATTGGTTCACTTTGGTTCTTCTTCAAACTTCAAGAGCAATCAACCAAGGCCTCTTTCAACCCAATTCCACCAAGAGCAAAGGCCCAACTCAAGGCTTGAAGATCATTTTTGAAAGTGTATAAATAGGATAGAATTAAAGTTATTCGAGGAGCTTTCCTTTTAGAATTTTCATAATAGTTTTCGGAGAGCTTTTGAACTTGAGTGAACTTTAATTTCTTGTCTTCATTGCTTTCAATTTCATTTTACATTTGTCTTGGATCTTGGATTGGAGAATTGAAGAAATTCTGTTTCAATCTCAATCTTGGATCTCTCTGTTTCTTTACTGCTAATTGAATTCCATTTCCGGTTCATTGCTCTTCATCTCTTTTCTTTGCAATTTACAATTCCCTTGCAATTGTCCTTGTTGGATCTAGGAAGGCATTGAGATCTAGAGTTGGTTTTCTAGTCTCTGGGTCCTGAGATCTAAATTTCCCATTTCACTTCTCTGTTTACTGCTTTCTTTGTTCATTTACTTTTCTGCTTCATATCCGGTTCAATCCCAATTCCCTTTCCCTCTTCTGTTTGATGCAATTTAATTTTTCCTTGTTTAATTTATGCAAATCCACATCCCAATCCCCTTTCCATTTCAAGCAATTTACATTCCTTGCACTTTAATATTCCGCAATTTACATTTCTTGCACTTTAAGTTTCTGCCATTTAATTTCTTGTTCTTTAAGTTTCAGCAATTTATTTCTTGTTCTCTTTACTTCAATGCAATTTAATTCTGCAAGTCACAAAACCATCAACCAAATCTTGATTCGCTTGACTAAATCAACCACTAAACTAAAATTGCTCAATCCTTCAATCCCTGTGGGATCGACCTCACTCCCGTGAGTTTTTATTACTTGATACGACCCGGTACACTTGCCGGTTAGTTTTGGGTGTTTTGGGAGAGAATTATATTTCCTCCAAAATATCTCATCAAGTTTTTGGCGCCGTTGCCGGGGATTGATTAGATTGACAATGATTAAGTGAGGTGGTAATCTAGATCAAACACTTTTTCTTTAATTTTGACTAACCCACTAACTGTTTGAAGTTTTGTCTCAACCGGCTACACTCAATTTTCAAGAGAATCACTGTGTTTTCTATTGATTGATTCATATGTCACAGGAAAGAAGAACATCCCAACATGAAGCCGCAACTCATTACACTAATAGAGAACAATTGTTCTTATGGTGGAAATCCCTTGGAAGATCCTGAACAGCATCTATCTATTTTTCTGAGGATCTGTGATGTTGTCAATCATGATGTCTACAAGCTCTTGCTATTCCCTTTCTCACTAAAGGATGAGGCAGCACAATGGCTTGAAACTCTTCCCCAAGGAAGTATCACTAGTTGGGATGGTCTGGTTGCCAAATTTCTAGCTAAATTCTCTACATCCCGACAAAACATCAAGATGAAAGAGGGAACACATCCATTCATGCAAGGAGAGGAAGAACCATTGCTCAAAGCATGGGAAAGATACAAGAAAGCAAATGACAAAGTGGCTTTCCAAGCATTTTATGAAGGATTAACCCCAGAAATGAGAAGAGCAGTAGATCACTCTTCAAATGATTTACTCAAAGCAACAGCAACTAGTCAAGGAACTGCAAGGTTCAACGACAAGAGAACCAACAACCAACACTCATTGGAGACACCACAGAATGCAACTTTGGAGGAAGAGACAATGAATTTTGAAGGAGTGAAGGCAGTCATGAATCAAAGCAAACAGCTACATCAGCAAACTCAGCAACAATTGGAGTCAATGGCCAGACAAATTGATTTTCTCCACTCCACCATAGTGAATGAACAATTTCCACCATGGAAGCCACACTCTTATTTCAGAATGAGAGAACCTCAACATCAGGAACCAAGGAACTTCAACTCCAACAACCAACTCACTAAGCAAAATGCCTACCACCCACCACCCACATCTCACAACCCACCACAAGCACCACCTGAACCTCAAAGACTCACCAACTTGGAGACCTTGATAAAAAAAATGATGAAACACCAAGAAATAACAAACAAAAACCATGAAGCCTCATTGAAGATCCTGGAGAGGCAGATTGGGCAGCTCTCCAAGCAAATTTCTATTGAGAGATCTTCAAGCTCACTGCCCAGTGACACAATCCCAAATTTGCAACAACATCACCACACAATCTCACAGAATTCTCAAAGGATCTCCAATCTAGAAAGTGGAGTACAGAGAATGATGACACATCTAAAGAGGATGAACAAACACTATGAGGACCTACTCGGGGGAATTGGGAAGCAAATAGAACAATTAGCCAAAAACCTCACAGAAACAAGTAAGAAGGAAGCAAAGCCTCACTTAGATGGACAATGGGACAAGGAGAAGAAAGCTCAGAATCTGAAATAAGCAAGCACAGAGGATGTCAAGCTAGTGACAATAAAAGAGCGCTTGTTGGGAGGCAACCCAACCTGAGGTAGTTTTCCTTTCATAACTAATTTAATAAAAAGGTTAATTAGTTTATCTACATTGCAAAGAAGCTAAGTTTGGTGTTGCACACCAAAACAATATAAGGGAGAATGAAGGATTCTAAGTTTGGTGTTTCACCAAAATCCCATCATAAAACACATTCTCATTTTCTGCATAATGCTGGCTTCAAGCATGATGGATGAACTAGTTAACTATTTTGCTGTTTCCTAGTTTTCAGTTTTGTCATTTTTGAAAAAGAAAAAGAGTTTTACACATGGTTAATCTGATGCACAAGAACCATTGGCAAGGTACTAAGTTTGGTGTTCTCACACCAAAGTAAGTACAAAGGCCCACAAATAAATCCTGCATGCTAACCATTGTTTCTAAGTGCTTGGGGAACAAGCAACTTCCAATATCATTGCAGAGCATCATACAAGCCTTTGGAGGGATTAAGAATCATCAACCAAAGAAACAAAAGATGAACATAAAGGTCAGCAATGGTGATGAGGAGGAAAGCAAGTGAACTCCAACAGGTTGTATTGTTAAGTGACTGTTTACATCAAATATTGCTGCTATTGCAAGTTGCTGCCTGTCTGCATAGTATAGTTTTTTTTTTACCCCTGCCTGCATGCATAGCATGGTTTTCCTTTATAATTCAATAAGCAAGATGTTTGATCATTCACAACATTCTTATCTTCAAAACTTGTTTGCACTCAATTTCCAAGAAATGCATCACATGAAAGTTCTTTGAAAAGAAGGATTGAGGAATTAAACAATTTTGAGGCAAGCAAAAGATTAGGAGAAGTGGTGGTTCTAGTTGTATGATAATGTACTGAGGTTGCATGCTTGTGAAAACTTGCATGGGAGCTCATAGGCGGGACATGAAGTTCAAAGAAGTATTGTGGAGATTCTCGAAAACTTTTTGATCCAAGAAGCAGCAACCAAAACAAAAGAAAGAAAAGAAAATACAAAAACAAAAAGGACATGGTCCAAGGCTCTGAGCATCAATTACTAGGCAGAAAAAGAAAGAAAGAAACAAAAACTCAAAGAGTTGTTATCCTAGTAAATGCTTGTGGTTGAAGTGTGTCAGAGAAAGAGGCTTGAGCAAGTAAATCCTTAGGGGTGCTTTAACACCTAATACCTTAAAACCAACTGGTTTAGGAGTATTGATTGAAAGCTTACCTAAAGAGCCGCTTTGAGACATGATACTTAGAGTCGAGGCCAAAGCACAGAAACTATAAGCTGCTTCAAGGTGATTACATATAAAGAGACCTCCATGATACCATTTGGATGAAAATCCTAAGACCTATGACTCCCAATATGTAAGGACTAGTGAGCACTGAAGCCCTTGCATGAGCATATGATTTAGAGTTCACCCCACTGATACTTGATCACTTCACTCACTGCACTTTACAATTGTTCCTCAATCCATCTTAATTGAAAGAACCTTGGAGCATAAATCTTTTCTTGCTTGGGGACAAGCAAGCTTTAAGTTTGGTGTTGTGATGACAAGTCATCCTAGCCTATTTTAACTAGTCTTTTTCTTTTGCTTTCATTAGAATTATGCACATTCTTGAGCTACAAGCAAGCTAATTGAGTAGATTTTCATGTTTCCCTTGATTGAACCAACCATATATGAATTTATGCCATTTCATGAGGTTTTATGCTATATTTGTTGCATATTATGAAAGAATGAATATCTCATGATTTTGAGCATAGCTTTGATGAGTTTGGTTGATTAATGATAGGTGAAGAAAGCTTGGAGAAAGGTTGAAGCAAAGAGGAATGGCTAGGAGTGAAGAGAGGACAATGGAATAAGTGAAATTGAACCAGGAAGCAAGAAGTTAGCCCCAACGTTAGCCCCCTAACTTGGAGGCTAACGTTGGCACATGAATTTCTCCCTGGCCATCCAACGTTTGCACCAACGTTAGCCCCCTAACTTGGAGGCTAACGTTGGCACATAAATATTCAAGGAAGAGGCAAAAGTTAGCCCCAACGTTAGCCCCCTAACTTGGAGGCTAATGTTGGAACTTGAGAAGTTCTCCCCTGGGCACCAACGTTTGCGCCAACGTTAGCCCCCTAACTTGGAGGCTAACGTTGGCACATGAATTACAAAGGGGGAAGGGCCAACGTTTGCGCCAACGTTAGCCCCCTAACTTGGAGGCTAACGTTGGCACATGAATTACAAAGGGGGAAGGGCCAACGTTTGCGCCAACGTTAGCCCCCTAACTTGGAGGCTAACGTTGGCGCCACTAGCATATAAGGCATTGCCAACGTTAGGGTCAAAGTTAGACCCCTAACGTTGGCACCAACGTCCATACCAGCAGAAATATGCTTTGCTGCTATGAAAAGTTGGAGGCTCAAACTTTTGGTCCAACTTTAGCTAACCTCAAAACCGGTTCAATTGGTTCACTTTGGTTCTTCTTCAAACTTCAAGAGCAATCAACAAAGGCCTCTTTCAATCCAATTCCACCAAGAGCAAAGGCCCAACTCAAGGCTTGAAGATCATTTTTGAAAGTGTATAAATAGGATAGAATTCAAGTTATTCGAGGAGCTTTCCTTTTAGAATTTTCATAATAGTTTTCGGAGAGCTTTTGAACTTGAGTGAACTTTAATTTCTTGTCTTCATTGCTTTCAATTTCATTTTACATTTGTCTTGGATCTTGGATTGGAGAATTGAAGAAATTCTGTTTCAATCTCAATCTTGGATCTCTCTGTTTCTTTACTGCTAATTGAATTCCATTTCCGGTTCATTGCTCTTCATCTCTTTTCTTTGCAATTTACAATTCCCTTGCAATTGTCCTTGTTGGATCTAGGAAGGCATTGAGATCTAGACTTGGTTTTCTAGTCTCTGGGTCCTGAGATCTAAATTTCCCATTTCACTTCTCTGTTTACTGCTTTCTATGTTCATTTACTTTTTTGCTTCATATCCGGTTCAATCCCAATTCCCTTTCCCTCTTCTGTTTGATGCAATTTAATTTTTCCTTGTTTAATTTCTGCAAATCCACATCCCAATCCCCTTTACATTTCAAGCAATTTACATTCCTTGCACTTTAATATTCCGCAATTTACATTTCTTGCACTTTAAGTTTCTGCCATTTAATTTCTTGTTCTTTAAGTTTCAGCAATTTATTTCTTGTTCTCTTTACTTCAATGCAATTTAATTCTGCAAGTCACAAAACCATCAACCAAATCTTGATTCGCTTGACTAAATCAACCACTAAACTAAAATTGCTCAATCCTTCAATCCCTGTGGGATCGACCTCACTCCCGTGAGTTTTTATTACTTGATACGACCCGGTACACTTGCCGGTTAGTTTTGGGTGTTTTGGGAGAGAATTATATTTCCTCCAAAATATCTCATCACGTGGCAACAAAAATTTATTATTGTGGCGTTTCAGAAGCGTAGCCATTTCCTACAAGCCTTTTGGCATGCTTCAAAAGCGTGCCCAAAAGGTTCCCTCTGGAAAAAAAATTAAAGAAGCTCGAATTAAACAAAAACGCTCCAGAGATCAATTCTTCTTGATTCAAAGACTTAGAGAAAAATAGCCCTAGCTAACTCCTTCTTTGTGCCCTGCCCTAACTCCTCCTTCGAAAGCCCCAATGGCGACCACCAATCTCTGTTGTGCTTCACCGCTTCCCCCTTTGAAAGCCCTAGCTAAACCTTCTTCATTGTGCTCGCCTTAACCCTTCTTCAAAAGCCCTAACCCCTGCCCTCACTGCAACGACAACACTCCAACGAAGTACCCCTGGCCTCACCGTGAAGAACGACGAAACCCTAACATCTGATGGGTACATTGTGACGAGGTGGAAAAGTGCCAGTTCCAGCTTCGAAGAAGGCTGTAGGTTTCTCCTCTTTTTGCTTTTCTGCAGTCAGATTCATGAGGATGACTGATGCGGGCAGAAATTGGTGAATTAAAAATTATTAGAATAAATGCGTTGCAAGTATAGTTCTTAACTCGCCAGAAATCCACCGCTCAATTTAGAAAGGTGTCACAGAAAATTGAAATTTAAAATACTGGGAGTATGAATCCCAGGTCGTCTCCCAACGAGTTGCAGGAAAGGGTGCTATTTTATTAATCAGATATTTTCGAAAAGGTTTGAGTTGAGTAAACAGGAAATTAAATTGATGAAATTGAATAATGTAAATAAAAGCCTTGACTGGGAGTTGATTACATGGAAGCCCTATTCTTGATGGAACACTCTTAAAAGTAAAAACAAGTTGGAATACTGGTCTATCCACAAGTCCCAATCCACTCTTGGGAGGATTGGTGTCAGGAACTAGAGAGCAAACCAATAATAACCCAATTACAATCTTTCTCTTGAATCTTCCAACTAAAGGGTTCCTTTCAATCAACTCCCCATCAAGTTAGGGAACTACTCACTCATTGTAAAGGTAAAATTCATAACATATAAAAAGGAATTAAAGAAAGACATTGTAAATAAAAATTAAAATAGTCAATAAAAAATAAAAATGATCCTTGTATTAAATAATCCTAAAAATATTCCAATGGTAAAATTAAACAAAGCAAAGAACATGGAAGAGTAAGCCAACTAAAGAAAACGAACTAGAATGACAAAGTCTTGATGAGGTGATAACTCTTCTCAATATCCCAATGCAAAAAGCTAGAGAAAAAAATTAAAATCCTAAGAACTATCAATGTCTTCCGAGAGAAAACCTAGGGGAGGAGTAAAACTAGATCTAAAAACTAAAACTGTGTCGAATGAATGTTATCCCAGGTTTCTGCATATTCTCTGGCTCTAGTCTGCTGTTCTGGGCCAAGAACTGGGTCAAAATAGGGTCCAAAATCGCCCCCAGCGAATCCTGCAGATTTGCAGATCGCGCATGTCACGCGATCGCGTCATCCATGCGGACGCGTCATTCGCGCTTTTCCTTGCCATGCGTTCGCGTCGTCCACGCCTCCGCGTCGCTCGTGCTTTTCCAGTCCGCGCGGTCACGTGAACCATGCGGCCGCGTCACTGCGATTTCTCCTCTTTCGCGCGGTCGCATGAACCATGCGGCCGCGTCACTTCTCGCTGGTTATCTCCTCAATTTCTTGTGTTCCTTCCATTTTTGCTAGCTTCCTTTCCAATCTCCAACTCATTCATGCCCTATAAAGCCTGGAACGCTTAACACACAGATCACGGCATCGAATGGAATAAAGGAGAATTAAAATGCATAATTAAAAGTCTTTAGGAAGCAGTTTTCAATCATGTAATAATTTCAGGAAGGAAATATAAATGCATGCTAAATTAATGAATAAGTGGGTAAGGATCATGATAAAACCACATAATTAAACACAATATAAACCATAAAATAGTGGTTTATCAACCTCCCCACACTTAAACATTAGCATGTCCTCATGCTTAATTGCAGGAGATAAAGTAAATAAGTATGAACATGCAGAAACTCATGCAATGCAATGCAATCCTATATATATGAATGCAACTATATGATTCCTGTCCACTTGATCAAAAGTAAATAAGCTCTTCAAAACAATTACAAATCAAATTCCACTAATTCTATCATTATACAGTAAGATAGATAAAAGTGCACGAAGATAGCTCATGAAAGCAGGGAACATGGAAATTCAAGCATTGAACCCTCACTGATGATGTATGTACGCTCTAATCTCTCTAGTGTATAGGGTAATCACTCTATCCTTCTCTAATCATGCTCTCTAACTTTTGTTCTTCTCCTAACCAATCAACAATAGTTAATACACCCATGCAAACATCATGAGGTCTTTTCAAGGTTGTAATGGGGCCAAGGTAGGTAAGGATACATGTATGGTCAAGTGAGCTTATAAATTGAATCTGGAATTAACCCAAGCTTCAACCAAACCTATATAACTTGCATAACCTTAGAATTCATAGCTAGCTACCCAGAATTCCCCTTTTACATTCCATACCCGTGTATCAACTTTTTATTTTAATTTTTATCATATGTGCATTGATCTTTGAATTCTCAATTCAGCATTGGGATAATTTTGTCCCCTTATTCATTTATTTAAATTTTTTTTAATAGAGGCAAAACTAAACATAGCTTATCAATGCACATAGATTTTTAATTCTTATAGTTTCTGGTGCACGAAATTGTGATCTCAGGCAACGGCACCAGAAACTCTGTACACACGTCTTAATAAATTGTTTTTCATTCACAACTTCGATACAACTAACCAGCAAGTGCACTGGGTCGTCCAAGTAATAAACCTTACGTGAGTAAGGGTCGATCCCACAGAGATTGTTGGTATGAAGCAAGCTATGGTCACCTTGTAAATCTCAGTCAGGCAGATATAAAATAGTTATGGAGTTTTCAAACATAAATAATAAATAGATAGAAAATAAGGATAGAAACACTTATTTATATCATTGGTGAGAATTTCAGATAAGTGTATAGAGATGCTTTCGTTCCTCTGAACCTCTGCTTTCCTGCTGTCTTCATCCAATCAATCCTACTCCTTTCTGTGGCTGGCTTTATATAAGGACATCACCGTTGTCAATGGCTACTTTTTATCCTCTCTAGAAAATGGTCCGATGCGCTGTCACTGCATGGCTAATCTTCTGGAGGCATCACCCTTGTCAATGGCTGCATCCCATCCTCTTGTGAAAATGGTCCAAATGCTCTGTCACAGCATGGCTAATCATCTGAGGTTCTCGATCATACTGGAATAGGATTCACCCTCCTTTTGCGTCTGTCAATACGCCCAACACTCGCGAGTTTAAAGTTCGTCACAGTCATTCAATCCCAGAGTCCTACTCAAAATACCACAGACAAGGTTTAGACTTTTCGGACTCTCATGAATGCCGCCATCAATCTAGCTTACACCACGAAGATTCTGATTAAAAGATCCAAGCGATACTCATTCAATCGAAGGTAGAACGTAAGTGGTTGTCAGGCACGCGTTCATAGGGAATGATGATGATTGTCACGTTCATCACATTCATGTTGAAGTGCGAATGAATATTTTAGAAGCGGAATAAGTTGAATTGAATAGAAAAACAGTAGTACTTTGCATTAATTCATGAGGAACAGCAGAGCTCCACACCTTAATCTATGGAGTGTAAAAACTCTACCGTTGAAAATACATAAGTGAAAGGTCCAGGCATGGCCGAATGGCCAGTCCCCATGATCTAAGAACCAGGCATCCAAAGATGATCCAAAGATATCTAATACAATAGTAAAAAGTCCTATTTATACTAAACTAGTTACTAGGGTTTACAGAAGTAAGTAATTGATGCATAAATCCACTTTCGGGGCCCACTTGGTGTGTGTTTGGGCTGAGCTTGAATGTTACACGTGCAGAGGCTCTTTCTGGATTTGAACGCCAGGTTGTAACGTATTTCTGGCGTTCAACTCTGGTTTGTGACGTGTTTCTGGCGTTTAACTCCAAACAGCAGCGTAAAACTGGCGTTCAACGCCCTTTTACGTCATCTAAACGCGATGAAAGTATGGACTATTATACATTGCTGGAAAGCCTTGGATGTATACTTTCTAACGCAATTAGAAGCGCACCATTTGGAGTTCTGTAGCTCTAAAAAATTTACTTTGAGTGTAAGGAGGTCAGAATCCAACAGCATCAGCAGTCTTTCTTCCACCTCTGAATCTGATTTTTGCTCAAGTCCCTCAGTTTCAGCTAGAAAATACCTGAAATCACAGAAAAACACACAAACTCATAGTAAAGTCCAGAAATTTGAATTTAACATAAAAATTAATGAAAACATCCCTAAAAGTACCTAGATTCTACTAAAAACATACTAAAAACAATGCCAAAAAGCATATAAATTATTCGCTCATCACAACACCAAACTTAAATTGTTGCTTGTCCCCAAGCAACTGAAAATCAAATAGGATAAAAAGAAGAGAATATACTATAAATTCCAAACTATCAATGAAACATAGCTCCAATCAGATGAGCGGGACTTGTAGCTTTTTGCCTCTTGAATAGTTTTGGCATCTCACTTTATCCATTGAAGTTCAGAATGATTAGCATCTATAGGAACTCAGAGTTCAGATAGTGTTATTGATTCTCCTAGTTCAGTCTGATGATTCTTGAACACAGCTATTTTATGAGTCTTGGCCGTGGCCCTAAGCACTTTGTTTTCTAGTATTACCACCGGATACATAAATGCCACAGACACATAACTGGGTGAACCTTTTCAGATTGTGACTCAGCTTTGCAAAAGTCCCCAATTAGAGGTGTCCAGGGTTCTTAAGCACACTCTTCTTTTGCTTTGGATCTTGACTTTAACCGCTCAGTCTCAAGTTTTCACTTGACACCTACACGCCACAAGCACATGGTTAGGGACAGCTTGGTTTAGCCGCTTAGGCAAGGATTTTATTCCTTTAGGCCCTCCTATCCACTGTTGCTCAAAGCCTTGGGATCCTTTTTATTTACCCTTGCCTTTTGGTTTTAAGGGTTATTGGCTTTTTGCTCTTGCCTCTTGGTTTTAAGAGCTTTTGGCTTTTTCTGCTTGCTTTTTCTTCTTTTTTTTTTTCGCCTATTTTTTTTTCTGCAAGCTTTGTTCTTTGCTGCTTTTTCTTGCTTCAAGAATCACTTTTATGATTTTTCAGATTATCAAATAACATGTCTCCTTGTCATAATTCTTTCAAGAGCCAACATATTTAACATTCTTGAACAACAACTTCAAAAGACATATGCACTGTTCAAGCATTCATTCAGAAAACAAGAAGCATTGTCACCACATCAATATAATTAAGCTAAGTTCAAGGATAAATTCGAAACTCATGTACTTCTTGTTCTTTTGAATTAAAACTTTTTTCATTTAAGAGAGGTGAGGGATTCATAGGACATTCATAACTTTAAGACAAAGTTACTAAATACTAATGATCATGTAATGAAGACACAAACATAGATAAGCACTTAACATAGAAAACGAAAAATAGAGAAAGTAAGAACAAGGAATGAGTCCACCTTAGTGATGGTGGCGTTTCCTTCTTGAGGAACCAATGATGTCCTTGAGGTCTTCTATGTCTCTTCCTTGTCTTTGTTGCTCCTCCCTCATTGCTTTTTGATCTTCTCTAATTTCCTGAAGGATGATGGAGTGCTCTTGATGTTCCACCCTTAATTGTCCCATGTTGGAACTTAATTCTCCTAGGGAGGTGTTGATTTGCTCCCAATAGTTTTGTGGAGGAAAATGCATTTGAGGCATCTCCGGGATCTCATGGTGATGAGCTTGAAAGGGACCTCGGGGATCACCTTCTTCTTGGCCACAACATCATAGAAGTGGTCTTGATGAGCTTTGGAGATGAATCTTTCCATCTCCCATGACTCAGAGGTGGAAGCTTTTATCTTCCCTTTCCCTTTTCTAGAGGATTCTCCGGTCTTGGGTGCCATCAATGGTAATGGAAAAACAAAAAGCTTATGCTTTTACCACACCAAACTTAGAATATTTCTCGTCCTCGAGCAAGAGAAGAAAGAATAGATGAAGAAGAAGAAGAGAATATGGAGGAGAGGGGAGAGGGGTGTATTCGGCCAAGAAGGGGAAGAGAGGGTTGTGTTGTGTGAAAATGAAGAAGAATGGAGGGCTTTATATAGGGAAGGGAGGGGGGTAAGGTTCGGCCATAAGGGTGGGTTTTGGGTGGAAAATGATTTTGAATTTTGAAGGTAGGTGGAGTTTATGAAGTAGGTTTATGGGGAAAAGTGGATGGATGTGATGATAGGGAAGAGAGATTGAGGTGATTGGTGAAGAGTTTTGGGGAAGAGTGTTTATGGGATTGTGTGAAAGAGGGGTGAGAAGAAGTGAGTGGAGGTAGGTGGGGATCCTGTGGGGTCCACAGATCCTGAGGTGATCCTGTGGGTCCACAGATCCTGAGGTGTTCAAGGATTTACAACCTTGCACCAAATTGGGCATGCAAAATGCCCTTGCACACAACTCTGGGCGTTCAGCGCCAGATTGGTGCTTGTTCTGGGCGTTGAACGCCCATTTGTTGCCCATTTCTGGCGTTGAACGCCAGAACCATGCTTGTTCTGGGCGTTCAGCGCCAGCTCTTCTCTAGGGTGCAATTCTGGCATTCAAACGCCCAGATGCTGCCCATTTTGGGTGTTCAGCGCCAGAACCATGCTCTGTTCTGGCATTGAACGCCAACCAGATACTTCTTACTGGCGTTTAAACGCCAGTAAGGTCTTCCTCCAGGGTGTGATTTTTCTTCTGCTGTTTTTGATTCCGTTTTTATTTTTTATATTTATTTTGTGACTCCACATGATCATGAACCTAATAAAACATGAAAGAACAAGAAAAATAAAATTAGATAAATAAAAATTGCGTTGCCTCCCAACAAGCGCTTCTTTAATGTCAATAGCTTGACAGTGGGCTCTCATGGAGCCTCACAGATGTTCAAAGCATTGTTGAGACTTCCCAACACCAAACTTAGAGTTTGGATATGGGAGTTCAACACCAAAGTTAGAGTTTGGTTGTGGCCTCCCAACACCAAACTTAGAGTTTGACTGTGGGGGCTCTGGTTGACTCTGTTTTAAGAGAAGCTTACTGTGCCTCTTTTCCATGTTTACAGAAGGGTAACCTTGAGTTGTAAACACAAGGGAGTCCTCATTCAATTGAAGGACTAATTCACCTCTGTCAGCATCAATTACAGCTCTTGTTGTGGCTAGGAAAGGTCTTCCAAGGATGATGGATTCATCCTCATCCTTCCCAGTATCAAGGATTATGAAATCAGCAGGGATGTAAAGGCCTTCAACCTTTACTAACACGTCCTCTACTTGTCCATAAGCCTGTTTTCTTGAATTGTCTGCCATCTCTAATGAGATTTTAGTAGCTTGCACCCTAAAGATTCCCAGTTTCTCTATTACAGAGAGGGGCATGAGGTTTATCCCTGAACCAAGGTCACACAGAGCCTTTTCAAAGATCATGTTACCTATGGTACAAGGTATTACGAACTTTCCAAGATCCTGTTTCTTCTGAGGCAATGTCAGTTGATCCAGATCACTTAGTTCATTGGTGAACAAGGGAGGTTCATCTTCCCAAGTCTCAATACCAAATAATTTTGCATTCAGCTTCATGATTGCACCAAGGTACTTGGTAACTTGCTCTTCAGTAACATCCTCATTCTCTTCAGAAGAGGAATATTCATCAGAGCTCATGAATGGTATAAGGAGGTTTAATAGAATCTCTATGGTCTCTAAATGAGCCTCAGATTCCTTTGGTTCCTCAGAGGGAAACTCCTTATTGATCACTGGACGTCCCAGGAGGTCTTCCTCACTGGGATTCACGTCCTCAACCTCCGTTACTGGTTCAGCCATGGTAATTAATTCAATGGCCTTGTACTCTCCTTTTGGATTTTCTTCTGTATTGCTTGGGAGAGTACTAGGAGGGATTTCAGTGATCCTTTTACTTAGCTGGCCCACTTGTGCCTCCAAATTTCTAATGGAGGACCTTGTTTCATTCATGAAACTTACAGTGGCCTTAGATAGATCAGAGACAAAGTTTGCTAAATTAGAGGTATTTTGTTCAGAGTTCTCTGTCTGTTGCTAAGTGGATGATGGAAAAGGTTTACTATTGTTAAACCTATTTCTTCCACCATTATTAAAGCCTTGTTGAGGCTTTTGTTGATCCCTCCATGAGAAATTTGGATGATTTCTCTATGATGAGTTATAGGTGTTTTCATAAGGTTCACCTAAGTAATTTACCTCTGCTATTGCAGGGTTTTCAGGATCATAAGCTTCTTCTCCACAATATGCCTCTTGAGTACTGTTGGATGCAGCTTGCATTCCATTCAGACTCTGAGAAATCATATTGACTTGCTGAGTCAATATTTTATTCTGAGCCAGTATGGCATTCAGAGTATCAATTTCAAGAACTCCCTTCTTCATAGGCGTCCCATTACTCACAGGATTCCTCTCAGAAGTGTACAAGAACTGGTTATTAGCAACCATGTCAATGAGTTCTTGAGCTTCTGCAGGCGTTTTCTTTAGGTGAATGGATCCACCTGTAGAAATATCCAATGACATTTTAGCCAATTCAGATAGACCATCATAGAATATGTCCAGGATGGTCCATTCTGAAAGCATGTCAGAAGGACACTTTTTGGTCAGTTCTTTGTATCTCTCCCAAGCTTCATAGAGGGATTCACCTTCTTTCTGTCTAAAGGTCTGAACATCCACTCTAAGCTTACTCAGCTTTTGAGGAGGAAAGAACTTGGCTAAGAAAGCCCTGACCAGCTTATCCCAAGAGTTCAGGCTATCCTTAGGTTGAGAGTCCAACCATATTCTAGCTCTGTCTCTCACAGCAAAAGGGAAAAGCATGAGCTTGTAGACTTTAGAATCTACTCCATTATTCTTAACAGTATCACATATCTGCAAGAATTCAGTTAAGAACTGAAAAGGATCTTCAGATGGAAGTCCATGAAACTTGCAGTTCTGCTGCATCAGAAAAACTAATTGAGGTTTAAGCTCAAAATTGTTTGCTCCAATGGCAGGAATGGAGATGCTTCTTCGATGTAAATTGGAATTAGGTGCAGTAAAGTCACCAAGCATCCTCCTTGCATTATTATTATTTTCGGCTGCCATCTCCTCTTCTTGTTCGAAAATTTCTGAAAGGTGCTTGCTGGATTGTTGTAATTTAGCTTCTCTTAGTTTCCTCTTCAGAGTCCTTCCAGGTTCTGGATCTGCTTCAACAAGAATATTCTTGTCCTTGCTCCTGCTCATATAAAAAAGAGGGACAGAAAAATAATAATAATAGGGATCCTTTTTACCACAGTATACAGGTCCCTGTGTGAGTAGAAGAAAAGAAGAAGAAAAAAATTCGAACACAGATGGAGGAGGGGGTTCGAATTTGGGTGAGATGAAGTGTTAGTAGATGAATAAATAAATAGAGGGAGATGAGAGAGAAGGAGAATTTTCGAAAATAATTTTTGAAAAAGAGTTAGTGATTTTCGAAAATAGTTTTTGAAAATGGTTAGTAATTTTTCAAAAATTAAAATCAAAAAATAAAATAATTAGTTAATTAAAAAGAAATTTTGAAAAAGAGGAAGATATTTTCGAAAATTAGAGAGAGAGAGTTAGTTAGGTAGTTTTGAAAAAGATAAGAAACAAAAAAAGGTTAGTTAGTTAGTTGAAACAAATTTTGAAAATCAATTTTGAAAAGATAAGAAGATGAGAAGTTAGAAAAGATAATTTAAAATCAAATTTTGAAAAAGATAAGATAAGAAGATATTTTTTAAAAGATATGATTGAAATTAGTTTTGAAAAAGATTTGATTTTTAAAATCACAATTAATGACTTGATTCACAAGAAATCACAATATATGATTCTAGAACTCAAAGTTTGAATCTTTCTTAACAAGCAAGTAACAAACTTGAAATTTTTGAATCAAAACATTAATTGATGATGATATTTTAAAAAATTATGATATAAAATTAAGAAAAATATTTTTGAAAAATATTTTTATAATTTTCGAAAATAACCAAGAAAAATGAAAAAGATTTGATTTTTGAAAAAGATTTTGAAAAAGATATGATTTTTAAATTGAAAATTTGATTTGAGTCATAAAAACAACCAGATTTTAAAAAGTTTTGAAAAAGTCAACTGAAATTTTCGAAATTTATGAGTGAAAAAGGGAAAGATATTTTTTGATTTTTGAATTTTTAATGATGAGAGGGAAAAACATGAAAAAGACTCAATGCATGAAAATTTTGGATCAAAACAATGAATGCATGCAAGAATGCTATGAATGTCAAGATGAACACCAAGAACACTTTGAATGTCAAGATGAACATCAAGAACTTATTTTTGAAAAATTTTTAATGCAAAGAAAACATGCAAGACACCAAACTTAAAAATTTTTCATGTATAGACACTATGAAAGCAAGAATGCATATGAAAAACAAGAAAAGACACAAAACATGAAAACATCAAGATCAAACAAGAAGACTTATCAAGAACAACTTGAAGATCATGAAGAACACTATGAATGTATGAATTTTTCGAAAAATGCAAGATGAATATGCAATTGACACCAAACTTTCAACTTGACTCAAGACTCAAACAAGAAACATGAAATATTTCTGATTTTTATGATTTTTTTTTATTTTTTTGGATTTTCTTTTAAATTTTTTTTTTCGAAAATCATTTGAAAAAGAAAAATAAGGATTCCAAAATTTTTAATATGAATTCCAGGAATCTTGCACTCTTATTCTAAAGCTCCAATCTGAGGGTTAGGCATGGCTTAATAGCCAGCCAAGCTTTAATATGTAACTCAGACATGCCACAGCTGACATACCAATTGGAAGCCCCTATCCAAAAGAATTAGACATGGCTTTACAGCCAGCCAGGCTTCAACATGCTTCATGAAACTCTAGAATTCATTCTTAAAAATTCTGAAGAAAAATATATTTTTGAAAACATTTATTTTATTTTTTTTTTTTTGAAAACAGATGAGAAAAAATTTTTTTTTTGAATGGTTTTTGAAAACAACTTTTTTTTTGTGAAAAGAAAACGAAAAGAAAGTTACCTAATCTGAGCAACAAGATGAACCGTCAGTTGTCCAAACTCAAACAATCCACGGCAACAGCGCCAAAAACTTGGTGCACAAAATTGTGATCTCAGACAACGGCACCAGAAACTCTGTACGCACGTCTTAATAAATTGTTTTTCATTCACAACTTCGATACAACTAACCAGCAAGTGCACTGGGTCGTCCAAGTAATAAACCTTACGTGAGTAAGGGTCGATCCCACGGAGATTGTTGGTATGCAGCAAGCTATGGTCACCTTGTAAATCTCAGTCAGGCGGATATAAAATAGTTATGGAGTTTTCGAACATAAATAATAAATAGATAGAAAATAAGGATAGAAACACTTATGTATATCATTGGTGAGAATTTCAGATAAGTGTATAGAGATGCTTTCATTCCTCTAAACCTCTGCTTTCCTGCTGTCTTCATCCAATCAATCCTACTCCTTTCTATGGCTGGCTTTATATAAGGACATCATCGTTGTCAATGGCTACTTTTTATCCTCTCTAGAAAATGGTCCGATGCGCTGTCACTGCATGGCTAATCTTCTGGAGGCATCACCCTTGTCAATGGCTGCATCCCATCCTCTTGTGAAAATGGTCCAAATGCTCTGTCACAGCACGGCTAATCATCTGAGGTTCTCGATCATACTGGAATAGGATTCACCCTCCTTTTGCGTCTGTCACTACGCCCAGCACTCGCGAGTTTGAAGTTCGTCACAGTCATTCAATCCCAGAGTCCTACTCGGAATACCACAGACAAGGTTTAGACTTTCCGGACTCTCATGAATGCCGCCATCAATCTAGCTTACACCACGAAGATTCTGATTAAGAGATCCAAGATATACTCATTCAATCGAAGGTAGAACGGAAGTGGTTGTCAGGCACGCATTCATAGGGAATGATGATGATTGTCACGTTCATCAAATTCATGTTGAAGTGCGAATGAATATCTTAGAAGCGGAATAAGTTGAATTGAATAGAAAAATAGTAGTACTTTGCATTAATTTATGAGGAACAGCAGAGCTCCACACCTTAATCTATGGAGTGTAGAAACTCTACCGTTGAAAATACATAAGTGAAAGGTCTAGGCATGGCCGAATGGCCAGCCCCTATGATCTAAGAACCAGGCGTCCAAAGATGATCCAAAGATATCTAATACAATAGTAAAAAGTCCTATTTATACTAAACTAGTTACTAGGGTTTACAGAAGTAACTAATTGATGCATAAATCCACTTCCGGGGCCTACTTGGTGTGTGCTTGGGCTGAGCTTGAATGTTACACATGCAGAGGCTCTTTCTGGAGTTGAACGCTAGGTTGTAACATATTTCTGGCGTTCAACTCTGGTTTGTGACGTGTTTCTGGCGTTTAACTCCAAACAACAGTGTAGAACTAGCGTTCAACGCCCTTTTACGTCATCTAAACTTGATCAAAGTATGTAGTATGATACATTGCTGAAAAGCCCTGGATGTCTACTTTACAACGCAATTGAAAACGCGCCATTTTGAGTTCTGTAGCTCCAGAAAATCCACTTTGAGTGTAGGGAGGTCAGAATCCAACAGCATCAGCAGTCCTTCTTCAACCTCTGAATCTAATTTTTGCTCAAGTCCCTCAATTTCAGCCAGAAAATACCTGAAATCACAGAAAACACACAAACTCATAGTAAAGTCCAGAAATGTGAATTTAACATAAAAACTAATGAAAACATCCCTAAAAGTAACTAGATTCTACTAAAAACATACTAAAAACAATGCCAAAAAGCGTATAAATTATCCGCTCATCAGTTTCACATGAGTAGGTATCCAAATTCCCATTAAATTATCATGACACATTCCCTTAATAACTTTTGTTCCCACAATTTCCCATACATAACTAGCACACACAATTCTTTCTTAAGCTAACCAAAGATTCAATTTGGGATATACAATTGTTTTTCCGCTTAAGGCTAGTAATGTGGTGAAATATAGAACAAATGGGATTTAAAGGCTCAAAGTGGTTAATAAAGGTAATTGAAAAGGGTAGGCTTAATTTGGATAAGTGAGTTTAAACAAATAATGGCTTCAATCATATGCAAGCATACAAATATAATAAATATTGGACATATAAGATAAAACAAAATATAGATTACAATCATAGAGAAGTAAAAACACAAGAATAAAATAATTATGGTTAAATAATGTAACCATGAATAAAGGCTCAAATCCTCACAGGTTGTGTGTTCTTTAGCTCAAACATCATGTTCCAAATACAACTTCAAGCAAATTTATCAAAAAAAAATTTTTTTTTTTAAAATTAGTGAAATTTTGTTCCAAAGATAGAGTCTTAGAAGAAACTTATTGTCTTTTCAATCAAGTAGAGCATGCATGCAACTAACCTATTACTATACAATTTATCCTATTCTATAAAAGAAAAAAAGCTAACTAAATATCCTAATTTATTGGTGCTAGGGAAGAGAAATTACCTCCGGAAGTCAGGTACTGACCGACCTCCCCACACTTAAGGCTTTGCACCGTCCTCGGTGCCATTTGTCAGGAACAGGGGTGGGCTGGTAGCAGTATCTCCACAGTCGGGACCATCATGGCTCCCTGTGCTGGTAAAGGAAGTGGAGTCCGGGGTGTCTGAGTCCTTGAAGTGTCCCTTGAGTAGCTCCTTGAGGTGTTTTAATCGGTGCTCGTTACGGCGCTCTCTTAACTTCGCTTTCTGTTCCTGCCGATCCAACCTTTTGATTATCTGCTGGAGTAGTTCATCAGTTGTAGGTGCTTATGGTCTTGAAGAAGGAATATGTTCAACTGGAGCAGTAGGAAGGCTTGTAGTGGCTGCTGAAAGTCTGAGGTATTTCCCATTAGGGACATACTGATCATCCCGTGGGAGCATGGCTTTGGTGTCTCCAGCTCTGTAGGAGACTCCAGCTGCTGAGTCAAGATCTGAGACCAAGGCAGGAAAAGGTAAGTTGCCCGTAATTTGTACGTGTCCCATGGCATTCCGGATATGTCTTGGTAGATTCAGAGGCTAGTCTGTAAGGATACACCATAGTAGAACGGCCATGTCCGCAGTGAAGGAAGACTGGTGAGTGCTCGGAAAGACATAATAGGACATGATCCGTGCCCATACGCGAGCCTCCAAGGTAAGTGCTGAAGCCAATATACCCTTAGGGCGGGTACGATGGTATCCGTAGATCCAATGGCTGCCAGGTAGTGCGATAACTCTGAGAACAGCTTTCCAGTCAAATTGGTACATCTGGCGCTTGAGTGCGGCTTCTTGAAAGGCGTCCAATCGTTCTGGAATAGGGGGAAGACGCAAAACTTGTTGAATAGCCTCTTCTGTAATGGGGACTTGCTTCCGATGGACAAAGACAGACTGCAGGGTAGGCAGGTGCAAGTTAGAGTAGAACTCGACTACCCAAGAAAGATTGACCTGCCTTGGTTGTCTCTGTAGGAAACCCCATTGTCTTCGTTCAATTTACGGCTCAACAAAAGTAGCAATATTGGGCGGGAGGATAAGAAAGTGTTTGTTGTTGTAACTCCTTTCAGCCAGGATGGGGAACATATGCTCACAGTAGCGATTGGAAAATCGCGGAGTGTCCTTTGCTTGAAAGGCTTTCTCCTTTTCATCAACCATTATGATCCTCTTAACTCTTTTTGTTGAGGGCTTAACTGCAGTTGAAGAAAGCTCTGCCACTAGTGCTCTTTTAGTTCCTCTTCTTGCTGGAGGTTTGGGAGTAGCTTTCTCTTTTCCTTTCTTGGTGGCCATCCTGAAAAGGGAAGAGAGAGTAAATTGAATTCAAAGAGATATATAGCAATGAAGAGAACGAAAAAGGATGGTTATAAATGCACATTAAAAGGTAAGTGATGTTAACACACGCTCATGAGTACATGTGAAAGATCATTAATGGAAAATAGTTAGTGCATATGATGACAAGTGAATGCAAGGTGTTTATTAGCATGCCGGCAAAGGGCATGAGTAGCATAGATCAAGCTTCACTTTGTAGCAAACCATCACGTTTGTATTGACAATTAAATTCAATTAATATAATAGTAAAGGGAATTTGTGAAAAGCAAGCATTGAATAGTAGAATAACATAGAGAAGTGCATAATGCCATACGGGATTTTTCACAAACACATAGCATGCATGGTGAAGAAGGTATAGAAAGTATTAAAGGGAACATGCAAGCAACCCTTTAAAGAAAATAATATATAATTGCCAAACAATTTGCAACAATCCACAAGCATATAATGAAGAATAATGACTCAAATAAAATTCCAACACCATGTAAAAAGGAAAGAAGAAGAAAGAAAAAATGAATAATGAAAAGAAAAAGAAAAGAAAAGAAAATAACATATAAAATAAGAAGAATGATAGAAAAGAAAAGGGTGAAGAAGAAAATAAAACCTTGTTAATGGAGGTGAGGGAGAGAGAGTGAAAGGTGAGATAGAAGGAAGAAGGGAGGAGGAAGAAATAAGGAGGGAAAAGAAAAATTAGGATTTGGAGAAGAGAAAGATAAGATATTTGGCAATTTAGGTTGAGCTGTGCGGCGCAAGCGACGCGATCGCATGGGGCACGCGGTCGCGCGAATTGCGCTTAAGGTGATGGACGCGGTCGCGTCGGTCACGCGGTCGCGTGACCCAGTTTGTGCCAGTGGCGCGAGGGTTGCCTCGCACTCGCACAACTCTCTGTTCAA
Source organism: Arachis hypogaea (assembly GCF_003086295.3). Taxonomy (NCBI): domain Eukaryota; kingdom Viridiplantae; phylum Streptophyta; class Magnoliopsida; order Fabales; family Fabaceae; genus Arachis; species Arachis hypogaea. Next base: position 54,783,965 of record NC_092050.1, read on the forward strand.
AATCATTGAATGCCAAATTTTAGGTGACGCGATCGCATGGGGCATGCTATCGCGTGAGTGGGCAGTTTATGGGGTACGACGCGGCCGCGTGGGGCACGCGGTCGCGTGAGGGAGGTTGCGCGTCCAGCGCAAGTCCAGCACCACTCTAGCACAACTTTCAGCTGTGCACCCTTTCTACGTCGAAAATCAGGGCACGCGGTCGCGTGGGAGGTCATTATGCCCATACGACGCGGAAGCGTAGGCGATGCGGTCGCATGGGCTGATTTGTGCCACTGGCACTCCTCCAGCCACGCTCCAGCGTGACTCTCTGTTCGTTTTTATCTTTCTCCCCTGTCCTTGTGACGCGGACGCGTCGCTGATGCGGTCGCGTCGCATGGCATTTTTCTTTTTTTTTTTTAATTAAAAGTATGTAAATGCAGATGCACGAAATATACTAATAAAGAGAAGAGTTATTGGATAAGAAAACTAAAAATGGAGAAAAGAACGATCATACCATGGTGGGTTTTCTCCCACCTAGCACTTTGCTTTAACGTCCGTAAGTTGGACGTTCCACTAGCTCAGTCTTTGGCTATGTGGGGATCTTCCAAGAGGAAGAACTCGAGTTCCTTGTCTTTCTTCCACTTTTCGCCATGGTACAGCTTTAAACGATGTCCATTAACTTTGATAAGCTCCGAGCTCGAAGGATGGCTAAGGTGATAAACTCCATACGGTTCGGCCTTCTCTACTCTGTATGGACCTTCCGATCTTGATATCAACTTGCCTGGCATGAGCCTCAGTCGAGATTTGTAAAGGAGGACTGAGTCCCCAGGTTGGAACTCTTTCCTCTTGATGTTCTGGTCATGTACAGCCTTCATCTTCTCCTTGTGTAGTCTTGAGTTCTCATAAGCTTCTAGGCAAAGGCTCTCCAGTTCTTGCAATTGCAACTTACTTTCATCTCCGCCTTTCTCAATTCCCATGTTGCACTCCTTGACTATCCAAAAGGCTTTGTGCTCTATTTTCACCGGGAGATGACAAGCTTTTCCATAAACTAAGCGAAAAAGACTCATCCCAATGGGTGTTTTGTATGCTGTTCTGTATGCCCAGAGTGCATCTTGTAGCCTGGTGCTCCAGTCTCTTCTATGAGGCTTTACTATCTTCTGCAAGATACGCTTTATCTCTCTATTTGATACCTCGGCTTGCCCATTGGTCTGAGGATGGTATGCTGTCGCAACTTTATGAATTATCCCATGCTTCTTCATTAGTCCTGTTAGTCTCCTGTTACAAAACTGGGTGCCTTGATTGCTCACGATTGCTCGTGGGGATCCAAAGCGACAGATAATATGGTTTCTCACAAAGGAAACAACAGTGTTAGCATCATCAGTGCAGGTAGGAATTGCTTCCACCCATTTTGGAAACGTAATCCACAGCTAACAATATATAAAAATAACCATTAGAATTTGGAAATGGACCCATGAAGTCAATGCCCCAAACATAAAAAATTTCACAGAAAAGCATATATTGTTGAGGCATCTCATCCCTCTTGGATATATTACCAAATTTTTGGCATGGGGGGCAAGATTTACAAAATTTAATAGCGTCTCTAAAAAGAGTAGGCCACCAGAATCCACAGTCCAAGATTTTTCTAGCAGTTCTTTGAGGGCCAAAATTTCCTCCACTCTCAGATGAGTGACAGGCCTCTAAGATGGACTGTAATTCTGATTGAGGCACACACTGTCTAATTACCTGATCAGTGCCACATCTCCATAAATATGGGTCATCCCATATATAATATTTAGACTCGCTTTTCAGCTTGTCTCTTTGATGCTTAGAAAAGTTTGGAGGAAATGTGCGGCTAACTAGATAATTTGCTACAGGTGCATACCAAGGGGATACTTCAGATACTGCTTGCAAGTTATCAAATGGAAAATTATCATCTATAGGAGTAGAATCATCCTTAATGTGCTCAAGGCGACTCAAGTGGTGTGCCACTAAATTCTGGTTACCACTCCTATCCTTTATTTCTAAATCAAATTCTTGTAATAGCAGTATCCAACGTATAAGCCTTGGTTTGGACTCCTTTTTAGATAATAGATACTTTAAAGCTGCATGGTCCGAATACACTACTACTCTAGTACCAAGTAAATAAGCTCAGAATTTATCCAGAGCAAAAACAATAGCAAGAAGCTCTTTCTCAGTAGTAGTATAATTGGACTGGGCAGCGTCTAAAGTCTTAGACACATAAGCAATAACAAAAGGATCCTTACCTTCGCGCTGAGCCAGCGCTGCTCGTACTGCATGGTTGGAAGCATCGCATATGATTTCAAACGGCTGGCTCCAGTCTGGTCCTCTCACAATTGGAGCTTGAGTCAAGGCGGCCTTCAGCTTATTAAACGCTTGCTTGCAATCTTCACTGAACTCGAACTCAATATCCTTCTGTAGTAATCTGGATAAGGGAAGTGCTACCTTACTAAAGTCCTTAATAAATCTCCTGTAAAAACCTGCATGGCCAAGGAACGAACGGGCTTCCCTCACAGAGGAGGGGTAAGGTAAACTTGAAATAACATTCACCTTTGCTGGGTCTACAGAAATGCCATTATTAGATACCACATGTCCTAATACAATCCCTTGTTTTACCATAAAATGACATTTTTCAAAATTCAATACAAGGTTTGTATTAACACATCTATCTAATACTCTAGATAATCCATCTAAGCAAAGGCTAAAAGAATCACCATAAACGCTAAAATCATCCATAAAAACCTCCATACAGTCCTCAATAAGACCAGAGAAAAGACTCATCATACACCTTTGGAAAGTAGCTGGTGCATTGCACAAGCCAAAGAGCATTCTCTTGTAAGCATAAGTCCCAAAAAGGACATGTAAAAGTGGTTTTTTCCAGATCCTCAGGAGCTATATGAATCTGGAAATAACCTGTGTAACCATCTAAAAAGCAATAATGTGATTTACCTGATAGGCGATCCAGCATTTGATCAATGAATGGAAGTGGGTAGTGATCCTTACGGGTAGCTTGGTTGAGACGCCTGTAATCAATGCAGACTCTCCAAGCATTCTGAACTCTAGTTGCTATGAGCTCTCCATGCTCATTCTTCACTGTAGTGACCCCATACTTCTTGGGCACCACTTGTACTGGGCTAACCCATTCACTGTTTGAAATGGGGTAGATGATACCTGCTTCCAATAGTCTAGTCACTTCCTTTTTGACAATTTCCAAGATAGTGGGATTCAATCTTCTTTGGGGTTGACGGACAGGTCTTGCTACCTCTTTTAAAAATATTCTGTGCTCACATACTTGAGGGTTAATGCCTACTATGTCTGCCAAACTCCACCCAATTGCTTTCTTGTGCCTCCTCAGTACATCAAGTAGCTGCTCTTCTTGTTGAGAAGTAAGTTCCCTTGCAATGATAACTGGAAACTTCTGCTCATCTTCGAGATAAGCATATTTGAGATGTGGATGAAGAGGTTTTAATTCCAACTTCTGATCATGGGCAGGCTCTGGATCGTTTGGAACTTGTGAAAATGCCGAAGTGCCCTCATTGTCAGTCAAGAGGATCCCCACACTTGGACCTTATCCAGTATGCCTCTCTTCTAACTCTTCCTTGTGAACTGTAGCTACAGTTTCATCTATGACATCACACTGGAAGATAGAATGATCTTCTGGAGGATTGTTTATGATGCGGGGAAAACTTCTCTCTCAACAAATCTCCCTTCGGCAAGTGTACCGAATTTGTCGTCAAGTAAAAACTCACAATAGAGTGAGGTCGAATCCCACAGGGATTGATTGATCAAGCAACTTTAATTAGAAGAATGTTCTAGTTGAGCGAATCCGGAATTAGGGTTGAGAGTTGCAGAAAATAAAATGGCGGGAATGTAAATAACAGAAAAGTAAATGCTAGAATTAAAGGACTGGAAGTAAATGACTGAAAATAAATTGCAGAATTGTAAATGGGAATAGGGGATTTGCTCATAAAAGTAAATGGCAGAAATTAAAGAGAATGGGTAAGGTCAGAGATGGAGAGTTCATTGGGCTTAGGAGATGTTGCAATTCTCCGGATCAAGTTCATTTTCATCTCTTCCTCAATCAATGCACTCATTGATCTCCTTGGCAATCTTAAGTGATTGAATTACAATTTCTTGCAATTCAATCTCTCAAATCTTGATCAATAGCCAATTCCTTGGTCAATTGCTCATGAGAAGAGATGAAGTATGGTCACTGATTATACCGCATGCATTTCCCAAATCAAGTATTAAGAGGGTTATAGTCGCATACCCATCCAAACCAAATTTGGTCCAGCATGAGAAAGCATTTCTAGCTTGATCTCTTCATTCCTCTTTCAAGGTTCAAAAGAGATCCAAGTTTGAATAGCTTCTCTTCCAAGATAACTACTCAATGGGATGAAGATCGAAAGCTTTCAAGTAAAATCAAGAGAAAAGATAGAAGAAGAATAATGAAAATTAGTATTGATCCATCAAATTACAACAGAGCTCCCTAACCCAATGAAAGGGGTTTAGTTGTTCATAGCTCTTGAAAATGAAAACAAAGATGGAGAATACATCATAAAACTAGAAATTGCAAAGAAAGTAAAATACAGAGAGTAGTTCTCTTTTTCCCCCAGCCTCCAGAACTCCTTATCAATTCAAAGCTACTCCTATATATACTACTCTTCTCAACTTCTAGTGTGATTCTTCAAGTCTTGGGCCTTTGGATCTTGAGTTTGAAGCAGTTCCTTTCTTTATTTGGGCTTGGCTTTACTTGCAGAGAGAAAGTGCAAAGTGGGCAGAGACTTTAGTTCAGGACGTTAGGGGTGTTAATATTTAGTGAGAATATAAGTTCGAGAACGTTAGTGACACTTAACATTGTCACTAACGTTCCAATGCACTCCTTTGCTTCACGTTAAAACCCACGTTAACTAGGTTAACGTGGCTTTTAACGTTGCCTTGTTAACCTTCGAGAACGTTAGTGACACTCAACATTGTCACTAACGTTCCAGTGTGCCCCTTCTTGCTTCACGTTAAAGCCCACGTTAACTAGGTTAACGTGGCTTCTAACGTGGCCTTTGCCATCCTTCGAGAACGTTAGTGACATTTAACATTGTCACTAACGTTCCAATGTGCCCCTAGGTCTCACGTTAGAGTCCACGTTAACTAGGTTAACGTGGCTTCTAACGTGGCCATCCTTAGCCATCCCAACGTTAGTGACAATGTTGAGTGTCACTAACGTTGGCTCATCCTTCATTCCTCATCGTTAGCTTCCACGTTAACCAAGTTAACGTGGAAGTTAACGTGACTCTTGGGGGTTGTGTGGTTGCTTCAACGTTAGTGACAATATTGAGTGTCACTAACGTTGTCGACAAATCTTCATCCCTTACGTTAGTTCCCATGTTAACCAAGTTAACGTGGGAGTTAACATGGTACTTTGCATCATAGGCGAACGTTAGTGACAATGTTGAGTGTCACTAACGTTGGCTTCTCTTCCCCCCTTAACGTTAGAGGCCACGTTAACTAGGTTAACATGGCTTCTAACGTGGCCACTTATGAGTAATTGCCAATGTTAGTGACAATGTTAAGTGTCACTAACGTTGGCTCAACTTCTCTTCTCCACGTTAGAGTTCACGTTAACTTAGTTAACGTGACTCTCTAACGTGGGCATTGATGGCTTTTTGAGAGTGTTATTGGCAATCACTTTTCTCATTAACCTTGCAAGTTGCCTCCCCTTTTCTTGCTTCCTTTTGGTCCTGAAATCAAGCAATAAAGTGCATCAAAGCTCTAGTCCAATTCATGAGTAATGCAACATAATATTTGTCACTAAACTTATGCAAAATCCTCATGAAATTATGTAAAATGCACAATGTATGCTTGAATCAAGGCATAGGTGAATATCTACCCAAAACTAGCTTATTTCCTAAAGAAATACATGAAACTAACCTAAAAACAGTAAACAAAAGGTCAGTGAAACTGGCCAAGATGCCCTGGCATCACAACACCAAACTTAAAGCTTGCTTGTCCCTAAGCAAGTACTGGAACAAGAGAATGATGAATGGAATGTCCAGAGGAATGAGTCATTCTTGTGGAAGTTATGTTACTAATTTTATGGTGGTTTCATGCATAGCAACTTAGGTTCATTCCATTACTGGCTTTTAGACCTTTATCATGTCCTAAAACACCCACTTTGTTTATATCCCATGAGACTTTTATTCATTGATCTTTTTATTGTTATTTCAAGGGTTGTTTGTGTTATTTAGGCTAAGTGCTCTGTAAGGGGGCAACTCTTTAAGATAAGTTTTCAGCCAACACTCCCGAACCAGTTGGTTCAAGGTGCTAGGTGTTGAAGCGCCCCTAAGGACTTACTCCCTCAAGCCTATCCCCCATACATACACACCACAGGCATTTAGTTTATTTATTTTCTTTTCTTGAGACCTTGGTGTCCAGCACCTCTTTGGGTTACTAAGTGTTCTGTAGTGAAGGTTACTCTTGATAGTGGACTTTCCGCTGATAATCCCGAGTTAGTTAACCCAAGTTACCAAGTGATAAGGCACCTGATGACATGTCACCATGTCATGTCTTTCTATGCCTTTTCATACAAGAAATTGATAATTAGTGCTTAAATATTACATTCTTTTATGCTTAAATGGTATATTTCCTTGATCTTTTAATTTATAAATTTGATAGGAAATAAGAAGAAAAAGAAGCACAAAATAAGCTAAAAAGGAGAAAAAAAGAGCTTTGGGGCACACTTTGAAGTTGGAGCACACTTTGGAGCCTTAGGCCACCCTTTTAAAAGCGTGGCCCATGACCAAATAAAGGAAGCATGAACAATCAGCACACAAAGCTCAGTTCACGGTTCACTAAGTGAACTTAGCTTTGCCGTACAAGAAAAATGTGCTTGGAGGCAAGAAATTTCGCTAAGTTAAAAGTGGGCGTTTACAGCATGACCATGCCTCCTTCAAAGGGCAATAACATGAGCTACAGACGTCCAATTGATGTGCTTCTAGTTGCGTTGGAAAGCTGACATTCAGAGCTTTCCAACGATGTATCATAGTCCATATTTGGCATGAAATTGAGGCACGAGTGAAATGCATCTTTAAGGGCTAAAAATAAGCAAAAAAATCAGCCAATGCTTCCACCAAGGCTCGAAGGGGGAGACACAAGGAAAACAAGGAAAGCAAAATAAAGCTCAGTCCACTTTCTCAACTGAGCTTTATCGGGCTCCCACTCATGAAAATACAAGAAAAAAAGCTCACAAAAGTGCTTCCACCAAGTGTTGAACCTAAGACCTTGAGGCCGAAAGCAAGGCACCACAAAGGAAAGCTCAGTTGGTTTTTCCAACTGAGCACTATCTCCCCCCTTCTCCCCCACAAATTGACACGGTTAATTTTGGCACACAACCAAGGCTGGACGCGCATCAAATGACACGGACAGCCTAACTTGAAAGCTAAGTTGGGTTTTCCAACTGAGCTTTCCCCTGGGAGCAACACCCATGGACCAAAAATTGAATAAAAATTCCATTTAAATTCAATTCTTCTCCAAATTGAATCAAGGCCAACCAAACCCATTTCTCCTCAGATCCAAAGCAAGAAAAGCCCACATCATCACTCAAAGGCACAAGAACAAGCTAGAATTAGGATTTTCATTTAATTTGTTTTTCATTTCAATTTCATTTTTTACTTTGTAAAGCCTATATAAAGGCATCAATTCCATCTCATCAGGGGAGCTCGAATTGTATGGAGGCTGGCTCCAATAGGGAGTTTTGCACTTTTAGTTTTCATTTTGCTCTCTCTCTCTTTAGTTTTCCATTCTGTTTTGAATTTTGGATCAAGAATTGAAGGAATTCTGTTTCACTTGATCTGAAATCTCTTATTCCTCTTCTGCATAAAATCTGAGTTTCCTTGATTGCTTTCATCTTTCTTCTTCTGCAATTTACTCTTCCATTTTCATTTTGCAATTATTCTTGTTGGATCAAGGAAGGATTTGAGATCTAGACTTGTTATCTAGTCTCTTCCACTCCTGAGATTTTCAACCACTTTTAAATTGCTGCAACTTAAGCACTGCTTTTCTGTTTTTAAAATCTTTCAAGCATTTTTACTTTCTGTTGTATTGCTTCCAATTTACATTTCCTGCAATTGCTCTAAGTTCTTATTCACTGCAATTTTACTTCTCTGTTTACATTGCTCCCAGCACCCAGTTCCTTTTATATTCCCTGCACTTTAAATTTCCAGTTGCTTGATCTATTGCTTTCTTTAATTTCCAGCACCCACTCCCCTTTATATTTCATGCAAATTACATTTCTTGTCATTTAAGATTCTTGCAATTTATATTTCTTTCTCTTTAAGTTTCTGTCCAATATTACTTTCTGCACTTTAATTCTTCTTGTCATTTACTTTCTGTTGTTTCAATTGTCACTTAAATCACTCAATGTTAGCTTGACTAAACTAATCACCCACTAAAGTTGCTTGATCCATCAATCCCTGTGGGATCGACCTCACTCTAAGTGAGTTTTACTACTTGATACGACCCGGTACACTTGCCGGTGAGTTTTTGGTGTTTTGGAAATTCGGTTTTCCATAAAAATACCATCAAGTTTTTGGCGCCGTTGCCGGGGATTGATTTAGATCAATAATGATTAAGTGGGTGAGAAGTCTAGATCAAGCATTTTCTTTATTTTTGTTTTCTGTTTCAAAGTGAAACCAAGGTGTTTGAGTTTTTGCCTCACTAAGAAATTCTCATCTCTGATATGAGTAATTTCAATTTTCCTTGGTGTTGTGTTTTCCAAAATTCAAATGGAGTTCAACTCATCTTATGATCAAACAAATTTTATGGGATATTACCCACCATCACCAATCTTTAATGGTGGCTGGGGATATCACCAAGAAAATACAAATTCTAAACACTCCAATTTATGGAGATTTGCTTCAGAGACACAAGATGAGCAAGAAAACCATATGGGATATTTCCCTCCACCACAAAATGATGCAAGTCATGATTCTAATGGTGGTTGTCAAGGGAATTCTAATACTCCATATGATATTCATCCAAAGATATCATCAACTGACCATGCTTCAACAGAAAGCCCCTTTCAAAACTCACCACCCACACAAACTTCCATGAACCACTCAAGATTCTCAAAGTTTGAGTCCATGCTCAAAATATATGAGGAGAAGACAACAAAAGTTTGGAAAGAACAAGAAAACTCCTTAAAAAACATGGAAGCGCAGCTAGCTCAATTGGTGAGTGCAACGAAAAAGGAGGAAAAACAAGAGGAAGAGGCTACTGAGTCAAGTGGATTTTTAATGAAGAATGAGGTGGTTGAAAATGAGACTGCACTTGAGATGACAAGGGAACAAGAAGACTCACAACTCTCACAAACTTCCCTGACCCAAGAACTCTCAACAATTGAATCTGTGATTGAAAAATATGAAGAGGAGATGAAGAAATGTTGGGAAGATCAACAAACCTCCTCAATGAAAAAGCTATTAAGTCAAATGTTGGGAGGGGAGGAGCATGAAAGTGAGGAAGTCATTCTAGAAAATTTACACTCAAGTGAGGAAGAGAAGTACATGAAGGAAGAGTTCATGGAACCACCAATTCAAAAGGCTCTGGATGAATATAAAACTCCAATAATCACACAGCAACCAAGTCTTGAATCCAAAGAAGTGAAGGCAACTAGCAAGAACACCAATTCTGTCCCTAATCTAGCAAGTAAGCTCAATCAAGCCATGTACAAAAGAAAGCTTGCTGAGAGGAAACCAAGAAAGGGGACAATAGCTGAAACTTCTCCCCCCTTAAGGTCATTCCTCTTAACAAACTGGAAGAAGAGGAAGAAAGTGAATAACATGTCAACCGTAGGTATAATTTCTCTTCTTTGCTTTGTTTTCATTCTTTGCTTTGTTTAAATTCAATAAATTGGCATATAGTTACGTTCTAAGTTTGGTGTTGCCTTGCAACAAATTGTTTTCAATCCCTTTGGATGATTGCATCAATTCTACATGGAAGTGTCACACTAAGATTCTAAGTTTGGTGTGCCACTTATTTTGTTTTTATGCAAATCATCCAGCAACACCACTTGTCTGCATAATCATAATGCCTTTGCAGTATTATTTTTCTTTTAAGTTTTCTCTTTGTTTTAGTCATTTTTGCTTTTAATGCTTTTATTTAGTTTGCCACTTAACTGTTTTTGTTAATACATCACCAAGAAATCATTATTCATGACAGGATTCTTGGCTTGGTGATTGTATTTAACATACAATAGTTTCATTTAGTTTTATTCCAAATAAAATGGGCTTAGGATTGCATTCTAAGTTTGGTGTTGCTATGCAACAAAATTTGGTTCAACTTCTTACAAGATACTTGCATTAATTCCAAGTGAAAGTGTCACACTAAGTTTGGTGTGCCACTTATTTTTTATGCAATGTATTGTGCTCACCTTCTTAAGTTTGCAATCACAATGTCTCTGTCTCTTGTGCCTTGATTATTATCTTTAGATTTGCTTGCTTAAAACACATGTGCTACTAACATTTCATTGTATAAGACATTCATGATCCATCTTAGCCCCATAGCCATTGTTCTAATTATTGCTTGAGGATGAGCAAGCATTCTGAATTTGGCAAGGGAAAGGGAAGAATAAGAGGAAAATGATAACAATAATGAAGATGAACTACAAGGTTGTAGAGTTCCTTTTCTTCTCATTTGTTTCCAACACTTAAATTGCATGATTGTCTTCATCTTTTCTGTATGCATGTGTGGTATGAATAAGCATAGTTTGAATTTGGATTTTTAACATGTTGCTATGCCATTATAATTACCAACTTGAGTTTTGTAAAGTTCAAAGCAGTAAAGCATCATGATCATAAACGAACAAGGCATTAAAGAAGATTTTAGCATGTGCATACAAGTATTGGAAGGCTAGTGTGGTTAATTGTTGCTCAATTGCATTAGATTTTAATTAATTGAAGTTTTCATATAGTACATTTTGTGAAATATTTTGAAAACATGAAAATCTTGAAAAGGGCAATTGCAAATAAAGCAAAAAAAAAAAAGAAAAGAAAAAGGAAAAGAATGAGAAAGCTGAAGGCTCTGAGTACCAATGGCAATTTATTTGTTAAGTACTTGTGGTATTTATGTATCAAGCCAAATGCTTGAAAACAAAACACTTAGAAGTCAAGGCTAGGCTCAAGTGCAAAAGCACTCCCTCAAAGCTCAAGGTTCTGAGCATCAATGATTAGAGAGTCAAGAAAAGAAAAGAAAAATGAGCTTAATGAAGTCCTCTAATTAAATGCTTGTGGTGCTTATGTATCAAGTGGTAATACTTGAAAACAAAGCATTTAGAGTCGTAGCTTTGTTATTAACTCATGGGGCAAAGCACCCAAAAGGAGAAGCTAAATAAGAAAATCAAAAGCTTGTTTCAAGGAAGAAATATAAGAGAAAGATTTCATAAAATGAGCTAGATAGAAGCATCAATCATTTACATTTCTTTTGTGATTGTAGCATGCATAGAAAACTAGCCTACCATGAACATTGAGTTGCTATTCTTCTTACCTTGGGTTGTCAATCTTAATTGCATGATTCTATTCTAGCTTGGGGACAAGCAAGGTTTAAGTTTGGTGTTGTGATGACATGTCACCATGTCATGTCTTTCTATGCTTTTTCATACAAGAAATTGATAATTAGTGCCTAAATATTACATTCTTTTATGCTTAAATGGTATATTTCCTTGATCTTTTAATTTATAAATTTGGTAGGAAATAAGAAGAAAAAGAAGCACAAAATAAGCTAAAAAGGAGAAAAAAAAGAGCTTTGGGGCACACTTTGAAGTTGGAGCACACTTTGGAGCCTTAGGCCACGCTTTTAAAAGCGTGGCCCATGACCAAATAAAGGAAGCATGAACAATCAGCACACAAAGCTCAGTTCACAGTTCACTAAGTGAACTTAGCTTTGCCGTACAAGAAAAATGTGCTTGGAGGCAAGAAATTTCGCTAAGTTAAAAGTGGGCGTTTACAGCATGACCATGCCTCCTTCAAAGGGCAATAACTTGAGCTACAGATGTCCAATTGATGTGATTCCAGTTGCGTTGGAAAGCTGACATTCAGAGCTTTCCAACGTTGTATCATAGTCCATATTTGGCACGAAATTGAGGCACGAGTGAAATGCATCTTTAAGGGCTAAAAATAAGCAAAAAAATCAGCCAATGCTTCCACCAAGGCTCGAAGGGGGAGACACAAGGAAAACAAGGAAAGTAAAATAAAGCTCAGTTCACTTTCTCAACTGAGCTTTATCGGGCTCCCACTCATGAAAATACAAGAAAAAAAGCTCACAAAAGTGCTTCCACCAAGTGTTGAACCTAAGACCTTGAGGCCGAAAGCAAGGCACCACAAAGGAAAGCTCAGTTGGTTTTTCCAACTGAGCACTATCTCCCCCCTTCTCCCCCACAAATAGACACGGATAATGTTGGCACACAACCAAGGCTGGACGCGCATCAAATGACACGGACAGCCCAACTTGAAAGCTAAGTTGGGTTTTCCAACTGAGCTTTCCCCTGGGAGCAACACCCATGGACCAAAAATTGAATAAAAATTCCATTTAAATTCAATTCTTCTCCAAATTGAATCAAGGCCAACCAAACCCATTTCTCCTCAGATCCAAAGCAAGCAAAGCCCACATCACTCAAAGGCACAAGAACAAGCTAGAATTAGGATTTTCATTTAATTTGTTTTTCATTTCAATTTCATTTTTTACTTTGTAAAGCCTATATAAAGGCATCAATTGCATCTCATTAGGGGAGCTCGAATTGTATGGAGGCTGGCTCCAATAGGGAGTTTTGCACTTTTAGTTTTCATTTTGCTCTCTCTCTCTTTAGTTTTCCATTCTGTTTTGAATTTTGGATCAAGAATTGAAGGAATTCTGTTTCACTTGATCTGAAATCTCTTATTCCTCTTCTGCATAAAATCTGAGTTTCCTTGATTGCTTTCATCTTTCTTCTTCTGCAATTTACTCTTCCATTTTCATTTTGCAATTATTCTTGTTGGATCAAGGAAGGATTTGAGATCTAGACTTGTTATCTAGTCTCTTCCACTCCTGAGATTTTCAGCCACTTTTAAATTGCTGCAACTTAAGCACTGCTTTTCTGTTTTTAAAATCTTTCAAGCATTTTTACTTTCTGTTGTATTGCTTCCAATTTACATTTCCTGCAATTGCTCTAAGTTCTTATTCACTGCAATTTTACTTCTCTGTTTACATTGCTCCCAGCACCCAGTTCCTTTTATATTCCCTGCACTTCAAATTTCCAGTTGCTTGATCTATTGCTTTCTTTAATTTCCAGCACCCACTCCCCTTTATATTTCATGCAATTTACATTTCTTGTCATTTAAGATTCTTGCAATTTACATTTCTTGCTCTTTAAGTTTCTGTCCAATATTACTTTCTGCACTTTAATTCTTCTTCTCATTTACTTTCTGTTGTTTCAATTGTCACTCAAATCACTCAATGTTAGCTTGACTAAACTAATCACCCACTAAAGTTGCTTGATCCATCAATCCTTGTGGGATCGACCTCACTCTAAGTGAGTTTTACTACTTGATACGACCCGGTACACTTGCCGGTGAGTTTTTGGTGTTTTGGAAATTCGGTTTTCCATAAAAATACCATCAGCACCCCTAAGAGCTTATTCATCTAAGTAGATACCTCACACAGGAGCACCACAGACACTTGCCTCAAGATTAAAACCATTGATGCCTAGCCTTATTGCTTACTCTTTTTCTTTTGTTTTTCACTTCCATTGTTCTTTCCCTTTTCTCTTCTTAGGATCTTGTTATTAACTTAGTCTCATGAGTGTATCCAAAGCAAAGTATTCAGGCCATATAATTGTCATCCCAGCCTTGTGGTTGAACCAACTTAGCTAACTTATGACTACCCCAAAGATTCATGAATGCACTTCCACAATATGAACTCCACTCTGGTCTTTTAAAAAAAACATAATCATTCTCTTCTTCAATTTGATTTAAAATGGACAAGCTTACAAATAAATAAGGGAATGATGCAGTGACATTTAAACCAGAAATCATGAACCTATTCAGAAGGAAAACTTAAAAGACAGAATTTTAAAAGTTTAAACATAACATGGAAGCAGGTTCTATTTCATACAAGATCTTCCTTATTTAAAGCATAGAAAACGATGGACTAAAAAGAACTCCACCACCTTTCATTCATGTGGATGTCCATGCTCCCATCCTTGTTTGTCCTCATTGTGTCTCTCTTGAGTGCTTGTACTTCCACTTCCCTTGCCTTTTCCAAGCAGCTTCCTCCAGAAACCACTATCTTCCATCTTCTTCTTGAGTGTCTTCTTTTGCTGTTTCAGTTTCCTCTCTTCTTGTTCTACAAATTCTTTTTGGACCTCATCATATGTAGGGATGGCATAGTGTAGCTGATGCATATTACTAGTCATGTAGTTCAACTCGGCTTGAGTGTTTACATAGAACTCCTCCCTATGTAATTGCCTTCCTTCATTGAGTACACTGAACTCATTGAAAGTTTTCATTTGGGCTATCTGCTGCTGGTTGAGTTCTTGCAAGTGCTTCTCTTGAATCTCTTGCCTCTCATTCACTTGGTTGATGGCTTGAGTGAGCTGGGAGTATTGTTCCTGCTGCTGCTCCATTTGTTGTTTTTGCCATGCTTTCTGTTGGCTCAGATGGTTCAGTATTTGCTCTTGTCCTTCCATATGTCTCTGTCCCAAATCTTCAATGGCTCTTAGAAGGTGAGTCATATTCAAGTTGGCTGGGTCATGATGCTCTTCTTGTTGATATTATTCCTGATGATATTCCTCTTGATGAGCTTCTTCCTGGACCCTTTGCCTTCCTATATGTGGCCTTCTTAGTTGCTGAGCCGGTGTGGTATAGACCATTCACTCGAGTGTGACTGGCCTCCCTGGGTTCACCCAGTCTGGGCTGCTGTCCTCAAATATGACCCTGGCCTTGTTGCACAAGCGGAGAATGGTGCTGGGGTACCAAAGTCTGGCACCTGAGTCAGCTTTCTCAGCTGATTCTTGAATCCCTTCAGCAATGAGCTCATGCACTTTGATTTCCCCACCTTGTACTAAGCATTGTACCATAGTGGCTCGAACGATGTTGACCTCTGAATTATTAGCAGCTGGTAGGATGGACCTCCTTACAAGCTCAAACCACCCTTTGGCTTCAGGGTGAAGGTCTCTCCTTTTTATGAATTTTGGTCTCCCATCTAAGTACCTCTCCCAGTCAGCGGCTATGACACAAATGTCTGATGCTATCTCTGAGAGCTCATCCTTATCGGGGCTTCTACTTATCCTTGCCTGATAACTCTCTTCATCAAAATGAGGTGATTTCAAGTGAAGAGCTCTTGTTATGGCACTTAGGCTGAAGTCCACCTCCCTTCCTCTCACATAGCTTTTGAAGGTTGGGGCTTTGGTCTTATCCTCTCTAACTGCATTTGCATAGAATTCTTTGATGAGGTTTCCATTGATCTTCCCCTCTGGACTGGTGAGCAATTGCCACCCCCTCTGTTCGATTTTTCTCCAAATCTATGGTGATTCATTGGCATTGATTTGGACGATTAAATCTGGCAATATCTTTCTGGCCCTTATCCGCTCAAATTCATGCTCGTGAAAGGCAATCTTGAATCTCTTGTCATCAAAAGGAGCACTCACCATAGGTTCCTTCCTCTTTTGCCTCTTTGAGCTTGATGATGCCATGACTTGAGTTGTTGTTTGAGGGGGTTTGAGGCTTCGGATAGATGAAGAGTGGGTTGGTTAAAGCAATGTGTGATGAAGGGTTTAGTGTGCCAATAGAAGTGTGGAGAGTGGGGATTTGAATGTGAGGAGTGAGCATGCACTAAGGTTCACTTATATAAGAAAATCATGAGTGAATGAAGGGTGTGGATTGCATGAATGTTTACTAGATGGACGGATGGGGTTGTTTATGAAGGAAAGACAAGGATCATCACTTAATGAGAGTGATTGGTTCGGTCTTCAAGGGTCTTCTTTCTCCAATGTTGCATGGCAGCGTTTCCCCATGCGTTCCCTCTTGAGACATGTGTGTAGTGCTCTTAATTAAGTGGCGAAATCTCCCCTATTTAATTGTCCAATCAATCCCTTTTCATGCTTCTTTTCCTTTCCTATAAAGATTTGAAATAAGGAAATTAATATCATAAAAAAAATTAAACTCTACGGCTAGAATAAAATGAAAGAAAGGATTTGATTGTTTATTTATGAATTCCAACTAACTAACTAACTATTGGTGGGTCCTTATATGCATTTTGGTGGCACCATGAGGTGACACCAAACTTAGTTTGGAGTAATGTGATGAAAGTTTTGTGTTTAAAGCTCCCAAGACTAGCATGCGTCTTGATTTGCTTTGAACACCAAACTTGTTCCTCACTATATTCTGCATAAGAAGATTTTCACCAATTGTTTGTCAAGTTTGGATTGAAGCTCATAAAGATTGACTTATTCATTATCATCTGAAAGCATATAAAACATGGGTTGCCTCCCATGAAGCGCTTCTTTAGCGTCACTAGCTTGACGTTTTTCCTTCATCATGGTGGTTGGTAGTGATTAAAGTTCTCCCCTCTTGCTGTGGACTTGTATCCATTGGTTGGATCAATGATCTCCACATGTTCCAGGGAAAGAACTCTGTTGATAGTGAAGACCTTAGGTAATTGAGATGGTACAGTAGGGAGATTAGGGGGAATATCTGGGAAGTAAGCTGAGACAACTCTATCCCCTGGAGAGAAATCTTTCGTAGGGATTTTCTTGTTCCTCCATCTCCTTGGTACCTTCTTCTTTATTTCTTTTGAGGTTGCCTTCCCCTTGGTGACCTCTTTTCTCCAAGGAGTTGTGATGCTGTCTTCACCTGCCTCTAGAGGTTTGGGTTCCTCCAACTTTTCTTTGAGCTGTGGCAATTGCTGTTTTCCTTGTTTATCAATTGAGGGGGTTTCAGAATGAACTGGCTGTGCTTCAATGCTTGTCTCCTCCTTCAGTGTCTCCTTATCGTTTGTGCTTAGTTCCTTGTCCTCTTGATCTGTTTCTTGTGAGTGTTTGAAGACATTGAAGCTGAGTCGTTCATCATGGATTCTCAATATTAGCTCCCCTTTCTCTACATCGATAAGTGCTTTGGCCGTAGCTAGGAATGGTCTTCCCAATATGATTGGGTGAGTGTGACTCTCTTCCATGTCCAGAATGACAAAGTCTGTTGGGAGAAAGTACTTCCCAACCTTTAGCAACACATTTTCCACCACTCTTATTGCTTGCTTTT
Organism: Arachis hypogaea; assembly: GCF_003086295.3. NCBI lineage: Eukaryota > Viridiplantae > Streptophyta > Magnoliopsida > Fabales > Fabaceae > Arachis > Arachis hypogaea. The sequence goes on from NC_092050.1 coordinate 54,801,235, forward strand.
GAGTTTTGTCAGCCAGTCTGATGATTACATCTGTGGGCATTATCTCATTAATCTGCAGCCTCTTCACCAGGGATAAAGGCAATAAGTTGATGCTGGCCCCCAAATCACATAGTGCTCTATCGAACATAGTTTCACCTATGGCATAAGGGATGTGAAAACTCCCTGGGTCTCTTCTTTTCGTAGGCAGCTCAGGTTGAATAAGGGCACTACATTCCTTGTTCATCACTATAGTCTGGCCTCCTTTGAGTGAGCTTTTCCTAGGAAGAAGTTCCTTCATATACTTGATGAATGCAGGCATTTGTTGAATTGCCTTGATGAATGGTATGTTTACATGCAGAGATGCAAACAAGTCTAGGAACCTTGAGTATATTCTCTTTCCCACAGCACCATTGAGCAGTTGAGGGAAGGGAGCATAGAGCTTCAGCAACTCTTGTTGTGAAATTTCTGGTCCTTGGTGATTTCTATCCTCGTCCTTTGTTGAGTTGTCTTCAGGTTGTTTGCAAAGTTTGCCTTGCTTGTCTTCAGTCTCTTGATCACTCTTAGTGACCATTTTGCAATTTTCCCATCTTACTTTCTTTGCTTCTCCTTTGGGGTTCTTCTCCGTGTCACTTGGGAAGCTATCAGTAGGTTTGGGGATCTTCTCAGCTAAATATCCCACCTGGAATTCCAGCTTCCTTATGGTCTCTCCCTGGTTCTTAATATTGGCTCGCACCTCCTCTTTGAACACCTTATTTTCTTGAATCTCTTGGCATATTCCTTCAAGTAAGGATTCAATCTTAGAAAGCTTGTCATCAATTGATGAGTGATTCAGAGCACATGTGCTGTTTTGGTTTTGATAAGTGTGTGGAGACGTGTTATTGTCGAGGTGTTGAGATGTCCTCTGGGTGAATTGCTGGTGGGCTGCATTGTTGTTGGAGTTGTAACGTCTCTGGTCTTGGTTTTGATCTTGCTCACTTCCCCACCCAAAGTTTGGGTGGTTTCTCCATCCAGGGTTGTAAGTCTTGGAGTATGGATCATAGTTTTTTCTTGGTGAATTCCCAATGTAGTTGGCTTGCTCCTGACTCCCCTCTACTTCTTCATTCACTCCTTCTTGGATTGTTGATGAAGATGAGATTGCTGCTACTTGGTTCCTCTCCATCTTCTTGGTGAGGTCAGCCAACTGCTGGGTAATGAGCTTGTTTTGGGCCAACAGAGCATCTACATTATTTAACTCCATCACTCCTCTTGTGTTCCCTCTTTCGGAAGCATAGAAGTAGTCATTTTCTGCTACTGTTTCAATAACATCTATGGCCTCCTCAATGGTCTTCTTCTTGTTCAAGGATCCTCCAGATGAATGGTCTACGGCCTTCTTTGACTCATAAGAGAGCCCTTCATAGAAAATGTGCAGCTGGACCCATTCGTTGAACATGTCAGGTGGACACCTCCTTGTTAAGTCCTTGAACCTCTCCCATGCTTCATACAGGGTCTCACCATCTTGTTGCCTAAAAGTTTGAACCTCAGCTCTCAGCCTATTGATTCGTTGAGGAGGGTAGAATCTTGCTAAGAATTTGTTCACCACATCCTCCCAAGTTGTCAAGCTCTCCCTTGGGAAAGATTCCAGCCACTTGGCTGCCTTGTCCCTGAGTAAGAAAGGAAATAAGATTTGTCTATAGGCGTCAGGATGAACACCATTAGATTTCACTGTGTCACATATTCTCAGGAAGGTGGTCAAATGTTGATTGGGGTCTTCTTGAACACCTCCTCCAAACGAACAGTTGTTCTGAACAAGGGTGATGAGCTGTGGTTTAAGTTCAATGTTGTTGGCATGGATTGTTGGCTTTTGGATGCTACTTCCACAATTGCCTGGGTTTGGATTAATGTAAGAGCCCAAAACTCTTCTATCCTCCCCAGCATGAATTGCTCCACCTCCTCTGCCGTGGTTGTGAGTCTCTTCTTCATGATGATTTTCCATGTTTTCTTCCATGTTTGGTTCAAAGTATTCCTCAAAGTGTTCCTCCTCTTCTTCAGCACCAACTACACGTTTTTCTTTTGCCTCCCTCCTTAGTCTAAGGAAGGTTCTCTCAGGTTCAGAATCAAAGGAAGTTGAAGCCCCGCTTCTTCTCCCTGTCATACAACCAACAAGTACAAGCAAGAAAATAGGTGCAGACAGTATTTGTGTCAGAATTGCTATTAGTTGTGGGTGATACAATATATCAAACAGTTAGTGGGTTAGCAAACAAAATTGAAAATAACAAAGAAAAACAAAAGAGTAGAGGGGGAAGGGAAGAAGTTTAACTAAAACAAAAAGTAAATTACTCAAACAGAAAAATGAAATTCACAAAATAAAATGCTCAGTCTAGTGATCTTTCAATCTAATCATTGTTGATGCACAATCAATCCCCGGCAATGGCACCATAAACTTGATGCACGGAAAACTTGTCTCTCAACAAATCTCCCTTCGGCAAGTGTACCGAATTTGTCGTCAAGTAAAAACTCACAATAGAGTGAGGTCGAATCCCATAGGGATTGATTGATCAAGCAACTTTAATTAGAAGAATGTTCTAGTTGAGCGAATCCAGAATTTGGGTTGAGAGTTGCAGAAAGTAAAATGGCGGGAATGTAAATAACAGAAAAGTAAATGCTAGAATTAAAGGACTGGAAGTAAATGACTGAAAATAAATTGCAGAATTGTAAATGAGAATGGGGGATTTGCTCATAAAAGTAAATAGCAGAAATTAAAGAGAATGGGTAGGATCAGAGATGGGGAGTTCATTGGGCTTAGGAGATGTTGCAATTCTCCGGATCAAGTTCATTTTCATCTCTTCCTCAATCAATGCACTTATTGATCTCCTTGGCAATCTTAAGTGATTGAATTACAATTTCTTGCAATTCGATCTCTCAAATCTTGATCAATAGCCAATTCCTTGGTCAATTGCTCATGAGAAGAGATGAAGTATGGTCACTGATTATACCACATGCATTTCCCAAATCAAGTATTGAGAGGGTTATAGTCACATACCCATCCAAACCCAATTTGGTCCAGCATGAAAAAGCATTTCTAGCTTGATCTCTTTATTCCTCTTTCAAGGTTCAAAAGAGATCCAAGTTTGAATAGCTTCTCTTCCAAGATAACTACTCAATTGGATGAAGATCGAAAGCTTTCAAGTAAAATCAAGAGGAAAGATAGAAGAAGAATAATGAAAATTAGTATTGATCCATCAAATTACAACAGAGCTCCCTAACCCAATGAAAGGGGTTTAGTTGTTCATAGCTCTTGAAAATGAAAACAAAGATGGAGAATACATCATAAAACTAAAAATTGCAAAGAAAGTAAAATACAGAGAGTAGTTCTCTTTTTTCCCCAGCCTCCAAAACTCCTTATCAATTCAAAGCTACTCCTATATATACTACTCTTCTCAGCTTCTAGTGTGATTCTTCAAGTCTTGGGCCTTTGGATCTTGAGTTTGAAGCAGTTTCTTTCTTTATTTGGGCTTGGCTTTACTTGCAGAGAGAAAGTGCGAGTGGGCGGAGACTTTAGTTCAGGACGTTAGGGGTGTTAATATTTAGTAAGAATATAAGTTCGAGAACGTTAGTGATACTTAACATTGTCACTAACGTTCCAATGCACCCCTTTGCTTCACATTAAAACCCACGTTAACTAGGTTAACGTGGCTTTTAACGTTGCCTTGTTAACCTTCGAGAACGTTAGTGACACTCAACATTGTCACTAACGTTCCAGTGTGCCCCTTCTTGCTTCACGTTAAAGCCCACGTTAACTAGGTTAACATGGCTTCTAACGTGGCCTTTGCCATCCTTCGAGAACGTTAGTGACATTCAACATTGTCACTAACATTCCAATGTGCCCCTAGGTCTCACGTTAGAGTCCACGTTAACTAGGTTAACGTGGCTTCTAACGTGGCCATCCTTAGCCATCCCAACGTTAGTGACAATGTTGAGTGTCACTAACGTTGGCTCATCCTTCATTCCTCATCGTTAGCTTCCACGTTAACCAAGTTAACGTGGAAGTTAACGTGACTCTTGGGGGTTGTGTGGTTGCTTCAACGTTAGTGACAATGTTGAGTGTCACTAACGTTGTCGACAACTCTTCATCCCTTACGTTAGTTCCCACATTAACCAAGTTAACGTGGGAGTTAACGCGGTACTTTGCATCATAGGCCAACGTTAGTGACAATGTTGAGTGTCACTAACGTTGGCTTCTCTTCCCCCCTTAACGTTAGAGGCCACGTTAACCTAACGTTAACTAGGTTAACGTGGCTTCTAACGTGGCCACTTATGAGTAATTGCCAAGGTTAGTGACAATGTTAAGTGTCACTAACGTTGGCTCAACTTCTCTTCTCCACGTTAGAGTTCACGTTAACTTAGTTAACGTGACTCTCTAACGTGGGCATTGATGGCTTTTTGAGAGTGTTATTGGCAATCACTTTTCTCATTAACCTTGCAAGTTACCTCCCCTTTTCTTGCTTCCTTTTGGTCCTGAAATCAAGCAATAAAGTGCATCAAAGCTCTAGTCCAAGTCATGAGTAATGCAACATAATATTTGTCACTAAACTTATGCAAAATCCTCATGAAATTATGTAAAATGCACAATGTATGCTTGAGTCAAGGCATAGGTGAATATCTACCCAAAACTAGCTTATTTCCTAAAGAAATACATGAAACTAACCTAAAAACAGTAAAGAAAAGGTCAGTGAAACTGGCCAAGATGCCCTGGCATCAGAGCTTATTCATCCAAGTAGATCCCTCACACAGGAGCACCACAGACACTTGTCTCAAGGTCCAAACCATTGGTGCCTAGCCTTATTGCTTACTCTTTTTCTTTTGTTTTTCACTTCCATTGTTCTTTCCCTTTTTTTTCTTATTAGGATCTTGTTATTAACTTAGTCTCATGGGTATATCCAAAGTCAAGTATTCAGGATAGATAGTTGTCCTCCTAGCCTTGTGGTTGAACCAACTTAGCTAACTTATGACTACCCCAAAGATTCATGAATGCACTTCCACATTATGAACTCTACTCTGGTCTTTTAAAAACATAAACATTCTCTTCTTCATTTGATTTAAAGAAAAGGACAAGCATACAAGTAAGTTAAGGAGGATGCAGTGGCATAAAGACTAGCACACATAGACCTATTCAGAACTTAAAAGACATAATTTAAAAAAAGTTCAACTACGAGTAACTACAAATCAAAAGTGCATTCGGACTTCCAACTTTCAACAATTCTGAGTACAATGGAATTAAGTAACAATACAACCTTTGGGTGAAGATTTCTGGTTGCCCTCTCTCTTTGTAATCATCCTAGTTTTTGCTGCCTAGCTTCTTTGGGTTGAGGTGCACCATTTCCTCATAAGGTTCCTGCAAGGTTACTGGAAGTTGCTTGTTCCCAAAGCACTTGAGACATAGTTAGCTTGCATGTAAGCTGGTGCTTTTTGAACTCAATTTGGTGTGTGAACACCAAACTTAGTTCCTTGCCCAGTCCAAACATTGCACATATGCAGAGAACCCCATATCTTGTTGTCAACAAAGCAATGATAACCTATAGTCTAACTACATCTAAGTGGTTTCTCTTGATTGGATGGAGCTAGCAATGTTCTCTCGACGAGTCTTTAATTACTTGAGATGGTACTTTACTCTGGGGTTTTCCCCCATGTTGCCCAGATAATGCTTGAGTCTTTGTCCATTCACTGTAAAAGTCCTCTCTGAACCTTCATCCGTGATTTCGATGTGGCCATATGGTGATACTTTTGTAACCATGAAAGGTCCGGACCACCTTGACTTGAGTTTTCCTGGGAACAGCCTTAATTTAGAATTGTAAAGGAGTACTGATGACAAGTCATCATAGTCTAGTTTTACTAGCCTTTTTCTTTGTTTTTCATTTGGTTTATGCACTTTCTTGCACTTTAAGTAAGTAATTTGGAATGAAAATGCATGACTTCCTTAAATCAAACAACCACCATGAAATTGATGCTAAATCATGAGGTTTAAGCTAAATTCAATTGAATTTTAATGATTAATAGACCTTGTGAATTTGGTGATACTTTGATTGGTTGTTTTGATTAATTGTAGGTGAAGAAAAGAAGAAAAGAAGGAAGCGTGGCCTAAGAAGCGTGGCTCAAAGGAGAAAAAGTGTGGCCAAGAAAGGAGGAAGTGTGGTGCAACAAAACCATGAAGCTCTCTCCAAAGCTCACTAAGTGAACGCTACACTTGCTTCCAGGAGACCAAGGCACAAAGCTCAGCTCACTTTGTGAGCTGAGCACAACACAAGGCCAAGAAATAAGGAAATGAGGAACCAAGCTCAGCTCACAAAGTGAGCATTATCGAGAGCATTGAGGAAATAATTCAAAGAAAATGATTTGCAAATGCATGCTCCAAGGCTTGAAATCATGACCAAGGGGGATGGGAGAGGCGCTACTCACTAAGGAAAATAAGCAAAAAATGGCCAAATGCACTCCTCAAGGTTCGAACTCACAACCATGAGGAAGCAAGGAAGCAAGGCATCACAAGAAAACCAAGGAAAAGCTCCAGCGCATGCTTCCTCCAAGTTTCGAACCAAGGACCCTTCCTTGGATACACCAAAGCTCAGCTCACAAAGTGAGCTGAGCGCTATCCATGGGCACATGCAACACATCTTGACACGGCCAGGAAAAGAGTGGAGCGCGCATGACACGGTCCTGGGCAGCACAAGGCGCGCACAATTTGGCACCAAGACACTAGCGCTCAGCTCACAAAGTGAGCTGAGCTCTCCCCTGATGCTTCCCAATCAGCAAGACACGCTATGCAAAGCACAAAGCTCAGCTCACTTTGTGAGCTGAGCATTCCCCTGGGAGATGCATTTGGGCTGAAATTGAAATTTAAAATTCCAACTTACTTCATTCCTTCACCAAATCAAAAGCCCATCCAAATTCCAATATCCAAGAATAGAAAGTGTATAAATAGGAGTTAGTTTGATGTAATTAGACCCCTTTTTTTCTTTTACCTTAGAACCTCTAGACTTCATTTTGGAATTTTCCCTTTTTACTTGCATTTTAATTCTGAGCTTTTTGAATTTCAGAGAGAACTTGGAAGGAGAATTGATCTCTCTTCTTCTTGGTTCCTTGCTGGAAGCACTCTTTAGTTTTCTTGCTTTGGATCTTGGGTGGAGAATTGAAGAAATTCTGTTTCAATCTCACCTTGAGATCCCTATAATTGAATTTGAATTTCTGTTTACTGCTTCTTCATCTACTTTGCTTCTGCAATTTACTTTTCCTTACTTCTTTTGCAATCTCTCTTGTTGGATCAAGGAAGGATTTGAGATCTAGACTTGTTATCTAGTCTCTTCCACTCCTGAGATCTTCAACACCTTTTAGAATTGCTGCAACTTAAGCACTGCTTTCCAGTTCTTTAAATTCCCAAGCCATTTTACTTTTCTGTCAAGATCTACTTCACTGCACTTAGATTTTTTCTTTTATGTTTAATGCAATTTAGTTGTTCTTGTTCAGATTTTGCTATCCCACTTCCCAATTCCATTTATGATTCAAGCAATTTACATTTCTTGCACTTTAAGCTTCAGCCATTTACATTTCTTGCAATCTAAGTTTCTGCAATTTATATTACTTGCACTTTAAGAATCTGCTTCATTACTTTCCTGCTCTTTAATTTACTGCATTTTACCCCTCCCCCTTTACTTTCCAAGCAAATTTAGATTCTGCAAGTTACAATTACTCAACCAAATCTTGATTCGCTTAACTAAATCAACCACTAAACTAAAATTGCTCAATCCTTCAATCCCTGTGGGATCGACCTCACTCATGTGAGTTATTATTACTTGATGCGACCCGGTACACTTGCCGGTGAGTTTTGTGTTGGATCGTTTTCCACACATCAAGTACTCGCTGCCCCTTTTCAAAACTTCTGGGCGCAAGATGCATGTCATGTTTTCTCTTTGCCTTTTCTTTATACATCTTAGTGTTTTCATAGGCTTGTGACCTGAATTCCTCCATCTCTTGTGATGGGAAAATTTGTGGAAAAATGAATTTCCAAAACACCCAAAACTCACCGGCAAGTGCACCGGGTCGCATCAAGTAATAAAACTCATGGGAGTGAGGTCGATCCCACAGGGATTGAAGGATTGAGCAATTTTGGTTTAGTGGTTGATTTAGTCAAGCGAATCAAGAGTTGATATGAGTGGTTTGTATTCGACAGAAGCTAAATTGCATGAAATTAAAAGGGAGAGGGACAATTGTAGTAAATTAAAGAGCAGAGAAGGTAAATATGCTGAATCTTAAAGAGCAAGAAATTAAATGGCAGAAACTTAGAACGCAAGAAATGTAAATTGCAGAATCTTAAAGTGCAAGAAATGTAAATGGCTTGAATTGTAAAGGGAATTAGGAAGTGGATTTGCATAATTTAAACAAGGAAAAGTAAATTGCATTAATCAGACAAGTAGAAGGTGACTTGAATTGAACCGGATCTAAAACGGAGATGTAAATGAACTTGAAAAGCTTTAAACAGAGAATTTAAAATGCAAACTCCAAATCTTAAGACCCAAGAGACTAGATAACCGAGTCTAGATCTCAATGCCTTCCTAGATCCAAATGTAGAATTCAATTACAAGAAATAGAGAAAAGTAAATAGCAGAATGAGTAGAAGAAGAGACAATGAATAGAAATTTAAATTCAATTATGCAGTAAAGAAAACAGAGAGATCTCAGGATGAGATTGAAACAGAATTTCTTCAATTCTCCAACCCAAGATCCAAGACAAATGTAATTGAAATTGAAAACGAGAAAACTAAGAGGAAGAGAATTCAATTCTCCTACTCCGAAACTCAGAAACTCCAAACAACTCAAAACCAAAAGCTCTCCAAAAACTACTCAGCAAAAGTAAAAAGAAAAAGCTCCTCTAAAACTTAAATCCTAAGCTATTTATACACTTTCTTCAAATGGTCTTCAAGCCTTGAATTGGGCTTTTGAACTTGATGGAATTGGGTTGATAAAAGCCTCTGTTGATTGCTCTTGGAGTTGGAGAGAAACCCATTGTGAACCGGGCCGAGAATCATAAAAGCTTGAGTAAAAGTTTGAGGCAAACTTTTACTCAAACTTTTTATACCAGCTTCCCTCATTTGCTGCTACCAACATTTGGGCTAAAGTTTGAGGTCAAACTTTAGGCCAAACGTTGGTCCCCTTGTGTATATGTGTGGCGCCAACGTTTGCCAAAAAGCTTGAGGCAAACGTTGGCGCAAGCTTTTCTCCTCCAGGGTGTTGGTTTTGTGATGCCAACGTTTGCCAAAAAGTTTGAGGCAAACGTTGGCTCAAGCTTTTTCCTCCAGGGTGTTTTCAACTCTTCCAAAAGTTTGAGCTAAAGTTTGAGGCAAACTTTGGCTCAAGCTTTTTTCCTCTAGGGTGTTTTCAACTCTTCCAAAAGTTTGAGCAAAAGTTTGAGGCAAACTTTGGCTCAAGCTTTTTGTTCTCTCTTGCTCCTAGCCATTCCGTCTTTCTTCAACCTTCTTCAAAACTCTTTTCACCTATCATCAATCAATCAAAACAATCAAAGCTATGCCCCAAATCATGAGATTGTGTTTCTTTCATAATATATGACAATTATAGCACAAAATCTCATGAAAGTGCATTAATTCATCCATGGTTGATTGAATCAAAGGAAACATGGAAATCTACCCAATTGGCTTGCTTATGGCTTAAGAAAGTGCATAAAATCGATTGAAAACAAAAGAAAAAGACTAGTAAAAATAGGCTAAGATGGCTTGTCATCACAACACCAAACTTAAAGCTTGCTTGTCCCCAAGCAAGAAAAGAATTAATGAGAAGAAAGAATGAAATGGAAGAGGATGTTCATGCTAGCAGAGTATTATTGGTAGTTCATGGGGTTTTATGTGGATATGTAAACACTCACTAGTTATTGACTTTTAGGCCTAGAAAGTCTCCTTCAAGCATCAAGCAACACACTGCTATGATCTCTCATTATTCCTTTGTCCTTGACTATTATTTTTTCTATAAGCTTTAGTTCAGTGTCATGTGTAACAAGTTCATTTATTTCTTTATAATTGACACATTATTCACTATAGACACTTGGCTCACATTCCTTCTTAAAACATTGATACCCAGCACCTCTTTGGGTTACTAAATGCCTTGTAGTTAGGTTGCTCTTGATAGTGGACTTTCAGCTGATGATCCCGGGTTAGTTAACCCAAGTCACCGAGTGTTGATGCACTCCAAAGAACTTAATAATCCAAGCAGATCCTAGTACAAAGACACCACAGGCATGTATTCTAAGGTTCAAGCTATTGGTGTCTAGCTTTGTTTCTTTTTATTTTCTTTTGTTCTGTTGCCACTCTTTGGCTATTTCTTTTCTCTTTTTGTTTTTCTTTTTAACCAAGGACTTTTGTGTGATTGAGATTCATAGACAGTAAGCCACTTTATACTTAGAAGGAGACATCCTAGTTCTCTTATTCACTAAAAGTGATCTATCATACAATCACACATACATACCACCACTTTCTTTTATTGTACTTCTATCTACAGAGAACTATCTTACTTCACATTCAAATATTTCTTTTATTGAATTAAAGATGCAGGGGACAAAGCATGCTTTTTGTTAAGTGAAAGTAAACACACAAGCACACACTTAGACTAGCTTACTTATTTTAAGAAAATTGATTCTACTTGTACTAGATGAACACTTTAGCAAGATATAAATCATGGCATCTCTCAACAGCTGAAGTTAAGTATAGATACAACCTAGTGGTTTGCAGTTCTTTTGTCCTTCTTTTTGTTGATCCCCTTTTGAGTCATGGTGCATTATGTCTTCAATTGGTGGTTAGTTCCCTGCATAATTCTCAAAAGTTGCTTGCTTCTCAAGCCCTTAGGTGACTGGTTTTTATGCATGAATTGAATGCGGCTTTTGGATTTAAGTTGGTGTGGGAACACCAAACTTAGTTCCTTGCCACTTCCTCTGATGCAACAGGTCAACTATATGTAAAATCTTGTGTTCTTGCTAAAGGTTATGAAGTTGAAATTAGAGAGCAATTAAGTAATTGAATAATCTGTTTGATTGCTTGGAGCTAGTGTTGTGCAAGAAATGAGAATATATTTTTAAATGATGTTTTGGTGGAACACCAAACTTATAATCCTTCATTCTCCTTTAAATTGTTTTGGTGTGTAACACCAAACTTAGCTCCTTGCAATGCATACCAAATATTCAACATTTTTAATGAAAAGGCTATGAAAAGAAAACTACCTCTGGTTGGGTTGCCTCCCAACAAGCGCTCTTTTAATGTCACTAGCTTGACATCCTTCAATTCTTTTCAAGAAGGTTGTAGGCTCTGAACCTCTTTTTCCTTATCCCATTGTACTCCCAAGTACAGCTTTGCTCTGTGACCATTTGCTGTGAATTGACTCTTTGTTGCTTCATCTAGCAATTCAATACTCCCATAAGGAAAAACCTTTGTCACCAAGTATGGGCCAGTCCACTTAGACTTAAGTTTGCCAGGGAAGATCTTAAGCCTTGAGTTATACAGGAGCACTTGCTGTTCTGGCTTGAACTCCTTCTTTGTGATCTTCTTATCATGCCACCTCTTAGCTCTTTCCTTGTATATCTTAGCACTCTCATAGGCTTCTAACCTGAATTCATCCAACTCATTTAGTTGTAACAACCTTTTCTCTCCTGCAGCTTGGGAATCAAGGTTGAGGAGTTTAGTAGCCCAAAAAGCTCTGTGTTCAAGCTCTACAGGGAGGTGGCAGGATTTGCCATACAATAGCTGAAAGGGTGACTTGTCAATAGGAGTTTTGAAAGCTGTGCTATATGCCCATAATGCATCTTCTAGCTTCCTAGCCCAATCTTTTCTTGTGCTTCCCACTGTTTTCTCTAGGATCTTCTTTAATTCCCTATTTGCTAGTTTAGCCTGGCCATTAGTCTGAGGGTGGTAAGGTGTGGCTACTTTATGGATTACTCCATATTTGTGGAGAAGTTTTTCCATCTGTTTGTTGCAAAAGTGACCACCACCATCACTAACAAGACCCTTGGGCACTCCATATCTTGTGAAAATGTGCTTTTTAAGGAATTGGAGGACAATCTGTGCATCACAGGTGGTTGTGGCTATGGCTTCCACCCACATTGAGACGTACTCCACTGCTACTAAGATATATCTGAAAGAATAGGAAGGGGAAAGGGTCCCATGAAATCAATTCCCCATAGATCAAATAATTCCAATTCCAAGATGAAGTTTTGAGGCATCTCATTCCTTCTTGTCAGCCCTCCTGCTTTCTGGCATTCATTACATTGGTGAACATACTCTCTGGCATCCTTGAAGATAGTTGGCCAATAGAAGCCACTTTGCAGTATCTTTGCAGCTGTTCTTTCTGGGCCAAAGTGTCCACCATAAGCTGAACCATGGTAATGCCACAAGATATCCCTCATTTCACTCTCAGGGATACACCTTCTAATTACTCCATCAGAACATCTCTTGAACAGGAAGGGTTCATCCCATAAGAATTTCCTTCCCTCATTGATTAACTTCTTCCCTTGTTGCTTAGAGAACTCTTGAGGTATCTTCCTTCCCACTTTGTAGTTTGCTATGTCAGCAAACCAAGGTGCTTGTTGGATCTGCAAAAGGTGCTCATCTGGGAAGCTTTCATTTACGGGCTGGGAGGCTTTTTGAATTGTTTCTTGTGGTAGCCTCGACAAATGATCAGCAACCCGGTTCTCAGTGCCCTTCCTGTCCCTTACCTCAATATCAAACTCTTGTAGGAGCAATATCCACCTGATAAGTCTTGGTTTAGCATCCTGCTTTGACATCAAATACTTAAGGGCAGCATGGTCACTATAAACCATAATTTTGGATCCTATCAAGTATGATATAAACTTATCAAATGCATAGACTACAGCTAACAATTCCTTTTCTGTTGTGGTGTAATTTTTTTGGGTCTCATTCAACACTTTACTTGCATAATACATGACATGATGCAAGTTTCCCTTCTTTTGTCCAAGTACAGCACCAATTGCAAGGTCACTTGCATCACACATGAGTTCAAAAGGCAGTTCCCAATTTGGAGGTGTGATGATTGGTGCTGTTGTGAGTCTGTTTTTTAAAGTTTCAAAGGCATGCCGGCAGTTTTCATCAAACACAAAAGGATTATCTAGCATTAATAGATTACTCAAGGGCTTGGCTATTTTTGAGAAATCCTTGATAAAACTTCTATAAAATCCTGCATGCCCCAAGAAACTTCTAACAGATTTTACATTAGCTGGTGGAGGGAGTTTTTCTATGATCTCAACCTTTGCCTTGTCAACCTCTATCCCTTTTCTTGAAACCTTATGACCAAGAACAATCCCCTCGGGTACCATGAAATGGCACTTCTCCCAGTTCAAAACCAAATTAGTTTCTTGGTACCGTTTCAAGACAAGAGTTAGATGGTTCAGGCAAGTGTTGAAATTATCACCAAAAATAGAAAAGTCGTCCATGAAGACCTTTAAAAATTTTTCAACCATATCAGAGAAAATGGAAAGCATACACCTTTGAAATGTGGCTGGGGCGTTGCATAGCCCAAATGGCATCCTCCTGTATGCAAACACTCCAAATGGACATGTGAAGGCAGTCTTCTCTTGGTCCTTCGGATCTACCACGATTTGATTGTACCCAGAATACCCGTCCAAAAAGCAATAATAGGCATGGCTGGCCAATCTTTCCAGCATCTGATCAATAAATGGGAGAGGGAAATGATCTTTCCTTGTGGCATCATTCAATCTTCTATATTCTATGCACATTCTCCACCCAGTCACTGTTCTAGTAGGGATCAACTCATTCTTCTCATTAGTGATGACCGTCATTCCTCCTTTCTTTGGTACAACTTGAACCGGGCTCACCCATGAGCTGTCAGATATTGGGAAGATTATCCCTGCATTCCACAACTTCATTACTTCCTTCTGGACAACTTCCTTCATTGTAGGATTTAGCCTTCTTTGAGGTTGAACCACTGGTTTGGAATTGTCCTCCAAGAGGATCTTATGCATACACACTGCAGGGCTGATGCATTTCAGGTCGTCAATGGTCCATCCCAAAGCATCTTTGTGAGCTTTGAGTACATCGAGAAGTTCTCCTTCCTCCTTTTTTGTCCGGGACGAATTAATGATCACTGGGAAGCTTTCCGATGTGCCAAGGAATGCATATTTGAGATGTGGGTAATGGCTTCAGTTCTTGTTTTCGTACTTCTTCCTTCTTGTCTTGTTTTTCATCTTGCTCAATAGAAGTCTCAGCTACTTGTTCCTCTGTTGTCCCTTGATTTCCTTCATGCTCTTGAGGACTTTCTTCCCGCATTTCTTCCACCAAACTCTCTATCATATCCACTCTCATGTAATCCTCTTGCTCAGGAATGTGTTGCATTGACTTGAAAACGTTTATGACCATTTGTTCATTGTGGACCCTGAAGATCATTTCTCCTTTTTCTACATCAATGATGGCTCTTGCTGTGGCTAGAAATGGCCTTCCCAAGATGATTGAATTGTTTCCTTCCTCTTCAATATCCAAAATCACAAAATCTGCTGGGAAAATAAACTCCCCAACCTTCACCAACAGATTCTCCATAATTCCATTGGGTGTTTTGATTGATCTGTCAGCCATGACCAACGACATCCTGGTGGGTTTAAGTTCTTCTATGGCAAGCATTCTCATCATTGAGAAAGGCATTAAGTTGATACTGGCACCAAGGTCACAGAGAGCTTTGTTGAGAACTATTCTGCCAATGGTGCATGAGACTACAAAGCTTCCTGGATCCTTGAGTTTTGGTGGAATGCCCCTTTCAATCACAGCACTGCATTCCTCGGTGAGTAACACGGTTTCCTTCTCAAGCCAACTTCTTTTCTTGTTGATAAGCTCCTTCAAAAACTTGGCATACAGAGGCATTTGCTCAAGTGCTTCAGCCGAGGGAATATTGATCTCCAGCTTTTTGAAAGTCTCAAGGAACTTATGAAAATGTTGGTCCTTAGTCTCTTTGCTGAACCTCTAGGGATATGGCAGTGGAGGTGTGATGCTCTTTCCTACTTGCTGCTGTCCCTGAATCACTTCTTTTGAACTGTGTGGTTGGTTGTTCTTCTCTTTGAGTTTCTCAGTGCTCTTGATTGGCATCACAACTTGATCCTTGGCTTCATCTGCCTTTGTTTGCTTTTCATCTTCTATTTGTCTTTTGCTGCTCTCTGCTTGCTTCTTTGTAGTGTCATTGTTGCTCATCAATGTTCTCCCACTCCTTAATTGTATCGCCTTGCATTCTTCCTTAGGATTTGGGATTGTGTCACTCGGCAGTGAGCTTGAAGGTCTCTCAACAGAAATCTGCTTGGAGATTTGCCCAATCTGCCTTTCTAGGCTCTTCATGGAGGCTTCATGGTTCTTGGTTGTCATTTCCTGGTGTTTCCACATTTTGTCTATCAAAGTTTCCAAGTTAGTGAGTCTTTGAGATTCAGGTGATGCTTGTGGTGGGTTGTGAGATGTGGATGGTGGATGGTAGGCATTTTGGTTGGTGGGTTGGTTATTGGATTGGTAATGGTTGGGGTTGGGGTAGTTGTTTTGAGGTTTTCTGTAAGGGTTTTGGTTAGTTTGCTACTGGTTGTGGTTTTGGTTGTTTCTTGAAGTGTTTTGGTTTGAGTTCCTCTGCCATGGTTGTTGGTTCTGGTTGTGATTATCTCCCCACCTGAGGTTTGGGTGGTTCTTCCAGGATGGGTTGTATGTGTCACCATACACTTCATTCTGTCCAGAGTTTTGGTTATGCATGCGCTGCACTTGCTCCTGTTGTTGCTCTTCTTGGCTTTCTTCATTCTGCACCCATACAGTTGATGGTTGGCTTGTGTTCACAGCTGCTACTTGAAGGCTATCAATCCTTTTGGCCATTTGTTCAAACTGTTGTTGAATTTATTGCTGCATCATTTTATTTTGAGCTAACATTGAGTCCACTCCTTCTAGCTCCATTACTCCTCTCCTTTGTGATGGTTGGCGTTGCCTTTGATGCGCAAAGAAATACTGATTATTAGCCACCATGTCAATAAGATTTTGAGCTTCTTCTGCAGTTTTCATCAGTTGCAATGATCCTCCAACTGAGTGATCAAGTGCTTCTTGAGCCTTTAGAGTGAGTCGTTCATAGAAGTTCTGTAGCTTGTCCCACTCAGTGAACATTTCTGGTAGACATTTCCTCAGCAGAGCCTTATATCTCTCCCATGCTTCATACAGATTTTCAGCATCCAATTGCGTGAATGTCTGCACCTCAGTATTCAACCTGATGATCCTTTGAGGGGGGTAAAACTTGGCAAGAAACTTGCTCACCAAATCATCCCATGTGTTAATGCTTTCCTTTGGAAATGTTTCTAGCCATTGAGTGGCCTTGTCCCTGAGAGAGAATGGGAATAACAACAGCTTGTATATGTCAGGGTGCACTCCATTGCTTTTAACTGTGTCACAAATTCTCAAGAAAGTGGATAAATGTTGATTTGTATCCTCCAATGGTCCTCCCCCAAACGAGCAGTTGTTTTGGACCAATGTGATGAGTTGTGGCTTCAGTTCAAAGTTATTTGCATTGACATTAGGGGTGAGAATGCTGCTTCCACAATGTCTAGCATTTGCAAAAGTATAGGAGGCCAGTACTCTCCTCTGTTGTGGGTTATTGTTAACCCCTCCTCCTGGATTAGATGGATCTCCTTCCATCTCGTGATATTCTTCCTCAGATTCTTCCTCTCCAATAATATTTTCCCTCTTTCAGCTCTTCTTAACCTTCTAAGAGTTCTCTGGTCAGTTTCAGATAAAACATGAGTGGATCTCCCTGTACCTGACATACAAACAAAACAAAAGAAACACCACCAGTAACACTTTAATCTATTGCTAGAATGAAATTTAGTTAGCTTAAGCAAAATTTCAAACAGTTAGTGGGTTAGTCCAAAGAATGAGAAATAGAAAATAAAAATGCTAGATCTAGATCTCCACTTCACTTAATCATTGTCAATCTATTTCAATCCCCGGCAACGGCGCCAAAAACTTGATGGGAAAATTTGTGGAAAAATGAATTTCCAAAATACCCAAAACTCACCGGCAAGTGCACCGGGTCGCATCAAGTAATAAAACTCACGGGAGTGAGGTCGATCCCACAGGGATTGAAGGATTGAGCAATTTTGGTTTAGTGGTTGATTTAGTCAAGAGAATCAAGAGTTGATTTGAGTGGTTTGTATTCGACAGAAGCTAAATTGCATGAAATTAAAAGGGAGAGGGACAATTGCAGTAAATTAAAGAGCAGAGAAGGTAAATGTGCTGAATCTTAAAGAGCAAGAAATTAAATAGCAGAAACTTAGAACGCAAGAAATATAAATTGCAGAATCTTAAAGTGCAAGAAATGTAAATGGCTTGAATTGTAAAGGGAATTGGGAAGTGGATTTGCAGAATTTAAACAAGGAAAAGTAAATTGCATTAATCAGACAAGTAGAAGGTGACTTGAATTGAACCGGATCTAAAACGGAGATGTAAATGAACTTGAAAAGCTTTAAACAGAGAATTTAAAATGCAAACTCCAGATCTCAGGACCCAAGAAACTAGATAACCGAGTCTAGATCTCAATGCCTTCCTAGATCCAAATGTAGAATTCAATTGCAAGAAATAGAGAAAAGTAAATAGCAGAATGAGTAGAAGAAGAGACAATGAACAGAAATTAAAATTCAATTATGCAGTAAAGAAAACAGAGAGATCTCAGGATGAGATTGAAACAGAATTCCTTCAATTCTCCAACCCAAGATCCAAGACAAATGTAATTGAAATTGAAAACGAGAAAACTAAGAGGAAGAGAATTCAATTCTCCTACTCCGAACTCAGAAACTCCAAACAACTCAAAACCAAAAGCTCTCCAAAAACTACTCAGCAAAAGTAAAAAGAAAAAGCTCCTCTAAAACTTAAATCCTAAGCTATTTATACACTTTCTTCAAATGGTCTTCAAGCCTTGAATTGGGCTTTTGAACTTGATGGAATTGGGTTGATAAAAGCCTCTGTTGATTGCTCTTGGAGTTGGAGAGAAACCCATTGTGAACCGGGCCGAGAATCAGAAAAGCTTGAATAAAAGTTTGAGGCAAACTTTTACTCAAACTTTTTATACCAGCTGCCCTCATTTGCTGCTACCAACATTTGGGCTAAAGTTTGAGGTCAAACTTTAGGCCAAACGTTGGTCCTCTTGTGTATATGTGTGGCGCTAACGTTTGCCAAAAAGCTTGAGGCAAACGTTGGCGCAAGCTTTTCTCCTCCAGGGTGTTGGTTTTGTGATGCCAACGTTTGCCAAAAAGTTTGAGGCAAACGTTGGCTCAAGCTTTTTCCTCCAGGGTGTTTTCAACTCTTCCAAAAGTTTGAGCTAAAGTTTGAGGCAAACTTTGGCTCAAGCTTTTTTCCTCTAGGGTGTTTTCAACTCTTCCAAAAGTTTGAGCAAAAGTTTGAGGCAAACTTTGGCTCAAGCTTTTGTTCTCTCTTGCTCCTAGCCATTCCGTCTTTCTTCAACCTTCTTCAAAACTCTTTTCACCTATCATCAATCAATCAAAACAATCAAAGCTATGCCCCAAATCATGAGATTGTGTTTCTTTCATAATATATGACAATTATAGCACAAAATCTCATGAAAGTGCATTAATTCATCCATGGTTGATTGAATCAAAGAAAACATGGAAATCTACCCAATTGGCTTGCTTATGGCTTAAGAAAGTGCATAAAATCGATTGAAAACAAAAGAAAAAGACTAGTGAAAATAGGCTAAGATGACTTGTCATCATCTTGCAGCTGCAAGATCCTTTTTGCACCAGCAGCAATGCTGTCGAAATTTAGTATCTTGATAGCCCAGAAAGCTTTGTGCTCCAGTTCCAGTGGTAAATGACAAGCCTTCCCATAGACCAGTTGATATGGAGACATTCCAAGTGGAGTTTTGAATGCTGTTCTGTATGCCCAAAGAGCATCATCCATCTTCTTCGACCAATCCTTTCTAGATGCACCCACAGTCTTTTCCAGGATCCTCTTCAACTCTCTGTTGGATATCTCAGTTTGCCCACTTGTTTGAGGATGGTAAGGTGTGGCTACTTTGTGTTTTACCTCATATCGTAGGAGGAGAGCTTCTAGTGGTTTGTTACAAAAGTGGCTCCCTCCGTCACTGATGAGGCATCTTGGGACTCCAAACCGGCTAAAGATATTTCTCTTGAGGAAGTTCGTGACTACTTTGTTATCATTAGTTGGGGTTGCAATGGCCTCTACCCACTTGGAAACATAATCCACTACTACCAGGATGTACTTGTTTGCATATGAGGTTGGGAATGGTCCCATGAAATCTATTCCCCACACATCAAACAGTTCTAGTTCCAAGATGAAATTTTGTGGCATGGCGTTTCTTTTGGGCAGGTTTCCAGATCTTTGGCATTCATTGCAGCTTTTTACTAGTTCCTTGGCATCCTTGAAAAGGGTGGGCCAAAAGAATCCGCTTTGTAACACCTTTGCGGCAGTTCTATCCCCTCCAAAGTGCTCGCCATAACATGAACCGTGGCAATTCCACATGACTTCTCTTCCTTCTTCTTCCGAAACACATCTTCTAAGGATTCCATCTGAACATTTCTTGAAGAGATATGGCTCGTCCCAGACAAAGTATTTTGCATCATTCATGAGCTTCCTTTTTTTGATGTTTATTGATCCCTGGAGGTAATGCCCCAGTTGCCTTGAAATTTGCAATATCTGCAAACCATGGTGCTTTTTGAACTGTCATCAACTGCTCATCTGGGAAAAGCTCATTCACATTTGTATCATTTCCTCCACCTTGATCACGAGGGATTCTGGATAGGTGATATGCCACCTTGTTCTCCACTCCTTTCTTGTCTCTGATTTCAATATCAAATTCCTGCAACAGTAAGATCCACCTTATTATTCTTGGCTTTGATTCTTGCTTGGCAAACAAATATTTAAGTGCTGTGTGATCTGTAAAGACAATCACTTTAGCACCAATGAGGTATGATCTAAATTTGTCAAATGCAAAAACTATTGCTAGCAACTCCTTTTCAGTTGTGGTATAATTTCTTTGAGTTTCATTAAGGACTTTGCTAGCATAGTATATCACACGAACTAAGTTATCTTTCCTTTGTCCTAACACTACCCCAACTGCAAAATCAGATGCATCATACATCAATTCAAATGGTAAGTTCCAATCAGGTGGGGAGATGATAGGAGCAGAGGATAACCTCATTTTCAAATGTGCAATTGCTAGCATGCATGTTTCATCAAAGATAAATGGTGTATCAGATACAAGGAGATTGCTTAAGGGCTTGGTTATCTTTGAAAAATCTTTAATGAACCTTCTGTAAAAACCAGCATGCCCTAAAAAACTCCTAATTGCCTTGACATCACTGGGTGGGGGTAATTTTTCAATAAGTTCTACTTTAGCTCTATCAACTTCAATGCCTTGGTGAGAGACCTTGTGACCAAGGACTATTTCTCCTGTCACCATGAAGTGGCATTTTTCCCAGTTCAAGACCAAATTGGTCTCTTGGCATCTTTTCAATACCAAGGCGAAGTGATGTAGGCAACTAGGAAAGGAATCTCCGAATACCGAGAAATCATCCATAAAAATTTCAATGAATTTTTCTATCATATCTGAAAAGATAGAAAGCATGCAGCGTTGGAAAGTTGCAGGAGCATTACATAACCCAAATGGCATGCGCCTATAGGCAAACACTCCATACGGACAAGTAAATGAGGTTTTCTCTTGGTCTCTAGGATCAACCACTATCTGGTTATATCCTGAATAACCATCGAGAAAACAATAATATGCGTGCCCTACAAGTCTTTCCAACATCTGATCCATGAATGGAAGGGGAAAATGGTCCTTTCGTGTAGTCTCATTGAGTTTTCTATAGTCTATGCACATCCGCCATCCTGTGACAGTCCTTGTAGGTATGAGCTCGTTCTTCTCATTGGTAACCACAGTGATTCCTCCCTTCTTAGGCACAACATGTATGGGACTAACCCAAGGGTTGTCCGAAATTGGGTATATGACCCCTCCTTGCCAAAGCTTCATAACCTCTTTCTGTACCACTTCCTTCATGATTGGGTTCAGCCTTCTTTGGGATTGAATGGATGGCTTGGCATCATCTTCCAACAGTATTTTATGCATGCATATGGCTGAACTGATTCCCTTCAAGTCAGCAAGGGTCCATCCAATGGCATCCTTATGCTTCCGCAGCACCTTGAGTAGCTCGTCCTCTTGAGCTTGACTGAGGGATGAATTTATGATCACTGGGTAGTTTTCATTTTCTCCTAGATATGCATATTTGAGAGTGGGTGGCAATGCTTTGTGTTCAAGTTTGGGTGCTTCTGACTTTTCGTTCCCTTCCTTTGGTGCATCTGGTATAGGTATTTCTGCTGTGGCCACCTCTTCACTTGATTCAGATTCTTCCTCCACCAATCTCTCGTCCTCTTCAGGTTCTTCTTCTTCAAAATTCTCCTGCACTTCATCCTCACGTGCATCTAACCTCATGCATTTCCCCAATTATTCGGGTGGGTAACTCATGGCCTTGAACACATTGAATGTCATCTTTTCATTGTGTAGTCTCAGGGTGAGGTCACCCTTTTGAGCATCAATGACAGCTCCAGCAGTGGCCAAGAATGGCCTTCCCAAGATGATAGAGGTCTTGGCGTCCTCCTGCATGTCCAGCACCACAAAATCTGCTGGAAATATGAAATCTCCCACTTTTACCAGCAAATCCTCTACTATCCCAAGAGGGAATTTGAACGATCGGTCTGCCAGTTGTAGGGCCATTTTTGTTGGTTTAGCCACTTCAATTTTCATCTTTCTCATCATAGCTACTGACATCAAATTGATGCTGGCCCCTAAGTCACAAAGAGCCTTCTCCACTGTGATTTCTCTTATAATACAAGGGATCTGAAAACTCCCAGGATCCTTCAGTTTCTGCGGTAGTTTATGTTGAATGATAGCACTACACTCTTCGTTTAGTATCACAGTCTCATTGTTCTTCCAGCTTCTCTTCTTAGTCATTAGCTCCTTCAAAAACTTGGCATAGAGTGGCATTTGTTCTATAGCTTCAGCAAAGGGTATGTTGATTCGTAGCTTCTTGAAGATTTCCAAAAATCTCAAGAACTGGTTGTCATCTTCCCTTTTCTTCAATAGCTAGGGATATGGAGCTCTTGAGATGTTCAGTTGTGGTATCCCTTTTTCTTTCTGCAGACTTGGCGTGGGAGGTTGAACTCCATCTTGCTCTTCTCCCTTTTCATTTGAGCCTTCTTCTTGTGGCTTTGGGGACATTCCTTCAGTTCCTTCCCACTCCTAAGTGTGATAGCTTGACACTCCTCCTTTTTGCTTGAATGGTCATCATAGCAAAAGTTGTGGTTAGGAAACTGCTTAAACAGATAGCTGATTTATGTCTCCAGTTTCTTGATGGCAGCATTTTGATTCTGCATGTTTGACTACACTTCCTCTCTGAATGCTTTAGTGTTTCAAATATCTTTGCATACTCCTTCAATTAAGGTTTCGATCTTAGAGAGCTTGTCATCAATTGATGGGTGATTCAGAGCAGATATGCTGTTCGGGTTTTGATAGGTGTGTGGAGAAGTGTTGTCGTTGGAGTTGTAACGTCTCTGGTCTTGGTTTTGATCTTGCTCACTTCCCCACCCAAAGTTTGGGTGGTTTCTCCATCCAGGGTTGTAGGTTTTGGAGTATGGATCATAGTTTTTCCTTGATGAATTCCCAATGTAGTTGGCTTGCTCCTGACTCCCCTCTGCTTCTTCATTAACTCCTTCTTGGGTTGTTGATGAAGTGGAGATTGTTGCTACTTGGTTCATCTCCATCTTCTTGGTGAGGTCAGCTAGCTACTGGGTAATGAGCTTGTTTTGGGCCAACAGAGCATCTACATTGTTTAGCTCCATTACTCCTCTTGTGTTCCCTCTTTCGGAAGCATAGAAGTATTCGTTCTCTGCTACTATTTTAATAACATCTATGGCTTCCTCAATAGTCTTCTTCTTGTTCAAAGATCCTCCGGATGAATGGTCTACGGCCTTCTTTGACTCATAAGAGAGTCCTTCATAGAAAATGTGCAGCTGCACCCATTCGTTGTACATGCCAGGTGGACACTTCCTTGTTAAGTCCTTGAACCTCTCGCAGGCTTCATATAGAGTCTCACCATCTTGTTGCCTGAAAGTTTGGACCTCAGCTCTCAGCCTATTGATTCGTTGAGGAGGGTAAAATCTTGCTAAAAATTTGTTCACCACGTCTTCCCAAGTTGTCAAGCTTTCCCTTGGGAAGGATTCCAGCCACTTGGCTGCTTTATCCCTAAGTGAGAATGGAAATAGGAGCAGTCTATAGGCGTCAGGGTGAACACCATTAGACTTCACTGTGTCACATATTCTCAGGAAGGTGGTCAAATATTGATTGGGGTCTTCTTGAACACCTCCTCCAAACGAACAGTTGTTCTGGACAAGGGTGATGAGCTGTGGTTTAAGTTCAAAATTGTTGGCATGGATTGTTGGCTTTTGGATACTACTTCCACAATTGCCTGGGTTTGGATTGATGTAAGAGCCCAAAACTCTTCTATCCTCCCCAGCATGATTTGCTCTACCTCCTCCCCCATGGTTGTGATCCTCTTCTTCATGATGGTTTTCCATGTTGTCTTCCATGTTTGTTTCAAAGAATTCCTCTTCTTCCTCAGCACCAACCACTTTCTTTCCTCTTGCCTCCCTCCTTAATCTAAGAAAGGTCCTCTCAGGTTCAGAATCGAAGGAAGTTGAAGCCCCGCTTCTTCTCCCTGTCATACAACCATCAAGTGCAAGCAAGAAAAGATAGGTGCAGAAAGTATTTGTGTCAGAATTACTGTTAGTTGTGGGTGATGCAATATATCAAACAGTTAGTGGGTTAGCACACAGAATTGAAAATAACAAAGTAAAACAAAAGAGTAGAGGGGGAAGGGAAGAAGTTTAACTAAAACAAAAAGTAAATCACTCAAACAGAAAATGAAATTCACAAAATAAAAATGCTCAATCTAGTGATCTTCCAATTTAATCATTGTTGATGCACAATCAATCCCCGGCAACGGCGCCATAAACTTGATGCAGGGAAAACTTGTCTCTCAAAAAATCTCCCTTCGGCAAGTGTACCGAATTTGTCGTCAAGTAAAAACTCACAATAGAGTGAGGTCGAATCCCACAGGGATTGATTGATCAAGCAACTTTAATTAGAAGAATATTCTAGTTGAGCGAATCCAGAATTTGGGTTGAGAGTTGCAGAAAATAAAATGGCGGGAATGTAAATAACAGAAAAGTAAATGCTAGAATTAAAGGACTGGAAGTAAATGACTGAAAATAAATTACAGAATTGTAAATGGGAATGGGGGATTTGCTCATAAAAGTAAATGGCAGAAATTAAAGAGAATGGGTAAGGTCAGAGATGGGGAGTTCATTGGGCTTAGGAGATGTTGCGATTCTCCGGATCAAGTTCATTTTCATCTCTTCCTCAATCAATGCACTCATTGATCTCCTTGGCAATCTTAAGTGATTGAATTACAATTTCTTGCAATTCAATCTCTCAAATCTTGATCAATAGCCAATTCCTTGGTCAATTGCTCATGAGAAGAGATGAAGTATGGTCACTGATTATACCACATGCATTTCCCAAATCAAGTATTGAGAGGGTTATAGTCACATACCCATCCAAACCCAATTTGGTCCAGCATGAGAAAGCATTTCTAGCTTGATCTCTTCATTCCTCTTTCAAGGTTCAAAAGAGATCCAAGTTTGAATAGCTTATCTTCCAAGATAACTACTCAATGGGATGAAGATCGAAAGCTTTCAAGTAAAATCAAGAGAAAAGATAGAAGAAGAATAATGAAAATTAGTATTGATCCATCAAATTACAACAAAGCTCCCTAACCCAATGAAAGTGGTTTAGTTGTTCATAGCTCTTGAAAATGAAAACAAAGATGGAGAATACATCATAAAACTAGAAAATGCAGAGAAGATAAAATACAGAGAGTAGTTTTCTTTTTCCAGCCTCTAGAACTCCTTAACAATTCAAAGCTACTCCTATATATACTACTCTTCTCAGCTTCTAGTTTGTTCTTCAAGTCTTGGGCCTTTGGATCTTGAGTTTGAAGCAGTTCTTTTCTTCATTTGGGCTTGGCTTTACTTGCAGAGAGAAAGTGCTAAGTGGGCAGAGACTTTAGCTCAGGGTGTTAGGGGTGTTAACATTTAGTGAAAGTATAAGTTCGAGAACGTAAAATTTTCACTAACGTTCCAATGTACCCCCTTGCCTCACGTTAGAGCCCACATTAACTAGGTTAACGTGGCTTCTAACGTGGCTTTGCCAACCTTCGAGAACGTTAGTGACACTTAACATTTTCACTAACGTTCCAATGTGCCCCTTTTTGCTTCACGTTAAAGCCCACGTTAACTAGGTTAATGTGGCTTTGCCAAACTTCGAGAACGTTAGTGACACTCAACATTGTCGTTAACGTTCCAATGTGCCCCTAGATCTCACGTTAGAGTCCATGTTAACTAGGTTAACGTGGCTTCTAACGTGGCCATTCTTAGCCATCCCAACATTAGTGACAATGTTGAGTGTCACTAACGTTGGCTCATCATTCATTCCTCATCGTTAGCATCCACGTTAAATAAGTTAACGTGGAAGTTAACGTGGCTCCTTGGGGGGTTGTGTGGTTGCTTCCAACGTTAGTGACAATGTTGAGTGTCACTAACGTTGTCGACAACTCTCACTTCTTATGTTAGCTCCCACGTTAACCAAGTTAACGTGGGAGTTAACGTGGTGTGTTGCATCCTTAGGCCAACGTTAGTGACAATGTTGAATGTCACTAACGTTGGCTTCTCTTCCCCCTTTAACGTTAGAGGCCACGTTAACTAGGTTAACGTGGGCTCTAACGTGGCCACTCATGAGTGTTTGCCAACGTTAGTGACAATGTTAAGTGTCACTAACGTTGGTTCAACTTCCTTTCTCCACGTTAGAGTGCACGTTAACTTAGTTAACGTGACTCTTAACGTGGGCAATGATGGCTTTGAGAGTGTTATTGGCAATCACTTTTCTCATTAACCTTGCAAGTTACCTCCCTTTCCTTACTTCCTTTGGTCCTGAAATCAAGCAACAGAGTGCATCAAAGTTCTAGTCCAAGTCATGGGTAATGCAGCATACAATTTGTCACTAAATTCATGCAAAATCCTCATGAAATAATGTAAAATGCACAATGTATGCTTGAATCAAGGTGTAGGTGAATATCTACCCAAAACTAGCTTATTTCCTAAAGAAATGCATGAAACTACCCTAAAAATAGTAAAGAAAAGGTCAGTGAAATTGGCCAAGATGCCCTGGCATCAGTTTATGACTCCATTCAGATTGAAGATTTCTATGCAGCCATCTATTTCAAAAGAGTATGTTCCTGAAAAAGCATCCAATTTGAATTTTGATGTCTTCAGAAATGGTCTCCCAAGTAGGATTGATGATGGCTTATCTGAGTCATTATGGGGCATTTCCAAGATATAAAAATCAGTGGGAAATATAAGCCCTTTAATGTTCACTAAAACATCTTCAGCAACTCCAGCCACTGTAATAATGCTTTTATCTGCTAACACAAAATGAGCTGCCGACCTTTTTAAGGGAGGGAGCCTCAAAATATCATATATAGACAAAGGCATTATACTAACACACGCTCCTAAATCACACATGCAATCATAAATTACTACTCCACCAATAGTACAACTAACTATACAAGGACCTGGGTCACTACACTTCTCAGGTAATCCTCCCATTAAAGCAGATATGGAACTACCTAAAGGAATAGTTTCTAATTCATGAATTTTGTCCTTATGTATACATAAATCTTTTAGAAATTTTGCATATTTAGGTACTTGTTGAATAACATCAAAAAGAGGAACGGTTACCTCAACCTTTTTGAATATTTCTACCATTTTGGGATCGGGTTCCAGCTGCTTCCTGGGCTTCCTTGCAAGTTGTGGAAATGGAATGGGAGTGGTGTTTTCTGCAGTGTCTGCGCCTCTTGGTACTTCCTCCTGTGGTTGGCTTCTTCTTTTTCAGTTATGTCCTGTATGTCCTCTTCCTCTTCAACATCTTCTATTCTTACGACCTCTACCGCTGAAGCGTGTTCTGGTGGGCTTGGCTCCTCCTGATTTCTCTCCTGCAGTGTGGTTCCGGACCTTAGGGTGATGGCATTAATGCCTCCCTTTGGATTTGGTAATGGTTGAGAAGGGATTCCAGTGGAGCTCAAAGGTTGGTTACTGGAATTTTGCATTGATCCAATCTGTGAGACAAAAGCTTGCAAAGTAGCGGTCAGACCATTCAGACTGGCAATAATGTTATTTTCCATGGTCTGTTGACTTCGCTCAAAATATTTTAGTAACTCTTCATTAGGAGACAAAGAAGGGTGAGTAAATTGAGAGGTCTGCTGTTGGGTATTCTGTGGTCCTTGGGACTGCCTCAGGTGAGGTGCTCTGTAAGGTTGGTTCTGCTGCCTGTTGTTGTTATTTTTCCACCTCTGATTTCCCTGATTATCTCTGCCTCCTCTGTTATTGTTGTCCTGCCATCCATGGTTATTATTTCCACCTTGTTTGCACCCTTGGTTGGGGCGGTCATAGAAGTTATGAGTGGATGCCACCATGTTGTCTTCCTGTTGAAGTTGCGGGCATTCATCAGTATAATGGCTAAAATCAGCACATATTCTGTAAACTCTCTGTGGGACTAACTGTTGGCCTTGCTGTGGTGAAGGAGATTGAGCTTGCTGAACTTGTTGTTGATTCAATTGCATTTGCTTCAGCAAGTTGGTCATTTCACAGATACTCTGAGTTAGAGCAGCAGTCTCTCTGCTAAAGGATACTTCTGCAACGGCTTTTGAATGGCCTTGCTTCTGCCTGTGGTTCCTAGTAGATTCAGCTAAGTCGCTGATCAATTGCCATGCCTCATCAGTGGTCTTGTACCTTTTCATAGACCCATTGCTAGCACTTTCCAATGTGGTCTTATCTTGGGGCCTCAAACCCTGTGTGATGTAGCTGAGTAACAGTATCTTGTCGATCATGTGGTGGGGACATGCTTCCAGAAGACTATTGAAGCGCTCCCAGTATTCAAAGAGAGTCTCGTTGTCATCTTGAACAATCGTAGAAATGTCTTTCCTCAGTTTATCAGTAACTTCAGATGGAAAGAATTTCTCCAAAAACTCTTTTCTGAGCATATCCCAGTTGGATACATTTGCTAGGGGTTGAGTGTAGTACCATTCTCTTACTTTTCCCTCAAGAGAAAATGGGAAAGCTTTCAGCAAAATTGAAGTTTCATCTGTACCGTCACGCCTGACAGTGGAACAGGCTGCCTGGAAACTTGGGCATCAAATTGAGTAGTGCGGTCTTTATTCCTAATGGATGGTAACTCTCCTGGCTGCCGCCATGTTACCTATACGTAAATCAACCGAATCAGTAGAACGGGGGCTGGTTTCTTCCTCAGATGGCGTTTCAAATCCGCCCTCAGAGAGGACTAACCGACACTGAGCTCGCCTTATTCGTGAGATGGTTCTTTCAATCTCAGGATCGAATACTGGCAAGCGTGGATCAGAAAGTGAACGCGTCATCTAGCGAAAGAAACATGCAGCTCATAGTAGCAAAATAAAATAAAATGTAAATAAATAAATTCTAATTAATAACTTTAGCACTCTATTGCAACTCCCTAGCAACGGCGCCAAAAATTGATGCGGGCAGAAATTAGTGAATTAAAAATTATTAGAATATATGCGTTGCAAGTATAGTTCTTAACTCGCCAGAAATCCACCGCTCAATTTAGAAAGGTGTCATAGAAAATTGAAATTTAAAATACTGGGAGTATGAATCCCAGGTCGTCTCCCAACGAGTTGCAGGAAAGGGTGCTATTTTATTAATCAGATATTTTCGAAAAAGTTTGAGTTGAGTAAACAGGAAATTAAATTGATGAAATTGAATAATGTAAATAAAAGCCTTGACTGTGAGTTGATTACACGGAAGCCCTATTCTTGATGGAACACTCTTAAGATTAATTGACAATTGAGAGTTATTTTGTTTAGTTATCCTTTACTAAGTAAGGGAAGGTAAAAACAAGTTGGAATACTGTTCTATCCACAAGTCCCAATCCACTGTTGGGAGGATTGGTGTCAGGAACTAGAGAGCAAACCAACAATAACCCAATTAAAATCTTTCTCTTGAATCTTCCAACTCAAGGGTTCCTTTCAATCAACTCCCCATCAAGTTAGGGAACTACTCACTCATTGTAAAGGTAAAATTCATAGCATATAAAAAGGAATTAAAGAAAGACATTGTAAATAAAAATTAAAATAGTCAATAAAAAATATAAATGATCCTTGTATTAAATAATCCTAAAAATATTCCAATGGTAAAATTAAACAAAGCAAAGAACATGGAAGAGTAAGCCAAGTAAAGAAAACGAACTAGAATGACGAAGTCTTGATGAGGTGATAACTCTTCTCAATATCCCAATGCAAAAAGCTATAGAAAAAAAATAAAATCCTAAGAACTATCAATGTCTTCCGAGAGAAAACCTAGGGGAGGAGTAAAACTAGATCTAAAAACTAAAACTGTGTAGAATGAATGTTATCCCAGGTTTCTGCATGTTCTCTGGCTCTAGTCTGCTGTTCTGGGCCGAGAACTGGGTCAAAATAGGGTCCAAAATCGTCCCCAGCGAATCTTGCAGATTATGCAGATCGCGCATGTCATGCGATCGCGTCATCCATGCGGACGCGTCATTCGCGTCGTCCACGCCTCCGCGTCGCCCGTGCTTTTCCAGTCCGCGCAGTCGCGTGAGCCATGCGGCCGCGTCACTGCGATTTCTCCTCTTTCGCGCGGTCGCATGAGCCATGCAGCCGCGTCACTTCTCGCTAGTTATCTCCTCAATTTCTTGTGTTTCTTCCATTTTTGCTAGCTTCCTTTCTAATCTCCAACTCATTCATGCCCTATAAAGCCTGAAATGCTTAACACACGGATCACGGCATCGAATGGAATAAAGGAGAATTAAAATGCATAATTAAAAGTCTCTAGGAAGCAGTTTTCAATCATGTAATAATTTCAGGAAGGAAATATAAATGCATGCTAAATTAATGAATAAGTGGGTAAGGATCATGATAAAACCACACAATTAAACACAATATAAACCATAAAATAGTGGTTTATCAATGACTCTAAGTTTTCATTCTTTTTTTTATTATTATTCATTGTTTTGATTCTCATGCATTTCTTCAGGAGAAGGTGAGGAACCCGTTATTCGAGAACCATCCTAAGCAGTTCGGGATTAGAGGAGCAGAGGAAGAAGAGGATCCTCAAGCAGAGGTTGAAGGCTCCACCAGCTTTGAACCAGTTCACCAAGACCCTTGACAAGAACCTAGGTGCGTAAATAATTATCTCCATTTTGTTTCATTTGCCCTGTTTTATGTTTGTGTAATGCTTCAAGTTTAGTAATATTTTCCTCTTATGGCAATTAGATGATGCTTGTGATCACTTTATTTTTCTATCTAACTGCATTTAACTTCCTTTTTGCAATTTCACCTTTTGAAAATGATATCAGTTTCAAAAAAGGAAAGGGAAGCTTGAAAGCTAAACATATATATGGTGAATGTATTGAAGTTGTAGCTTCATTTTTTGAGAGAAAGAGTGCATCCTGTTGATCTTGTTGGTAGTGTTGTTTGAGTGAAATTGTGTTCTGACTTCTGAGAACTTAGATTAAACTTCGTATCTTGGAGGCTTCATCATCCATTTGTAAGAAATTGTGAAAAGTCTCACCTTTTTGTTATTTTTTCATTTGATTATTTACAAAGAAAGTTAAGATCATTATTAGCCAGTTTGATAAGTAAAATTTCATCACATACTTTCTCAGTGAAAATTAAAGACTATATATATATAAAGAACTTATATTCCTCTGCAATTAAACATTAGTTTCAATGTGATGCATTATTCTTTCATTACTTATATGCCAAAACTTTAGTGTGTTTGATGTATTATCTTGCTGTCACTTTAAATAAGAATTGAACGCATATAGAGTTATTAGTCAAGAGCATTTTTTTTCTACTTTATTAACTCATTTGGATATTAATTACTGCAGCTTAATAATGATTTTCTACTGGCTCACTGTATCTTCGTTTTGGTTATTTTAAATTGGTTTCTGTGATGGTTACTATAGGTTCGTTTGAGCTATCATGTCCTATGTTCATGTGTGTAAGTTTAGGTTTCTGCACCAAACATGAGTTCATGGTCATATGTTTTCATTGTGTTTTACTTTATTTGACTAAGTCTTAGTAGAAATGAAGCAGGAATGCACCATTTGGAAAGAAAGAGCACTGGTTTCAAACCCAATACATAAGATCATCTGAAATTTGAGAAGAAAAATAACACATAAAATTTGAGTTTGTTTTAAAGTTGGGAACAATTTATTATGCTTAAGAAAGGGAATGAAGTGCAGATGGGCTTATATAATGTGAAGTAAGTGTTCAAAAGAGCTCTTTGCCTCAGAATGCAATATACTGTGGCTTACTCTCCTTCTAGCATTAGATACCTAGCAACAGTAGCAGAAAATTAAAGGTCACTTATAATTTTTTGTGCACAAGCAACCAAGATCAAGATCAGCCAAAAGATTTAAAAATTCTGCATTGAAATCAGGGTTGGTAGTAGAGCTGAGTTATACTTTATTTCTGCAGGGGAAGCTATTTTGTTCCTAATTTTGTTTATTTTTCTATTTTATGTCAGTAGAAGAGTTAGAATGAGTGCGAAAATGGTGTTTCTTGTGAATGATTGAGCTTCTTTTATTTCCCCAGCTGTTAAGACAAGAAGTTAAAATAAATGAACATGAAAATTTAGTTTCCCAGTTTATTTGCTTTTAGTTTTCGAATGTTTACTACCCTTGTTTTTTGGTAGTTTTTCTTGTTTCTCACTCTGGTCTCATTTGTTTCAGTTTCACCCTAGGCACCTAAACTAAAGCCAATAGCAGGTTCGTCATCTCCATTTTGTGCAATAGAGAAACAAAGCCCTGGTTCTTGGTCATTAATTGAGCCAAGTTCATTCAAAGTCAGAGGGAAAAACTGCTTTAGGTTGGTACAAAATACTTGTTTTTGTATACACACTGTTTTGGGGGGAATAATGCTTAACCTTTGGGTTATGATCACCCTCATGTTGAGGATATTATGACAAAAACAAAATTTTTCATTATTGATAGTGCTAGAATTCATTGTTGCTTGGACTTGCTTGGCAGGGACAAGAAGAAAGAATTTGCGCCAACCAATGCTGCTTTCTATTCCCTTGGAGCATACCTCTTTCTGTCTCAGCAAAAAATTGAACATATTGTGCGCTTTTTAGGAGTTCCTTCTATCAGCATACCTGGAGATGTTCCTTCTATTCTTATTGTAAATATTCAGGTAGCTGCATATTTCCTAGTCCAGATTGAACTTCAACTGAGAATTTCTTATCTTACATTATTGGGGTGCAAATTTTATGTTCGACATCTGAATATTAGTTTATTCACGTCTGTATATGCACAGCAATTTTTCATACTCTTGTATGATTTCTCGTGAAATTGTGTGCTGTTCAAACTGCAGATTCCATTGTATCCTGCGACTGTCTTCCAAACCGTACCTACAAGGTTAAAATTAACTTCCAAAATTCAATCCTTGGTTTAAGATTTTTTTCCTTACAAACATACTTCTCTGAGTTCTCTTATCTTTCTTTTATTTCTTTCTCATGGGTTAATCTATTTCCTTCCTATAGGATTTATTATATGTGCCATGCATAAGGCTTTCATGCTGATATGTTGTAATTTACTTTGGATAAATAGTAACAAATTTTTCTTTCTCAAATTCAGGGAGCAATCTCACAAATTCAATTTCTTCAAAGCTCTACCATTTGCACCACAAGACTCCAAGAAACTTGTTTGTTTTTGCTATGTCTGCTGATGGTATTACCTCTTTTTTCTTCCTCCTTCCATGTTTTCTGAATTTCGTAAAGGCTTTGGGAATTGATGCTACTGGTGTCTTTGTCTTGAATTATTAGATTATTATTAGTAGATTTGGATACTAATTCTTGCCGATTGCCACTGTTTGTGCTTTTAATATTAAATTTTGTGAATTGGTGCACTTGGTTTGCTTGGTTTATGCTATTTGTTATTATCGGTATTAATGCACGCCAAGTGCTCTCTGATATGCCTCTTTGATATTCCTCTCTGGTTTATGCATGTTCAGAATTCTGAATTCTTGTTTCTCTATCCAAGTTCATATTTATATTTTATATATACATTAAAAATAACAAGCTAAGGACTTTTTCTGTTCATGCATGGAAAAGCTTGTGGGATCTGTTTAGCGTGACTGAATAGTATAATTAATTAATTAATTAATTAAACACAAAACATTTAGGCATTTAGCTAACTAACAACTCTAGTTGCCTTCTGTCTAAGCAGTTTTCTTTTGTTGTTTTCATTGAGCTGTTGTTATGCTAGTGTATAAAATATATAAAAAATATATGTAGTTAGTTTTTTTTAACGTATAGTATCTTAAAAAAAACTAATTAGATTTTAGTCTTTTAAATTGACCATTATCCTGTAATATTATTATATGATTAAAATATTAAATGTTGATGAATGAAAACTCTTAACAAAAATATAAATATGATCTGTTGTTCTATGTTTGAATGGATAAAAATGGATCTGAAGCTAAGGGTATGAATTTATTTTCAATTCTTTTATTCTGCTTCTCCTATGGTACTGCTTTGTTTATACATTGGTTTCTTAAACTTTCAACTATTTTTAACTGTTTCTTGCCATATGCTACCGACATTACGTATGATAGTTTGGGTTCTGGAGTTTTTATTCTTTTCATACTGCATTTTCTAAATACTACTTGGAAATATTTTTTACACTGCAGAATGTAGAAGAAAGTGAAGAAAGAGCACTACAGGATTAACACTCTGAATGTATTTGATGTTGTTGTGGTACTGATTATCTGCTGGTGAATCGCTATTCGCTGCCGCTGCTACCTTTCTAATTCTGCTTCTGCTGCGCTACTACTTTGGTGCTGGTGTTGTACGGATTAAGACAGTATTTAAGATTGGTTCATGCGAATTTAAATACATCTATTAATTTGTTATTAATGGTATGCGGATAACTTAAGGGCTTTCTTGAGGCACTCACTTTAGGACCTTCTTTAAGAATTGCTAAAATTTAATATTCTTTGCTATTTTATGTCCAATGCCTTCAAAGTATTTTGGAGACTTGGAAAATGTTGTCTCTTAGTTAATTATGAAGCT
Organism: Arachis hypogaea; assembly: GCF_003086295.3. Taxonomy (NCBI): domain Eukaryota; kingdom Viridiplantae; phylum Streptophyta; class Magnoliopsida; order Fabales; family Fabaceae; genus Arachis; species Arachis hypogaea. Next base: position 54,835,541 of record NC_092050.1, read on the forward strand.
AGACTCGTAGTTAGTGAGACTAGCAGTAAAGAATTCAAACTAGAAACTTAGCTATCTATTTGAAATATATAGGTTTTCAATGGATGTGTCCAAGGATTGGATGGATACACCACGTCATGAAAAAGAATATCAACTCGGTGTAGAAAAGTTTTTACACTTTGCTTTTTCATCACCGGGAATTCCTCAAGGGGATGAAATTCAATGCCCATGTGCAAAGTGTTGTAATAGACTTTGGTTAAGGAGAGATGTCGTGTATGGCCATCTTATATGCGATGGATTCATAAAAGGTTATAGGCGGTGGTTTAATCATGGGGAATCACTTGTTGCTATGGATGTTGACAGTGACACAGATGAGGAATATAACTGTAATGATAATATTGATGAGTTGTTACGTGATAGATTCAGAGATACTACACAAGTTGATGGCACTACAAGAAAAATACCCATTCAGCCACACTTTTTTTAAGCTACATTTGAAAAACGTAGCCTATTCTATGAATAGGCTACGCTTTTCTCCGTGTTGCCTCTTTATATGAGAAAAGGATACACAATTGTGGCATCATTTAAAAAGTGTAGCCTTAGGTATTTTAGAAATCACTTATAAAGCGTGGCCGTAGGTTAATATCTATAGGTTCACTTTTTGTATCAAAGGAGACGCTTTTAAAAATTAGCCTATTTATTAAGTTTTGGGTGCGTTTTAAAAGTGATGCCTAATGTGTCTAGAACAAAAAATTTGACACTTAATGAATTTTTTCCCTCTTTTCCCTGAAAGCAAAGTCACATGCACACTTAGTGAAATTTTTGTTATTCCCTCCAAAGAACAACGCACCTTCATTCATCCTTGCAACCCTGCCTCGCCTGCACCTACTTCGTACACCCTCGCAACCCTGCCTCCAAAGCTCACCGTCGATCGTCGCCCCCCACTCACTCTCTTCACTCTCGCCATTGACCCTCTCCCTCCAAATCTCACTGATCACCTCCAAAGCGCGACATTCATCCCCTTTCGTAAACCCTCGCAACCCTGCCTCCAAAGCTCACCATCGATCGTCGCCCCCCACTCACTCTCTTAACTCTCGCCATTGACCCTCTCACTGTTGCTCTCGCCATTGACCCTCTCACTCTCACCATTGACCCTCTCATACAAGAAGAAACCCTCTCAATCCCGCCAGTGACCGTCGTCGCCCCCCACTTACCAGTCACCCGCACTCACCACTCTCCACATTGCTCCACCACTGACCGTCGCTCCTCTTCGCCATCTTGCACTGATCGTCACTGCGCCGCCCTCACCATCGTTGCTGCTGCCGCTCTCACCATCGTCATCTCCGTGCTTCTCATCATCATCTTCTCTGTGCTAACATCATTGAATAGGTATGTAGTAATTTCTATTTGGTTTTGAAATTTCAGAGGCTTAAGGTTCCGATTTTAGGGGTTTTAATTTGGGGATTTCAATGTGTGAAATATGGGTTTGTGAACTGTAATTTGATAACATGCATGCTGTTGTTGATGAAGATGTGTGGTATTTTAGGGTTTGTAAACTGTGATTTAATATACAGCTTGTCTATTTTCTCTATATTTTTGTTTGTGAGATTGAATCCAAATGCAGTTAATAATTTTCTCAATGAATAAGTTGGCTTCCGTTTCTCTGTTTTCAGTTTCCCTCACATATACAAGGTTCTCCCTTTGTATCTTGTTTGTAATCAATGAATGAGGTAATTCAGTTTCATATCATCTCTCTCACAAAGTCTTGAAAACTCTTTCTTTCTACACATATTTTGTTATGCTTTTTTATATTGCAGCTCCTTCAACAATGCCTAGTGTCAATAGAGAGCATTGAGATTTCTGACATGTAGCAACTGAAATTTCATGTTAACAGCAATTGTATTTTCTGGTGTCTAAGTTTTTATTCATATATGGCCTTCTTGTTATTTAAATGTTGTCTTTACCCTATTATTTGCATAAGTTTGTCCTTCTTTGCACTTGACAGCAATTCTAAATCAAAGTTTGATGGCAGCAAAAGTTATTTAGGGTAACCCTTTGAAAGTACTACAAAGGGAAGCTTGTTTCCTAAGTTAATATTTTTAGACATTTATCATCTTCTTTGTCTTTTATGCTGCAATTCATATGCTAATTCTTAGAATTCATAGTGAAAGGAGGCCAGTTGAAAGAGAAGCTTACAAACCACTACTCAAACTCTTACAGGCAAATTCATAATGTTTTAGACCTACAAACAGACAAAAAAAATATGGATAAGAATTAGTTAGTTATCTTTATTTATATTATATAGCGGTAGACATTTTTTATTTTTAATAAATTTAAAATTTAAGTTTTTATTTATTTTTGTATAAATAAATTTAGAAAAACATGTTTCTGTTGTGTTTTTAGTGTAAGCAGTAAATCACATATCAGTTAAATTGGGACTAAATGATGTATATATATTTGACAAATTAATGAACTCATCGCCTAAACTTACTCAGATATTTCTTATTTAATGAAATAATCTGAATTCTTCCAAATTATGGGTTCCGCTTAAAGTGATTTTACATTGCACGCTTTTCTCTTGAAGAGAGGAAGCTATATAGCTATTATATTTATTTATTTAGTTTCTTGAACATCTTCCTGTCAAAGTTCTTGAAGATATTAAAATGCAACACTTAGGGATGAGAAATTTTACTGTAAAACAAAACTTCATACTTGTAAAATAAGGCACATCATAATTAAGAGAAAATATTATCTAAAAAAAAGCATGAAGAATCAAACTATGGTTGAGTTTGAATTTATGTGTGGTTCATTTGATGTTTAAATTAGCTTCAACTTCATTTTCTGCTTTTCCAACCCATCACTGTTGCTATGTGTTTTCATTTTGATGTGCAATTAATGTATAGGATCCCAATTTTGATATAAAAACTGAAATGAACACATGATACTCCTCTGTGAGTCCATCTAAAATCGCTTGGATATGATCATCCATCCTCAGGGTAAGAACAATCTAAAGCTAACAAAAAATCAACTAGACTTCTGATCTTGGCCAAATATTCATCTGCAGTTCATTCTTTTTTATTAATCTTATTTGAGACTTCAAACTCTAAATTTTTGTCTTTAAAGAAGTAGTGAACTTTTCATGTAATTTATCACACATTTCATGAAATATAACACAATTGATTACCTTGTTCTTGAAAGTTGGAGTCATCGATGTAAGAGTCCATGTCATCAAAGCAAGATCCTTCAATTTTCACTCTTTATACTTGTCTGATTTTGTAGTTGATGGTTTTCCACCTTTTTTTTTAGCAAATTGAGATAAATTTTTTTCTTTTGAAAAATAATCTCCTAAAGATTGGCTCTGTACAGTGATGAGTATGGTTTTGTGCCATGTACTATAGTTGTTTTCATGCAACAAATCTATGATAACTGGAAGAAAATACTTGGAATCAGAAGAAAAAGTGGGTGTTACTCCTATGGCCATATTGAAAGAACCTTGGCTCATGATACCATGTGAAGATTTGAAAAAGAATCTAAAGAACATGAAGAACAGTAAATGAAGAAGAGAAATTGAGAGAGAATAAATAAAAATACATCAAGTAGCAATATTATTGATTGTGTTTTACATACAAGACTTGCACTCCTATTTATACATTAATAATATGAGTAACTAACAGCTTTGCCTGATATGCAAAATCTATTAGATTCTTAATTGCCTTAACAGTTTTATTAAGTGGTGGAGGAGGGAGTCCGGAGGAGAGAAAGAGAAAGACGATTAGCAGACGAGATGGAGAGAGAGGACGAAGACACGACGCGAGAGAGAAGGAGGCTGTTCCGCCGTGCACTGTCGTCGCTCCTGGGGTCAATTGAAGCCGCCGCCGCTGCTAGAGCTTGCCGTGCTCCTGTCCTCACTTTCGGCTTCTACATTACTTCCTATTCATACTCCCAACCTCTCTCTCTCAAACCTTCATTTCATTCTCATTTCAATTTCAATTTCGATGTCTCTGCAGGCGTTTCATCGGTGCCGTTTTTTATGCCAAGGGTGCGGATGCAATTCTCTCCTTTGAAAAGTTCTGCTGCAATCTCCCTAGATCTCTTCTTCAGGTTCCGGTTTCTATTTGGATTAGACTATGTGCTTTTGTGTCTTAATTGTGATTAGACTATGTGTCTTGATCAAATTGCTGAGGATTGTTTCCTCCAGATTTAGGTGCTCCAATGAATATCTATAGTTTTTGTTTCATGATTTGTTAGTTTGTTTGTGAATATTTGAAATTTGGAATGCTCTGGCTGAGTTGATATTGTTGCTGATTTTGAACCTAAACTTTGGCTTTTGTTGTTGCATTTTCATTTGAATTTCTGAATATATTATAATCAGTTCATATATACAAAATCCACCAATATCATGGTTTTACAGATTGACAAAGAGCTTCTTCAGGATGTGGTTAATATGGGATTTGACAGAAATCAATTGGTTGAATCTTTATGCAACAGGATCCAAAATGAGGTCTGTGCCCTTCATTTTCTCCTTTCGTGTCTTCTTGATTGTCTCTTATTATTATCTATATATTTCTGGGTATATTGGGTATCTTTAAACAAACCTGAGAGAAGTCAAGGTGTCTTATTTTGCCGATCCTTCTGAAACCTTATTTGCCATATGGCTTTTTATTTTCTGTTTATAACTTACTTCAATTTCTCTTGGTTTACAGTAACTAAGAAAAATGAACCACCCAAATATTGTGAAGCTAAAGGAAGTTATTCGAGAAAGTGACATTCTGTACTTTATTTTTGAGTACATGGTGGGTGGCCAGTTCTTCATTAGATGTGGTCTGTATCATCTTGTGCAAAGTCTAGTAATTGAAGTTTCAATTTTTTGGGTGATTTAGGAATGCAACCTGTACCAACTTATGAAAGACAGGGAGAAGATGTCTTCTGAGGGTGAAGTTAGGAATTGGTGTATTCAAGTTTTCCAAGGTCTTGCTTATATGCACCAGCGGGGATACTTCCACCGTGATCTGAAGCCTGGTACGTTTATCATTGCATCCGAATCCTTTGTTAAATGTGCTATATGATAAAATAGAGAACATGCTTTTTGAGTATGTTAGCTTTTTTTTTTTCAAACTTCTCAAGAATTACCTAGCTTTTTCTATCAATTATGAATCATTTATGTTGACATTTTAATGAAGTTGTTATTGTGCAGCAAATGGAGATTTATACTATGGTCTATTCTGATTTAGGTATGTTTAATGACTTCTCAGCTTTCCGAGGCAAAAAAACGAGAGCGGACCTTTACGAATAGAGGACGCTGGAATCAGTTGCGCTCAATGGGAGAAGCCAAGAATTTGCTTTAATATATATTCAATTCAGTCGCAGATGTTAGGTGCTCTATTTGACATCAATTTGTTTTTTTCTCTTCTATCAGAAGATTAATAACTTTTATTAGAAGATACTCATGTAGGATATAATATTTTGGTTTTCTATAGTTTATTAGTAGTAAATTCTAAGTGGTCTAATGTATATTTTGATATGGGTATGTTTAATTTAGTGTGAGATGTATGAATACTCATTTATGGTCATCCCAATATTTTTAGTTCATTATAATATATTTTGTTAAAGGATAATTTTATTATTTAAAGAATATTCTATGGTATTATTATGTATTTATTTTTATTTTATAATTTTTGACTAATTTATTTAAAAAAATAGGATTATATATATAATCATATTACTAAATATTAGGTTTTAGAAAAAAAAATTATTAGAATATATATATATATATATATAGAAAATAAAAAAAAAATAATGAGGGACCTAAGGCTACACCTATATACAGTAGCTATAGTATACAAAAAAAAAGAGGGACCTAAGGCTACGCTTATAAAAAGTAGCTATGGTATACAATGTGGCTACGCTTTACAAGTGATGCAGTAGCGTTGAAAAGCGTAGCCTATTCTGGAAAAATGAAAGTTGAAATACGTAGCCTTTGGTTCTGGACAGCATCACTTGAAAAGCGTAGCCTATTCCCAAACGCCAAAAGTGTAGTCCTTGGTGCAGAAAAGCGTAGCCTTTGAGAATAGGCAACGGCCGAATAGAAATCATCCCAAAAAGCGTAGCCGTAGCCTAAAAAGCGTAGCCGTAGCCTAAGGCATCATTTTTTTTTCACTTTTGGCTACACTTTTCAAATGTACCTGAATGGGTGTTTTTCTTGTAGTGTGGACATAACATGGGGCCTAACGAAGGTGCAAAAGAATTTTATAAATTGGTAGACGAGGCAAGCCAAGAACTATACCCTGGATGTAAAGGTTTCACAAGATTATCCTTCACCATTCGTCTTTACTTGTTAAAATGCTTGCACGGTTGGAGTAATGCGTCGTTCATTTCTCTCTTAGAATTATTGAAAGAAGGAATGCCACATTTGAATATTCCTACTTCTTTTGATAAAACGAAGAATATGGTGAAGAATTTAGGTCTTGACTAGCAAAAGATCGATGCATGTCCCAATGATTGCATGAACGGGCATGAGAATGACTCATCTTGCCATGTCTGTGGAACATCCCGTTATATTGAGCATCATATAGAAGAGGATGATGCTACCTCATTTAAAAAGCCTCGTAAAGTTGCTTTAAAAACTCTAAGGCATTTCCCCCGATTCCCAGACTTCAAAGGCTTTTTATGTGCACAAGGATGGTTGAAGCTATGTCTTGGCATCATAATGAACGTGTTAAAGATGGGTCGTTAAGGCATCCTGCTGATGGTGAATCTTGGAAAGCATTTGACAGTCGACATGAAGATTTTTCAAAGGAGCCTCATAATGTGAGACTTGGCTTAGCAATCGACGGATTCAATCTGTTTCAAACTTTGAGTAGTACACATAGTACATGGCCTATTGTTCTGATGGTGTATAAGCTACCCCCTAGGATGAGCATGAAGCCTGATTATTTTATGCTCTCTTTACTCATTCTAGCTCACAATCATAGGGAAATAATATTGATGTCTTTCTTCAACCACTAATTGAAGAATTAAAAGAATTGTGGGAGTTAGGTGTCGAAACATATGATTCCAAAGAGAACAAAACATTCAACATGAGAGCATGTCTTTTATGGATAATTAACAACTTCCCTACGTATGCTATGTTATCTGGGTGGAGTACAAAGGGAAAATTGGCTTGTCCATGTTGTAATGATGAGACTTCTTCTATATATCTGAAACATAGCCACAAGACTATTTATATGGATCATCGAATGTTTTTACCCATGAACCATCCATGGAGACATAATAAAAGATCTTTCAATGGGAAAACTGAACTTAGGGCTCCACCGCAGTTGTTAGACAGAACAACTGTATTTTATATATTGCAAGGGATAGATAATTCTTTTGGGAAGAAGCAAAGGAGATCAAAGAATGGCATTTTAAATTGGAAAAAATGGTCAGTCTTTTTTGATTTACCATATTGGAAGTTCAACATGTTTAGACACAACCTTAATGTCATGCACATAGAGAAGAATATAGTTGATAGCATAATTGGAACGCTTTTGGATATTTTTGGAAAGACAAAAGATCATGCAGCTGCGCGTTTTGACCTTAAAGACATGGGTATCAGGAAAAACCTTCAACCAAGATATATGAGTGATGGTAAAAGAACTAAGTTAGCAAAGGTATGCTTCTCAATAACTGCAGCAGAGAAAACAATCTTTTGTAGTGTGTTAAAAAAGGGGCAAAATTACCAGACGGCAGCGCTTCCAATATCGCTCGATGTGTGCAGCAAACAGAAAAGAAGATTTCTTGTTACAAGACCCATGATGCTCATTTCATGTTACATTACTTGTTGCAAGTACCGATCAAGAGCATACTCCCTGACCATGTTGCCATGGCTTTAGTTCGATTATGTTCATTTTTTCGCCGGATATGTCAGAAGGTAATTAGCATGGATGAGGTAGTTAACTTAGAAGCTGAGATTGTTAAGACATTATGCCGATTGGAGAGGATTTTTCCTCCAAGCTTTTTTGACATAATGGTGCACTTGCTTATCCATTTGGCAATTGAATTGAGGTTAGGTGGTCCAGTTCAATATCGTTGGATGTACCCTGTTGAACGACATATGTGCACACTAAAATCGTACGTTCGTAACAGAAGTCATCCAGAAGGATCTATTGCTGAAGGATATTTGGCGAATGAGTGTATTAATTTTTACTCAAGATATTTGAATGAAGATGTCCAGACAAGATTAAACAGAGTCCCTCGAAACAATGATGAGCTGTGAACTCCAAGTTTGTTTCCAAGCAAAGGATGTCCTTTGGGTGGAAAAATGGGAGATTTGTTCATGTTAGATGAAAAATCAGAAATACAAGGTCATGCATACATCCTAAACAATTGCGATAAGATCGAAGTCTACATGAGGTATTTTGTTTGATTCATTGTTATTTTGTAGACCTCAATCATAACATTTTACCCTACTAACAAATAAGAATATGATTATTTGATCTTTATAGAGCATGAGGAGGGAGTAAATGATAACAACCCACTAAGAACAAAGTAGGAGAAAGCCAAAGACCATAGTCAACAGTTCTCAGAATGGTTTAAAACTCGTGCCATGAAAAAGGATGTGCCTGGTTGGGCAAAAGGGTTGGCTAGGGGTCCAAATAGAGTTGCAAAAAGATTTTCAGGTTATGTTATCAATGGGTATTGGTTCCATACATGGCACCATGATACGAGACGTAAAACCCAAAATAGTGGTGTCACATTGGAGGCATTGACTCCTAGTTTTGCTACTGTGAAAGATAAGAACCCAATTGAAGCAAAAGTAACCTACTATGGTAGAATAGTTGATATATTTGAATTAGATTATTATGGTCAATTTAAGGTAATCCTGTTTAAGTGTGAGTGGTATGCAGTTGCAAAAGACAACTTTGGTCTCTCATATGTGTATTTCAGTAAAAAATGCTAACATGAAGAACCATTTGTGCTAGCATCCCAAGTAAACCAATGCTTTTATGTGCAAGACCCATATGTGAGTGACAAATACTATGTTATGAAAATAATTCCAAGAGATTTATTTAGGATAAGTGATGACCTTGAGTCTGATTCCCCCATAATATATGCAAGGGAGCCATGTGAACCTGAAGTGATTCCCAGTCTCCCAAATGATAATGGTGAAGTTGATCTAGTAAGGAATGATCTACGAGCAACCATTATAGATGTGGCTCCAAATATGTTTGCCAAACAACGTGGTGAGGAAGATGAGGAAAGAAAATACGAGTACATGGAGGACTCTGATTCTGAAACATCTTGACATGTTTTCAAGTAATGCTGTTTTGGTAGAATTCTAAATGTCTCATTTGTTTTAGTTATTTTGCTTATTTAATTACTCGCTTATGTTGATTATGTTCATTTAATTATTCATAAAATAACATTTTTTTTCATTGCAACTCTTTTGTGTATGCAGAATGGAGAAAGGAGAGATCGCTAAAAGAAAATGGATAAGTACCTTAGCACAAAAAATGAAAGAAAAAAGTCCAAAAAAAAAGAATTCCTTTGAGGTTACACAAGTGAGGTCAAGTGCTGAATTGCTACAATAATACAATATTAAAAGAGAAAAGATCATGGCTGAAAATAAGAAGGCTAGCTTCCAAGCTCAAGACCCAAAAGATCAAACAAGAAACCAACCCATCACAATCGTGGAAGATGCCATTGAAGAGCAAGCTAGGACTCCAAAGAAGAAAAAGAAGGTCCAACCAATGTCACTTTTTCAATAATATGAACATAATGGGAACGGGACAATGTAAAAAGCTGAAAAGTCCTCCAAAACTGGGAATCAAAGGACTGTTGAAGCTGATACAATGGAACAAATTGATTTAAGTTCTGATGATGAGGGAGAAGATACAAGCGAGCTAACTGTAAGTTCAACGAAAAAAGGAATGAGTCTTGACATGTATTTTAAGGTACATGGGATAAATTTGGAAGATGAAGAACATGAGGAAGATGAGGAAGATGAGCTTGATGATGCTGTAAATGATGGGGGTAATGGAGGACAAGCTAGTAATGAAGGTGCTTTTCTTGTTTTACCTTACTGTCAAAATATAGCTTGTATTACTTCTATGTTGATTTGAGTTAAAATTCTGTTATTTTAATCGGACTTAGGCACAATAAAGAAGAAAACTCTTGGAAAGACTATGTGCAAAAATCTTCATGCCACTGATTTTAATGATCGACGGGAGGTGGAATTTTTTGGAGGGCAGCCTATAGGTCCAACCAAGGAGGTTGTATCTAACCTCAACCAACCCTTGGGCACAACAGTTAAAAATCCTCGTTTTGTGACTTTGCTATATACTAGTTGGCATGGTGTGCCTAAAAACCTCAAAGAGGACATGTGGGAGTATGCCAATGTATGTAAATATAGAATTATAGATAATTTTTTTAAAATTTATTTGTTACCTTATTTATGCTAACCTTTGACATTCTAATTTGTTGTCTTGTTTAGCAAAAATTCATTCTTCCAATAACTTCAAAGCCGTGGGTAATGAACGGATTTTGTCATGCATGGAAAAAATACAAAGGCAAAATAAAAAAGGAAAATTTCTTGAAGTACAACATAAAGAAAGAAATGATAAAGAACCAACCGTTAGAGATCCCTGGGGTTCAATTTCGCAAACTAATTCGGTATTGGAGTCTTCCGACTGTTAAGGTAATATTGTCTTTTAGTTCTTTATGTGATTAAACTTGGTGTTTTGGAAAAAGGTAGTGTGATTTTGAAAAAACAAGAAAACATGTTTATTAAGAATAATAACATCTCTTTTTCATGTTTATATTTAGGCTGTGTCTACTAAGAATGCTGAAAATAGGTCAAAGCAAACATGTCCTCACCGGATGGGTTCCACAAATTTTGGAATAGTGTGCAAGTATCTGGTAATATAACTTTTTTTTTGTGATTTCTCATTTATATTCAGGTTGTAGTTTTCTAGTTAGTATGCTTCATGTAAATTTTTCTATATGTACCTAGCGCGACTCTAAAGAGAACAGTGAAGAACCATCAAGAGTTGAAGTTTTCATAGCAACTCGCACAAGTAAAAAAGAAAAAGCAATTGATACTAAAACGCAAAGCACAATTGTGAGTTGTTTGTATTTGTATTTGGATTTGTACAATATAAATTCTATAGTGATTTCTATTAATATTGAGTTAATGCGACTTTGTATTTTATTGCTCCTCACTTTTGACAGGCTGAACTTCAAACCCGCATAGAGGCAGGGGAAAATGATGAGGATGCATTTGTAGGAGTGCTAGGAAAGGACCAACCAGGTCGAGTTTGTTGTTATGGGGCTTCGATTACAAGAAGCTCTCTTAAAAAGGATGAGGAGATTCGACAAGTCAAAGTTGAATACAACAACAAGGTTGAATCATTAGAGAAGAAGATGGACGGTGTATGTAGTTTATTAAAGGTATTGGTACACCAAGTCAACCCTGGAATGATTCAGGAAGACGTAGCAGCCTTAGTACAAGCTACCCAAAATTCTCCTTTGGATGCCTCAAGTAGCAGACCGAGAAATACTCTTCGCTCCTCCGAATCAACTCATATTCCACCCAAAGATGTAAGTCACTATCTTTGGATATTCGATATATTTCCATTCAAAGTATTTGATATTGTTGTTGTTGATTTTGGACATTTGATAGTGAGATAAAAGATTATAAATGGTGCTAATGGTATTGATTTGGAATCTGAATTCAAAGTTGTTGAATTTTTAGTAGTGTTTTGTTTTGTATCTAGTGTGGCATTGAATCTCAATTTTGGAACACGAGAAATCTTTGAATATTTGCACTTTTTCCTAATCAAATTGGAAAAAGAAAAGAAAAAAAATCATAATTGAATTTTAATGGTTTTGTTTGTTTTGATTTTTGCAGACTCCAGAAGGAATTAATGGCTCTCATGGTATATCTCATTTTGCTTGATTTATTTATTAGGGATCGGTTATAGAATTGATCCATATGCAATTTGTATTGATTCTCCAGTTGCTACTATAAACTTATGGTGCAAGCATGTGACTGCAGGTGCAGTATAGGGCTACAAGAATGGTTAATTTGGTTGTGAAATATATTAGGAGTTAGGGTGATACATGCCATTGTTGAGAAACATGTGACAGTTGCAGAAAAAAAAAAGGGGGGGGGAGGGGGGCAGTTTGATTGTTAGCTTCCTATATTAGTAGCCTTTCCCCTATTTTGAAAACATTAAGAACAAAAAAGTATAGTGGCTTGAAAGATGCTGGAAGATTGATGTTTTAGAAGTAATAGTAAACTTTCGTTGCAAGTATAGTTACTAAACCAAGCAATCAACCTTTCTTACAAACGTTTTGGTTGTCACAAGTACAAACCCCTAAATAAATTGGTAACCAAAGTATTTAAACCTCGGGTCATCTTCTCATGGAACTGCAGGGAAGTATGTTCTTATTATTGGTTATGAAGATTGTAAATTGGGGTTGTGACGATGAGGAACAAGTAATTTAAATTGTAATTAAAATAAGTGAAAGACTGTATGGTAAATAAACAACTGTAAAATAAACTTTTGGCAAGGTATGAGAAATTAGAAGTCCTGTCCTAGTTACGCTTATCAATGATGATGAAAGTTGAATCTTGATTCTACTCAGTTAGTCTTTACTTAAAGTAAAGAAAAGTCAAGTGACTAATTAGTTAGATCCTCAAATCCTAGTTAATCCCTAAGGAAAGATTGGGATTATTGAAGTTCAATTCAATTAGCAAAGATAACAATTATCAATCATATTTGAGTTTGATAACTCCTGAGTTACTGATTTCTTAACCAAGACCAAAAGAGAAAGGTAAATCTACCAGAATAAAAATGTCTTCAGATGGAAAGCAATAGCGATATAAATAAAAGAAACAATTGTAAACTGAAATAACTCAAGTAACATTAATTCAAAAGAGTAATCTGTAACATAGAAGAATTCATAAATTAAATTGAAAAGATAAATAAAAAGGAATGTTGAACCTAATAGAAAGAGATAATCCTGAAAGCGAATAAAATCCTAAATCTAAATCCTAAAAGAGAGAGGAGAGAGCCTCTCCCTCAAAACTGCATCTAAATCATGAATACTAACTAATTGGAGACTCTCCCTAAATTAATGCATTCCCCCACTTCATAACCTCTGATCTGTGCCTTCTGAACTTGGATTTGGGCCAAAAAGGGCTTCAGAAATCGCTGGGAGCATTTTCTGTAATTTCTGGTGTGTAGCCTTTGTCACGCGGCCGCGTGGGTCACGCGGCCGCGTGGGTCACGCGGTCGTGCCAATTGGAGTTTTCCTTGTCGCGCGGTCGCGTCAGTCATGCGTACGCGTCATATGCATTTCGCTTAAGGCGCGCGATCGCGTCAAGCACGCGGTCGCGTCGCTGTTAATTCGCGCTGGCATTTGGCCGCGTTGTCCATGTGATCGTGTCGCTACCTGTTTCTTCAAAAACTCCATTTTATGCTTTTCTTCCAATTTTGTATGTTTTCTTTCCATCCTTTAAGTCATTCCTGCCCTAGAAGATCTGAAATTACTCAACACACGAATCACAACATCGAATGGTAATAAAGGGAAATTAAAATAATTACTTTTAAAGCATAGGAAACATGTTTTTCACATACATGACATAATAAGGAAGGGAAAGTAAAACCATGCAATTAATTTGAATAAGTGGGTGAAGGATTGAATAAATCACTCAAATTAGGCACAGAATATATCATAAAATATGGGTTTATCAACCTCCCCACACTTAAACAATAGCATGTCCTCATGCTAAATCCAAGATAAGGAGTAAGGTAAGGTTGAAGTGGTGGAATCTCATGCAATGCAATCTATTCTAGATGCAACTACCTAAATGCATCATGCAATTCTAATTATTTTTATTCACTTGTATATAAAGCTCATATGTAGTTGAATTAATTCACATTTCTCAAGGAATCATATATATTGCCAGACCTCAGATAATGATAAAGCACTTTTACAATTGAGATGGGAAAAAAATATTTTATAAACTTGCAAGACAATTAATAATTCAAGCAGACATATATGTTAATGAGCTATTGAACCCTCACTGGATTTTGTGTTTACTCTCTAGTCACTCAGTGTTTATTGGGTTAATCACTCTATTCTTCTTTTTATCCTTACTTTCTATAACTTTGTTCTTCATCTAACCAATCAACAATTATAGAATATAGGCATACAAAAGTCATGAGGTCTTTAGTTAAGGTTGTAATGAGGGCCAAGGTAAAGGTAAGGGTATATGTATAAGGCTAAGTGAGCTAATTAAGCGAATCCTTGATTAGTCTAAGATCTCACCTAACATACATAACTTGTAAAGCAAAGCTTCTTTACCTATTTTCTCATATTTTTCCCACTTTTGATGTTACATGCTCATGCATTAGTTTTAATTTTGTCCTATGTGCATTGCTTTATTTTGCATTTGGGGAATTCTTTTGTATCCCCTTTATTCAAATACTGAAAAATAAATAAATAAATAAATATATATATGGTTTGAATGTAACCATAAAATTAAGCTCAAAACTCACAGGCTGTATGTTCTTTAACTCATAAATCATATATCAGTTATATATGTCATGCAAGTAAAAATCAAGAGTTCCCATTATTCTTAATGTAAAATTTATTTTGAGTGGCTTTAAAGTTTGTGTTTCTCCTTGATGAAATGTTGTTAACTAACTAACATGGAATGCTATATATACAAGGTGTGGGTTGTTTCTATTATGTTCAAGTCTCTACTTTACTTCCTTTTTATATTTTCAAATTAAACTAAGTTATCTTATGCTAAAAAAAGGCTAAACTATACTAATCAATCCACAATTTCTATAACTAATAAGTTTGAATTGCAACTAAACTAAATAGCTAAAATATGAACTAAGGTGCAAAATGCAGAAATAGAGTAAAAATACATGAAAATAGCAATGTATAAGTACTGAGAAAATAAAAATAAAAATAAAAGAGAAAAATACAGAAAAATAGCAAAATAAAATGACGGAGTCTGTAGTGGTTCACCAAAAAAAACGCCAGAGATGGCGACCTCCCCACACTTAAAATGAAGCATCATCTCTGATGCTCCCTCAAGTAGGGTGTGAAGGGGTGTCATCACTGGAAGGCTGGGTAGCTGGAGTCTCTGTGGTGGTGGTCTGAGGATCTGCCTGCTGCAGAGGAGGTGCTGACTGAATAGGAATCTCAGGGTCTGCAGCCTGAATCTGATGCGGGGCCTCTTACTGTGATGCAGCCTACTCTGTGCCTGCCTGCTCAGCCTCTCTCTGGGGGTGGGTATCTGCCTCGTGATCATCCGCATCCTCCTCAGATGGCTCTGATGGTGTGTCAAGCTCGGAGGGGATATCGCCAGATCGTATCATCAGCTTCAGGTGCTCATAGCGTCGCTTGCTGCGACGCTCAGCTCTCTCATATCGGTGCCGGTTGCGGCGCTCCATCTGGTCTAGCTGTCGAAACAGGCAGTGCACTAGGTGATAAATCGGCTCTGAGGCAGGTGGAGGTGCAGTGGTGGTAGCAGGGGTAGTTGTGGAGGAAGAGGGGCCGGCAGATGGTGTGGCTGTCTCATCAGTAGGAGTGAGGAATGGAGGTCCGTAGCCCAAAGCCAGAAAGTTCCTACTGTGAGGAATGATTTTCTTGCATTCTGCAGCAGGTGGCCTCTCATCAGCATCCTCCCAAGGCACATAAGCTCGACGGCCTAGCTGTGTAACCAGATATGGGAAGGGGAGAGTGCCTCGGATGTGGACCCTGTCCATGTAGTACCGAATGAACCGTGGCAGGTACAGGTCCTTACCCTCCATCACACACCATAGGAGGGTGATCATAGCGGCAAGTAGCTCCGTCTCGTGAGTACTCGGCATAATAAAGTTGCTTAGGATCTGATGCCATAGCCGAGCCTCATCGTTCAAGTATGCCCGCTTGATTCCCTTAGGCATGGTGGTGTTCTGACCTATGACCCATGGGACAGTCGGGTCAAGGGCTATCCTGGCCTTGACTGCATCCCAATCAAACTTCATGAAGCGCATATCCTCCTCAACTTTTTGATAACCATCCAGCTGATCGGATTTAGGCAGAAGCTTCAGAACATCCTCTATGGCCTCTTCAGTGACCATAATATGCTTCCCTTTTAGGTTTACTGCATCTAGGGAAGTTTTGAAGTAATTGTAGTAAAATTCCCTTACCCAAGATGCATTAACCTCAGTCAGGTTTCTCTCCAGGAAGAACCAGCCTCTTTGTTTGATCTGATCAGAGGTGTATTGCTGGAGTTCTTCTGGGATCTTCAGAGTCCTCTCCAGGTACAGGTTCCTGGAGTTTGCAAACACCGGATACTTAAGCTCACAGTAGCGGTTTGCAAACTTAATGGGATCAGTAGTAGGGAGTCATCATGCATGAGGTCCAATATGGACATGGAGGATTCTCCTCTTTTGTGTTTGCCAGTTGTTGCCTTTTCTTTTCCTTTTCTTTGGGTGTCAGACATCCTGAAAAATAGAAAACTAAGATATAATAAAAATAGGAAAGCAGGTAGACAAATAATCGAAAGAAGCATATAATGGCAAAGGAGCAATAGAATAATGAAAATGAGGTAAGTAAATGTGCATTAAGGATTGTATAGGAGTGAAAAGTCCGAGAATAAAAATTCACAATCCACAATGTAAAAGGATTCATGTTAAGTAGGAAAAACGTCCGTCATGCCTTGGTTAGAATGTTAGAGAGAATAGTGAAAAACCAGAAGAGATGTTTTGAAAGGTAAGTGGGTTAGGAATGAAAAAGAGGTTAGGTAGTGAAAATTAGTGAATTAGTAGAAAGTGGATTAGAGTAAGTGGCATGAAGAGCATTTCCTAAATAACGAGAATTCACAAATTAAACCAACAGATAAATCAAATTCAAACAAGGAAGTTAAGGATGAATCAAATGAATATAGCAAAGAGTGGAATTGAATCATCCAAAATGCAATTTATAAACCAGGAAATGAAAAAGAATAAGGAAGCTTGCCCTGTCATTCAAGAATTGGTTTGGTAAAAGCTGAGTAAAGCAGAGTGCAAGTTTGTCAAATCCAAAACAGGAATGAAAATCAAAATAATTTACAGAAATTTGGGCAGCATCCCGGCTAAAATTGGATGTTCCTAGAAAATAAATAGCAATCAGAATAGCTCATATGAATTAAAATATAGCTGCAATGACATAAAGGGAATAAGAACATGGAAAAGCAGTGTAAAAAGCAGCATGAACAAGAAATTACAGCATATGAACAATATTAACAACACAGCAATAGCAAAATTGTGAAAATTAGAAAACAAGAAACATGAACAGCGCAATTAAATAGGCCTAAATCCACTAACCACATCCTAAGCTACCTAACAACCTAGAATCCACTACAACATGCATATCTAACTAGCCTAATGATGAACACAAATAGAAAAATAGGAAATTAACGATAAAAGGGAAGAATGGTGGCGTTCAGCAGAACCTGGAACGCGTAGGAATGAAAGTGGGGCAGAGAGGTGGCTGGGGGTGGTGGCTGTGGTGGCTGATGTGGCGGTTGAGGGTGGTATGGTGGCGGTGAGGGCTTGCGGAGGCAGGGGAGGTTTGGGGTAGGGTAATTTGGGTAGGGGAAAGGGAAGGAAGGGGGTGTGGGTGGTGGTGGGTGCTGTGGTTGTGATGGGGGCACGGTGAGGTGGTGACGGCGGCGCGGTGAGGGAGAAGAGGAAAGAATAAGAAGAATGAGGGGGGAGGAGGAAGGGGGATGGCGTCGCGACGGCTTCTGGGTGGTTATCGGGGGTTGCGGTGGGCAGTGGTGGTGGCTGGAAGTTGTGGGTTGTGGTTGTGGAGAGAAGAGAGGAAGGAGAGGGGGCTGGGGGGGCGCGAATGGGTAGGGTTTCGTGTGGTTGGGGGTTATTAAATTTGAATCCACGCGATCGCGTGGGGCACGCGGTCGCGTGGCTGGGGTGAAATGGCGGTCGACGCGATCGCGTGGAATGGGTAAATTATGAATGACGCGGTCGTGTGAGGCATGCGACCGCGTCGCTGGAAATTGTGCTAAACGCCTAATTCCAGCATCGTTTCAACGCAACTCTCTGTCTCCTCTAGGGTGGTGGTGCAATCCATGCGACGCGATCGTGTCGCTCACGCTGTCGCGTGGGATTGGTGTTGTGCAAGTGACGCGATCGCGTCAGGGACGCGACTGCGTGGGTTGTTTTGTGCGAAATGCACAATGGCCGCACGATTCCAGTCTAACTCTCTAGACGTTGGGGATTTACGCCCATCTCCAGATCCCGCGGCCGCGTGAATGACGCGGACGCGTGGGTAGTGTTTTTCGTAAGTGACGCGATCGCATGAGTCATGCGGTCGCGTCGCGCACCCCCTTTTTTTTTTATGCAGGTATGCAACTATGCAGCATGCAATGCGAATGAATAATATTCATGTTCAATTGAAAAGGAAATAAAAGAAATAAAAATAAATAACACGAAATAAAACTGAAAAAGAAACGACCATACCATGGTGGGTTGTCTCCCACCAAGCACTTTTAGTTAAAGTCCTTAAGTTGGACATTGGATGAGCTTCCTGTTATGATGGCTTGCGCTTAAATTCATCCAGAAATCTCCACCAACCTTTGGAATGCCAATAGCCTCCGGGGTCCCAAATTAGTCATGTGAAGCTTCTGAGCATCTTCAAACATATTCTCAGGCTCCCGGGCTGACGAATGTCAGAATAGATTCTAGGATCCCAAACCTTGCTTTTAAATCCGCCTTCGTCTTGATCTATATTTTTCCATCCGGACGGTTTAGAAAGTAAATTTTTACCAAGGTGACCAAACGTTTTCCGAGATCCATCGATAGATCATGATGCCAATCCGCACACTTTAAGTTGAAGCGTAGAACCTTATTGAACCTTGTGCACCAGCTCTGAGTACGAGCCTTTTCCCTCTTACTCTTAAAGCCGTAGAGAGCTCTAAGCTGGCCATCTGTTTCAAGCAAACCATATTCAAGCGGAAAAGTAAAGATAAAGGTTAAGGATTGTACCCACTTGAAGCTTGTATTAGGTGGTAATGGCCTTGGGATAGGTGTTTTCAGTGGTTCTGTGAGTTCTACTCCCTTGTGCTCTTCTGTGAATTTCTTCACTTCCTTGCAGACTTCTTCAATTGCATCCATGTCCTGATCAAAGCCTTCTATGTCTTCCTCGTCACTTAAGTCATAAATGGGAGGTTGAGAGAAATCTACCTCCGTATCATCTTTGCATTCACTTGGGGAAGATTCTGCGATCTCAGAGAGTTCACTTGCTGGTGCAAGTTCACTACTGGGAGAACTTGACTTGAGATCATCATCATCAAGGAAACTTGCTTCTTGGATTATTCTGTCCAGTTCTTCATAAAAGACTTGCCTTGGGGGCTGTGTACTATCCTCCTCAGCATCAATTGTAACGTCCTTGACAGAATTCTCCACAACTCTGGATTCCCATGGAGGCTCAGCGTCTCCTAGGTCTTCAACCAACTCTTCTACTTGTGTAATGATAGCTTCCTCTGCTTGTTCCAGTATGAAGTCATGCCCTGTTCTATCCACTGGAGTTTCTAGTATCTCCTTCATGCTACGCTCATCATTAGATTGTCCACACAGAGTTGTGGGAGGTCCTTGAATGTTCGAACGTCTAGAAGATAATTGACTTATTGCTTGCTCCAGTTGATAAAGGGTTGTTTGAAGTTGATCTACTATTTCCTTGAGGCGAACCTCTGATTCTCGGGGTGCTGGATTTGGATGCGGTACATTGGGAAGTGGTGGTGTTTGGGAGTAATTGGATTGGAATTGGGGTAAATGAGGATCGTATGGTGGCGAATGGTGAAAAGAAGCTTGTGAGTGTGGTGGTTCGAAGTTATGTTGAGAGGATGGCCTATAAGCACAGGGTGGGACTTGTTGGTAACTACAAGGTTGTCCACCATGTCTATTTGCTTCGTATGCATTGTAGAATGGTCTTTGTCCATGATATCTTGGAGGGTGTTGTTGCCTAAAGGGTTGATCAGATCCTCTTGGCTCCATCCATCATTGATTGCTCTGACCTTGATGTATGTTCCTGTTATAACTTTCACTCCTTTCAACAATATTAGAACCAAACTCGAAGCGAGAGGGGTGAGAATTCATAGTAGCTAATGGAAGTAAAAAGGGAAAATAAAGACAAATAAACAGTTAAAAGAAAAATATTTACAATAACCAACAATAAGGCACACAATTGCAGTTCCCCGGCAACGGCGCCATTTTGAAAGATGCTGGAAGATTGATGGTTTAGAAGTTATAGTAAACTCTCGTTGCAAGTATAGTTACTAAACCAAGCAATCAACCTTTTTTACAAACGTTTTGGTTGTCACAAGTACAAACCCCTAAATAAATTGGTGACCAAAGTATTTAAACCTCGGGTCGTCTTCTCAAGGAACTGCAGGGAAGTATGTTCTTATTATTGGTTATGAAGATTGTAAATTGGGGTTGTGAAGATGAGGAACAAGTAATTTAAATTGTAATTAAAATAAGTGAAAGACTGTAAGGTAAATAAACAACTGTAAAATAAACTTTTGGCAAGGTATGAGAAATTAGAAGTACTATCCTAGTTACCCTTATCAATGATGATGAAAGTTGAATCTTAATTCCACTCAGTTAGTCTTTACTTAAAGTGAAGAAAAGTCAAGCGACTAATTAGTTGGATCCTTAAATCCTATTTAATCCCTAAGGAAAGATTAGGATTATTGAAGTTCAATTCAATTAGCAAAGATAACAATTATCAATCATATTTGAGTTTCATAACTCCTGAGTTACTGATTTCTTAACCAAGACCAAAAGAGAAAAGTAAATCTACCGGAATAAAAATGTCTTTAGATGGAAAGCAACAGTGATATAAATAAAAGAAACAATTGTAAACTGAAATACCTCAAATAACATTAATTCAAAAGAGTAATTTGTAACATAGAAGAATTCATAAATTAAATTGAAAAGATAAATAAAAAGGAATGTTGAACCTGATAGAAAGAGATAATCCTGAAAGCGAATAAAATCCTAAATATAAATCCTAAAAGAGAGAGGAGAGAGCCTCTCCCTCAAAACTGCATCTAAATCATGAATACTAACAAATTGGAGACTCTCCCTGAATGAATGCATTCCCCCACTTCATAACCTCTGATCTGTGCCTTCTGGACTTAGATTTGAGCCAAAAAGGGCTTCAGAAATCGCTGGGAGCATTTTCCGTAATTTCTGGTGCGTGGCCTCTGTCACGCAGCCGCGTGGGTCACGCGGTCGCGCCAATTGGAGTTTTCCTTGTCACGTGGTCGCGTCGGTCATGCGTCCGCGTCAAGCACGCGGTCGCGTCGCTGTTAATTCGCGCTGGCATGCGGCCGCGTCGTCCATGTGATCGCGTCACTGTCTGTTTCTTCAAAAACTCCGTTTTATGCTTTTCTTCCAATTTTGTATGTTTCCTTTCCATCCTTTAAGTCATTCTTGCCTTAGAAGATCTGAAATTACTCAACACACGAATCACGACATCGAATGGTAATAAAGGGAAATTAAAATATTTACTTTTAAAGCATAGGAAACATGTTTTTCACATACATCACATAATAAGGAAGGGAAAGAAAAACCATGCAATTAATATGAATAAGTGGGTGGATTGAATAAATCACTCAAATTAGGCATAGAATATATCATAAAATATAGGTTTATCATGGCTTTCAATGAAAGAAAAGCCTTTGCTGGTTACAATTATTGTACGACTATAACATTCATTTGTTGATAATATATGTCTTTTCGTTTTTTGGTTTGGTATAAGATGCACTAACACAACAATATTTAAAATTATGCAGGGAAGTGCTGAAAACAATTTCGCTCACAATGATGATCAGTAATCATGAAGTTTTATATTTTGTAATGATGTGTAAAGGAAGTAGATAATGTAACCCATGTTGGAATTGTAATTCATGTATTAGGAAACTACTAGTGGATGAGACTTTGATTTTTTGTATTTTGTTAGAGTATAACATGTGATCAAACACTTTCTCTGTGACAAGTTTATGAAGCAAGGATTAGTTGATTTAAAATTAGTAGTCATCTTTTAGATTTTAAAATTATCTATGATTTTGTAAGGTTTATAAAAAAAAGAGTGCCAATAGGTACTGAATAAACTTACAGCCACGTTTTAAAAGAGTGGCCATATTGTACAGCAGCAATCAATAGCCACGCTTTATAAGTGTCGCTGTAATTTAGTTCAGAACCTATTGGCATGCTTTTAAAGCGTAGCCATATCTCAACTTGTTGGCACGATTTGGAAGCGTGGCGATATACGGTACAGTGGGCATCAACAGCAACGCTTTAAAAGCGTAGCTGTATCTCACAGCTATTGGCACGCTTTAAAAGCGTAGCCATATGCAAGCTATTGGCACGCTTTTAAATTGTAGCTGTAACTCACAGCTATTGGCACGCTTTAAAAGCGTAGCCATATGTCCTGCTATTGGCACGCTTTAAAAGCGTAGCCATATGGCATGCTATTGGCACGCTTTAAAAGCGTAGCCATATTTTGCTATTGGCACGCTTTAAAAGTGTAGCCATATTTCACACATATGACCACACTTTTAAAGCGTAGCGATCTTTAAAATCGTGGCAAGAAAAAAGCATGGCAATAGGTCAGGAAAAGCGTGGCGATAGAGCAACCGGCACCCTTGCAGTTGTGACCCTTTCAAAAGTGTGCCGGTACCTCAAAAAGCGTGGCAAAAAGCTATCGGTACGCTTTTATGGACTTTTCGCCACCCTTTAAAAGCGTAGCAAAAATCTTGTTTTCTTGTAGTGAATAAAGTGCAAGAAAAGTAAATGATGTAAAAGTAAAGTACAAGAAAGTAATGTGCTGGAAATGTAAATTACAGAAAATGTAAATAACCATAAAGTAAGTAAAAGAAAGAAAAGATAAAATAAACATTGGGATCAAGAGATATTGCATTATCCGGATTAATTGAATTTATCTCATCTTCAATCATACAACTCATTGACCTCTTGGCAATCATGAGTGATTGAGTCCCAATTCCTTGGTAACTCAATCTCCCCAATCTTGATCAACAGCCAATTCCTTGGTCTATTTGCTCATGAGAGGAGATGAAGCTTGTTCCCTGATTATACCACACACTTTCCTAGACCCAAATAATGGAGAGATTAAATGTCACAATATCCCATCCATACCCAAAGCTATTCAAGTGTGAGAATGATTTTCAAGCATGGTTTTATGATTCCTCTTCCAAGATTCACATAAAACCCAAATACATTCAATCTCTTTTCCAAGATAATTGAATGCTATAATGAAGAACGAAAATCCTTCAAGTAAATCAAGCGAGATGAATAGAAAAATAAGAATAAAAATAATCAATCCATCAAATAGCAATAGAGCTCTTTTTCCCAATGGAAAGAGTTAGTGATTCATAACTAAAATATTTACAAAGTAAGAAAGAAAATGGAGGAGAAGAGAAGGGTGGAAGGAGGAGTCCGAAGACCCACTCCTCTAATTGTGTCCAGAATTCTGATATTCCCGGATGCCTAATTCTTTGAAACTAAGGCCTTTATATAGGCTATCCTAAACTACAAATTGAAATGAACTTGAAAGCAAATTACAATCAAATGAAAATTAACTATTCTAGATAATTATTGTGGCCTTGATGGGTTGACAATTGTGGGCTTGCTTGGCTGAAGTTTAAATGGACTTGGAATGAGATCAATTGAGTTAGAACGATGCTTCCAGGCTTGCTTAGCATTTTCTGGAAAGCGTAGTGCTCGTGCCCTCATGCGTACGCGTCACCCACGCGTGCGCGTTATCACTACTTTTGGCTGTTGTCACGCGTACGCGTCACCCACACGTGCGCGTCATATTCAGTGTTGGCGTCAAAGGAGTAGTGTTAGCATCAAAGGCGCTCTTCCACGCATACGCCTCATCCATGCATACGCGTGGTCTTTCAGAATTATCACTTTCATGCTTACGCATCACCCACGCGTATGCGTCGCCAGCTAAAATATCATTCTCACACGTACACGTCACCCACGCGTATGCGTCACCGGCGAAATCTTCCAACTTCTATCGCAGGCGCCTTTGGTAAAAATTTAGCACCAAAAGGCGCTCTTCCGGTAGTGCAAAGCGCTTTTGAGAAAAGCGTTGTGCCAAAGGCACTCTTCCTTGATGCTTCTCTTCTCTGCTTCAGCCTTTAAGCTCCTTTTTTCTTTCATGCTTGTTTTGTGCTTTTTACTGCCTTTTTCACCAATTTCTACAAATTCAAACCAAATCAAAGAATTGAAAGTAATCTTTGATTTAAGCACAAAAGTATTCAATAATTAAGCATGATTAGTGAAAATTAAAAGTGAAAAAGCATAGAAAGACATAACATGATGCGCAGTCATCACAACACCAAACTTAAACTTTGCTTGTCTTCAAGCAAACAAAGAATCTTGCAATAAATTTTGACAAACTAAGTTGAGAAGAGTAGCAATTTTTATGTTCATGGTTGGCTAGTTTCTTATACATGCTATAATCACAAGAGAGATTCAAATGATTGATACTTCTATCTAGCTCATTTTATGAAATCTTTTTCTTTATGTTCCTTCTTTGAAACAAGCTTTTAATTCTTTTCTTAGCTTAACTTCTTGGGTGCTTTGCACCATGTGTTGAAAGCTATGACTCTAAATGCTTTGTTTTCGAGTATTATCACTTGATACAAAAGCACCACAAGCATTTAATTAGAGGATTCTTTTAGTTCATTTGTTTTTTTCTTTACTCTCTAATCATTGATGCTCAGAGCATTGAGCTTTGAGGGAGTGCTTTTGCACTTGAGCCTAGCCTTGACTCTAAGTGTTTTGTTTTCAAGCTTTTTGCTTGATAGATAAACACCACAAGTACTTGACAAATGAATTGTCATTGGAACTCAGAGCCTTCAGCTTTCTCATTCTTTCCTTTTTCTTTTCTTGCCTTATTTGCAATTGCTTCTTCAAGGTTTCCCTGATTTCAAAATTTTCATAAAATGTCCTAGATGAAAACTTCAATTAAACAAATTTAAATGCAATTGAGCAACAATAGTCATGCTAGATTCCCAATACTTATAAGCTCATGCTAACTTCTTCTTTAATTACCTTGTTTGTTTATGATCATGACGCTTAATTACTTTGAACTCACAAAAAACAAGATGGTAGTCATAATGTCATAGCACATGTTACAATTCTGCAATCAAGCTATGCTTATTCACAACACACATGCATACAAAGAAAATAGAAGACAATCATGCAATTGAATATACAGAGAACAAATAAGAAGAAAAGGAACTTTACCACCTTGTAGTTTATCTTCATTGTTGTTGTTGTCATTTTCCTCTTATTCTTCTCCTTCCCACACCAACTTAGAATGATTGCTTCAAGCAACAAATAAAACAATGGTGATGGGGTTTATGATGGGTCATGAATGTCTTAAACAATGGAGTGTTAGTAGTACATGTGTTTAGGCAAGCAAAATTAAAGATACAATAAAGGCACAAGAAACAGAGACATTGAGATTGCAAAAATAAGAGGGTGTGCATGATACATTGCTTAAAAGATAAGTGTCACACTAAACTTAGTGTGACACTTTCACTTGGAATTGCTGCAACTATCGAGTGAAGAATTGGAAACAAATTGTTGCAAGGCAACACCAAACTTATCTATGCAATCGCATATCAATTTATTTGAAAGGAAGCTAAGCAAATAAATAAACTATTATGTGTCAATAACACAATCTCCAAGGAACAGAGAATTTTCTTTTGTCACCAAGGAATCCTTAGTAAGGCATTAACACAAACAATTAACTTGCAATAAGAAAAGAGAAAATAAAAAAAGTAAATGACTAAAACGAAAAAAATGCCTAATCTAGATAATCAATCAACCGGTAGTTTGTTAATCACAATTAATTTCCGGCAAAGGTGCCAAAAACTTGATGATTTAAATTTGATGATTTCTGGAAAGTGTAGCGCTCGTGCCCTCACGCGTACGCGTCACCCACACGTGCGCGTCATCATTGCTTTTAGCTCTTGTCACAAATAAGCTTCACCCACGCGTGTGCGTCATCTTCAGCGTTGGCGTCAAAGGCATAGCGTTAGCGTCAAATGCGCTCTTCTGGTAGTGCAAAGCACTTTTGAAAAAAGCGTTGCTGATGACTTGCATTATCTACCCCTTTTTCTTATCTAAAAGGATCATAAAAAGGGCATAATCTCATTGAATCAATGCAATTTCCTGACCCAAATCATATATATTATGATACATTGCTTTAAAATGGGTTTTGTTGAATTTCAGGTGAAAAGAGAATCAAAAAGAGAAGAAAACAACAAAAAAGGCTGGGCGTGTGAAGCTGGGCGTGCCACTTGAAGCTCTGGGGGAGGCACGCTAGGCTTTTGAACCAAATTTCAACAATGGGCATGCCACTTGGAGCTCTGGGTGTGGCACGCCAATTTTGTGAAGCCAAGATCTCAAAGAGAACATACCACTTGGTGTCTTGGGTATGGCATACCAGGCTTAAGTTCCAGAGGAGTAATTTTGAGCCCTACTATTGGCGTGGCACGCCAAGAAGTGGGCGTGGCACGCCGGGGCATATGTCAGCCTGACCTCCTCTCATTCAAATGATAATATCTTGAGCTTCAGAACTCTAAATGAAGTGATTTCAGTGCCATTAGAAATTAGACATCCAGGGATTTTCAATCATATATAACAATTTATGATGGACACTGGAATTGAGGAAGATATTGACCCTAAAAACACATGGAGAAAAACACGTCACTGCAGAGTTACCAGCCTGACCTCTTCATCTTCAAAGTAATCTAACTTGAGTTGTAGAGGTCCAAATGATCTAATTTTGGTGAACATGGAAAGCAGACATCAAGAGCTTTCCAACGATATATAACACTCTAGGGTGGATGCTAAAACTAGAGGTGAAAAAGGCCATTATTTCAGCGTTGCAAAACCTGGGCGTGCCACTTGATATCGAAGGCATGCCACGCCAGCTCTATTTTCATAATGGGCGTGGCACGCCAGTTCTAGTGGCCAGAGAGGAAGATTTTTTGCATCATTGAAGGTGTGGCATGCCAGTTTCATAACATATGGGCGTGGCACGCCGGGCTACTTGACAGATTGACCTATCCACCTTCAAATGAGCATAACTTGAGCTACAGAGGTCCAAATGAGTTGATTCCAGTGGCGTTGAAAAGCTAACATCCAGGGATTTCCAACAATATATAATAATTTATGGTTGACATTCAATTTAAGGCCCAAAGAACTCCATACTTTTAACGTTGCAATGTGGGTCACAATCCAAAGAGAAAATTCAAGTGGGAGTGGAACTTGAAACCACACGCCAACTTCTCCCTGCAGCCCCCAACCTTTAACCAAGCCCACTCTAACTCTTATTCAAGCTACAATTGTCAACCAAACAAGGCCACAAGAAGCAACTAGAATAGTTTATTTTCATTTCATTGTAATTTGCTTTCAATTTCATTTAAGTTTGTAAAAAAGGAGAGCATATATAAAGGCCTTAGTTTCATAGAATTAGGAATTAATTGAGAGGCTGGACACATTTGGAGGAGTGAGTCTTCGGAACCTCCTTCCCACCATTCTCTTCTCCTCTTCCACTTTCAAACTTGTAAATATTTTAGTTATGAATCACTAACTCTTTCCATTGGGAAAGTGAGCTCTATTGCTATTTGATGGATTGATTATTTTTATTCTTCTTCTTCTATTAATCTCTCTTTGATTTACTAGAAAGAATTTCGTTCTTTATTCTAGCATTCAATTATCTTAGAAAAGAGATTGAATGCAATTGGGTTTTATGGGAATCTTGGAAGAGGAAACATAAAAACCATGCTTGAAATTCTTTCTCACACTTGAAGAGATTTAGGTTTTGGTGATTGGATATGGTGACAAATAATCCACCCACTATTTGGATCTAGAAAAGTGTGTGGTATAATCAGGGACCATTCTTCATCTCTTCCCATGAGCAATTAGACCAAGGAATTTGCTGTTGATCAAGATTTGAGAGATTGAGTCACCAAGGAATTGGGGCTCGATCAATCATGATTGCCAAGAGGTCAATGAGTTGCATGATTGAAGATGAGATGAAATCAATTAATCCGGAGGATGCAATATCTCTTGATCCCAATGTTTATTCTATCTTTCTTTCTTTTATTTACTCTATGGTTATTTACATTTCCTGCACTTTACATTTCTAGTACTTTACTTTTGTGTACTTTACTTTGCTTGCCATTTACTTTTCTTTACTTTATTGCTTTCCTTTACTTTTATGCAAATTGTATTTCCTGTTTGAATATCACTCCAATTTGAATAGTCTAACTAGGATAATCAATTAACTATTGTTTGCCTTAATCCGTTAATCTCTGTGGGATTTGACCCCGCTCCTAGTGGGTTATTACTTGATGATATTTGGTGCGCTTGCCAAAGAACGGATTCATTTTATATGGGGAGTGAATTCCGGTCATCAAGTTTTATGGCACCGTTGCCAGGGATTAATTGTGATTAACAAACTATCGGTTGGTTGATTACCTAGATTAGACATTTTTTTTCCTTTCTTTTTTATTTTGTCATTTAATTTCTTTTAATTTTCTCTTGCTACTAAGATGTTTGTGTCATGGCCTTACTATGGACTCCTTATCTCTGATATAAGGAATTCCAATTTTTCTTGGTGTTTGTGTTTTAAAAAATTTAAATGGAGTTTACCTCACATTTTAATCAATCATATTATATGGGATATTGTCCACCACCACAAATTGATTCAAGTCATTATCCTAGTGGTGGCTGAGAATATCACCAAGGAATGAGACAAAATGATCAATCAAATTTGATGGGAATTTTCCACCACCACAAAGTAATCCACGTTATTATACTCATGGTGGGTGGGAGTATCAAGAACATGAAATGGGGCACTTCCCAGGGCCACAAAATGGTCCATACTTTGATGAGTGTAATCACTACTCATGTTGTAGCTGGGAAGATCAAAATCAAAGAGATTTCACTCATTCATACCCCATTCATCAAAAGCTATCACATCTTAATTATCCAACCTCACCTCCTAGTTTTTTATATCAAAATTCTTCACCACTTGAGTTTGCCTCAACACAAAATTCCTTCTAAAATCCATACAATTCAATTCATCAACCACAAAATTCATTTCACTATACACAAAACTCATTTCAAAATTCACAAAATTTATTTCACAACTCACAAAACTCCTTCCATACTCCTCAAAATGACTTCACCACAACACTCACATGTCCACAAAACTATCTCAACCTCTATTTCTTGAGCTAATATTTGACCAAAGACTCTCAAAACTTGTATCTATGGTTGAAAAATATTTGAAGGATATGGAAAGCATTATTGAGGGAGGAAAGAGGATGGAAAGAATAGAGGAGTTCACCCAATGGTCTAGGAATTCTTTTAGAGAGCAAGAAACCTCTCTCAAGAACATTGGAATGCATTTAGACCAAATGATAAGTGCAAGAGAGGAATTAGAAAAACAAGAAAAAGAGGCACCCATACCAAGTGAGATTCCTATGAAGAAGGAGGAGGTTGTGAGAGTATATAAGCCTAGGGCTCCATACCCACAGAGGCTACTGAAAGTGACAAATGAATATGCAAACTCACTCCCAAAGGAAGCAATACAAAATCATGCAGAAGAAAGGGAGAAAGTCAATCAAGGGAGTCCACACTCCAATAAAATAGAGAGTTGCATAAAGGGTGAGTTCATTGAACTACCGACTCAAGAAGCTCTTGATGAAAAAGACACTCCAACCATCACACAACAACCAAGTCTTGAAAGCAAAGAGGTGAAGGAAATCAACAAAAGCACCAAAAAGAGGATTGTGACCAAGATACTAAGGATAACATTCATGAAGAAGAGAAGATCAATTACAAACAATCCAACCCCTACCCCAACAAGCAAGTTTACTCAAGCTAACAACAAAAGAAAGCTTGTTGGGAGGCACTTAAAATAGGAGACATCAATTGGCTTATATTTCCTCTTGAGGTCATTCCTCTTAACAAATTGGAAGAAGAGGAAGAAACTTGAGAACAACATGTCAAGCTAATGACATTAAAAGAGCACTTGTTGGGAGGCAACCCAACCATAGGTAACATTT
The DNA here is from genome assembly GCF_003086295.3 of Arachis hypogaea. NCBI lineage: Eukaryota > Viridiplantae > Streptophyta > Magnoliopsida > Fabales > Fabaceae > Arachis > Arachis hypogaea. The sequence continues at coordinate 54,865,698 of NC_092050.1, forward strand.
TCTTCCCTTGCTTAGTTTACTTTCAATAATTTGATATATGATTGCATTCTAAGTTTGGTATTGCCATGCAACAATTTGAATTTTAATCTTCATTAGGTACTTGCAACATTCTAAAATGAGAGTGTCACACTAAGTTTGGTGTTGCCACTTATCTTTCATGCTATGTACCATGCACACCACTTATTAATGCAATCACATTGTCTCTATTTTTACTTCTTGTGCCTTTATTGTATCCTTAATTTTTCTTGTCTAAGCACATGCATTACTCACATTTCATTATTTAAGACATTCATGACCCATCATGAACCCTATCACTACTATTTTATTTGTTGCATGAGGACAAGCAATTATTCTAAGTTTGGTGTGGGAAGGGGAAGAATATGAGAAAAAGGACAACAACAATGAAGATGAACTACAAGGTGGTAAAGTTTCTTTTCCTCTTATTTGTTTCCAGTATATTTAAATTGCACGATTGTCTTCTATTTCCTCTGTATGTATGTGTGTTGTGAATAAGCATAGCTTGATTGCTGAATTGTAACATGTCCTATGAGATCATGCTTTCCATCTTGAATTTTTTGAGTTCAAAGCAATTTAGTATCATGATCATAAATAAACAAGGTAATTAAAGAAGAGCCTAGCATGAGCATATAAGTATTGGAAGGCTAGCGTGACTATTGTTGCTCAATTGCATTTGAATTTGTGTAATTGAAGTTTTCATCTAGGACATTTTATGAAATTTTTTAAATCATAAAATCCTTGAAGAAGAAAAATGCAAATAAGGCCAAAAAAAAAAAAGAAAAGGGAAAGAATGATAAAGTTGAAGGCTTTGAGTACCAATGATAATTCATTTGTTAAGTACTTGTGGTGTTTATGTATGAAGCAAAAAGCTTGAAAACAAAATACTTAGAGTCAATGCTAGGCTCAAATTGCAAAAGCACTCCCTCAAAGCTCAAGGCTCTGAGCATTAATGATTAGAGAAGTAAAGAAAATAAACAAATGAGCTTAAAGAGTCCTCTAATTAAAGGCTTGTGGTGCTTATGTATCAAGTGGTAATACTTGAAAACAAAGCATTTAGAGTTGTAGCTTTCAACACATGGTGCAAAGCACCCAAAAAGTTAAGCTAAGAAAAGAATGAAAAGCTTGTTTCAAGGAAGGAACATAAAGAAAAAGATTTCATAAAATGAGCTAGATAGAAGCATCAATCATTTGGATGTCCTTTGTGATTGTAGCATGCATAAGAAACTAGCCAACCATGAACATAAAAATTGCTACTCTTCTCACCATGGTTTGTCAAACTTTATTGCACGATTATTTATTTGCTTGAGGACAAGCAAAGTTTAAGTTTGGTGTTGCGACGACTTGCATCATTGACCCCTTTTTCTTATCTAAAAGGACCATAAAAAGAGGATAATCTCATTGAATCAATGAAATTTCATGAACCAAATGATATATATTATGGTACATTGCTTTGAAATGGGTTTGTGTTGAATTTCAGGTGAAAAGAGCAACAAAAGGCGAAGGAAACAACAAATAAAGCTGGGAGTGTGAAGCTGGGCGTGGCATTTGAAGCTCTGGGCGTGGCACGCCAAGCTTTTGAAGCCAAATCTCAAAGAGGGCATGCCATTTGGTGCTATGGGCGTGGCACGCCAAGTTTGTGAAGACAAGTCTCAAAGAGGGCGTGCCACTTGGTGCTATGGGCATGGCATGCCAAGCTTTTGAAGCCAAATCTCAAAGAGGGCATGCCATTTGGTGCTATGGGCGTGGCACGCCAAGTTTGTGAAGACAAGTCTCAAAGAGGGCGTGCCACTTGGTGCTATGGGCGTGGCACGCCAAGTTTGTGAAGCCAAGTCTCAAAGAGGGCGTGCCACTTGGTGCTATGGGCGTGGCACGCTAGGCTTAAGTTCCAGAGGAGTAATTTTGAGCCCCACTATGGGCATGGCACGCCAAGAAGTGGGCGTGGCTCGCCGGGGCATATGCCAGCCTGACTACCTCTCATTTAAATGAAAATATCTTGAGCTACACAAGTCCAAATGAGGTGATTCTAGTACCATTAAAAAGTAGACATCTAGGGCTTTCCAACCATATATAAGACTTTATGATGGACACTGGAATTGAGGAAGATATTGACCCCGAAAACACAAGAAGAAAAACACGTCACTGCAGAGTTACTAGCCTGACCTCTTCATTTTTAAAAGAACATAACTAGAGTTATAGAGGTCGAAATGATCTGATTTTTGTGGCGTTGGAAAGCTGACATCAAGAGCTTTTCAACGATATATAATATTTTAGGGTGGACATTAAAATTGGAGGTGGAAAAGGCCATTATTTCAGCATTCCAAAACCTGGGCGTGCCACTTGATATCGAAGGCGTGGCACGCCAGCTTTATTTTCATAATGGGCGTGGCATGCCAGGTTCTGGGCATGGCATGCTAGTTCTAACGGCCAGAGAGGAAGATTTTGTGCATCATTGAAGGCATGGCATGCCAAAGAGTGGGCGTGGCACGCCAGTTTCATAACATATGGGCGTGGCACGCCAAGAAGTGGGCGTGGCACGCCGGGCTACTTGACAGACTGACGTATCTACCTTCAAATGGGTATAACATGAGTTACAGAGGTCCAAATGAGTTGATTCCAGTGGCGTTAGAAAGGTAACATCCAGGACTTTTCAACAATATATAATACTTTATAGTGGACTGATAGTGAAGATTTATACTAGTTTGGAATTCCACAAAATAGTTCCGTTGTTAGTATAGTCCAAACCAATAGACAATCCTCAAATCAAATTAAATTTGGTTTTGTCACATGTACAAATCCCAATGAAAATTAACTGAAGTTTTTAAACTCCGGGTCGTCTCACAAGGAATTGCAATGAAGTGTTTAATTATTGGCTATGAAGATGCAGGGGGCTTTAATTTTATATTTTTGCAAGAAAATAGATGACAAGAAGGTAAAATAATAAGATAGTAAATGAACAATTAACTAATAAAAGAAAGGAAAAGTACTCTTGGCTATACATAGGTAATTGAGATCACCATCCTTGTCTACATACCAAATATTGATAATTATGAGGAACCAAGCTCATTAAGTTTACTTCTATACTTGAAGTATATCAAATAGGCTTGATCACATCAACCTATAAGTCTCAACCTATCTACTAATTAGATTAGTAGTGGGTTAGTGTCAATAGGTATCAAATTGATCACCAAGGGTTCTCAAATCACCAATTTAATGAAACCCAGTGACTCAAGGTCAGCCAATTCCCTTAGCCTAGGCCAAGAGTCAAGAGGACTACTCAAAAACAAAAGGAAACATTCTATCAAACACCTAGTGTGCAGTAAAAGTAAACACCACAAAATGCTATAATTAGTGAAAGCTATAACTAACAAAAGCAAGGAGTCAATAATAACAAGTGAAGTAAACATCAAAAGAAGCATGGAAACATAAAATTGCATTAAAGAAAATTAAGATTCAACAATGGTTCATCAACATAAAAGAGAGCAAAACAAGAAATTAACAAGAGAAACTAGAAGATCAAAGACAATAGAACACTAAAACATAAAGAGAATTGAAATCAAAACAAGAATTGAAAAAGAAATTTGAGAGTGATTAAACTAACTTTACCCTAATTTCTATCCTAAATCTAGAGAGAGGAGAGAGCCTCTCTCTTTAGAATTCTCCCCTAAAATATGATGAAAACTAAAATATGAATCCTTGGTTCATTCCCCCCTCGATCCTTGGGTTCAATAGCATCAGAAATGAGTTGGATTGAGCCCAAAATGAGCTAGAAATCGCCCCCAATGAGTTGCCCAAAATGGACCCACTCTGATCCATCAGTGCGTGCACGTCATGTGCACGTACGTGCCACTATACGTCAGGAAACTATGGCATATTTTCTATCATTTCGAAGCCCCGGATGTTAGCTTTCCAAAGCAACTGAAACCGTTTCATTTGGACCTTTGTAGCTCAAGTTATGGTCGATTGAGTGCGAAGAGGTCAGGCTTGACAGCTTTGCGGTTCCTTCATTTCTTCATGAGTTCTCCCACTTTGCATGCTTTTCTCCTCATTTCTTCAATCCAATCTTTGCCTTCTAAACCTGAAATCACTTAACAAACATATCAAGGCATCAAATGGAATTAAAGTGAATTAAATTTAGCTATTTTAAGGCCTAAAAGGCATATTTTCACACTTAAGCACAAATCTAGGGAGAATTACAAAACCATGCTATTTCATTGAATAAATATGGGAAAAGGTGATAAAATCCTCCAAATTAAGCACAAGATAAACCACAAAATTGGGAATTATCATGGACATTCAATTTGAGGCCCAAAGAACTCCATACTTTCAACATTGCAAAGTGGGTCACAATCCAAAGAGCAAATTCAAGCGGGAGTGGCACTTGAACCTACACGCCAACTTCTCCCTGCAGCCTCCAACCTTCAACCAAGCCCACTCCAACTCTCATTCAAGCCATAATTGTCAACCAAACAAGGCCACAAGAAGCATCTAGAATAGTTTATTTTCATTTCATTGTAATTTGCTTTTAATTTCATTTAAGTTTGTAATTTAGGAGAGCCTATATAAAGGCCTTAGTTTCATAGAATTAGGAGGATTTTTCTGGACACTCCACTGAGAGGGGTCTTCGGACTCCCTCTTCTCTCCACACTTCGCTTCCATTTTCTTTCTTACTTGTAAATATTTTAGTTATGGATTACTAACTCTTTCCATTGGGAAAGAGAGCTCTATTGCTATTTGATAGATTGATTATTTTTATTCTTCTTCTTCTCTTCATCTCTCCTTGATTTACTAGAAAGGATTTCATTCTTCATTTTAGCATTCAATTATCTTGGAAAAGAGGTTGAATGTATTTGGGTTTCATGGGAACCTTAGAAGAGGAAACATGAAACCATGCTTGAAATTCCTTCTCACAATTGAGTAGATTTGGGTTTTAGTGATTGGATATGGTGACATATAATCCACCCACTATTTAGATCTATGAGGATGTGTAGTATAATCAGGGACCAAACATATCTCTCTTCATGAGTAATTAGACCAAGGAATTGGCTGATTATCAAGATTTGAGAGATTGAGTCACCAAGAAATTGGGGCTCAATCAATCATGATTGCCAAGAGGTCAATGAGTTACATGATTGAAGATTAGATGATGTCAATTAATCCGGAGAATGCAATATCTCTTGATCCCAATGTTTATTTTATCTTTCTTTCTTTTATTTACTTTATGGTCATTTACATTTTCTGCACTTTACATTTCCAGCACCTTACTTTCTTGTACTTTACTTTCCTTGCCATTTACTTTCTTGCACTTTATTGCTTTCCTTTACATTCATGTCATTTACATTTCATTGTTAATTATCTCTCCTTAATGTTAGTCTAACTAGAATAATCAATCAACTATTGTCTGCTTTAATCCGTTAATCTTTGTGGGATTCGACCCCACTCCTAGTGGGTTATTACTTGACGATATTTGGTGTGCTTGCCAAAGAACGGATTCATTTTATATTGGGAGTAAATTCCAGTCATCAGGTTTTATGGCACCGTTGCTGAGGATTAATTGTGATTAACAAACTACTGGTTGGTTGATTACCTAGATTAGACATTTTTTATTCTCCTCTATTTTTTGTCATTTAATTTCTTTTAATTTTCTCTCGCTAGTAAGGTGTTTGTGTTATTGTCTCACTAAGAATCCCTCATCTGTGACAATGCGGATTCCAATTTCTTTTGGTGATTATTGTTTGGGATAGAGCATTTTGCAAGTAAGAATGGAGTTTACCTCACATTTTGAAGAATCATGTCATACGGGATATTGCCTACCACCACAAAATGATTCTAGTCATTATCCTAATGGTGGCTGAGAATATCACCAAGGAATGATAAAGTATGAGCAATCAAATAAAATGGCATACCTTCCAAAGCCACAAAATAGTTCATATTGTTATGATAACTACTGAAATTTTGGCTGGGATTTAATGCTGCATACCCCATTTATCAAGGACTATCATCTTGTAATTGTCCAACCTATGCACCTCCACAAAATCTTCTAGAGTTTGCAATAGAAGAACTTTCCAAGAGATATCTCTTCATTGCCCAACTCAGTGAGTTTTTAATGCAAAATGTAAGAAAGGTGATTGAAGATATAGAAATCTCAAGGAGAAATCAAGAAGAGCAAATGAGACAATTGGCACAATATTTTGTTGATGAACCAACCAATGTCTTCCCTTGGCCAGGGGAAGAATATCATGCCACCAGTCTAAGGAGTGGAGAAGTGCTTAATGAAGGTTAAAATAAGGAATTGGTAGAGCAAGAAAAAGAGATCCCTGTACCAAGAGAGCCACCATTCCAAGAAGTTCTTGATAAAGAGGATACTCCAACCATCTCACAACACCCAAGTTCTGAAACACTAAACCAAAACACTAGAATAAGGATTGTGACCAAGAAATAATCAACTACATTCATGAATAAGAAAAGGTCAACTGCAAATAATCCAACCTCTGCCCCAACAAGCAAAGCAAATCAAGCAAATAACAAAAGAAAGCTTGTTGGGAAGATGCCAAAATAGGGGACATCAACTTGCTCTTCTCCCCCCTTGAGGTCATTCCTCTTAACAAACTGGAAGAAGATGTAGAAAGTTGAGAACAACATGTCAAGCTAATGACATTAATAGAGTGCTTGTTGGGATGCAACCTAACCGTAGGTAACATTTTCTTTCCTTGCTTAGAATATTTTCAATAATTTGGCATATGATTACATTCTAAGTTTGATGTTGCCATGCAACAATTTGAAATTCAATCTTCACTGGGTACTTGCATCATTCTAAAATGAAAGTGTCACACTAAGTTTGGCATGCCACTTATCTTTCCTGCAATGTACCATGCACACCCCACTTGTTTATGCAATCACACTGTCTCTGTTGTTAGTTCTTGTGCCTTTATTGTATCCTTAATTTTTCTTGCCTAAAACACATGTACTACTAATACTCTATTGTTTAAGACATTCAGAACCATCATAAACCCCATCACCACTGTTTTATTTGTTGCTTGAGGACAAGCAAACATTCTAAGTTTGGTGTAGGAAGGGGAAGAATAGGAGGAAAATGACAACAACAACAATGAAGATGAACTACAAGGTGGTAAAGTTTCTTTTCCTCTTATTTGTTCTCTGTACATTCAATTGCATGATTATCTCTTATTCCTTTGTATACATGTGTGTTGTGAATAAACATAGCTTGATTGCTGAAATTTGACAAGTGCTATGACATTATGACTACCATCTTGAGTTTTGTGAGTTCAAAGTAATTAAGAATCATGATCTTAAACAAAAACAACAACAACAACAACAACAACAAAGCCTTGTCCCACTAAGTGGGGTCGGCTACATGAATCAAACGACGCCATTTTGCTTTGTCATGTGTCATGTCTACAGAGAGACCATTTACATGTAGATCTCGTTTGACCACCTCATGGATGGTCTTCTTAGGTATTTCTCTACCTTTCACCCCTTGTCCATCTTCCATCTCATCCACCCACCTGACTGAATGTTCTATCGGTTTTCTTCTCACATGTCCAAACCACCTAAGACGCGATTCAACCATCTTTTCCACAATGGGTGCTACTCCAACTCTCTCTCTTATATCTTCATTCCTTATTTTATCCAATCGCGTATGACCACTTGATGAGTTATTTTGGTGAGAAACGAATCTCTTCCAAAACATCACAAAACTAACCGGCAAGTGTACCGGGTCGTATCAAGTAATAAAAACTCACGGGAGTGAGGTCGATCCCACAAGGATTGAAGGATTGAGCAATTTTAGTTTAGTGGTTGATTTAGTCAAGCGAATCAAGTGTTGGTTGAGTGATTTGTGACTTGCAGAATGTAAATTGCATGAAATTAAAGAAAGCAGGGAATTAAATTGCTGAATCTTAAAGAACAAGAAATTAAATGGCAGAAACTTAAAGTGCAAGAAATGTAAATTGCGGAATCTTAAAGTGCAAGGAATATAAATTGCTTGAAATGTAAAGGGAATTGGGGAATGGATTTGCAGAATTTAAACAAGGAAAAACTAAATTGCATCAAACAGAAGAGGGAAAGGGAATTGGGATTAAACCGGATCTTGAAACAGTAAAGTAAATGAACAGAAAAAGCAATAAGCAGGGAATTGAAATGAGAAATTCAGATCTCAGGACCCAGAGACTAGAAAACCAAGTCTAGATCTCAATGCCTTCCTAGATCCAACAAGAACAATAGCAAGGAAATTGTAAATTGCAAAGAGAATAGATGAAGTAAGTAACAGAAACGGAAATTCAATTAAGCAGTAAATAAACAGAGAGATCCAAGATTGAGATTGAAACAGAATTTCTTCAATTCTCCAATCCAAGATCCAAGACAAAAGTAAAATGAAATTGAAAGCAAATGAAAACAAGAAATTAAAGTTCACTCAGTGACAAAAGCTTCCCAAAAACTCTTATGAAAATTCTAAAAGGAAAGCTCCAAAAGAAAACTCTCCCGAAAAAGCTCTCTAAACAAATTGAATTCTATCCTATTTATACACTTTCCAAAATGATCTTCAAGCCTTGAGTTGGGCCTTTGTTCTTGGTGGAATTGGGTTGAAAGAGGCCTTGGTTGATTGCTCTTGAAGATTGAAGAAGAACCGAAGTGAACCAATTGAACCGGAAATGGAGTTAGCCAACGTTGGTCTTCAACGTTAGGGTCAAAGTTAGGGGTCTAACTTTGACCCTAACTTTTCATATCAGCAAACCACATTCTTCTGGTTTAGACGTTGGCGCCAACGTTAGGGGTCTAACTTTGACCCTAACGTTGGCCTTGCTTGGTGTGATTGGTGCCAACGTTAGCCTCCACGTTAGGGGGCTAACGTTGGCGCAAACGTTGCCTACTCCCCCATTGTGATTTAAGTGCCAACGTTAGCCTCCAAGTTAGGGGGCTAACGTTGGCGCAAACGTTGGTAGCCCAGGGAGAAACTCTCAAGTTCCAACGTTAGCCTCCAAGTTAGGGGGCTAACGTTGGAGCTAACGTTGGCTACTTCCAAAGAGTGATTCATATGCCCAACGTTAGCCTCCAAGTTAGGGGGCTAACGTTGGGGCTAACTTCATGCAACCCGGTTCAATTTTCACTTATTCCATTGTCCTCTCTTCACTCCTAGCCATTCCTCTTTGCTTCAACCTTTCTCCAAGCCTTCTTCACCTATCATTGATCAACCAAACTAATCAAAGTTTTGCTCAAAATCATGAGGTATTCAATCTTCCACAATATGCAACAAATATAGTTCAAAACCTCATGAAATGGCATGAATTCACATATGGTTGGTTCAATCAAGGGAAACATGAAAATCTACTCAATTAGCTTGCTTGTAGCTCAAGAAAGTGCATAATTCTAATGAAAACAAAAGAAAAAGACTAGCTAAAATGGGCTAAGATGACTTGTCATCACAACACCAAACTTAAAGCTTGCTTGTCCCCAAGCAAGAAATAGATTTATGCTCCAAGGTTCTTTCAATTAAGATGGATTGAGGAACACTTGTAAAGTGCAGTGAGTGAAGTGATCAAGTATCAGTGGGATAAATTCTAAATCATATGCTCATGCAAGGGCTTCAGTGCTCACTAGTCCTTACATATTGGGAGTCGTAGGTCTTAGGATTTTCATCCAAATGGTGTCATGGAGATCTCTTTATATGTAGTCACCTTGAAGCAGCTTATAGTTTATGTGCTTTGGCCTCGACTCTAAGTATCATGTCTCAAGGCGGCTCTTTAGATAAGCTTTCAATCAATACTCCTAAACCAGTTGGTTTTAAGGTATTAGGTGTTGAAGCACCCCTGAGGATTTACTTGCTCAAGCCTCTTTCCTTGACACACTTCAACCACAAGCATTTACTAGGATAACAACTCTTTGAGTTTTTGTTTCTTTCTTTCTTTTTCTGCCTAGTAATTGATGCTCAGAGCCTTGGGCCATATTTCTTTTGTTTTTGTATTTTCTTTTCTTTCTTTTTTTTTTTTTTTTTGTTTGCTGCTTCTTGGATCAATAAATTTTTGAGAATCTCCACAAAACTTCTTTGAACTTCATGTCCCGCCTATGAGCTCCCATGCAAGTTTTCACAAGCATGCAACCTCAATACAAAATCATATAACCAGAACCACCACTTTTCCTAATCTTTTGCTTGCCTCAAAATTGTTTAATTCCTCAATCCTTCTTTTCAAAGAACTTTCATGTGATGCATTTCTTGGAAATTGAGTGCAAACAAGTTTTGAAGATAAGAATGTTGTGAATGATCAAACATCTTGCTTATTGAATTATAAAGAAAGAAATTATACTATGTATGCAGGCAGGGGTAAATAGAAAAGAAACTATACTATGCAGACAGGCAGGGTAGATCAGGATACAATCCAACTCTCAATCACAGCAATATTTAATGCAAAACAATGACTTAACAATACAACCTGTTGAAGTTTACTTTCTTTCCTTCTTCTCATCATCATCATTGCTGGCCTTCATGTTCATCTTTTGTTTCTTTGGTTGATGATGCTTAATCCTTCCAACAGTTTGTATGGACCTCTGCAATGATATTGAAAGTTGCTTGTTCCCCAAGCACTTGAAAAATGGTTAGCTTGCATGATTTATTTGTGGCTTTTGTACTTACTTTGGTGTGGGCACACCAAACTTAGTACCTTGCCAATGCATTAGATTAACCATGTGTAAAACTCTTTTTCTTTTTCAAAAATGACAAAACTGAAAACTAGGAAACAGCAGAATAGTTAACTAGTTTATACAACATGCTTGAAGCCAGCATTATGCAGAAATTGAGAATGTGTTTTATGATGGGATTTTGGTGAAACACCAAACTTAGAATCTTTCATTCTCCCTTAGATTGTTTTGGTGTGCAACACCAAACTTAGCTTCTTGCAATATAGATAAAACTAATTAACCTTTTTATTAAAATAGCTATGAAAAGAAAACTACCTCAGGTTGGGTTGCCTCCCAACAAAGCGCTTCTTTATTGTCACTAGCTTGACATCCTTCATTCTTTGATCATGGAGGCTGAAAATCATAGTGCCTCAGCTTTTCTCCTCTCACTATGGACTTCCTTACTGTCTCCTCCATTTGTTGGTGCCCTTCTTCAGAAATTCCAGAGATGGAGAACTCTCTCTTAGTTCATGTCATACAACCAAAACAGCAAAGATGCACAGAGCATTCTGTAGCTTGAGTGCAGTGGGGGTTAGTAGAGACAAAGTCTCAAACAGTTAGTGTGCAAGTCAAAAATTAAAGAAACAGAAAAGAAAAAATGCTTGATCTAGATCACCACCTCACTTAATCATTGTCAATCTATTCAATCCCCGGCAACGGCGCCAAAAACTTGATGAGTTATTTTGGTGAGAAACGAATCTCTTCCAAAACATCACAAAACTAACCGGCAAGTGTACCGGGTCGTATCAAGTAATAAAAACTCACGGGAGTGAGGTCGATCCCACAAGGATTGAAGGATTGAGCAATTTTAGTTTAGTGGTTGATTTAGTCAAGCGAATCAAGTGTTGGTTGAGTGATTTGTGACTTGCAGAATGTAAATTGCATGAAATTAAAGAAAGCAGGGAATTAAATTGCTGAATCTTAAAGAACAAGAAATTAAATGGCAGAAACTTAAAGTGCAAGAAATGTAAATTGCGGAATCTTAAAGTGCAAGGAATATAAATTGCTTGAAATGTAAAGGGAATTGGGGAATGGATTTGCAGAATTTAAACAAGGAAAAACTAAATTGCATCAAACAGAAGAGGGAAAGGGAATTGGGATTAAACCGGATCTTGAAACAGTAAAGTAAATGAACAGAAAAAGCAATAAGCAGGGAATTGAAATGAGAAATTCAGATCTCAGGACCCAGAGACTAGAAAACCAAGTCTAGATCTCAATGCCTTCCTAGATCCAACAAGAACAATAGCAAGGAAATTGTAAATTGCAAAGAGAATAGATGAAGTAAGTAACAGAAACGGAAATTCAATTAAGCAGTAAATAAACAGAGAGATCCAAGATTGAGATTGAAACAGAATTTCTTCAATTCTCCAATCCAAGATCCAAGACAAAAGTAAAATGAAATTGAAAGCAAATGAAAACAAGAAATTAAAGTTCACTCAGTGACAAAAGCTTCCCAAAAACTCTTATGAAAATTCTAAAAGGAAAGCTCCAAAAGAAAACTCTCCCGAAAAAGCTCTCTAAACAAATTGAATTCTATCCTATTTATACACTTTCCAAAATGATCTTCAAGCCTTGAGTTGGGCCTTTGTTCTTGGTGGAATTGGGTTGAAAGAGGCCTTGGTTGATTGCTCTTGAAGATTGAAGAAGAACCGAAGTGAACCAATTGAACCGGAAATGGAGTTAGCCAACGTTGGTCTTCAACGTTAGGGTCAAAGTTAGGGGTCTAACTTTGACCCTAACTTTTCATATCAGCAAACCACATTCTTCTGGTTTAGACGTTGGCGCCAACGTTAGGGGTCTAACTTTGACCCTAACGTTGGCCTTGCTTGGTGTGATTGGTGCCAACGTTAGCCTCCACGTTAGGGGGCTAACGTTGGCGCAAACGTTGCCTACTCCCCCATTGTGATTTAAGTGCCAACGTTAGCCTCCAAGTTAGGGGGCTAACGTTGGCGCAAACGTTGGTAGCCCAGGGAGAAACTCTCAAGTTCCAACGTTAGCCTCCAAGTTAGGGGGCTAACGTTGGAGCTAACGTTGGCTACTTCCAAAGAGTGATTCATATGCCCAACGTTAGCCTCCAAGTTAGGGGGCTAACGTTGGGGCTAACTTCATGCAACCCGGTTCAATTTTCACTTATTCCATTGTCCTCTCTTCACTCCTAGCCATTCCTCTTTGCTTCAACCTTTCTCCAAGCCTTCTTCACCTATCATTGATCAACCAAACTAATCAAAGTTTTGCTCAAAATCATGAGGTATTCAATCTTCCACAATATGCAACAAATATAGTTCAAAACCTCATGAAATGGCATGAATTCACATATGGTTGGTTCAATCAAGGGAAACATGAAAATCTACTCAATTAGCTTGCTTGTAGCTCAAGAAAGTGCATAATTCTAATGAAAACAAAAGAAAAAGACTAGCTAAAATGGGCTAAGATGACTTGTCATCACCACTCATCCATCTCAACATCTTAATCTCTGCTACACTCAGCTTATGTTCGTGCTCCCCTTTAGCCGCCCAACACTCCGTACCATAAAGCATAGCCGGTCTTATAGCGGTGCGATAGAATTTATCTTTCAGTTTTAAAGGAACTTTTTTGTCGCATATAAAACCAGATGCACTCCGCCATTTCGACCACCCTGCTTGGATCCTATGATTTACATCCTGTTCAATCTCTCCATTATCCTGTATGATGCACCCAAGATACCTAAAACTTTTAACTTTTCGTAGGGTGTTTTCTCCAATCTTCACCTCTGTATTAGGGATTTCCCTTCTTGGATTGAACTTACATTCCATATATTCCGTCTTGCTACGGCTTATGCGCAGACCATACACTTCTAAAGCTTCTCTCCATAACTCCAACTTCTTATTTAGGTCTTCCCTTGACTCTCCCATGAGGACAATATCATCAGCAAAAAGCATGGACCATGGCACAAGCTCTTGGATGTGCTCTATGAGTACTTCCAAGACTAATGTGAAAAGGTATGGACTTAAGGATGATCCTTGGTGTAATCCTATACCAATGGGAAATTCCTCTGTCACACCACCTTGAGTCTTCACACTAGTTGTGGCCCCATCATACATGTCTTTAATTGCACGAATATATGTGATCCTTACCCTCCTCTTTTCTAAAACCTTCCATAAGACCTCCCTTAGTACCCTATCATACGCTTTTTTCAAATCAATAAACACCATATGTATATCCCTTTTATTACTACGATAACTCTCCATCATCCTTCTTAAAAGGTATACCGCTTCAGTGGTAGATCTGCCTGGCATGAATCCAAATTGGTTCTCTGTTACTTGTGTCTCTTTTCTCAACCTCCGTTCTATTACCCTTTCCCATAACTTCATCGTATGACTTATAAGCTTGATCCATCTATAGTTTCTACAACTTTGTATATCCCCTTATTATTGTAGATAGGTACCAAGGTGCTCTTTCTCCACTCATCAGTCATCTTCTTTGACCTTAAAATCTCATTAAAAAGCTTGGTTAACCAGTTAGCATGAGCTTATAAGAATTTGGAAGCTAGCATGATTATTGATGCCCAATTGCATTTGAATTTGTGTAATTGAAGTTTTCAACTAGGACATTTTATAAAACTTTTGAAATCATGAAAACCTTGAAGAAGCAAATGCAAATAAGGCAAGAAAAGAAAAGGAAAAGAATGAGAAAGTTGAAGGCTCTGAGTATCAATGACAATTCATTTGTCAAGTACTTGTGGTGTATATGTTTCAACAAAGAAGCTTGAAAACAAAACATTTAGAGTCAATGCTAGGCTCAAGTGCAAAGCACTCACTCAAAGCTCAAGGCTCTGAGCATCAATGATTAGAGAGTAAAGAAAAGAAACAAATGAGCTTAAAGAGTCCTCTAATTAAATGCTTGTGGTACTTATATATCAAGTGGTAGTACTTGAAAATAAAGCATTTAGAGTTGTAGCTTTCAACACATGGTGCAAAGCACCCAAGAAGCTAAGCTAAGAAAAGAATGAAAAGCTTGCTTCAAGGAAGGAACATAAAGAAAAATATTTTATAAAATGAGCTAGATAGAAACATCAATCATTTGAATGTCTTTTGTGATTGTAGCATGCATAAGAAACTAGCCAACCATGAACATAAAAATTGCTACTCTTCTCATATTGGTTTGTCAAACTTTATTGCATGATTCTTTATTTGCTTGAGGACAAGCGAAGTTTAAGTTTGGTGTTGTGATGACTTGCATTATCTACCCCTTTTTCTTATATAAAAGGATCATAAAAAGAGCATAATCTCATTGAATCAATGCAATTTCATGACCCAAATGATATATATTGTGATACATTGCTTTGAAATGGGTTGTGTTGAATTTAAGGTGAAATGGGCAACAAAAAGGGAAGAAAACAACAAATAAGGCTGGGCGTGTGAAGTTGGGCGTGCCACTTGAAGCTCTGGGCGTGGCACGCCAAGCTTTTGAACCAACTCTCAACAATGGGCGTGCCACTTGGAGCTCTGGGCATGGCACGCCAAGTTTGTGAAGCCAAGATCTCAAAGAGGACGTGCCACTTGGTGTCTTGGGCGTGGCACGCCAGGCTTAAGTTCCAGAGGAGTAATTTTGAGGCCCACTATGGGCGTGGCACGTCGGGGCATATGTCTGCCTAACCTCCTCTCATTAAAATGATGATATCTTGAGCTACACAACTCTAAATGAAGTAATTTCAGTGCCATTAGAAAGTCAACATCCAGGAATTTTCAACCATGAATAACACTTTATGATGGACGCTGGAATTGAGGAAGATATTGACCCCGAAAACACATGGAGAAAAACACATCATTGCAGAGTTACTAGCCTTACCTCTTCATCTTCAAAGGACCATAACTTGAGTTGTAGATGTCCAAATGATCTGATTTTAGTTGCATTAGAAAGCTGACATCAAGAGCTTTACAATGATATATAATACTCCAGGATGGACGTTAAAACTGGAGGTAAAAAAAGCCATTATTTCAGCGTTGCAAAACCTGGGCGT
This sequence comes from Arachis hypogaea, assembly GCF_003086295.3. Lineage (NCBI taxonomy): Eukaryota > Viridiplantae > Streptophyta > Magnoliopsida > Fabales > Fabaceae > Arachis > Arachis hypogaea. The sequence goes on from NC_092050.1 coordinate 54,881,404, forward strand.
GGCACTTGATATCGAAGGCGTTGCACGCCAGCTCTATTTTCATAATGGGCATGGCACGCCAGTTCTAATGGCCAGAGAGGAAGCTTTTGTGAATCATTGAAGGTGTGGCATGCCAAAGAGTAGGCGTGGCATGCCAGTTTCATAACATATCGGCGTGGCACACCAAGAAGTGGGCGTGGCACGCCGGGCTACTTGACAGATTGACCTATCCACCTTCAAATGGGCATAACTTGAGCTACAGAGGTGCAAATGAGATGATCCCAATGGAGTTCCAAAATTATAAAATACTTCATAGTGGACATTCAATTTAAGGCTGAAAAAACTCCATACTTTTAACGTTGCAAAGTGGGTCACAATCCAAAGAGCAAATTCAAGTGGGAGTGGCACCTGAAACCACATGCCAACTTCTCCCTGCAGCCCCCAACCTTCAACCAGGCCCACTCCAACTCTCATTAAAGCTACAATTGTCAACCAATCAAGGCCACAAGAAGCATCTAGAATAGTTTATTTTTATTTCATTATAATTTGCTTTCAATTTCATTTAAGTTTGTAATAAAGGAGAGCCTATATAAAGGCCTTAGTTTCATAGACTTAGGAATTAATTGAGAGGCTGGACACATTTGGAGGAGTGAGTCTTTGGACCCTCCTTCCCACCATTCTCTTCTCCTCTTCCACTTTCATACTTGTAAATATTTTAGTTATGAATCGCTAACTCTTTCCATTGGGAAAGAGAGCTCTATTGCTATTTGATGGATTGATTGTTTTTATTCTTCTTCTTCTATTAATCTCTCTTTGATTTACTAGAAAGAATTTCGTTCTTCATTCTAGCATTCAATTATCTTGGAAAAGAGATTGAATGTAATTGGGTTTTATGGGAACCTTGGAAGAGGAAACATAAAACCATGCTTGAAATTCTTTCTCACACATGAATAGATTTGGGTTTTGATGATTGGATATGGTGACATATAATCCACCCACTATTTGGATCTAGAAAAGTGTGTGGTATAATCAGGGACCATTCTTTATCTTTTCTCATGCGTAATTATACCAAGGAATTGGCTATTGATCAAGATTTGAGGGATTAAGTCACCAAGGAATTGGGGCTCAATCAATCATGATTGCCAAGAGGTCAATGAGTTGCATGATTGAAGATGAGATGAAATCAATTAATCCGGAGGATGCAATATCTCTTGATCCCAATGTTTATTCTATATTTCTTTCTTTTATTTACTCTATGGTTGTTGACATTTTCTGCACTTTACTCTTGACTGACGCGTACGCGTGACATGTGCCACGTGCAGAAAACGCTGAAAATGCTGGGGCAATTTCTGGGCTTTTTTTGGGCCCAGTTCCAAGCCCGAGAACATAGAATAGAAGCTGCAGAGTGGGGGAATAATCCATCCATTCATTCATTCATCAGACACAACAATTCATTCATTCATACAACTTTCATTCACATAATTTTAGGTTTTAGATGTAGTTTTCTAGAGAGAGACTCTCTCCTCTCTCTAGGTTTTAGGATTTTTAAGTTTAGTTCTTTTCAATTTGAGATTTATACTCTACTTTAATTTAGTTTCTCTTCTACTTTTAATTGTTCTAGCATTCTAGTTTATTTATTCTCTCTTATTGATTTATTTATTAACCCAATTTAATTTATGAACTCTTCATGTTAGATTCAAAATTCCTATTTAATGCAATTTGAGGTATTTCATATTTATTGCTTCTTCTATTATTTGTTAGTTATTGACGTTCGCAATTGGTTATTTAGATTTAATATTCCTTGCTAGTTTTCTATGTTTTTATTTTATGCCTTCCAAGTGTTTGATAGAATGCTTGGGAGGGTTTTGAATTAGATTTTTGCACTTTTGGCTTTGGTTGAGTAATTGGAGACTCTTGAGTTATCAAACTCCTTTGTTGATTGATAGTTGAAAGTTGCTAATTGATTTGGATCCCTCTAAAGCTAGTCTTTCCTTAGGAGTTGACTAAGACTGGAGGAATCAAATTGATTCATCCACTTGACTTTCCTTGATAGTTAGAAGTTAACGAAGTGGAAGCAATCGACAATTGATGTCATAATTGATAAGGATAGCTGGGATAGGACTTCTAGTTCTCATACCTTGCCGAGAGCTTTTCTAGTTATTAATTTAATTTCTTATCATTTAAATTCCTTGTTCTTTATTCAAAACCTCACAAAGATACTTTTCCATAACCAATAACAACTACACCTCCCTGCAATTCCTTGAGAGACGACCCAATGTTTGAATATTTCGGTTATTATTTTTATTGGGTTTGCTTTACTGACAACAATTTTTGTATGAAAGGATTCTTGATGGTTTAGAAACTATACTAGCAACGAGACTTTATTGTGAATTCTTTACTAGCAAAAATCCGTTCACAAAATAACGCCGTTGCTGGGGAGTTGCAAACGTGTGCCTTATTATTGGTTATTGTGAATATTGTGAATAATTTTGCTTTTTCATTTCTTTGTTAGTTGTTTCTAGTTTTAGGAGCTTATTCTCATTATTTTCTTATTAGTTTTTGTTTTTACTTTCCTTTGTTGCTATGAATTTTCACCCCTTTGGCTACGAGTTTGGTTCAAATTATGTTGTAGGGAATGGAAGCCATAATGGGAACATGCATCAAGGTTGGAACAATTAAAGATGGGAGGAGCCACAAGGATTTGATCAACCCTTTCGGCAACAACCTCCTCCAATGTGCCATGGGCAACAACCATTCTACGATGCATCCCAAGACAATGGTTATGGTGGACCTTTTTGTGACAACCAACCTCCACCAAATTACTATGAGCAAGAGCCATTCCAAGGTGCGTACCAAAACAATAGCTATAGTAGACCCCCTTGTAGTTACCAACCACCTTATGAGCCATATGTACCATATACAAAACACCCCAATTCCACCATAATTACTCCCAAGAACCACCACCTCCATATACACCTTATCCATATCCATCAACCCAAGAGGCATATGATTCTAATTATGCAATCCAAGCGGAACAAGAGTCAAGGAATCGTCTCAAGGAAACACTGGATCAGTTTCATGCAACCCTTCATCAATTGCACTAAGTGGTAAACCAAACAGCACTCGAAGCTCTCATGGCTAAAGAATCTCAACTAGAGAACAAGGAATTGAAGTGTGTTGTGCAACAAGTGGAAAAGATGGAGAGTGTTGAATCGCCACATCCTTGTTATGATGAACCACCACCTTATCATGAACCTTTCCTCCCAAATAATGAACCTTCATATCCACCCCAATCTTCAATGCATGACAATCTGAGTATTCTTCTTCAAGGGCAAAGAGAGATGCAAAGGACGACACAAGAGTTCATAGCTACCTTCACCGAGGTAGTAGGTAATTTCGCCTCTCTGCGCTTCGATACTCAAAGTACACCCATGGCTACATGTGGAGAATCAATAGAAGAGCGTAGCATGAAGGAGACACTAGAAACTCCGGTGGAAAGTGAGAAACGTTGCTTTGTATTGGAACAAGTGGAGGAAACCGTAATAGTTGAAGAGCAAGAAGTGGTTGAAGACTTAGGAGACGCTGAACCTCCATGGGAATCTAGAGTTGTAGAGTATTCCTCCAAGAAGATTGAAATTGATGTCAAGAAGGCCAGTGCACAACCTCCATGGCACATTCCCTATGAAGACTTGGATGGGATAGATCAAGAAGTAAGTTCCCTTGGTGATGAGGATCACGAATCAAGTCCTTCTAGTGATAAATCTACATTCGCAAATGAACTCCTTGAATATGAAGACCCTTCCCTGACTGAGTCTGAGAATGATGTGGAAGCGAAAGTCCTTCGAAAAGGGTGGACGGGAGTTGAGTACGCTTTGTCAAGAACGTTGGAGACTTCTCTACCTAGGTTGCCATCTACTCCTTCATTTGAGTGGGTCTGACTTATCTTTATTCGCTTCACTGTCCCACTTGAATATGATATTCTTGAAACGGATGACCAACTTAGGAGGCCTTGTGGCATTAAGCATAAGAGAAGGATGTTTAGTGGTTGGAGTTGCAAATTGATGAGCGGATAATTTATACCCTTTTTGGCATTGTTTTTACATAGTTTTTAGTATGTTTTGGTTACTTTTTATTTTATTTTTATTAGTTTTTATTCAAAAATCACATTTCTAGACTTTACTATGAGTTTGTGTATTTTTCTGTGATTTTAGGTCTTTTCTGGCTGAAATTGAGGGACTTGAGCAAAAATCTGATTTAGAGGCTCAAAAAGGACTGCAGATGCTGATGGATTCTGACCCTCCTGCACTCGAAATGGATTTTCTGGAGCTACAGATACATAATTGGCGCGCTCTCAGTTGCGTTGGAAAGTAGACATCCTGGACTTTCCAGCAATATATAATAGTGCATACTTTTACTGAGATTTGATGGCCCAAATTGCCGTCCAAAGCCAGCTTAAAATATTTTGGCGTAAAACGCCCAAACTGGCACCAGAATTGGAGTTAAACGCCCAAACTGGCACCCAAGCTGGCGTTTAACTCCGGGAACAGCCTATGCACGTGTAAAGCTCAATGCCCAGCCCAAGCACACACCAAGTGGGCCCCAGAAGTGGATTTCTGCACTATCTGCACTTAGTTACTTAATTTCTGTAAACCCTAGTAACTAGTTTAGTATAAATAGCACTTTTTACTATTGCATTCACATCTCTGGACGTTTAGTCCTTAGCCCTTCGGCAAGGAGGCTGGCCTCACGGCCATGCGTAGACCTTTTTCACTTATGTATTTTCTATGGTGGAGTTTCTATACCCCATAGATTAAGGTGTGGAGCTCTGCTGTTCTTCATGAATTAATGTAATTACTACTGTTTTCTATTCAATTCACGCCTACTTCTTCTCCAAGATATACTCTTGTTCTTAATTCATTTTAGTCAAAATGAAGGGGTGACCCGTGACAATCACCCAATCTTTGTTACTCACTTAGCCAGGATACGCGTGCCTGACAACCACAAAGCGGTCTACATGATGTTCAACGTAGTAATTGGACGACAACTGGAGTATATTCTCTTGGATATCTAATACATGGACCAAGTCCTTGAGATTAGTATCTTCGTCGTATAGGCTAGAATGATTGGCAGCAAATCCTGGGATCCGGAAAGTCTAAACCTTCTCTGTGGTATTCCGAGTAGGATTCGGGAAGGGATGACTGTGACGAGCTTCAAACCTGCGAATGTTGGGCGCAAGTGACAGTGTGCAAAAGGATCAATTGATTCTATTCCGACGCTAACGGGAACCGACAGATGATTAGCCATGCGGTAGCTGTACCTGGTATTTTTCAACCAAGATGAGAAATCCAACAGTTGATTAGCCGTGCAGAAACTGTAGAGGACCATTTTCACTGAGAGGATCTTACAGCTTGCCATGGAAGGAAGTAACGCATGGTTGGAAGAAGGCAATAGGAAAGCAGAAGTTCAGAAGCAAACAAAGCATCTCCAGACGCTTATCTGAAATTCCCACCAATGAATTACATAAATAACTTTATTTTATTTTATGTTTTATTTCTCTTTTTTAATTATCAAAACCTCATAACCATTTGAATCCGCCTGACTTAGATTTACAAGATTACCATAGCTTGCTTCAAGTCGACAATCTCCATGGGATCGACCCTTACTCACGTAAGGTATTACTTGGACGACCCAGTGCACTTGCTGGTTAGTTGTGCAGAAATGTGAAAAGTGTGAATCACGATTTCCCACACCAAGTTTTTGGCGCCGTTGTCGGGGATTGTTCGAGTTTGAACAACTGACGGTTCATCTTGTTGCTTAGATTGGGTAATTTTATTTTATGTTTAAGTTTTTATTATTTTAATTTTCGAAAAAAGTAAAAAAATAAATATATTTATAGTTTTCGAAAAATATACAAAAAAATTAATAAAACCATAAAAACCAAAAAAATTTTGTGTGTCTTGTTTGAGTCTAGTATCAAATTTTAAGTTTGGTGTCAATTGTATCCTTTTAATTTTTTTAAAATTTTCGAAAAGTCATGCATTGTGTTCTTCTTTGATCTTCAAGTTGTTCTTGATAATTTTCCTTGTTTGATCTTTAATTTTTCTTGTTTTGTGTTTTTTGTTGTTTTTCATATGCATTTTAGAATTCATAGTGTCTAAACATTAAAAATTTCTAAGTTTGGTGTCTTACATGTCTTTCTTTTCTTAAAATTTTTTCAAAAATATGTTCTTGATGTTCATCATGATTTTCAAAGTGTTCTTAGTGTTTATCTTGACATTCAAAGTGTTCTTGCATGCATTAGTTGTTTTGATTTTAAATTCTTTTGTCTTGTGTCATTTTCTTGTTTTTCTCTTTCTTCATTAATTCAAAAAAATCAAAAATAATATCTTTCCCTTATTTCATTCAAAAATTTCGAAATTTTGAGTTCACTTGGTCAAAAATTTTTAAAATTTAGTTGTTTCTTGTTAGTCAAGTCAAAATTTCAATTTAAAAATTTTATCTTTTCAAATCTTTTTCAAAATCAAATCTTTTTCATTTTTCTTTCATGTTTTTCGAAAATTCTTCAAAATAAATTTTCAATATCTTTTTCTTATTTTTATTTCATAATTTTTGAAATTATTGCTAATATTTAATATTTGGATTAAAAAATTTCAAGTTTGATACTTTCTTGTTAAGAAAGGTTCAATCTTTAAATTCTAGAATCATATCTTTTAGTTTCTTATTAGTCAAGTCATCAATTTTAATTTTCAAAATAAAATCTTTTTAAATTTCTTTTTCAAATCTTTTTCAAAATAAATTTCAATCATATCTTTTTCAAAACTTAATTTCAAAACCTCTTTCTAACTTCTTATCTTTTCAAAATTTATTTTTCAAATCTTTTTCAATTAACCACTTGACTTGTTTGTTTTAATTTTAAAAAGTTTACTATTTCTTATCTTTTTCAAAACTACCTAACTACTTTTTCACTTCTCATTTTCAAAAACTAACTAACAACTTTTTCAAAAATCTTTTTAATTAATTAATTTATTTAGTTTTCAATTTTATTTTATTTCTTTTCTTAAATTTCGAATTCTAACTTATAATCAAAATAAAAACAAAAATATTTTTCTTTTCTTTTAATTAATAATTCGAACCCTCTCTCCCTCTCTGTGTTCGAATTTCTTCTTCTACCTCATTCTTCTATTCTTCTATTCTTATACTCACATAAAGGAATCTCTATACTGTGACATAGATGATTCCTCTTCTTTTATATTCTCTTCTTTTTCATATAAGCAGAAACAAGGATAAAGATATTCTTGTTGAAGCTGATCCTAAACCTGAAAGGACTCTGAAAAGGAAGCTAAGAGAAGCTAAAGCACAATACTCTGGAGAGGACCTTACAGAAATTTTTGAAAAAGGAGTAGACATGGCAACCGAACCCAATAACAATGGTGGAGATACAAGGAAGATGCTTGGTGACTTCACTGCACCAAGTTTTTGGCTTCAATAATAACAATGGTGGGAGAAATAGGTTTGGCAATAGCAAGCCTTTTCCATCATCATCTCAGTAACAGACAGAGAATTCTAGGCAGAGCCTCTCTGACTTAGCAACCATAGTCTCTGACCTAACTAAGACCAATCACAGTTTCATGACTAAAACAAGGTCACCAGTAGAAATCTGGAGGCACAAGAGGGTCAGCTGAGTAAAAGAGTTACTGAAATCCCTTCTAGTACTTTCCCAAGCAATACAGAAGAGAATCGAAATAGACAGTGCAAGACCAATGATAAACCCCGATTTCATGGTTTATCTTGTGCTTTTTTTGGGGGATTTTATCACCTTTTTCCAAATTTATTCAATGAAATAGCATGGTTTTGTAATTCACCCTTGAATTATGCTTAAGTGTAAAAACATGCTTTTTAGGCCTTAAATTGGTGATTTTAATTCACCCTAATTCCATTCGATGCCTTGATGTGTTTGTTGAGTGATTTCAGGTTCATAAGGCAAGTATTGGATGGAAGAAATGAGGAGAAAAAGCATACAAAGTGGAGGATGCATGAAAAAACAAAGATTGGGGAGGCATCAATGGGCACGCACGCGTACAAGGCGCGCACGCGCAAAAGTGATTTCACATAAGGATGCGCACGCGTACAAGGTGCGCACGTGTGAAAGTGGTTTTACATAGAGACGCGCACGCGTACATGCCGCGTCTGCGTGGATGAAGAAATAGCCAAATCGACGCGCACGCGCACATGGCGCGTACGCACCGATACTCTCACGTGACACACTTAAAGGCAAAATGTTGGGGCAATTTCTGAGCTGCCCAGGCCCAAATCTAACTTGTTTCTGAGTGTATTTCATGCAGAATTGAAGTCCAAGCAAAGGGGGAGCAATTAGTTTAGTCAAGATGAGCCTTTAGTTAGTTTTCTAGAGAGAGAAGCTCCCTCTTCTCTCTAGAATTAGGTTAGGATTAGGTTAAATTGTCATAGATCCATGTTTAATTTCTTGATCTCATCTTGTTTCCTTTATAAATTCTCAATTCTACATCTTGATTTTCTTAGTTGTAAAGTTAATTTCTCATTTTGCCCTCTTTTGTGATGTTGAACTCATGTTGGATTTGGTTCACATATAATGCAATTTGATGTTAATGTCTCTTTTATTGTTGAATTGAATTGTGATCTTGTTTTCCTTGCAATTAGTGGTTGGTAGATTTTATTATTCTTGTAATTTATGATGTTTACTTCCATTGCACTCTATGTGTTTGATGAAATGTTCTCTTTAGTTTTTGAGTAGTTCTCTTGACCCTTGGCCTAGGCGAAGGGGATTGAGTGACCTTGAGTCCTTGGGTTTTGTTGAATTGGCAATTTTAGAACCCTTGTGGATCAATTTGATAATCATTGACTCTAACCTACTACTAAGTCAATTGGTAGCTAGGTTGGGACTTATGGATTGATGTTGATCAAGCCATTTGACGTACTCCAAGCCTAGGAGTAGACATTACGTACTTAAAGCTTTAGAAAGTAGACCTAATGAGCTTGGTTCTGCATGATTACCAATACTTGAATTGTTAACAAGGATAGTGATCTCAATTACCTAAGTCTTAGCCAAAAGTCCTTTACCTTGCTTTGTTTAATTGCTTGTTTGAGTTATTTTCCTTGCTATTTACGTTATTGCCCCCTTATCAATCAAACCCCCTTTTACCCCTTCATAGCTAATAATTGACCACTTCATTGCTATCTTCGTGAGACGACCCGAAGTCTAAATACTTCGTTTAATTCTTATTTGGGGTTTGTACATGTGACAAAACCATATTTTAATTTGATGTAAGAGTTGTTTGTTGGTTTGGAGCTATGCTTACAACAAAGTAATTCCTTTTTTTAGGAAGAAAATCTAGACCGACAACGATTCACGCCGTCAAATTAATGGCGCCGTTGCCGGGGATAGCAATGGTGCTATGCTATTAGCTATTGTATATATTGTGAATAGCTTGATTTTTGGTTTGTTTGTTGGCTTTTGCTAGTTGTAGGACTTTGTTTCCTTTGTTTCTTCTTAGTTTTATTTTTGTTTCCTCTTATCACCATCAATTCTCATCACTTTGGCTATGAGTATGTTTCAAGCTATGTTGTAGGAAATGGAAGCTTCAATGAGGATGTGCATCAAGGATTTGGAAATCAAAGATGGGAGGAACCCCAAGCTCAAGGACAACCTTCTTGGCAACAACCCCTCCGAACTCATATGGGTATAATCCTGATCCTAATGTATACCAATCCAATATGTGTGATGACCCTTATTGTGATTGTCAACCACAACCACCACATGCATATGAACCCCCTCCACAACATAATTTTGAACCACCTTACAAGCCTACTACCACTATTTACCTCCATATAACCTCAACTCATACCCACCATACCGACCACCATATGAACCATATCTAGAACCACCGCCTTTCCAATACCAATACTCCCATGAGCCACAAAATCCACACACACCACCTCAAGGATTTCACCTATATGAACTACCTTCCAATTACAACAACCTTCCCTTAAATAATGAGTCTTCTCTTCCACCATCACTTCTCAATGAAGCCTCAATGACGAAATTGAGAGATCTTAAATCTCTTATCTCAAGGCGACAAGAGGAGGATGAAAAGAAGTTTGCAAAGTTAATATCAAAAATGGCTATCATGGTAGAAGCCATTGGTAACATGATCTTGTCCTGCCTTAGCTTATGCGATCAAGGCGCTTCCATTGTTGAATGTGAAGAAACAACCAAGGAGCTTAGTGAACAAAAGGAAGTAGTGGATGGATATCTGATGCGTATTTTCGGAAAACGAAAAACGAATTCCTAATACACAAAACTAATCGGCAAGTGCACCGGGTCGTATCAAGTAATAAAACTCACGTGAGTGAGGTCGATCCCACAGGGATTGAAGGATTGAGCAATTTTAGTTTAGTGGTTGATTTAGTCAAGCGAATCAAGAGTTGATTTGAGTGGTTTGTATTCGACAGAATTTAAATTGCATGAAATTAAAAGGGAGAAGGGTAGATTGCAGAAAATTAAAGAGCAAAGAAAGTAAATAAGCTGAATCTTAAAGAACAAGTAATGTAAATTTCAGAAACCTAGATTGCAAGAAATGTAAATTGCAGAATCTTAAAGTGCAATAAATGTAAATGGCTTGAATTGTAAAGGGAATTGGGAATTGGATTTGCAGAAATTAAACAAGGAACAATAAATTGCAACAAACAGGAATGTCGAAGATGGATTCAATTGAACCGGATCTTGACAAAAATGGAAATCAGCTTGGTGTAGCAACGAAACAGGGAAATTGAAATTTAAAGCTGTAGATCTCAGGACCCAAGAGACTAGATAACCAAGTCTAGATCCCACTGCCTTCCTAGATCCAGCAAGAACAATTGCAAGGGAAATGTAAATTGCAGAGAGAATAGAAGAAGAAGCAATGAACAGAAATTGAATTTTGATTATGCAGAAAATTAAACAAGATCCAAAGGTGAGATTGAAACAGAAGTTCTTCAATTCTCCACCTAAGATTCCAAGCAAAAAAAATAAAGAGTGCTCAACAAGAACCAGGAAGAAGAGAGATCAATTCTCCTCCCCAATTCTCTAGAATTGTAAAACAGCCAAACAAAAATGTAAAGTGAGTTCTCTACTGTAAGTGTTATGAAAATTCTAAAAGGAAGCTCCATAAAAACATAAATCCTAAGCTATTTATACACTTTCTTCAAATGGTCTTCAAGCCTTCAATTGGGCCTTTGTTCTTGATGGAATTGGGTTGATAAAGGCCTTAGTTGATTGCTCTTGGAGTTGGAGAAAGATCCATTGTGAACCGGGTTGAAAAACATAAAAGCTTGAGTAAAAGTTTGAGTAAAAGTTTGAGGTCAAACTTTTGCTCAAGCTTTTTATACCAGCTGCCCCATTCTTGCTGCTACCAACGTTTGAGCCAAAGTTTGGGGTCAAACTTTTGCTCAAACGTTGGCCCCCTTGTAAATGTGTGTTGCGCCAACGTTTGAGCAAAAGTTTGACCTCAAACGTTGGCGCAAGCTTTTTCCTCCAGGGTGTGCAAGAGTGGCGACAACGTTTGAGCAAAAGTTTGACCTCAAACGTTGGCGCAAGCTTTTTCCTCCAGGATATTGATTTTGTGATGCCAACGTTTGCCAAAAAGTTTGAGGCAAACGTTGGCTCAAGCTTTTTTCCTCTGGAGTGTTTTTCAATTCTTCCAAAAGTTTGAGCTAAAGTTTGAGGTCAAACTTTTGCTCAAGCTTTTTGTTCTCTCTTGCTCCTAGCCATTCCTTCCTTCTTCAACCTTCTTCAAAACTCTTTTCACCTATCATCAATCAAACACATCAAAGCTTTGCTTAAAATCATGAGTTTGTTATTCTTTCATAATATATGACAATTATAGCATAGAATCTCATGAAATTGCATTAATTCATACATGGTTGATTGAATCAAAGGAAACATGGAAATCTACCCAATTGGCTTGCTTATGGCTCAAGAAAGTGCATAAATCAAGTGAAAACAAAAGAAAAAGGCTAGTGAAACTAGGCTAAGATGACTTGTCATCACAACACCAAACTTAAAACTTGCTTGTCCCCAAGCAAGAAAAGAATTATTGAGAAGAAAGAATGAAATGGACGAGTATGTTCATGCTAGCAGAGTATTCTTGGTAGTTCATGGGGTTTTCTGTGGATATGTAAACACTCACTTCTTATTGACTTTTAGGCCTAGAAAGTCTCCTTCAAGCATCAAGCAACACACTGCTATGACCTCTCATTATTCCTTTGTCCTTGACTATTATTTTTTTTCTCTAAAAGCTTTAGTTCAGTGTCATGTGTAACAAGTTCTTTTCTTTCTTTATACTTGACACATTATTCACTATAGACACTTGGCTCACATTCCTTCTTAAAACATTGATGTCCAGCACCTCTTTGGGTTACTAAATGCCTTGTAGTTAGGTTGCTCTTGATAGTGGACTTTCAGCTGATGATCCCGGGTTAGTTAACCCAAGTCACCAAGTGTTGATGCACTCCAAAGAACTTAATAATCCAAGCAGATCCTAGTACAGAGACATCACAGGCATATATTCTAAGGTTCAAGCTATTGGTGTCTAGCTTTGTTTCTTTTTTTTTTCTTTTATTCTATTGCCCATTTTTGGCTTTCTCTTTTCTCTGTTTGTTTTTCTTTTTAACGAAGGACTTTTATTTGATTGAGATTCATAGACAGTGAACTACTTTCTGCTTAAAAGGAGACATCCTAGTTCTCTTATTCATTAAAAGTGAGCTATCATACAATCACACATACATACCACCACTTACTTTTATTGTACTTCTATCTAACAGAGAACTATCTCACTTCACATTCAAACATTTCTTTTATTGAATTGAAAGTGCAAGGGACAAAGCATGCTTTTTGTTAAGTGAAAGTAAACACACAAGCACACATTTAGAATAGCTTACTTATTTTAAGAGAGTGATTCTACTTGTACTAGATGAACACTTTAGCAAGACATAAATCATAGCATATCTCAACAGCTGAAATTAAGTACAGATACAACCTATTGGTTTGCAGTTCTTGTGTCCTTCTTTCTGTTGGTCCCCTTTTTTGAGTCATGGTTTATAATGTCTTCAATTTGTGGTTAGTTCCCTACATAACTCTCAAAAGTTGCTTGTTTTTTTTAAGCCCTTAGGTGACTGGTTAGTATGCATGAATTGAGTGCGGCTTTTGGATTTAATTTGGTGTGGGAACACCAAACTTAGTTCCTTGCCACTTCCTCTGATGCAACAGGTAAACTATATGTAAAATCTTATGTTCTTGCTAAAGGTTATGAAGTTAACACTAGAGAGCAATTAAGTAACTGAATAATCTGTTTGATTACTTGGAGCTAGTATTGTGCATGAAGTGAGAATGTGTTTTTAAATGATGTTTTGGTGGAACACCAAACTTATGATCCTTCATTCTTCTTTAAATTGTTTTGGTTTGTGACACCAAACTTAGCTCCTTGCAATGCATACCAAATATTCAACATTTTTATTGCAAAGGCTATGAAAAGAAAACTACCTCTGGTTGGGTTGCCTCCCAACAAATGCTCTTTTAATGTCACTAGCTTGACATCCTTCAATTCTTCTCAAGAAGGCTGTAGGCTCTGAACCTCTTTTTCCTTATCCCATTGTCCTCCCAAGTACAGTTTTGCTCTATGACCATTTGCTGTGAATTGACTCTTTGTTGCTTCATCTAGCAATTCAATACTCCCATAAGGAAAGACCTTTGTCACCAAGTATGGGCCAGTCCACTTAGACTTAAGTTTGCCAGGGAAGATCTTAAGCCTTGAGTTATACAGGAGCACTTGTTGTCCTGGCTTGAACTCCTTCTTTGTGATCTTCTTATCATGCCACCTCTTAGCTCTTTCCTTGTATATCTTAGCACTCTCATAGGCTTCTAGCCTGAATTCATCTAACTCATTTAGTTGTAACAACCTTTTCTCTCCTACAGCTTGGGAATCAAGGTTGAGGAGTTTAGTGGCCCAAAAAGCTCTGTGTTCCAGCTCTACAGGGAGGTGGCAGGATTTGCCATATAATAACTGAAAGGGTGATTTGCCAATAGGGGTTTTGAAAGCTGTCCTATATGCCCATAAGGCATCCTCTAGCTTCCTAGCCCAATCCTTTCTCGTGCTTCCCACTGTTTTCTCTAGGATCTTCTTCAATTCCCTATTTGCTAGTTCAGCCTGGCCATTAGTCTGAGGGTGGTAAGGTGTGGCTACTTTATGGATTACTCCATATTTGTGGAGGAGTTTCTCCATCTGTTTGTTGCAAAAGTGACCACCACCATCACTAACCAGACCTTTGGGCACTCCATATCTTGTGAAAATGTGCTTTTTAAGGAATTGGAGGACAATCTGTGCATCACAGGTGGTTGTGGCTATGGCTTCCACCCACTTTGATACATACTCTACTGCCACCAGGATATATCTAAAAGAGTAGGAAGGAGGAAAAGGTCCCATGAAATCAATGCCCCATAAGTCAAACAGCTCCACTTCCAGGATGAAATTTTGAGGCATCTCATTTCTTTTTGTCAATCCTCCAGTTCTTTGACATTCATTGCATTGGTGAACAAACTCTCTGGCATCCTTGAAGATAGTTGGCCAATAGAACCCACTCTGTAATACCTTTGCAGCTGTTCTCTCTGGTCCAAAGTGTCCACCATATGCTGAGCCATGGCAATGCCATAGTATGTCCTTTATTTCACTTTCAGGGACACACCTCCTAATCATTCCATCAGAGCATCTCTTGAATAGAAAAGGTTCATCCCACAAGAACTTCCTTGCTTCATTGAGTAATTTCTTCATTTGTTGCTTGGAAAATTCTTGAGGTATCTTCCTTCCTACCTTGTAGTTTGCTATGTCAGCAAACCAAGGTGTTTGTTGAATTTGGAAGAGATGTTCATCAGGGAAGTTCTCATTTACTTGCTGTGGTTTGTCTTGCTTAGCTTCTTGTGGCACTCTTGATAGATGATCTGCTACTTGATTTTCACTTCCCTTCCTATCCCTCACTTCAATATCAAATTCTTGTAGCAGCAACACCCACCTAATAAGCCTTGGCTTTGAATCATGTTTAGACATTAAATACTTGAGAGCAGAATGGTCAGTGTATACTATAACTTTTGAACCGATCAAGTATTGTCTAAACTTATCAAATGCATATACAATTGCTAAAAGTTCTTTTTCAGTGGTGGTATAATTTTTCTGTGTTTCATTCAACACTTTGCTAGCATAATATATGACATGATGTAATTTGTCCTTCTTTTGCCCCAGTACAGCACCGATAGCAAGGTTGCTTGAATCACACATAAGTTCAAAAGGTAAATTCCAATCAGGGGGTGTGATGATTGGTGCTGTAATGAGCTTTCTCTTGAGAGTTTCAAAGGCTTGTTTACAGTTATCATCAAAAATGAAGGGAACATCATTCATTAGTAAATTGCTCAATGGTTTTGCTATTTTTGAAAAGTCCTTGATGAACCTTTTGTAGAAGCCAGCATGCCCAAGAAAACTTCTTACTGCTTTCACATTAACAGGTGTAGGGAGTTTTTCAATAACTTCTATTTTAGCTTTATCAACTTCTATACCTCTACATGACACTTTATGCCCAAGAACTATTCCTTCCGGAACCATGAAATGGCATTTTTCCCAATTCAACACCAAATTAGTTTCTTGGCATCTTTTCAAAACAAGAGTTAAGTTATGCAAGCAAGTGTTAAATGAATTGCCAAAAACAGAAAAATCATCCATGAAGACTTCTAAGAATTTTTCCACCATATCAGAAAAGATAGAAAGCATACACCTTTTAAAAGTGGCTGGGGCGTTGCACAGCCCAAAGGGCATCCTTCTATAGGCAAAAACTCCAAATGGGCATGTGAAGGATGTCTTCTCTTGATCCTTGGGGTCCACCACTATTTGATTGTAACCAGAATACCCATCCAGGAAGCAATAATAAGCATGGCCTGCTAGTCTCTCCAACATTTGATCGATGAACGGCAAAGGAAAATGATCTTTTCTTGTTGCATCATTCAATCTCCTGTAGTCTATGCACATTCTCCACCCAGTCACTGTCCTAGTGGGGATCAACTAATTCTTTTCATTGGTGATGACTGTCATTCCTCCCTTTTTTGGCACAACTTGAACCGGACTCACCCAAGAGCTGTCTGAGATTGGGAAAATTATCCCTGCATTCCATAGCTTCATCACTTCTTTTTGAATCACCTCTTTCATGGTTGGGTTGAGTCTTCTTTGAGGTTGAACCACAAGTTTTGATTCTTCCTCCAATAAAATTTTATGCATGCAAATAGCAGGGCTGATGCCTTTGATGTCCTCAATTGTCCACCCCAAGGCTGTTTTGTGAGTTTTTAATACTTCAATCAACCTTGCTTCCTCATCCATGTTCAAGGAGGAATTTATAATCACTGGTAATGCCTCTGCTTCCCCAAGAAACACGTATTTGAGGTGAGGAGGGAGAGGTTTCAACTCCTATTTTGGTTTATCCTCTTTCTTGTCTTCAATGAGTATTTATATCACTTCCTCTCCTTGTTCTTTCTGATGCTCCAGATAGTCGTCTTCAAACATTTCTTCTACCAGCCCTTCTATCATATCCACATTCATGTAGTTCTCTTGCTCTGAGGGGTGTTGCATTGATTTGAAGACATTGATTAGCATTTGTTCATTATGCACCCTGAAGGTCATTTCTCCCTTCTCCACATCAATAATGGTTCTTGCTGTGGCTAGAAATGGTCTCCCCAAGATGATTGAGCTGCTTACTTCCCCTTCTGTGTCTAAGATTACGAAGTCTGCGGGGAAGATAAACTTCCCGACCTTCACTAGTAAATTCTCCACAATACCATTGGGTGTCTTGATTGATCTATCAGCCATGACTAGTGACATCCTGGTGGGTTTAATTTCTTCTATGGCAAGCTTTCTCATCAATGATAGAGGCATCAAGTTGATGATGGCACCTAGATCACACAGGGCATTTTCCAATGTTATCTTGCCTATGGTGCATGAGACTACAAAACTCCCTGGATCTTTGAGCTTTGGTGGGATACCCATCTGGATCACCGCGCTACATTCTTCAGTGAGCATGATAGTTTCCTTTTCTTGCCAACTTCTCTTCTTGTTGATTAGCTCCTTCATGAACTTGGCATATAAGGGCATCTGCTCTAGTGCCTCAGCCAAGGGAATATTTATCTCCAACTTCTTGAAAGTCTCAAGGAACTTGTGAAATTGTTGGTCCTTTGCCTCCTTGTTGAATCTCTGGGGATATGGCAGTGGGGGTACAAAGGTCTCCTCTGCTTGTTGCTTTTGATTTTTGGTTGGCTCTTCAATTGCTTCATTCCCCTTTTTTGGAATTCTTGATTGTTCCTCCTTTTTTTGAGGTTGCTTTGAAGCTTGCTTGCTTGCCATTGCATCATCATCATTGGCTTCCTCTGTGTGTGTTGGCTGTTCCTCTTCTATTGGTCTTTTGCTGCTCTCTACTTGCTTCTTTGTAGTGTCATTGTTGCTCATCAATGTTCTCCCACTCCTTAATTGTATTGCCTTGCATTCTTCCTTAGGATTCGGGATTGTGTCACTCGGCAGTGAGCTTGAAGGTCTCTCAACAGAAATCTGTTTGGAGATTTGCCCAATTTGCCTCTCTAGACTCTTCATGGAGGCTTCATGGTTCTTGGTTGTCATTTCTTGTTGTTTCCACATTTTGTCTATCAAGGTTTCCAAGTTGGTGAGTCTTTGAGATTCAGGTGATGCTTGTGGTGGGTTGTGAGATGTGGATGGTGGATGGTGGGTATTTTGGTTGGTGGGTTGGTTATTAGATTGGTAGTGGTTGGGGTTGGGGTAGTTGTTTTGAGGCTTTCTGTAGGGGTTTTGGTTAGTTTGCTACTGGTTGTTGTTTTTGGTTGTTTCTTGAAGTGTTTTGGTTTGAGTTCCTCTGCCATGGTTGTTGGTTCTGGGTGTGATTATCTCCCCATCTGAGGTTTGGGTGGTTCTTCCAGGATGGATTGTATGTATCACCATACACTTCATTTGGTCCTTGGTTGTGCATATACTGCACTTGCTCTTGTTGTTGTTCTTCTTAGTTCTCCTCATTCTGCCCCCATGTGGAAGACGGTTGGCTTGTGTTAACTGCTGCAACTTGGAAGCTATCAATCCTCTTAGCCATTTGCTCAAATTGTTATTGAATTTGCTGCTGCATCATCTTGTTTTGAGTCCGCTCCTTCTAGCTCCATTAATCCTCTCCTTTGTGATGGTTGGCGATTTCTTTGATGAGCGAAGAAATATTGATTGTTGGCCACCATGTCAATAAGATTTTGAGCTTCTTCTGCTGTTTTCATCAGTTGCAATGATCCTCCAGCTGAGTGGTCAAGTGATTCTTGAGCCTTTAAAGTAAGTCCTTCATAGAAGTTCTGTAGCTTGTCCCACTCAGTGAACATTTCTGGTTGACATTTCCTCAGCAGAGCCTTGTATCTCTCCCATGCTTCATACAGATTTTTAGCATCCAATTGTGTGAATGTTTGCACCTCAGTCTTCAGCCTGATGACTCTTTGAGGTGGATAGAATTTGGCTAGAAATTTAGTCACCAAGTCATCCCAACTGGTGATGCTTCCTTGGGGAAAAGTTTCAAGCCATTGTGCGGCCTTGTCCCTTAATGAGAACGGGAACAGCAGAAGCTTGTAAGTTTTAGGATTCACACCATTGGACTTGACAGTGTCACAAATCCTTAAGAAGGTAGATAGATGTTGATTTGGATCCTCCAATGGTCCTCCCCCAAATGAGCAGTTGTTTTGGACCAATGTAATGAGTTGTGGCTTCAGTTCATAGTTATTTGCATTGACATTAGGGGTGAGAATGCTGCTTCCACAATGTCTAGTATTTGCAAAGGTATAGGAGGCCAATACTCTCCTCTGCTGTGGGTTATTGTTAACCCCTCCTTCTGGATTAGATGGATCTCCTTCCATCTCGTGATATTCTTCCTTAGATTCTTCCTCTCCAACAATATTTTTCCCTCTTTCAGCTCTTCTTAACCTTCTAAGAGTTCTCTGGTCAGTTTCAGATAAGACAGGAATGGATCTCCCTGTACCTGACATACAAACACAACAAAAGAAACACCACCAGTAACTCTTCAATCTATTGCTAGAATGAAGTTTAGTTTAAGCAAAATTTCAAACAGTTAGCGTGTTAGTAAAAAATTTGAGAAACAGAAAATAAAAATGCTAGATCTAGATCTCCACTTCACGTAATCATTGTCAATCTATTTCAATCCCCGGCAACGGCACCAAAAACTTGATGCGTATTTTCGAAAAACGAAAAACGAATTCCAAATACACAAAACTAACCGGCAAGTGCACCGGGTCGTATCAAGTAATAAAACTCACGTGAGTGAGGTCGATCCCACAGGGATTGAAGGATTGAGCAATTTTAGTTTAGTGGTTGATTTAGTCAAGCGAATCAAGAGTTTATTTGAGTGGTTTGTATTCGACAGAATTTAAATTGCATGAAATTAAAAGGGAGAAGGATAGATTGCAGAAAATTAAAGAGCAAAGAAAGTAAATAAGCTGAATCTTAAAGAACAAGTAATGTAAATTTCAGAAACTTAGATTGCAAGAAATGTAAATTGTAGAATCTTAAAGTGCAAGAAATGTAAATGGCTTGAATTGTAAAGGGAATTGGGAATTAGATTTGCAGAAATTAAACAAGGAACAATAAATTGCAACAAACAGGAATGTCGAAGATGGATTCAATTGAACCGGATCTTGACAAAAATGGAAATCAGCTTGGTGTAGCAACGAAACAGGGAAATTGAAATTTAAAGCTGTAGATCTCAGGTCCCAAGAGACTAGATAACCAAGTCTAGATCCCACTGCCTTCCTAGATCCAGCAAGAATAATTGCAAGGGAAATATAAATTGCAGAGAGAATAGAAGAATAAGCAATGAACAGAAATTGAATTTTGATTATGCAGAAAATTAAACAAGATCCAAAGGTGAGATTGAAACAGAAGTTCTTCAATTCTCCACCTAAGATCCCAAGCAAAAAAAATAAAGAGTGCTCAACAAGAACCAGGAAGAAGAGAGATCAATTCTCCTCCACAATTCTCTAGAATTCTAAAACAGCCAAACAAAAATGTAAAGTGAATTCTCTACTGTAAGTGTTATGAAATTTCTAAAAGGAAGCTCCCTAAAAACTTAAATCCTAAGCTATTTATACACTTTCTTCAAATGGTCTTCAAGCCTTCAATTGGGCCTTTGTTCTTGATGGAATTGGGTTGATAAAGGCCTTGGTTGATTGCTCTTGGAGTTGGAGAAAGATCCATTGTGAACCGGGTTGAAAAACATAAAAGCTTGAGTAAAAGTTTGAGTAAAAGTTTGAGGTCAAACTTTTGCTCAAGCTTTTTATACCAGCTGCCCCATTCTTGCTGCTACCAACGTTTGAGCCAAAGTTTGGTGTCAAACTTTTGCTCAAACGTTGGCCCCCTTGTAAATGTGTGTTGCGCCAACGTTTGAGCAAAAGTTTGACCTCAAACGTTGGCGCAAACGTTTTCCTCCAGGGTGTGCAAGAGTGGCGCCAATGTTTGAGCAAAAGTTTGACCTCAAACGTTGGCGCAAGCTTTTTCCTCCAGGGTATTGATTTTGTGAGCCAACGTTTGCCAAAAAGTTTGAGGCAAACGTTGGCTCAAGCTTTTCTACCAAAAGTTTGAGCTAAAGTTTGAGGTCAAACTTTTGCTCAAGCTTTTTTCCTCTGGAGTGTTTTTCAATTCTTCCAAAAGTTTGAGCTAAAGTTTGAGGTCAAACTTTTTCTCAAGATTTTTGTTATCTCTTGCTCCTAGCCATTCCTTCCTTCTTCAACCTTCTTCAAAACTCTTTTCACCTATCATCAATCAACCAAACACATCAAAGCTTTGCTTAAAATCATGAGTTTGTTATTCTTTCATAATATATGACAATTATAGCATAGAATCTCATGAAATTGCATTAATTCATACATGGTTGATTGAATCAAAGGAAACATGGAAATCTACCCAATTGGCTTGCTTATGGCTCAAGAAAGTGCATAAATCAAGTGAAAACAAAAGAAAAAGGCTAGTGAAACTAGGCTAAGATGACTTGTCATCAATATCTAGGATATGTTGAGCACATAAAAGAATCTCAAGTCGAAGAGCCCTCTTCCACGAAGTTTGGAAGGGATGTTAAAGAGGAGCGTGATGTTGAGGAAGTAGATAGAGAGTCAAAGGAAATTTATCAAGAAGTGGATTCCATCATTAGTGATTTTTTGTCCACATTGATCAAACCCCTCGATGATCTTGTTGAGCCTTCTTCCAGTGGATTAGAAAGCAATGTTGAGGAGGATGTGCAACATCCTAGGCATATTGTGAATGAAGAATTGGAAGAAGTTTCCCAAGCAACAAGCCCTCCCATTTATAATGATTCCAAATCGACATACAATCCTCTTGAGTTTGATGATTCCTTCCCCACTGTGCCTAGAATTGATGACGAGGTAGACTTCACTAAACCTCCTATCTATGATGAGAGCGATAGGGAAGGGATAGGAGAAATTGGTGAAGAAGAGTGTGAACTTGAAGAGACTTGGCAAGAGGAGGAACTTGAAAAACCTTGCGAAGTGGTGGAAGCCTCTAGAAGAGGATGGACGGGAGTAGAGCGTGCTTTATCAAGATCTTTGGGAACCCCTCCACCTAGGCTATCATCCAATCCTTTGTCTGGGTGGCTAAAACTTCTAACTCTTAGCTTTATTATCCCACTTGAGTATGGTTTGCTTGAGACGAATGGCCAACTTAGGGCGCTTTGTGGAATTAAGCGAAAGAGGAGGATGTTTAGTGGTTGGCGTTCTAAATCTAGACTCATTATGGTTGGAAGCTCAAAATTGAGAAGTATGGATTGGTGTAATGCTCAATTAAACGGGTCTAGGAGGATAGTTTGGTGCCTTCATGAGCATTCAACTTTCTTGTCACCCGGACAGAATCAAGGCGATCAACTAGAAGATGGGTGCGAAGACAAAATATGGGATCCTGGATCACACTATGGAAACCAATTTTGGGAGCTCATATCTTGGAGAGAACTTCACCAAAGCTTGGTGAAAATGGTTGGAATTCCTGACAACCGATTGAAGGACAAGCACTTTTGGAGGTTCAAGGATGGATACAAGCATAAGCCACCTTGACAAGGAACCTTCCAAATGTCCAACTTAAGGACTTAAACCAAAAGTGCTTGGTGGGAGACACCCCACCATGGTAAAATCTTTCCATTCTCCTGTAGATATAATGAATGAATGAATTGGGTTACATTCTATATAGTTCTTTCCTTCGTGGTATATTTTGTCTTGTTTGCTAAATTGTTTTTACATTCTATGCTTTGATTAGGGATGATTCTTTGAAATTGAGTTTTTGCTTGGATTGCAAGTTTCCTCAATTTGTTTGAAAAATCCCCAAAATTTCAAAAATATGTCTAATTTTGCATCTTAGCTAGTTTTAGAGACTTAGAGGAGATTGGGAAGATTATGAGCTCTTCTTGGTTCTCTTTTAAAAAAAAAAAAACACCAGTCACGCGCAAGCGCAGGGTGCGCGCGTGCGTCGGCTGCGCATTTAGGCTTTCTGGGCCAAGGACCAGAGAGTTATGCCACTTTTGGGCCAACTATGTGCCCTAACCCACGCGGACGCACGCTGTGCGTGTCCGCGACCCTTTCGTGTTGCCCTATCCACGCATAGGCGCACCTGGCGCCTCCGCAGCCCATCATCATTCAAAACATCCACGCACAAGCGCACAGTACGCGCGTGCGTCGATGCATTTTGGCATCACCCAGGCCAAAAGACCCGAGAGTTATGCCAACTCTGGGCCCCTTTTGTGCCTCTGGCCCAGCTCACCCGCGCGGACGCGCACTGTACGCCGTCGTGCCCGGGCCCATTGCCAATTCTCCCATCTACGCGCAAGCGCATGTGGCGCTTCTGCGCCACTTCCTTATTTTCTCACCCACGCGGACGCGCACGGTGCGCGCACGCGTGGATTCAAATTTCCACTTACCCCAGGGACGCGAAGCCCTAGCGCAGCTCCCCTTTCCGGCATTTTATTTCCCCTTCTCCCTTCATTTCCAAACATCATCCCTGCCACCACCGCCGTGAACACCACCACCGTCACCACACATCCCCCTCTTTCTTCGCCCCCCTCTCTTCCTTGTTTCTCTCTTTCTTCCTCTCTTTCTCACCCAATCTTCCCTGCTCTGCTCCAACGCCACCCCAACACCGCCACAAGCACCGCCGCGACCTTCATTGTCGCCAGCACAGATCCGTTGCATCACCAGGCCACCGTTTCTGCTCTGGCTATTCCCTCTATCTTCTTTTCTCCCTTCCCTTTGTTTGCTCTGTTTAGTCTCTGTCTTCCAGGTTTCTGCCTTCCCCTATTCTGCTTCCTTTACTTTTTTATATTAATTCTGTAATTAGCTTAGTTAGTTAGTTTAGTTTAATTAGGTGGTTAGAGAACCTGGGCTGAGAAGTGGATTTAGGCTTGTTTTGAATAATGATGTTGCTTAAAGGTGTTGCCATCCATTGATTTTCTTGCTTTGTTTGTGTTGTATGTTTGACTAGTTTAATGCTGCTTTGTCATGCCTAGTGATACTGAGTCTTGTTCCAATTTGAACCCAATTCTCTGAATTCAATCTGTTCTAAAGTGTTTGAATTCAGATTGCTTGCTTATTGAATGGTTCATTGTTGATGGAGTGATGCTATTTTTCTCAGATTCAAATTGAATTGTCAATTGCTCCACTTCTATTTTCCATTTTATTCTTGTTTTAAGACCCTGGTGCTGTACTGAAAGCCAGCATTTTGTGCATTGTTTAAAAGAAAGAATGTTGTTTGTAACTTGCTGGTTTGGTTTGAATTGCTTTCTGATGTTTGCAGCTAAAGATTGGCTAATTGTTCAATTCATATGAACTCATACATCATTTCTGTGCTTTTGATTTTTAATGAATTCATATGGAAAGTAATTTGACTATTTGAACTTGGGAAATGGCCAATTTACTGTTGAAATGCTGCCGAATTTTTCCTAACCATATTTCATGAATTGACATTGTTTGATTGATGCAATAAGCCTCTATTTGACGATTTTTGCGTCATTAGGATCTTGTTTGCTAAATGGTTTTGGAAACTTCTCAAGGACATGTTTACAAGTTTTGGTCATGCTTATAGTACTCTTTGTTGCTTACATGCATGGCATGGCTGAGTAAGTTTTTCGATTGGCCACTGCTTGTAACTCTTTTAAGGTTTCGTGCCTCTTTTGCATGAACACACAAGTTGAAGGTTTTCAATCTATGTGGCCAATTTAATTCACTTTATTCATACGTAATTTACATCAAGCCACATAGATCATAAGGTTTTCCACTCTTATTTCAACTTGTGAATTTTTTGCATCATTGAATTTGGTGTTGAATGCTTCTTGATTGACTCATTCTTTAATGTTTTGACTTTACCAACACAAATTCATACAACCCTAGTGATCTTCACATTGATTGATGACTTGTTTTCTTATTGGTTGCTTTTTGGCAATATCACATTTCATCATCAATGGCTTAATGCATTTCATGATTGTGAGTATGCTTGCACCCGTATTTTGCACATTTCCTTCAATTGAGCCGATAACTGTCATGTCACTGATTTTTGAACTAATTTTTAACTTTAACTTGATTAACCAACTGATTTCTCCCTTTTGTTTTAAACTTGACCATTTTGATCATTCGTTTGGATATGGCGTTTCTTAGGCTTAATAGACAAGTGTTGTGCAATTATGGTTCAAATTCTTGCTTTGTGGCCTGATTTGAATCATGTATTTTGTCACTTGCATTCCAAGAATTCTCTTTCTTTTACTCACTTCATGAACATCCTTTGCTTTGAGTGCTTTATATCTACTTGCCTAGCTGCTTATTTTGTATCATCTCTGTTTTTCAGGATGTCGGACAAAGGGAAAGCTATATCCACTACTTCTAAGAAGAGAAAGCGCTCTAAAACCTCTACCCCATCACCTTATGCAAACTATGCTAAGAATCCCCTGAATGAAGAGGACAAGGAAAATCAGCTGCTACCTTCCACTGACCCAATCAAATTCCTAAACCTTTACTGTGAGCTTCACTTCCCCGGTTTTCGGAAGAAGAACATAAACATTGAGAAGAAGCTGGTCCTTCCCAATGATGTGAGGCGTGCCATAAACACCCGCATTCTGGAATTGGGCTTGGACTTTGTTGACAGAAATTTGGGGAAGATAAACACTTCATGGGTGAGGGAGTTCTATTGCAACTTCTTTCGTGCTACTCTGGATTCAGTCCAAGTGCGGGGTAGAGAGATTCTAATCACCAAGGCTGCTATTAGGGAGGTATTGCTTTGCCGACCTCATACTGATGACACATGCGCCTATGAGCAGGCAGAAGTAGCTATCCACTGCATGACTTTCGATTATGAGGCGCTTAAGCGCGTGATTGCCACACCTGATGCCCCTTGGGGGATGGATTCTGGGAACAAGAAGCCCAAGGGGATGCGTTTAACTTATCTAATCAAGAGAGGCTAAGACTTGGCAGCATATTTCGCCCATTATGTCTTGCCCACCACTCACTTCTCAGAGATTCCGATGGATATGCTGGTTCTGATTGGATGTGTGATGGAGGGGAAGGAGGTAGACTTCCCCCGGTTGATTAGACAGAGTATTTAGCGTGCACATATCCGTGGTCTGCTGCCATTTCCTACATTGGTCACCAGCATGATTGAGCTGGCTAATGTCCCATAGGAGGATGATGATGTGACACCACCACCCCCAGATGAGGACGACAAGGAGGTTACCATTCCATGGGGTGGATGGGTGCACGAGAGGCCCCCACCCAAGCGCCGTTCTCGAGCCAGAGCAGTGGAGGAGGCAGTTCAGCCCTCGTCATCAGCAACCGCAGTAGGACCCCCTCTACTTCAGCAGCCGCAGCATCCTTACCACCACCACCAGCACCTGAGCCGACTTACCTGTTGGTGCAGCACCTGTTTTGCTTTATGGAGCGCCTCGAGCATCATATCATGTAATGATATGATTACATAGACCAAGTGTTTGCCTCACAGGGCATTGAGCTACCTCCGCTCCCAGACTCTCCCGTCTCCGACGAGCAAGATCAGGAGGAGGAGCATGATGAGGAGCCGACACATCAGGATGCACCTCTAGAGACACAGGTCACCACAGAGGTTCAGCACCCTCCTTAGGTTTGGCAGGACACTCCACAGCCAGTACCACAGCCAGTTCCTGAGCGACAGCTTGAGCCACAGCCTGGCGCGATTGTTGACTGATAAACCATTATTTTTATAATTTATATTGTTTTTTATTGAGTGGTTTTATCAAGTCTTTACCTACTTATTCATATAGATTGCATGAATTTTATAATTCATTCCTAGTATTATTTATGGTTGAAAACTTGCTTCCTAGAAACCTTTAATTAGTACATTTTAACTCTCCTTTATACCACTCGATGCCGTGATCCGTATGTTAAGTGTTTCAGACTTCATAGGGCAGGAATGGCTTGGAGAATGGAGAGGAAGCGTGCAAAAATGGAAGGAACACAAGAAACTAAGGAGATGACCAGCGAACACTGATGCGATTGCATGGCTCACGCGAGCGCGCGAAATGAAGAAATCGTAGCGACGCGAATGCGTGCCTGACACAAACGCGTGGAGTGGAGTCTGCACGAATGACGCGAACGCGTGAACGACGCGAATGCGTGACAAGAAAAATTACCGAATGATGCGAACGCGTGGACGACGCGTACGCATGACCTACGTGATCTGTAGAAATAACAGAATACACTGGGGGACATTTTGGGCCGCATTTTAACCCAGTTTTCGGCCCAGAAACACAGACTAAAGCTAGGGAACATGCAGAGACTCAATACGCATCCACACACATTCATATACATCGATATTAGGATTACTTTCAATTTTAGATCTGAATCTAGATTAGCTTTATATTGATAGTTTATGCTTTTGCTTTGGATTTTGGATGCTGAAGAGTCATTACCTCTGCGAAGACATTACTTTAGTTTGTTTCTTATTCCTTTACTCTCATTAGTTGCTCATTGACCCTATTCAACTAAGTATGTTGCATTTGGAATTTATTAATATATAGAGTTACTTTTAATTTTAATTAATTTTAATTCTCTATTTTATTTTATTTAATTTACTATGTCTTCTTATATTTTTATGAATATTAATTCTATGTCAATGGAGTAGATTTTCTACTTAACGTGGGGGTTGATTAAGAGGAGACACTTGAGTTGGAATGCTCAAGTGCTTAGTTAAATTGGAGGTTGTTGGCTAATTCTGTACCTACTAACGCTAGACCTTCCCAAGGGAGAGGACTAGGATTTGCGGGTAAGAGTTAGCTTAATCATTTGACTTTCCTTCATTTAGTAAGGGATAACTAAGTGAAAACAATAACCTCTTTACTACACTTAAGAAAATTTCAACAAGGATAGAACTTCCAATTAATCATTCTCCCAGTCAAGGCCTTTTAATATTAATAATAATTCTTCGTTCTATTGCTTTAATTTACAATTATTTTTATTCATTATCAAAACTCAGCTTTGCTGGAAAACTTCTAGTTAATAAAATAGCACCCTTTCCTGCAACTCGTTGAGAGATGACTTGGGACTCATACTCCCAGTATTTTTAATTTTAATTTTTGTGACAACCTTTTTTAAGTTGGTGAGGCAGACTTTAGCTGGTTGAGAGCTATACTTGCAACGCATTTCTTTTATTAAGACTCTCTTAATTGGTCTAACTTCTGCCATGCACCAATTTTTGGCGCCGTTGCTGGGGAGTTGCAATAGTGTGCTAGATTATTAATTAGGTTACATATTTTATTTCATTTGCATATTTTATTTTTATTTCTATTACCATGAGCTGTACGTCTTTCTCATTGAATGACGCGTTCATTGCCTGATCCGAGCTTAGCCGCTTTTAATCATGAAATTGAAAGAACTCTTTCACGTATTAGGCGAGCTCGACGTCGGTTAGCCTCTGAGGGTGGTGAAGTGATTGTTATCAATTCACCAATCTCATCTGAGGGCAAATCTAAACCGCCATCTGAGAGCGAGACAAGCTCTTTTACTACTGATCCAGTTGATTCACGTGCAGGTGACATGGCAGAACCTAGGAGAATTACTCTCCAGGAAGCTGGAGCCCCAGATTTTTCACTGCAACCATATCAAGTGCATCATCCAAATCTGGCTGCAGATTTTAAATTGAAGACTGCACTAATCAACTTGATGCCCAAGTTTCATGGCTTACCTGCTCAAGAGCCTATTAAGTACCTTAGGGATTTCCAGACAGCCTGTTCTACTGTTAGGCGTAATGGTGCAGATGAAACTTCAATTCTGTTAACTACCTTCCCGTTTTCTCTTGAGGGGAAGGCAAGGGAGTGGTACTACTCCCAACCTAAAGTGACTGTTACCAACTGGGATACACTCAGGAGAGAAATTTTGGAAAAATACTTTCCAGCTGAAGTCACAGATAGACTGAGAAAAGAGATCTCCTACATTGTTCAAGGTGACTCAGAGACTCTCTATGAATACTGGGAGCGCTTTAAGAACCTTCTAGACGTATGCCCCCATCACATGATTGACAGACTAGTGTTGATCAGCTACTTCACTCAAGGCATGAATCCCCAGGATAAGACTAAGCATGGCAACTGACCAGTGACTTAGTTGAGTCCACTGAGAATCACAGGCCGAGGTGTAGCCACTCAAAAGCTATCGCAGAGGTTTCCTCTAGCATTGAGACTACTGCTCTTACATAGAGTATATGTGAAATGACCAACCTACTGAAACAGATGCAGTTGAACCAACAATAACAAGCTCAGCCTCACCCACCACAACAGAGCCAACAGTTAGTTCTCCAAAGAGTATGTGGAATCTATGCTGATTATAGTCATTACACTAATGAATGTTCACAGCTCCAATAGGAAGACAACACTGTGGTAGCTACTCATAACTTCTATGACCGCCCGAATCAAGGATACAACCAACAAGGCGGCAATTACAACCAAGGTGGAAACCATAACCAGGGATGGCAGGATAACTCCAACCAAGGTTTGAGAGATAATTCTCACCATAATTGGAGGGACAACTATAATAGAGGAGGCAGAGATAACAATAGAAACCAGAGGTGGAATAACAACATTAACAACAAACAGCAGAATCAGAACTAGCCTTACAGAGCACCTCACCTAAGACAATCTCAAGGATTCCAGCAAAACCAATAGTAGGTTCCTCAGATTACTTACTCCAATTCCTCATCAAATGACGAGATGCTTCGTTCTCTTGCACAAGGGCAACAAGACATGCAGATGCAGCTGAACTCTACTTTAAATGGTATGACTACCATTTTACAAGCTCTCGTCTCCAGGTTAGATTCATCACCTAATCCTAACCCCTACCTAATCCCAAAGGTGGCATCAATGCTATCACTTTAAGGTCCAGAACTACATTGCAGGAGAGGAACCAGGAGGAGCCACGCCTACCAGAACACGTCCCAACTGAGGATGTAGTGGAAGTGGAAAATGTTGAAGAGGAAGAAGACGTACAAGACATAGTTGAAGAAGAAGCAGCTCAACCACAGAACAAAACACCAAAGGATGCAGAGGCTGTACAGGACGCCATTCCTATCCCATTTCCACACCTGGCAAAGAAATCCAGGAAGCAGATAGAACTTGATCCAAAAGTGGTAGAAATATTAAAAAAGGTTGAGGTAATTGTTCCCCTTTTTGATGTTATTCATCAGGTACCTAAATACGAAAAGTTTCAAAAAGATTTATGAATACATAAGGATAACATTAATGAATTAGAAACTATTCTTTTAGGTAGTTCTATATCTGCTTTAATGGGAGGTATACCTGAAAAATGTAGTGACCCAAGTCCATGTATGGTTAACTGTACCATTGGAGGTGTAATTTTTTCTGATTGTATGTGTCATTTAGGAGCATGCGTTAGTATAATGCCATTGTCTATATATGATACCTTGAGGCTCCTTCCCTTAAAATGGTTGGTAGCTCGTTTTGTGTTAGCAGATAAAAGCATTATTACAGTAGTTGGAATTGCTGAAGATGTATTAGTGAGCATTAAGGGGCTAACATTTTCTATTGACTTCTATATCCTGGAAATGCCCCCTAATGACTCAGGAAGACCATCATCAATCCTGCTTGGAAGACCATTCCTAAAAACATCAAAGTTCAAGCTGGATGCATTCTCAGGAACTTACTCCTTTGAGATAGATGGCAGAACAGTGAAATTCAGTTTAAATGAAGCTATGAAGCACCCTTCAGAAGATCATTCTATCTTCCAGTGCGACATTATTGATGAAACTGTAGCTGAAGTTCACCAAGAAGAAATGGAAGAGAAGCACATGGAGCAAGGTCCAAGTGTGGGGACACTTTCTGAAAACAATGAAGACCCTTTACCATTATCACCAGCCGCGGATGATCCAGAGCCTAGCTATGAGCAGAAATTGGAATTAAAGCCTCTTCTTCCACACCTCAAGTATGCTTACCTTGAGGATAAGCAGAAGTTCCCAGTTATTATTGCAAAGGAACTTACCTCTCAACAAGAAGAGCAACTGCTCAGTGTACTGAGAAAACATAAGAAAGCAATTGGATGGAGCTTGGCAGATATAGTAGGCATTAGTCCCCAAGTTTGTGAACACAAAATATTCTTAGAAGAGGGAGCAAAGCCTGTCCGTCAACCTCAAGGATGATTGAATCCTACCATCTTAGAAGTTGTCAAGAAAGAAGTAACCAGACTACTTGAAGCAGATATCATTTACCCCATCTCAGACAGTGAATGGGTAAGTCCAGTACAAGTGGTGCCCAAGAAGTCTGGAGTCACAACAATAAGAAATGACCATGGAAAGCTCCTGACAACTAGAGTGCAGAATTCATGGAGGGTTTGCATTGACTATAGGCGTCTCAACCAAGCCACTCGCAAGGATCATTACCCCTTGCCATTCATTGATCAAATGCTTGATCACCTGTCAGGTAAATCTCATTATTATTTTTTAGATGGTTATACAGGATATTTTCAGATTCATATAGCTCCTGAAGATCAGGAAAAGACTACTTTTACATGTCCCTTTCGAACATATGCTTATAAAAGAATGCTTTTTGGTTTATGCAATGCACCAGCTACTTTCCAAAGATGCATGATGAGTCTTTTCTCTGATCTCATTGAGAACTGTATGGAAGTTTTTATGGATGATTTTAGTATATATGGTGATTCATTTAGCCTTTGCTTGGATAGTTTATCTAAAGTATTAGACAAGTGTGTTAGTACCAACCTTGTATTAAATTTTGAAAAATGTCACTTTATGGTAAAACAAGGAATTGTACTAGGACATGTTATGTCAAAAGCTGTCATTTCTGTAGATCCAGCAAAGGTGGATGTTATTTCTAGTTTACCTTACCCCTCCTCCGTGAGGGAAGTCTGTTCGTTCCTTGGCCACGCAGGTTTTTACAGGAGATTCATTAAGGACTTCAGTAAGGTAGCACTGCCTTTATCCAGATTACAGTAGAAAGATATTGAGTTCGAGTTTAGTGAGGATTGTATGCAAGCGTTTGATAAGCTGAAGATCACCCTGACTCAAACCCCAATTGTGAGAGGACCAGACTAGAGCCAGCCATTTGAAATTATGTGTGATGCTTCCAATCATGCAGTAGGAGCGGCGCTGGCTCAGCGCGAAGGTAAGGATCCTTTTGTAATTGCTTATGCATCTAAAACTCTAGATGCTGCTCAATCTAATTATACTACAACAGAAAAAGAGCTTCTAGCTATTGTTTTTGCTCTTGATAAATTCTGAGCCTATTTACTTGGTACTAAGGTAGTAGTGTACTCAAATTATGCAGCTCTAAAATATTTATTAGCTAAAAAAGGATTCCAAACCAAGGCTAATACGTTGGATACTGGTGCTGCAAGAATTTGATTTAGAAATTAAGGATAGGAGTGGTAACCAGAATTTAGTGGCAGACCACTTGAGCCGCCTTGAGCACATTAAGGATAACTCCACTCCTATAAATGATAATTTCCCATTTGATAGTTTACATGCAATATCTGAAATAGCTCCTTGGTATGCACCTGTAGCTAATTATCTAGTTAGCCACACTTCTCCCCCAAATTTTACTAAGCATCAAAGAGACAAGCTGAAAATTGAGTCTAAATATTTTATATGGGATGATCCATATTTATGGAGGTGTGGTGCTGACCAGGTAATTAGACGGTGTGTGCCTCAATCAGAATTCCAGTCCATTTTAGAGGCATGCCACTCATCTGAGAGTGGAAGAAATTTTGGCCCTCAAAGAACAGCTAGAAAAATTATAGACTGTGGATTCTGGTGGCCTACTCTTTTTAAAGACGCTGTTGAATTTTGTAAATCTTGTTCCCCATGCCAAAAAGGTTTGGTGATATATCCAAGAGGGATGAGTTGCCTCAACAGATTATGCTTTTCTGTGAATTTTTTTATGTTTGGGGCATTGACTTCATGGGTCCATTTCCAAATTCTAATGGTTACTTTTATATACTGTTAGCCATAGATTATGTTTCTAAATGGGTGGAAGCAATTCCTACCCGTACTGATGATGCTAACACGGTTGTTTTCTTTGTTAGAAACCATATTATTTGTCGCTTTGGATCACCACGAGCAATCGTGAGCGATCAAGGCACTCACTTTTGTAATAGGAGACTAACAGGATTACTGAAAAGGCATGGGATAGTTCATAAAGTGTCAACGGCTTACCATCCCCAGACCAATGGGTAAGAAGAAGTCTCTAACAGAGAAATAAAGCGTATTCTAGAAAATATAGTAAAACCTCAAAGGAAGGACTGGAGTGCCAGGCTAAAAGATGCACTCTGGGCATATAGAACAGCGTACAAGACACCCATTGGGATGAGCCCCTTCCACTTGGTATACGGAAAGGCTTGCCACCTCCCAGTAGAGGTGGAACACAAAGCTTTCTGGGCTGTGAGGGAGTGCAACATGAACTATGAAGAAGCTGGAGCTGAAAGGAAGCTGCAACTAACAGAACTGAAGAACCTTCGCCTAGAAGCATTTGACAACTCCAGGAGATACAAAGAAAAGATGAAGGCCGTCCATGACAAGCACATAAAAAGGAGAGAATTCAGACCAAGGGAAGTTAGTTCTTCTTTATAACTCCAGACTGAGGCTTATGCCAGGTAAACTGAGATCAAGATGGGAAGGTCCATACAGAGTAGAAAAGGCAGAGCCATACGGAGTTTTCCACCTGTGTCATCCTTCTAGCTCCAAATTTCTAAAAGTGAATGGACATCGCTTGAAGCTTTATCATGGTGAGAAGACGAAGGATCAAAAGGAACTAGAGGTCTTCCTTTTGGAAGACCCACCAACATAAGCAGGATGAGTCTGAAGAGCGTCCAACTTAAGGACGTAAAAGTAAAGTGCTAGGTGGGAGAC
This sequence comes from Arachis hypogaea, assembly GCF_003086295.3. Taxonomy (NCBI): domain Eukaryota; kingdom Viridiplantae; phylum Streptophyta; class Magnoliopsida; order Fabales; family Fabaceae; genus Arachis; species Arachis hypogaea. The sequence goes on from NC_092050.1 coordinate 54,914,910, forward strand.
AACCACCATGGTATGATCGTTCCATTTCAGGCTTATTTTTATTTTACTTTATTCTATTTTTATTTTTGTTAATGACTCTTCTCAAAATCTCTGCATAAAGTTGCATATAGCACACATTTTACATTTGCATATTGCATATAAAAAAAAAAAACACGCACGCAATGCGTAAGCGTCGCTGACGCGTCCGCGTCATATGTGCATTTTGAAGAAAAGATAATTACACAGAAAGTCACACGAAAGCATGGCTGGAGACGTGCCTTAGACACAAACATGCCCACGCGTCCGCGTATCCCACGCGGCCACGTCATTTTTGGAAATAGCCTCCCACGCGTCCGCGTCACGCACGCGAACGCGTGCCCCTAAAAATCGACGTAATAGAGGTGTATGGCAGTAAGTTATGATAGAGCTGGGCTGGAATGATGCTGGAAGCACCAGGCCTACCACGCGACCGCGAGCCCCACGCGGCCGCGTCGTTTTCAAAATATAGCCATCCAAGCGATTGCGTCACCCACGCGAACGCGTCACCCTAAATTTTGGCAAAATGAGTTTGAAACAGAGAGTTGCGCGAACGCGAGGGTGCTCTCGTGCCAATCGCACAAATCAATTCACGCGACCGCGTGACCTACGCGTCCGCGTCACTTGACACAAAAAAACACACCACGTGACCGCGTGACCCACGTGTCCGTGTCACATACGGCTCACATATTATTCAGATCAGCCAAAATATCATATCTTTTCTTCCCCAAATCCTAATTTTTCTTTTTCCTTCTTATTTCCTTCTTCTCCGTTCCTCCTTCTCTACTCATTCTCACTTTTTACCTTCAACTCCCTTATTTTTCACATCCATTATCAAGGTTCTTTTCTTTCTCTCTTTATTTTTATTTTTCCATTATTTTTTTGATGTTAACTTCTTCTTTTACTTTCATTATCTATATTCTATTTTTTCTTTTACTTTTCTTTTTATTCCTTTAATTGGTGTTGGAAATTTATTTGGGTCATTATCTTCTTTTATATTTCGCTTGTGAGTTATTATGAATTGTTTGACAATTACATATTACTTTTCATAAGGGTTGCTTGCATGTTCAAATTCCTACTTTCAATAAGATATCTACCATGCATGCCAAGTGTTTGTGAAAAAGCCCGTATGGCATTGTGCATTATTTTAAATTATTCTATTCTATTACTTTAATGCCTGTTTTTCACAAAACCCCTTTTATATTTTATTGATTAAATATAATTGTCAATACAAACAGATTATTAGTTTGAAAGGCTTGGTAATCTAGCTTGGACATTGAATGCTTGATCTATGCTACTCATGCCTTTGCCGGCATACCAATAAACATCTTGCATTTAATTGCCATCACATCCACTTACTATATCACCTTTGATGAACTTTTCACATGTAGTCTAGACCATGTGTTAACAACATCCTTCTTTACCGTGCATTGATTATCACCCTTAATATTTGCTTCCTTGCTCAAACCCTTACGCTTTACATGTACTTACCTCTTTCTTTTTTTTCTCATGATGGCCACCAAGAAAGGTAAAGAGAAAGCTAATCCCAAACCACCAGCAAGGAGAGAAGTAACAAGAGCATTAGTGGAAGAACCATCTTCAATAGCAGTGAAACCCTCAACAAAACGAATCAAGAGGATCATCAAGGTCGATGAAAAAGAGAAAGCCTTCCCAGCAAAGGACACTGCGCGGTTCACTAACCGCTACTGTGAGCAGATGTTCCCCATCCTGGCAGCAAGGAACTATAACAATGAGTACCTTCTCATCCTCCTAACCATCATTGCTGAAATTGTTGAGCCCTACATTGAGCGAAGACAATGGGGATTCCTACGAAGACAGCCACGACAGGTTAATCTATCATGGGGAGTTGAATTCTACTCCAATTTTCACATGCCAACCATGCAGTCTGTCTATGTCTGTTAGAAGCAAGACCCTATAACAGAAGAAGCCATTCAACAAGCTTTAGATCTTCCCCCTACTCCAGAAGGATTGGACGCATTTCAAGAAGCCTCGTTCAAGCGCCAGACATACCAATTTGACTGGGACGCCGTTCTTAGAGTTATCGCACAACCTGGCAGCAGATGGATCTACGGATACCATCGTTCCCGACCTAAGGGCATATTGGCTTCCGCACTCACCTTAGAGGCTCGAGTATGGGCATAGATCATGTCCCATTACGTCTTTCCGAGCACTCATGAGTCCTCCTTCACTGCAGACATGGCTGTTTTACTCAATTTACCAAGACACATTTGGCATGCTATGGGACACGTACAAATTGCGAGCAACTTACCTTTCCCTGCCTTGGTTTCAGATCTAGTCTCAGCAGCCGGAGTCTCCTACAGAGCTGGGGATACCAAGGCCATGATTCCACGAGATGATCAATACGTCCCTAACGGGAAGTATATCAGACCTCCAGCAGCAACTATCAATCGGAGCACGGAACCAGCAGAAGATATTCCTTCTTCTTCCACACCACAAGTACCTTCTACAAACCAACTGCTCAATCAGATACTTGAGAGGCTAGAACGGATTGAACGGAAAGGAAAGCAAAGAGAACGTCATAACAAGCGCAGATTTACATACCTCAAGGAGCTACTTGTTAGTAACCACCCACCTAGAGAAGACCCAGACACCCCGGACTCTACCTCATTTACCAGCATAGGGAGCCATGACGATCCTGATAATGGAGATGCTGCTACCAGCCCCCCTTTGTTCCTAACAGATGACACCGAGGACAGTGCAAAGCTTTAAGTGTGGGGAGGTCGGTCAGTACCTGACTTCCGGAGGTACTTTCGTTTTCCTTAAACACCAATAAATAGGATATTTAGTTAGTTTTTCTTTTATTCAGAATAGGATAAATTGCATAGTAATAGGTTAATTGCATGCATATTCTACTTGATTGAAAAATAGTGAGTTTCTTTTTAAGACCTTATTTTTGAAAAATTTCAGTAATTTAAATCAAAACTTTTATGTTAAACTTGATTAAAGTTGTAATTGGAACATAGTTTAAAAAGCTAAGAACACACAACCCGTGAGATTTTGAGCCTAATTACATGGTTACATTATCTAACCATAAATATTATTCTTGTGTGTTCACTTCTCTATGATTGTAATCTTTATATTGTTTCATCCTATATGTCCAATGTTTAATGTATCTATATGCATGTATATGATTGAGGCCACTACTTGTTTAGCTTACGTATCCCAAATAAGCCTACCCTTTAAATCACCCTTGTCAGCCACTTTGAGCCTTTTAAATCCCATTTGTTCTATATTTTACCATATCACTAGTCTTAAGCAGAAAAATAATTAAATATCCTAAAATGAATCTTTGGTTAGCTTATGATAGAAAGTGTGTTAATTGATTATGGGAAAATTGTGGGAACATGGGTTAATAAGGGAATGTATCATGATGAGAATTTGGATACCTACTCATGTAAAACAGAAAAAAATTGAAATTCCATGTGCATTGGTATGTTATTTCTATATAAAAAAAAATCCAAAAATATTCAATAATATTTAAATAAATAAGGGGACAAAATTACCCCAATTCTAAGTTAAGTAAAGCTCCAATGCATATGTGATAAGAAAATTAAAAGAAAAGGTTAACGCATTAGTATGCAATGTAAAAGTGGGAAATTATGGGTAGCTAGGCATGAATTAGAATTATATAGAGTATATGTATGTTAGGTGAAGGCTTAGGTTAGTCAAAGATTCATATTCAAGCTCACTTAGCCATAAATATACCCTTACCCTTACCTTAGCCCCATTACAACCTTGAAAAGACCTCATGATATTTGCATTAGTACATTAAATATTGTTGATTGGTTAGGTGAGGAACAAAATTTAGAAAGCATGATTAGAGAAGAATAGAGTGCTTACCACATACACTTGAGAGACTAGAGTGCATATACACCATTAGTGAGGGTTCAATGCTTAATTCTATGTTCCGTGCTTTCATGAGCTATCTTCTTACAATGTTACCTATTTTTACTATATTAAATTGAATTAGTGGAATTTGATTTATGTTTGTCTTGAAGAGCGTATTTATTTTTAACCATGTAGACAAGAATCATATAGTTGCATTCATATATATATGTTGCATTGCATTGCATGAGTCTTACATTTCCCTACTCATTTATTTTATCTCCTTAAGTTAAGCATGAGGACATGCTAATGTTTAAGTGTGGGGAGGTTGATAAACCATTATTTTATGATTTATATTGTGTTTAATTGAGTGGTTTTATCAAGTCTTTACCTACTTATTCATATAGATTGCATGAATTTTATAATTCCTTCCTAGTATTGTTTATGGTTGAAAACTTGCTTCCTAGAAACCTTTAATTAGTACATTTTAACTCTCCTTTATACCACTCGATGCCGTGATCCGTATGTTAAGTGTTTCAGACTTCATAGGACAGGAATGGCTTGGAGAATGGAGAGGAAGCTTGCAAAAATGGAAGGAACACAAGAAACTAAGGAGATGACCAGCGAACACTGACCTGATCGCATGGCTCACGCGAGCACGTGAAATGAAGCAATCGCAGCGACGTGAACGCGTGCCTGACGCAAACGCGTGGAGTGGAGTCTGCACGAATGACACGAACGCGTGGACGACGCGAACGCGTGATAAGGAAAATTGCCGAATGACGCGAACGCGTGGACGACGCGTACGCGTGACCTGCGCGATCTGCAGAAATAACAAAATACGTTGGGGGCAATTTCGGGCTGCGTTTGACCCAGTTTTCGGCCCAGAAACACAGACTAAAGCTAGGGAAAATGCAGAGACTCAATACGCATCCATACACATTCAGATACATCGATATTAGGATTACTTTCAGTTTTAGATCTGAATCTAGATTAGCTTTACATTGATAGTTTTTGCTTTTGCTTTGGATTTTGGATGCTGAAGAGTCATTACCTCCGCGAAGACATTACTTTAGTTTGTTTCCTTATTCCTTTACTCTCATTAGTTTCTCATTGACTCTATTCAATTAAGTATGTTGCATTTGGAATTTATTAATATATAGAGTTACTTTTAATTTTAATTAATTTTAATTCTCTATTTTATTTTATTTAATTTACTATGTCTTCTTATATTTTTATGAATATTAATTCTATGTCAATGGAGTAGATTTCCTACTTGACATGGGAGTTGATTAAGAGGAGACACTTGAGTTGGAATGCTCAAGTGCTTAGTTAAATTGGACGTTGTTGGCTAATTCTGTACCTACTATCGCTAGACCTTCCTAGGGGAGAGGAATAGGATTTGCGGGTAAGAGTTAGCTCAATCACTTGACTTTCCTTTATTTAGTAAGGGTTAACTAAGTGAAAACAATAGCCTCTTTACACTACACTTGAGAAGATTCCAACAAGGATAGAACTTCCAATTAATCATTCTCCCAGTCAATGCCTTTTAATATTAATAATAATTCTTAGTTTTATTGCTTTAATTTACATTTATTTTTATTCATTATCAAAACTCAACTTTTCTGGAAAACTTTTAGTTAATAAAATAGCACCCTTTCCTACAACTCGTTGGGAGACGACCTGGGACTCATACTCCCAGTATTTTTAATTTTAATTTTGTGACAACCTTTTCTAAATTGGTGAGGCAGACTTTAGCTGGTTGAGAGCTATACTTGCAACGCATTTCTTTTATTAAGACTCTCTTAATTGGTCTGACTTCTGCCACGTACCATTGACCTCCATCCCGAGCTTTAACAGTAGCATCGAGGACGATGCTTAATTCTAAAGTGTGGGAAGGTCACCGTTCGTGACCGGTGTATTGCATTTATGTGGTGAACTTTCAGACATCTATCTCTAGTTTCTACTACTTTTATTTTATTTTGCACTTTATCTTTGAGATCATTTTGGGATTACTGTATATTTTTGTCATTGTAGATACCTTTATTTTGGTTGTTGCACACTTTTATTATATATAGAGGTATATTGCATCTTAGTTTTTGACTGTGATTAGAAAACATTTTGGATTGTTAAAACTTAGTTGACCCTTTTTATATAAGAAATGTGTTTTGATTGAAAAAGGGATAAACTGGAAAAAATTTTTAAAATTTTCTAAATCACAACATTGCATTAGAATAAGCCTAGTCAATATGATGAAAATTTCCAAGAATTCCATTTCTAGGGCACTGCCCCGATTGGTTGAAATTTTTTTTTTTTTGAACTTGCCTGAATTATACACTTTGTGGATCATGTTTTGAGCTAAGAACACAAGCATGTGAGATTTGAGCCTAATTGTGTGGTTACATCATACATAATCACTTACTTTCATTCTTGTGTGCATCATTCTCTTCCTATGATTGTAATCTTTGATTTGTTTGATTCTTTATGTCCATTACTCTGTGTATACATGCATTTACATGATTCAGGCCATTGTTCAAATAGCTCACTTACCCAAATAGCCTACCTTTTATCTTCTATTGTTAGCCAATTTTGAGCCTATGCTTAACCTATTTTTTCTTAATTATAGCACATTACAAGCCTAAGTGAAAAACAATATGCATCTTTGATTAACTTAGGCTAGTGAGAGTGTTCATCATTTGATTTTGGGAAAGTTGGGAACATTGGGTAGAGATAAAAGTGTGTTTCTGTATTTGTGGTAAGAATCTTGGGAATTGGGAACATACTCATGTATTAATCATGTGTAAACCATATGCATTGATGTTCTTGTATACATTTTAGTTTGAATATATAAATATATATATATATATATATATATATATATATATATGAGAAAAACAAAAAGGAAAAAAAAAATATATATATATATAAGAAGAAAAAGAAAAGCAATAAAAAAGGGACAAATTGCCCCAAAGTGAAGTTAAATATAAATCAATCCATATGTGTGGTGATCGAAAGAGAATGCATGAGTGTGTGAAAAAGTGAAGAATGGGTAGTTAAGTTTGTTTAGAATTGTATAGGTTGTCATAGGTTAGGTGGGAAGTTTAAATTAATCAAAGATTCAAATTTCAAGCTCACTTGACCATATGCATCCTACCTTGACCCTAGCCCTATTACAACATATGGGAAGCCCTCATGATATTTGTATGCATGCATAAGGTAATTATTGATTGTTAGATGAAAAACAAATCTTGGAAAGCATGATTAGGGGAGAATTGAGTGAATCAACCCCATACACTTGAGTGCCTAGAGTGGATACACCTCCGGTGAGGGTTCGATCGCTCAATTCCATGTTTCCACCCATGATCATCTTTTCTTGCAAGTTTGTAAGATCTTTCAATGATTCCATCCAATTGTGGTTTGCTTTGATTGCTAATGCCTTAGCCCCTGTGCTTGCATATGTATTCTTGGAGATTGATTTATTTTGACTAAGCCATTGCATTCATGTAAATAGGTTACATATAGATAGATTGCATTTAGTTAGTTTGCATTGAATAAATGTTGATACCCTTTGCTTCTTTCTTAATTTTAGCATGAGGACATGCTTGGTTTAAGTGTGGGGAGATTTGATAAACCCCGATTTCATGGTTTATCTTGTGTTTATTTTGGGAGATTTTATCACCTTTTTCCACATTTATTCAATGAAATAGCATGGTTTTTTAATTCACCCTTGAATTGTGCTTAAGTGTAAAAACATGCTTTTTAAGCCTTAAATTGGTGATTTTAATTCACCCTAATTCCATTCGATGCTTTGATGTGTTTGTTGAGTGATTTCAGGTTCATAAGGCAAGTATTGGATGGAAGAAATGAGGAGAAAAAGCATACAAAGTGGAGAATGTATGAAGAAACAAAGATTGGGGATGCATCAATGGGAGCGCACGCGTACAAGGCACGCACGCGCAGAAGTGATTTCACATAAGGAGGCGCACGTGTACAAGGCGCGCACGCTGATGAGAGGACTTTTGCGTGGTCTAGAAAATTGCGGATAAATCCTCGTTGCAAGTATAGTTTCTAAACCTTCAAAAATACTCTAAAAAATCCTCATACAAACGTTTTTGGTGTCACAAGTAACAAACCCCTTAAAAATTGTTAACCGAGTATTCAAACCTCGGGTTGTCTTCTTAAGAAACTGCAAGGAAGTACGTTCTTATTATTGGCTATAAAGGTTGTAATCGGGGTTTAGAAGGTGAGAGGCAAGTGATTTAAATGACAAGTGAAGTAGATGGCACTTAAAGTAAATAAATACTCTAAAGTAAACTTCTGGCAAGATAAGAGAAATTGGAAGTCCAACTTAGTTATCTCTCTCAACAATAATGAAAGCTGAATCTAAATTCCACTTAGTTAACCTTTACTAAAGTAAAGGAAAGTCAAGGGACTAATTAGTTTGACCTTCGAATCCTATTTATTTCTTAAGAAAAAGTTGGGATTATTGAAGTTCAGTTCAATTAGCAAGATAACGATTATCAATTATGATGAGTTTAATAATGTTGAGTTACTGATTTCTTAACCAAGACCAAAAGGGAAAAAGTAAAATTGTTGGAATAAAAATATCCTTAGATAGAAAGCAATGGGAACACAAATAAAGGAGAAAGCAATCAATAACTGAAATACCTCAAATAATCATTAATTCAAATCATAACATGGGAAGGATTCATAAGTCAAGTTGGCAACATTTATAGGTACAAATAAAAGCATTGAAGTAAATATTAAACCTGGATCTAGAGTCACTCTTACAAACTAAGAGAAGTCCTAAATCCTAATCCTAAGAGAGAGAGGAGAGAACCTCTCTTAAACTAAATCTAAATCATGGAAAGTGAAAATTGATGTGTATTTTCGGAAAATGAAAAACGAATTCCAAACACACAAAACTAACTGGTAAGTGCACCGGGTCGTATCAAGTAATAAAAACTCACGGGAGTGAGGTCGATCCCACAGGGATTGAAGGATTGAGCAATTTTAGTTTAGTGGTTGATTTAGTCAAGCGAATCAAGAGTTGATTTGACTGGTTTGTATTCGACAGATGCTAAATTGCATGAAATTTAAAAGGGAGAGGGACAATTGCAGTAAATTAAAGAGCATAGAAAGTAAATGTGCTGAATCTTAAAGTGCAAGTAATATAAATTGCAGAGACTTAGAGTGCAAGAAATATAAATTGCAGAATCTTAAAATGCAAGAAACGTAAATAGCTTGAATATTAAAGGGAATTGGGAATTGGATTTGCAGGAATTAAACAAAGAACAATAAATTGCAACAAACAGGGATGTAGAAGATGGATTCGATTGAACCGGATCTTTGATAAAAATGGAAATCAGCTTGCTATAGCAACGAAACAAGGAAATTAAAATTTAAAGCTGTAGATCTCAGGACTCAAGAGACTAGATAACCAAGTCTAGATCTCACTGCCTTCCTAGATCCAGCAAGAACAATTGCAAGGGAAACGTAAATTACAGAAAGAGTAGAAGAAGAAGCAATGAACAGAAATTGAATTTTGATTATGCAGAAAATTAAACAAGATCCGAAGGTGAGATTGAAACAGAAGTTCTTCAATTCTCCACCTAAGATCCCAAGCAAGAAAAGTAAAGAGTGCTCAACAAGAACCAGGAAGAAGAGAGATCAATTCTCCTCCCCAATTCTCCAGAATTCTAAAACAACAAAACAAAAATGTAAAGTGAGTTCTCTACTGTAAGTGTTATGAAAATTCTCAAAGGAAGCTCCCCAAAAACTTAAATCCTAAGCTATTTATACACTTTCTTCAAATGGTATTCAAGCCTTGAATTGGGCCTTTGTTCTTGATGGAATTGGGTTGATAAAGGCCTTGGTTGATTGCTCTTGGAGTTGGAGAAAGATCCACTGTGAACCGGGTTGAAAAACATAAAAGCTTGAGTAAAAGTTTGAGGCAAACTTTTACTCAAACTTTTTATACCAGATGGCTTCACTTTGCTGCTACCAACGTTTGAGCCAAAGTTTGAGGTCAAACTTTTGCTCAAACGTTGGCCCCCTTGTAAATGTGTGTTGCGCCAACGTTTGAGCAAAAGTTTGACCTCAAACGTTGGCACAAGCTTTTTCCTGCAGGGTGTGCAAGAGTGGCGCCAAGGTTTGAGCAAAAGTTTGACCTCAACCGTTGGCGCAAGCTTTTTCCTCCAGGGTATTGATTTTGTGATGCCAACGTTTGTCAAAAAGTTTGAGGCAAACGTTGGCTCAAGCTTTTCTCCCAAAAGTTTGAGCTAAAGTTTGAGGACAAACTTTTGCTCAAGCTTTTTTCCTCTGGAGTGTTTTCAACTCTTTTAAAAGTTTGAGCTAAAGTTTGAGGCAAACTTTTGCTCAAGCTTTTTGTTCTCTCTTGCTCCTAGCCATTCCTTCTTTCTTCAACCTTCTTCAAAACTCTTTTCACCTATCATCAATCAACCAAACACATCAAAGCTTTGCTTAAAATCATGAGTTTGTTATTCTTTCATAATATATGACACTTATAGTATAAAATCTCATGAAATTGCATTAATTCATCCATGGTTGATTAAATCAAAGGGAACATGGAAATCTACCCAATTGGCTTGCTTATGGCTCAAGAAAGTGCATAAATCAAGTGAAAACAAAAGAAAAAGGCTAGTGAAACTAGGCTAAGATGACTTGTCATAAAAAATTGCCGAGCTCCCTCTGAATGGATGCATTCCCCCACTTCATAACCTCTGGTCTATGCCTTCTGGACTTGGATTTGGGTCAAAAAGGGCTTCAGAATTCGCTATGAGCGTTTTCTGCAATTTCTGGTGCGTGGCAATGTAACAACCCTAGTTTTTGAAAATCAAATAATTAGTTATTTGTGATTTATTTTATTTGATGATAATTTTATTTTAAGAAAATTATTTTACTAAAGGTAATTAAATAGAGTTTCATAATAATTGAAGTTTAAACTAATTAGAATTTTTGTATAATCTATATTGGATCTTTGGTATAATTGAAATTATAATTTTGGTGATTGAAAAATAAGAAAGAATTATATAATTTAATTTAAATAAATTCTATTATGAATGAATTATGTTCTATTTTATTAATTTGTACTCTTGGAGATTAATTTATTAGAAATGATTAGTTTGATTTTTATAAATGCTTTATGTTTAAGTCAGTCAATATTTATGCACAATTATTATTATAATTAGTTATTCTACACAAATTGAAATTAGAATTTTAATAATAGAAATATAATAAAAAGTTATATCATTTAATTTGAATAATTAATATTGATTTTAAACTATATTTTATAAAAATATGATTAATACGATTATTTTATAATTTAAACTAGAAATAATTAATTGAACTTAGCAATGTGTTGATAAACAATATTCTTAGATATTTTTAAGAAAGTATATTTGGTTTTAAAATTATTCTATCCTCCAATTTTATCTATTCATATCTATCCTTATTTCTTAATAAAATCCTAATTTCTAACCCTAATTCCCAAATTGAATCAGAAACCCTAATTCCCAAATCCCAGAAACCCTAACCCTAATTTTCTCCCTTTCCCCAGCCTCTGAACGCAGCCCCACCCCTTTCATCCTAAACACTAACACAAACAAAAGAAAGAAACTCAGAAATAGAAAGGGAGAACAGAGGGCTTGGAATCGGAGAAGAGGGAGCCGCACTCTACGCTGTCCAGTTCGCCGCCACTGTCGCATCTTGCTTGTGCCGTCACCACCGTTCCATGGAGCCATCGTCGTTAACCCATGCGACGCCACCGCTGGTGTGGTCGGAGCCGCTGTCGCTGGAGAGAGAGAAAGCACGTGCTTGCCGTTGAAGGAGACTCCATCGTCGCACCCAGCTGCTGCCTAGCTCGCCATCACCAGCGTCTCACCGCCGCCACTGTAGAGACCAAACGTCGTCGATCTTCCTGCTGCAACCTTGGAGTTTGCCCCGTCATCGAGGAAGACAGAGATGAGGGAGGAGCTGTTAACGCCACCGAGGTGGTTGCCGTCGCCGCTGCGTAGGTTTCTGTGGTCCAAGTCTTCATTGATGGAGAAGACGCCACTGAGGAGCCACTGTTGTTGGGTTGCTGCTCTGCCACCAAGGAGCCCGAAGAGAAATGCGGTAGGAAAGCTCCGTTGAGGCTAGTCACCAGAACTAAAGCCTTCATGGTCGCTGCTACTGTCCGAGCCGCCACCAGAGGAAGCCGCTGCCGCCGGCAAGTTGTCGCCACTGTTAAGTCTGTCACGGAAAGAAATGCGACCGTGGTAAAAGAACCTGTCACTACAGCTAAGCTCACCGAAAGCCATAGTACCTGTTCCACCTTTCCTTGCTCTATCTCGGTTGTCTTTTCTGTTAGCTCAGAATTACTTCAAGTTGTTGTTGTTGTCACTGGGAACCGTTTTGTGGCTGTTGGAACCACCATCGGAGCTGCTGTTCAATTAATGCCGCTGCCTGGGTCACTGCGGTACAAGCCGCCATTGATGGAGCTGCTCTATTTAGTGATTCCCGCGAGTTGCGACAATGAGGTAGGGGATTTATTTTTTAAAGTTAAACATTTTTAATTTAGAATGCCTACAAAGTTATTGGATAAGTGCAAATGGTTAACAATGGTTAAGAATTTCTTAATTAACATGAATTACTTGAAATGCATTTGAAATTAGTTAGTCGTTGTGATTATTCTGAGATGTGATTGAACTTAGATGCTGTTGTGAATAATGATTAATTTAGTGTAACTTATTAAATTGAAATATGCCGAGTTAATTGTTGAACAGCTGTTTAATGGATAATTGATGAATTGAGTTTGGATTGCTGCTGTGAATGTAATTGGTTTTGTTGTTATGAGAGACTAATTGATAGAAATAAGCTTGGTTTGAGGTTGTGAAGTTTGGATTAAGTTTGATGATGTCTTAGTATTTCAATTGGATTATTGAATTCAAGTTATGGTTGTGAATGTTTTTGGGCTTTGTTGTGAGTGTTTGAAGCTGTAATTGATATTGGTTTTTCTGATTTTGATGGAATTGTTGAAAAGTTCTGACTCTATACTGATTTAGTTGAGTTGTGTGGCTGAAATTATGATTGGAATGATTGAGATTTTTTATTGGAACTTTGGTTGGTGATTTTGTGAAATTGAATTACAAATTGTTTGATGAGAGATTATTATGATTTCTGTATTTTGATGGATTAAATTGAAATTGTTGCTGTTAAGTTGGTTTACTGTAATGGACTTAGTTAGTGATTAATTGAAGTTGGGCTTAAGGAATAATTAGAAGACTGAATCTTAAAATGTTGAACTAGTTGCTGAAAATCTGATTTTTGAGATTAAAAGATGACTTTGGAAGTGAATTGTTCTTCAACGATAATCGAAATGATATGAGAGTAAAGGCTGAGTAAACTATAATAAAGGTTGTTGTTGGGATTCAATTTTGAGAATTTTGAGTTAACTATAGAACTAGTTATGATTTTTCAAAGTTAAAATATAAAACTTGATTTTCTGCATTACTTTTAAATGAAGCCGGAGACTTTGAAAATCTATAACTAATTCTGTGATGATTGGAATTGCGTGGGACCAAGTCTGGATTAAGCTTTGGAATATAGGAAGCTGGACTAGTGAATTTGAGGCATTTTCATTAAGTTTATGATTTATGGTCAACTTTTGAATTAGGAATGTCAAATCTGGTTTTCTGCAGAACGTTTAACACAGCAGCAACTTGTTTCCTCTATTAAAATTTTCCAGTTTAAATTTTGAAATAGAGCCAATTTTAAATGAAACTCTGGTCCTAGTACTTTAATTTCATAAAAATTTAGAATTGTTAGAGTTTTGGTTTTAAAGATATGAATTTTTAAAGTCAGATGTATTATGCCGTAAAAATCAGGTTTTGTTTTCTAAGTCAGTAACTTTGAGACTTTATAATTTTTAATTCTGGAATGATATTGAGATAAAACCAATTGGTGGTGAAAGTTGAGTATGTTTAGTATATATGATTTAAATTTCAGGGTTTTCCATGTTTTAGTAAGTGAGTTATGGGACTTGAAAGAGGTTGTGTTCAATGATTTGTAAAACAGACTTCAGCAGAAAATTACCTAACTTCCAAGTTACATAACTCCTTCATTAAAAATGGTATGACCCTGGAACCAATTGAGAAAGAAATTTGGATAAGTTATGTTTAACCACATTAATTTTGAAGGTTGTTGGATTTAATTTGGATTTTATATGAAATTTTGAATGTTGTACGCTGCAGCTGTCTTCTGGTTTTAAGGCACTATAGAGCAGTCACGGTTTTGCTTATATTCCCGAAGCTACAGGCAGCGAAAAACTGTGATTTTTGGTTTAATAGGAAGCTTAATCTGTCAAAATTTTATAAAAATCTGAGGTTTTATTCGAAAAGTCATTTTAAAAGATTTGAACTTGAAAAATTATATTATTTGCGTTTTATCTAAATAAGATAAGAATTATACTATTTTGAATTTGGAATTATTAAGGAAAGGTTTATGTTTCAAGTTTGAATTATTAAAGAAAGGAATTATGTTTTGAATTCAATTTAATACGAAAAGAGTTATGCTTTGGGCTTGAAATAAAAGATTACTTTTCCGGAGTTTGGTGAATTTTATAATATTTGAATCCGAATGGTAAAGAGAAATGGTTTGGGCCAAGATATTGTAAAAGTGAAAGATGTAAAGTTTGTATAGTATGATTGAACAGAGAAAGAAAGAGGTATTGCATAAGAATGTCAAAGTGATGATGAATAATGAGAATGATTATGTGATGATTTGTTGCTTGAGGCAACCCAAGAGAAATTTATTTGTTGTTTGAGGCAACCAAAGAGATGTGTTTATCCATTTGTTGCATTATGGCAACTCCTGAGATATTTGTGTGATTATCTGCTGCATTGAGGCAGTCAGATAGATAGTGATGTGACCATTGAGAACGCTTTCCTACGATATAGATCCATATTTTATTTCTGTAAGGCAGAGGGGTTATTTCCTGCTACAGAAGTACCGTGACCACCTGTTCCATTTCTGTAGTGGCAGAGGGGTTATTTCCTGTATACAGAAGGTGTGTCGGCATACATCCCTGCAGTGGCAGATGTGTTATTTCCTGCGTGTAGTGGACCCTGTGGTGGCAGAGGGGTTATTTCCTGTACACAGGGGTATAGCCAACAGGAAAGCCATATCCGGCTAGTAATGCTGGGTTACGTCGGGAGCGGGTAGAAACCGACAGATGAGCTCATTACCTGCACTAGGGCTAGACATGCATCATCCTTGTGTGTGCATTTGCATTTGATTGGGTTTGCTCGTTGTACTTCCCTATGATTGTGCTGTTTGCCTTGCTGTGACTAGTTTGTGTGTTGAATTGAGTTTCTTACTTATGCTAGTAGTCTGTGAATGTATAGAGATGATTAATAACTGTTTGTTATGACTGAGAATCAATTATGTGGCTGAAAGATACTTAACGTGGCAAGTTTTGCGATAGAGATCTATTCTGGCTTTAGAAATTTAAAGAAAGTAATTATTTATCTAAAGTAAGATTAAAAAGTATTTCAAAGGGTTTGACAAAGATAGTTTATTAAGCAAAGTTAATTATTTGCAGGTTAATCATTACTTTTACGGCATTCCCATTGCCTACTGAGAACGTGTGGTTTCTTGTCACCCCAAAATCTTCCACCCTTTCAGTGACACAGGTTTGAAGACTCAGTTTGAAGCTGCGGGCGATTCTAGAATTTATTTATGAGTTAAGTGTATGAGTTAATATGCTTTCATAGAGTTCCCTCGCCCTTATTGCTTAAGATTTTTATTTTATACAGAGGGATAGGATTTGTATCTGAGTTTTATTTGTAATCTTTTGTATGACAGATATTAATATTAATAATTATGTGATTATTATTACTTGAAATGTTTGATATATGATTTTGATAAACAAAAACAAAATTTTTAGAATTTTCTACAAAACTGAATCGCGATATCAAACTAAAGGCTCAATAGTAAATAGTTAATAAAGGAAAACAGGTTAGTAACGCCTTACTTTCGGTACGATCATGACGTTCTGGAAGTTGGGTCGTTACATGGCCTCTGTCACGCGTCAGCGTGGGTCACGCGGTCGCGTCATTCGGAGCATTTCCTTGCCACGCGGTCGCGTCAGTCATGCGACCGCATCATGTGCGTTCTGCTTAAGGCGCGCGGTCGCGTCAGTCATGCGGCCGCGTCGCTGCTGATTCGTGCTTGGCACGCGATCGCTTCGTCCATGCGATCGCGTGGATGCCAGTTTCTTCAGAAGCTCCATTTTGTGCTTTCCTTCCATTTTTGTATGTTTCCTTTCCATCCTTTAAGTCATTCCTACCTTAGAAGATCTGAAACTACTCAACACACTAATCACGGCATCGAATGGAAATAAAGGTAATTAAAATAAATAATATTAAAGCATAGGAAAAATGTTTTTCACACACATCACATAATAAGGAAGGGAAAGTAAAACCATGCAATTAATATGAATAAGTGGGTGAAGGATTGAATAAATCACTCAAACTAAGCACAAAATAACTCATGAAATATGGGTTTATCAACCTCCCCACACTTAAACAATAGCATGTCCTCATGCTAAATCCAAGGTAAAGAATAAGGTAACGTTAAAGTGGTGAAATGTTATGCAATGCAACCTATTCTAAATGCATCTACCTAAATGAGTTATGCAATTCCAATTTATCCACTCATATATAAAGCTTACATGTAGTCAAATTAATCCACATTCTCAAGGAGTCATATATATATATATATATATATATATATATAGCCAACCCTTAATTAATAAAGCATTTTAGCAAATGAGATGGGAAATATTGTACAAACTTGCAAAACAATTAGTAATTTAAGCATAGATATATGCTGATGAGCTATTGAACCCTCACTGGATTTTATGTTTACCCTCTAGTCACTCATTGTTTATTGGGTTTATTCACTCTACTTTTCTTTTTATTCTTACTTTCTATAACTTTATTCTTCATCTAACCAATCAACAACTATAGAGTACAGCCATACCAAAAGTCATGAGGTCTTTAATTAAGGTTGTAATGGGGCCAAGGTAAAGGTAAGGATATATGTATAAGGCTAAGTGAGCTAATAAGTGAATCCTTAATTAGACTAAGATCTCACCTAACATACATATTTAGTAGAATAAGCTTCTTTACCAATTTTCTCATATTATCCAACTTGTTGTCACATTCTCATGTTTCAATTTTTGTTTTTATCCCATGTGCATTGCTTTTATTTTGCATTGGGGGATTCTTTTGTATTCCCTTTTATTAAATGCTGAAAAATAACTTTTTTTTAATGCACATGGTAATTGATCACTTTGATTTCTCATGAGCATGCTTCCCAAATTTTCTGAATTATTTTATTTCTTTCAACTTTTCTTCCTTTTGTTTCTATCATCCATGTTCCCAATAGGTTTCCCACATTTTAATCTATTCATAATTTTCTATCTTAAGCTAACCAAGGATTCAACTTGGGATTTTATTTTGTTTTTCTGCTTAAGGCTAGTAGTGTGGCTAAAATAGAATAAAAAGGATTTTAAAGGCTCAAGGGGGCTAACAAGGGTGATGTGAAAGGTAGGTTATTTTGGGGTAAGTGAGCTAAAATCAAATGATGGCCTTAATCATTCTTTTGGCATGTATCTATATTCTATAATTGGACATATAGATTAAGGCAAAGTAAAGAACATCAGAATAAAAAGAAGCGAAACACACAGGAATGAAATTATGGTTTGAATGCAACCATACAATTAAGCTCAATACTCACAGGCTGTGTGTTCTCTAAGTCAAGCATTATATATCATTCATATATGTTATGCAGGTTTAGTTAAAAATTCCCATTATTCTCATAAAAAAATTATTTAGGGTAGCCTTTAAAGTTTTAATGTTCCTCCTTGATGAAATGTTGTCAACTTAACTATATGATGTAATGCTATATATACAAGGTTTATGGATTTAAATCTGTTATGTTCAATTTCCTAGCTTACTTCCTTTTTATATTTTTCAATTTAACTATGCTATCTTATGCTTAAAAGGGTAAACTATACTAATTAATCCACTAATAAGTCAGAATTACAGACTAAACTAAATAACTAAAAATATGAACTAAAAATGCAAAATGCAAAATTAGAGTAAAAATACATAAAAGCAGCAATGTATAAGTACTCAGAAAAAAAGAAAAATACAAAAAAATATCCAAAATAAAAAGAAAAAGAGATGTAGTGGTTCACCAAAATAAAATGCCAGAGATGGCGACCTCCCCACACTTAAAATGAAGCATCGTCCCAGATGCTCAGTCAAGCCGGGTGTGAAGGGGTGTCATCACTGGTAGGGATGGTAGCTGGAGGCTCTGTGGTGGTGGTGGGCTGAGGGTCTAGCTGCTGTAGAGGCGGGGCTGACTGGATTGGGATCTCCGGATCTGCAGCCTCTATTTGGTGCGTAACCTCCTGATGTGGTGCAGCCTACTGATGGGTCTCCTCCTGGAAATGAGTCTCCTCTTCGTGCTCATACTCCTCCTCCTCTGATGGCTCTGATGGTGTGTCGGGGTCAGAGGGGATGTCACCACCCTGTCGGATCATCAGCTTCAGATGCGAATAGTGTCGCTGGCTGCGATGCTCCAATCTCTCATACCGGTGCCAGTTACGGCGCTCCATCTGATCAAGCTGTCGGAATAGGCGGTGCACGAGGCGGTATACGGGCTCAGAGGCAGGTGGAGGTGCAGTGGTGGCAGCAGGGGCAGCAGGGGCAGCTGTGGATGAAGAGGGTCCAGCAGACGGTGGGGCTGTATCATCAGTAGCAGTGAAGGGTGGTGGTCTGTAGCCCAAAGCTAAGAAGTTCCTGCTGTGAGGAATGATCTTCCTGCAGTCCGCCGCTGGTGGTCTCTCATCGGCATCCTCCCATGGCACGTCAGCTCGACAGCCTAGCTATGTAACCAGATACGGGAATGGGAGGGTGCCTCGGACGTGGACCCTGGCCATATAATGCCAGATAAAGCGTGGTAGATAAAGGTCCTTACCTTCCAGTACACACCATAGGAGGGTGATCATAGCAGCTGGGATCTCCGTCTCGTGAGTACTCGGCATCACATAATTACTCAAGATCTGGTGCCATAACCGAGCCTCATCATTTAAGTACGCCCTCTTGATCCCTCTAGGCATGGTGGTGTCCTGACCCATCTCCCAAGGAACAGTCGGGTCGAGAGCTATCCGTGCCTTTACAGCATCCCAATCAAACTGCATCAGGCGCATGTCCTCCTCAGCATCAGGTTGATCGGACTTGGCTGGGAGCTGGAGAATGTCCTCTAAGGCCTTCTCAGTGACTAGAATTTGTTTTCCTCTCAGGTTTACTGCATCGAGGGTGGTGATGTAGTAGTTGCAGTAGAATTCCCGGACCCAAGATGCATTGACCTCTGTCAATGTTCTCTCCAGAAAGAACCAGCCTCTCTGCTTGATTTGCTCAATGGTGTACTGCTGGAGTGCTTCTGGAATCTTCAGAGTTCTCTCCAGGTATAGATTCCTGGAGTTTACAAAAGCCGGGTACTTCAGCTCACAGTACCGGTTTGCAAATTTTATTGGATCATTTGCAGGGAGCAGCTGGTAAGCTTTTTACTGCTGTGTAAAGTTCTTCTCCCGCCATGAGGAATCATGCATAAGGGCAATGATGGACTGGGAGGAATCTCCTCTCTTGCGCTTGCCGGTAGCCTTGCCTTTTCCTTTCCTCTGTGAGGCAGACATCCTGAAAAATGGAAAATTAGGATATGGATAAAAATAGGGAAGCAAATAGGCAAGTTAAACAAAGAAAACTCAAAGCGGCAAAGGAGAATAAGAATGAGGTAAATGAGTCAAGTAAATGTGCATTAAGGATTGTGTAGTAGTTTAAAATTTGGAAAAGAAGAATTTACAATCCAAAATATATCAGAATTCAAGTTAAATAGAAAAAAAAATCATTATGCCATGGTTAGAAAGTTAGAGGAAAGTAAAAAAATCAGAAAAGAGATTTTGAAAAGGTTAGTATGGTTAGAAGTTGAAAAAGGAGTTAGTAAATCAAAATTAGTGAGTCAGTAAGTGGCATAAAGAAAATAGTCCATGTAACAAGGATTCATAATTATGACTAAAAATAACTCAAAACCTACCAAGGAAAACAGGGTGATGTTGATTCAAAGAGATATAAAGAAAGCAAGAATTGGAATCAGAATGTCACAGAAGCAGTTTATAAACCAGGAAATCCAAGAGGATAAGAAAGTCTGCCGTAGCATGCATGAAATGGTTTGGTTAAAGCAGAGGACAACAGAGTTCAGATTGCCAAACCAAAACATGAATGAAAACAATTTACAAAAAAAATTTGGGCAGCATTCCGGCTAAAATTGGATTGTCCCGGAAAATAAACAGCAAACAAGGCAGTTCATATGAATTAAAAACATGCTGCAGTTATCTATAATTAATAGAAACATGAAAATTCAGAGTAACAAGCAGCAAATACAGTAAATCACAGCATATGAACAAGGTCACAGGAACAGCAGAATTGCAGTTATGATAAAACAGAAGCATGAACAGTGCAAGTAAACAGACCTAGATCCACTAACCACGGCCTAAGCTACCTAACAACCTAAAAATCCACTACAGCATGCATTTCTATCTATCCTAATTATGAACAGAAACAGAAAAAATTGTAAAATAACTGCGAAGGATAGGAAGGCGGCGTTCATCGGAACCTGGTAGGCGTGAGGAGTAGAACGGGGTAAGAAAGCGGCTGGGTGGTGGCTGCGACGGCGTCCGGCGCGGTGAAGGGGTACGGCGGCGCGGTGGCGGCTGAGGGGGCAGTGGAGAAGGGGGTAATGGGGATAGGGTTTAGGGTAATTGATAGAGGAAGGGAGGGGGTTGCGGGTGGGTGGCGGAGAGGGGAGAAGAGAGGGAGAAAGAAGAAGAAAGAAGGGGAGGGGGTGGTACGGCGGCGGTGTCTGGATGGCGGCGGCGTCTGGGTGGTAGCGCGGTGGTTGCTGGGTGGTGGTTGGGAGAAGAAGAAGAAGAGAGGGAGAAGAGGGTTGGGGGGGCTGCGCGACTGATAGGGTTCGCGTGGCTGGGGGGTTATATTTTCAAATTCACGTGGCCGCGTGGGGCACGCGGTCGCGTTGTTGGGGTGAAAGTGGGAGTGACGCGATCGCGTGGGGTGCGCGATCGCATGAAAGGGGTGGAAGAGGGGATGACGCGATCGCGTGGGTCACGCGATCACGTCGCTGGAAATTGTGCTAAATGCACGACTCCAGCACCGTTTCAACACAACTTTCTGTCTCTTTCTAGGGTGATGTGCAATCCATGCGACGCGATTGTGTCGCTCACGCGGTCGCATGGGATTGGTATTGTGCAAGTGACGCGATCGCATGGGGCATGCGATCGCGTGGGCCAAATTGTGCAAAACACACAAGGGCCACACGATTCCAGCCTAACTTTCTGGACGTTGGATAATTACGCCGATCTCCGGGTCACGCGATCGCGTGGATGACGCGGTCGCGTGGGAAGTGTAGTTCGCCATGTGACGCGATCGCATGGGGCATGCGATCGCGTCGTGCATCCCCTTTTTTTTTTTAACTGAATGCAGGATGCAATGCTTAATATGAATGCTATGCATGATTCTAGGTTTAATAAAATAAAAATAAAATTCAAAAACAAACAAAATGAACGACCATACCATGGTGGGTTGTCTCCCACCTAGCACTTTTGGTTAAAGTCCTTAAGTTGGACATGCTCATGTTTCAATTTTTGTTTTTATCCCATGTGCATTGCTTTTATTTTGCATTGGGGGATTCTTTTGTATTCCCTTTTATTAAATGCTGAAAAATAACTTTTTTTTAATGCACATGGTAATTGATCACTTTGATTTCTCATGAGCATGCTTCCCAAATTTTCTGAATTATTTTATTTCTTTCAACTTTTCTTCCTTTTGTTTCTATCATCCATGTTCCCAATAGGTTTCCCACATTTTAATCTATTCATAATTTTCTATCTTAAGCTAACCAAGGATTCAACTTGGGATTTTATTTTGTTTTTCTGCTTATGGCTAGTAGTGTGGCTAAAATAGAATAAAAAGGATTTTAAAGGCTCAAGGGGGCTAACAAGGGTGATGTGAAAGGTAGGTTATTTTGGGGTAAGTGAGCTAAAATCAAATGATGGCCTTAATCATTCTTTTGGCATGTATCTATATTCTATATTTGGACATATAGATTAAGGCAAAGTAAAGAACATCAGAATAAAAAGAAGCGAAACACACAGGAATGAAATTATGGTTTGAATGCAACCATACAATTAAGCTCAATACTCACAGGCTGTGTGTTCTCTAAGTCAAGCATTATATATCATTCATATATGTTATGCAGGTTTAGATAAAAATTCCCATTATTCTCATAAAAAAATTATTTAGGGTAGCCTTTAAAGTTTTAATGTTCCTCCTTGATGAAATGTTGTCAACTTAACTATATGATGTAATGCTATATATACAAGGTTTATGGATTTAAATCTGTTATGTTCAATTTCCTAGCTTACTTCCTTTTTATATTTTTCAATTTAACTATGCTATCTTATGCTTAAAAGGGTAAACTATACTAATTAATCCACTAATAAGTCAGAATTACAGACTAAACTAAATAACTAAAAATATGAACTAAAAATGCAAAATGCAAAATTAGAGTAAAAATACATAAAAGCAGCAATGTATAAGTACTCAGAAAAAAAGAAAAATACAGAAAAATATCCAAAATAAAAAGAAAAAGAGATGTAGTGGTTCACCAAAATAAAATGCCAGAGATGGCGACCTCCCCACACTTAAAATGAAGCATCGTCCCAGATGCTCAGTCAAGCCGGGTGTGAAGGGGTGTCATCACTGGTAGGGATGGTAGCTGGAGGCTCTGTGGTGGTGGTGGGCTGAGGGTCTAGCTGCTGTAGTGGCGGGGCTGACTGGATCGGTATCTGGTGCGTAACCTCCTGATGTGGTGCAGCCTGCTGATGGGTCTCCTCCTAGAAATGAGTCTCCTCTTCGTGCTCATACTCCTCCTCCTCTGATGGCTCTGATGGTGTGTCGGGGTCAGAGGGGATGTCACCACCCTGTCGGATCATCAGCTTCAGATGTGAATAGTGTCGCTGGCTGCGATGCTCCAATCTCTCATACCGGTGCCAGTTACGGCGCTCCATCTGATCAAGCTGTCGGAATAGGCGGTGCACGAGGCGTTATACGGGCTCAGAGGCAGGTGGAGGTGCAGTGGTGGCAGCAGGGGCAGCAGGGGCAGCTGTGGATGAAGAGGGTCCAGCAGACGGTGGGGCTGTATCATCAGTAGCAGTGAAGGGTGGTGGTCTGTAGCCCAAAGCTAAGAAGTTCCTGCTGTGAGGAATGATCTTCCTGCAGTCCGCCGTTGGTGGTCTCTCATCGGCATCCTCCCATGGCACGTCAGCTCGACGGCCTAGCTATGTAACCAGATACGGGAATGGGAGGGTGCCTCGGACGTGGACCCTGGCCATATAATGCCGGATAAAGCGTGGTAGATAAAGGTCCTTACCTTCCAGTACACACCATAGGAGGGTGATCATAGCAGCTGGGATCTCCGTCTCGTGAGTACTCGGCATCACATAATTACTCAAGATCTGGTGCCATAACCGAGCCTCATCATTTAAGTACGCCCTCTTGATCCCTCTAGGCATGGTGGTGTCCTGACCCATCTCCCAAGGAACAGTCGGGTCGAGAGCTATCCGTGCCTTTACAGCATCCCAATCAAACTGCATCAGGCGCATGTCCTCCTCAGCCTTTGAATAACCATCAGGTTGATCGGACTTGGCTGGGAGCTGGAGAATGTCCTCTAAGGCCTTCTCAGTGACTAGAATTTGTTTTCCTCTCAGGTTTACTGCATCGAGGGTGGTGATGTAGTAGTTGCAGTAGAATTCCCGGACCCAAGATGCATTGACCTCTGTCAATGTTCTCTCCAGAAAGAACCAGCCTCTCTGCTTGATTTGCTCAATGGTGTACTGCTGGAGTGCTTCTGGAATCTTCAGAGTTCTCTCCAGGTATAGATTCCTGGAGTTTACAAAAGCCGGGTACTTCAGCTCACAGTACCGGTTTGCAAATTTTATTGGATCATTTGCAGGGAGCAGCTGGTAAGCTTTTTACTGCTGTGTAAAGTTCTTCTCCCGCCATGAGGAATCATGCATAAGGGCAATGATGGACTGGGAGGAATCTCCTCTCTTGCGCTTGCCGGTAGCCTTGCCTTTTCCTTTCCTCTGTGAGGCAGACATCCTGAAAAATGGAAAATTAGGATATGGATAAAAATAGGGAAGCAAATAGGCAAGTTAAACAAAGAAAACTCAAAGCGGCAAAGGAGAATAAGAATGAGGTAAATGAGTCAAGTAAATGTGCATTAAGGATTGTGTAGTAGTTTAAAATTTGGAAAAGAAGAATTTACAATCCAAAATATATCAGAATTCAAGTTAAATAGAAAAAAAAATCATTATGCCATGGTTAGAAAGTTAGAGGAAAGTAAAAAAATCAGAAAAGAGATTTTGAAAAGGTTAGTATGGTTAGAAGTTGAAAAAGGAGTTAGTAAATCAAAATTAGTGAGTCAGTAAGTGGCATAAAGAAAATAGTCCATGTAACAAGGATTCACAATTATGACTAAAAATAACTCAAAACCTACTAAGGAAAACAGGGTGATGTTGATTCAAAGAGATATAAAGAAAGCAAGAATTGGAATCAGAATGTCACAGAAGCAGTTTATAAACCAGGAAATCAAAGAGGATAAGAAAGTCTGCCGTAGCATGCATGAAATGGTTTGGTTAAAGCAGAGGACAACAGAGTTCAGATTGCCAAACCAAAACATGAATGAAAACAATTTACAAAAAAAATTTGGGCAGCATTCCGGCTAAAATTGGATTGTCCCGGAAAATAAACAGCAAACAAGGCAGTTCATATGAATTAAAAACATGCTACAGTTATCTATAATTAATAGAAACATGAAAATTCAGAGTAACAAGCAGCAAATACAGTAAATCACAGCATATGAACAAGGTCACAGGAACAGCAGAATTGCAGTTATGATAAAACAGAAGCATGAACAGTGCAAGTAAACAGACCTAGATCCACTAACCACAGCCTAAGCTACCTAACAACCTAAAAATCCACTACAGCATGCATTTCTATCTATCCTAATTATGAACAGAAACAGAAAAAAATTGTAAAATAACTGCGAAGGATAGGAAGGCAGCGTTCATCGGAACCTGGTAGGCGTGAGGAGTAGAACGGGGTAAGAAAGCGGCTGGGTGGTGGCTGCGGCGGCGTCCGGCGCGGTGGAGGGGTACGGCGGCGCGGTGGCGGCTGAGGGGGCAGTGGAGAAGGGGGTAATGGGGATAGGGTTTAGGGTAATTGATAGAGGAAGGGAGGGGGTTGCGGGTGGGTGGCGGAGAGGGGAGAAGAGAGGGAGAAAGAAGAAGAAAGAAGGGGAGGGGTGGTACGGCGGCGGTGTCTGGATGGCGGCGGCGTCTGGATGGTAGCGCGGTGGTTGCTAGGTGGTGCTGGGTGGTGGTTGGGAGAAGAAGAAGAAGAGAGGGAGAAGAGGGTTGGGGGGGCTGCGCAACTGATAGGGTTCGCGTGGCTGGGGGGTTATATTTTCAAATTCACGTGGCCGCGTGGGGCACGCGGTCGCGTTGTTGGGGTGAAAGTGGGAGTGACGCGATCGCGTGGGGTGCGCGATCGCATGAAAGGGGTGGAAGAGGGGATGACGCGATCGCGTGGGTCACGCGATCACGTCGCTGTAAATTGTGCTAAATGCACGACTCCAGCACCGTTTCAACACAACTCTCTGTCTCTTTCTAGGGTGATGTGCAATCCATGCGACGCGATTGTGTCGCTCACGCGGTCGCATGGGATTGGTATTGTGCAAGTGACGCGATCGCATAGGGCATGCGATCGCGTGGGCCAAATTGTGCAAAACGCACAAGGGCCACACGATTCCAGCCTAACTTTCTGGACGTTGGATAATTACGCCGATCTCCGGGTCACGCGATCGCGTGGATGACGCGGTCGCGTGGGAAGTGTAGTTCGCCATGTGACGCGATCGCATGGGGCATGCGGTCGCGTCGTGCATCCCCTTTTTTTTTTTTTTAACTGAATGCAGGATGCAATGCTTAATATGAATGCTATGCATGATTCTAGGTTTAATAAAATAAAAATAAAATTCAAAAACAAACAAAATGAACGACCATACCATGGTGGGTTGTCTCCTACCTAGCACTTTTGGTTAAAGTCCTTAAGTTGGACATTGGAAGGGCTTCCTGTTATGGTGGCTTGTGTTTAAATTCATCCAGAAATCTCCACCAGTGCTTGGAATGCCAATAGTCTCCGGGGTCCCAAACTAGGCATGTAAAGCTTTTGAGCAGCTTCAAACAGATTTTTAGGCTCCCGGGGTGACGAATGTCAGAATAGATTCCAGGATCCCAAGCTTTGCTATTAAATCTGCCTCCGTCTTGATCTACATGTTTCCATCTGGGCGGTTTAAAGAGTAGAATCTCACCATGGTGACCAAACGTTCTCCGTGATCCATGCAATTGAGCATGATACCAATCCGTGTACTTCGAGGTGAAGCATGGAACCTTATTGAACCTTGTGCACTAACTCTGAGTACGAGCCATTTCCCTCTTACTCTTAA
This sequence comes from Arachis hypogaea, assembly GCF_003086295.3. NCBI lineage: Eukaryota > Viridiplantae > Streptophyta > Magnoliopsida > Fabales > Fabaceae > Arachis > Arachis hypogaea. Next base: position 54,941,505 of record NC_092050.1, read on the forward strand.
AGCCGCAAAGAGCTCTAAGCTGGCCATCTATTTCAAGAAAACCATATTCAAGTGAATAAGTAAAGTTATAGGTTAAGGATTGTACCCACTTGAAGCTTGTATTAGGTGGTAATGGCCTTGGGATAGGTGTTTCTGGTGGTTCTGCAAGTTCTACTCCCTTGGGTTCTTCTGTGAATTTCACCACTTCCTTGTAAGAGTCTTCAAATGTAGTATCACCGTGGTCAAAGTCTTATATGTCTTCCTCATCACATGAGTCATAGATTGGAGGTTGAGAGAAATCTACCTCCGCATCATCTTCATATTCACTTGGGAAAGATTCTTCGATCTCAGAGAATTCACTTGCGGATGCAAGTTCATTACTAAGAGGATTTGACTTGTGACTATCATCATCAAGGGAATTTGTGTCCTGGGTTATTCCGTCTGATTCTTCATAAACAACTTGCCTTGGAGATTGTACAATATCCTCCTTAGCATCGACTGTAGCGTCCTTGACGGAGTTCTCCTCATTTCTGGATTCCCATAGAGGTTCAGCATTTCCTAGATCTTCAACCAACTCTTCTTCTTGAACAATGACAGCTTCTTCTACCTGTTCTAGTATGAATTCATTCTCTGTCTTGTCCACTGGAGTTTCTGGTATTTCCTTCATGCTACGCTCTTCATTAGACTGTTCACATGGGGCTGTGGCTGATCCTTGTGTATTTGAGCGTCTAGAAACCCATTGAATTACTACTTGCTCCAATTGTCGAATGGTTGTTTGAAATTTATTTACTGTTTCCGTTAGGCGAACCTCTGCTTCTCGGGTTGCCGGACTTGGCCATGATACATAGGAAAGTGGTGGTGATTGGGAGTGATTGGATTGGTACTGGGGTAAGGAAGGATCATATGGTGGCGAATGGTGAAGAGAAGCTTGTGAGTATGGTGGTTCGATGTTATGTTGAAAGGATGGTTTATATGCATGGGGTGGGGCTTGTTGGTAGTTACAAGGTTGTCCACCATATCCTTCAACTGGGTATACACTGTAGAATGGTCTTTGTCCAGGATATCTCGGAGGGTGTTGCTGCCTAAAAGATTGATTAGATCCTCTTGGTTCCATCCATCCTTAATTGGTTTGACCTTGATGCACATTCCTGCTGTAACTTTTATTTCCTTCAACAAAGTTAGAACCAAACTCAAAGCAAGAGGGGTGAGAGTTCATGGTAGCAAATAAAGATGAAAAGGAAGAACAAAAATAGAGAAACAAGCAAAAGAAAAAAATATTTACAATAACCAATAATAAGGCACACGTTAGCAGTTCCCCAGCAACGGTGCCATTTTGATGAGAGGACTTTTGCGTGGTCTAGAAAATTGCGGATAAATCCTCGTTGCAAGTATAGTTTCTAAACCTTCAAAAGTCCTTTCATACAAACGTTTTGGGTGTCACAAGTAACAAACCCCTTAAAAATTGTTAACCGAGTATTCAAACCTCGGGTCCTCTTCTCAAGGAACTGCAAGGAAGTATGTTCTTATTATTGGCTATAAAGGTTGTAATCGGGGTTTAGAAGGTGAGAGGCAAGTGATTTAAATGACAAGTGAAGTAGATGGCACTTAAAGTAAATAAATACTCTAAAGTAAACTTCTAGCAAGATAAGAGAAATTGGAAGTCCAACTTAGTTATCTCTCTCAACAATAATGAAAGTTGAATCTAAATTCCACTTAGTTAACCTTTACTAAAGTAAAGGAAAGTCAAGGGACTAATTCGTTTGACCTTCGAATCCTATTTCTTTCTTAAGAAAAAGTTGGGATTATTGAAGTTCAGTTCAACTAGCAAGATAATGATTATCAATTTTGTTGAGTTTAATAATGTTGAGTTACTGATTTCATAACCAATACCAAAAGGGAAAAAGTAAAATTGTTGGAATAAAAATATCCTTAGATAGAAAGCAATGGGAACACAAATTAAGGAGAAAGCAATCAATAACTGAAATACCTCAAATAATCATTAATTCAAATCATAACATGGGAAGTATTCATAAGTCAAGTTGGCAACATTTATAGGTACGAATAAAAGCATTGAAGTAAATATTAAACCTGGATCCAGAGTCACCCTTACAAACTAAGAGAAGTCCTAAATCCTAATCCTAAGAGAGAGAGGAGAGAACCTCTCTCAAACTAAATCTAAATCATGGAAAGTGAAAATTGGCGAGCTCCCTCTGAATGGATGCATTCCCCCACTTCATAACCTCTGGTCTATGCCTTCTGGACTTGGATTTGGGCGAAAAAGGGATTCAGAATTCGCTATGAGCATTTTCTGCAATTTCTGGTGCGTGGCCTCTGTCACGCGTCCGCGTGGGTCACGCGGTCGCGTCATTCGGAGCATTTCCTTGCCACGCGGTCGCATCAGTCATGCGACCGCGTCATGTGCGTTCTGCTTAAGATGCGCGGTCGCGTCAGTCATGCGGCCACGTCGCTGCTGATTCGCGCTTGGCACACGATCGCTTCGTCCATGCGATCACGTGGATGCCAGTTTCTTCAGAAGCTCCGTTTTGTGCTTTCCTTCCATTTTTGTATGTTTCCTTTCCATCCTTTAAGTCATTCCTACCTTAGAAGATCTGAAACTACTCAACACACTAATCACGGCATCGAATGGAAATAAAGGTAATTAAAATAATTAATATTAAAGCATAGGAAACATGTTTTTCACATACATCACATAATAAGGAAAGGAAAGTAAAACCATGCAATTAATATGAATAAGTGGGTGAAGGATTGAATAAATCACTCAAACTAAGCACAAAATAACTCATGAAATATGGGTTTATCACACACGCGAAAGTGGTTTTACATAGAGACGCGCACGCGTACTTGCCGCGTCCGCGCGGATGAAGAAATAGCCAAATCGACGCGCACGCGCACATAGCAAGTACGCGCCGATACTCTCATGTGACCAACTTAAAGGCAAAATGCTGGGGGCGATTTCTGGGCTGCCCAAGCCCAAATCCAACTTGTTTCTGAGTGTATTTCATGCAAAATTGAAGTCCAAGCAAAGGGGGAGCAATTAGTTTAGCCGATATGAGCCTTTAGTTAGTTTTCTAGAGAGAGAAGCTCCCTCTTCTCTCTAGAATTAGGTTAGGATTAGGTTAAATTGTCATAGATCCATGTTTAATTTCATGATCTCATCTTGTTTCCTTTATAAATTCTCAATTCTACATCTTGATTTTCTTAGTGGTAAAGTTAATTTCTCATTTTTCCCTCTTTTGTGATGATGAACTCATGTTGGATTTGGTTCACATTTAATGCAATTTGATATTAATGTCTCTTTTATTTATGAATTGAATTATGATCTTGTTTTCCTTGCAATTAGTAGTTGGTAGATTTTATTATTCTTGCAATTTATGATGTTTACTTCCATTGCACTCTTTGTGTTTGATGAAATGTTCTCTTTAGTTTTTAAGTAGTTCTCTTGACCCTTGGCCTAGGCTAAGGGGATTGAGTGACCTTGAGTCCATGGGTTTTGTTGAATTGGCAATTTTAGAACCCTTGTGGATCAATTTGATAACCATTGACTCTAACCTACTACTAAGTCAATTAGTAGCTAGGTTGGGACTTATGGATTGATGTTGATCAAGCCATTTGACGTACTCCAAGTCTAGGAGTAGACATTACGTACTTAAAGCTTTAGAGAGTAGACCTAATGAGCTCGGTTCCGCATGATTACCAATACTTGAATTGTTGACAAGGATAGTGATCTCAATTACCTAAGTCTTAGCCAAGAGTCCTTTACCTTGCTTCGTTTATTTGCTTGTTTGAGTTATTTTCCTTGCCATTTAGGTTATTGCCCCCTTATCAGTCAAACCCCCTTTTACCCCTTCATAGCTAATAATTGACCACTTCATTGCTATCGTCGTGAGACGACCCGAAGTCTAAATACTTTGGTTAATTCTTATTTGGGGTTTGTACATGTGACAAAACCATATTTTAATTTGATGTCAGAGTTGTTTGTTGGTTTGGAGCTATGCTTACAACGAAGTAATTCCTTTCGTTAGGAAGAAAATCTAGACCGACAACAATTCACGCCGTCAGCCATCAATATATCCAAATTGGCTGAATGCTGATGACAAGTCATCTTAGCCTAGTTTCACTAGTCTTTTTCTTTTGTTTTCAATTGATTTTATGTACTTTCTTGAGCCATAAGTAAGCCAATTGGGTAGAATTTCATGTTTCCTTTGATTTAATCAACCATGGATAAATTAATGCAATTTCATGAGATTTTGTGCTATAATTGTCATATATTATGAAAGAATAACAATCTCATGATTTTTAACATAGCTTTGATGTGCTTGGTTGATTAATGATAGGTGAAAAGAGCTTTGAAGAAGGTTGAAGAAAGAAGAAATGGCAAGTAGCAGGAGAGAACAAAAAGCTTGAGCAAAGTTAGACCTCAAACTTTAGCTCAAACTTTTGGAAGAAGTTGAATACACCCTAGAGGAGCAAAAGCTTGCGCCAACGTTTTCCCTCAAGCTTTTAGGCAAACGTTGGCGCCACAACAAACACACCCTGGAGGAGCAAAAAGCTTGCGCCAACGTTTGCCCTCAAGCTTTTAGGCAAATGTTGGCACCACAACAAACACACCCTAGAGGAGCAAAAAGCTTGCGCCAACGTTTGCCCTCAAGCTTTTAGGCAAACGTTGGCGCCACATCAAGTTTTTGGGGCATACTTCCAACAAGAATAACTTGAGTTGTAGATGTCCAATTGAGGTGATTCCAAGTGGGTTAGAAAGCTGACATTCAGAGCTTTCCAACCATATATAATAGTCTATATTGGGCATAAAATTGGCAACGTGACAAGAGGACAAAATAGCCCCCAAGAAGCATACAAAAGGGATCCACGTTTGGCTCAAAGTTTGACCTCAAACTTTGGCTCAAACGTGGATGGCAGCAAGGAAGGCTAGCTGATATGAAAAGTTTGAGTAAAAGTTTGACCTCAAACTTTTACTCAAGCTTTTCCGGTTCATGGCCCGGTTCACAAGTGGGTTTCTCTCCAACTCCAAGAGCAATCAACAGAGGCCATCTTCAACCCAAATCCAAAGCAAGCAAAGCCCATTATCATCACTCAAAGGCACAAGAGATAGATAAAATAGGAATTTCATTTAATTGTAATTTGTCTTTAATTTCAATTTCATTTTCATTTTGTAAAAGCATATATAAAGGCATTAGTTTCATTTCACTAAGGAGGCTGGCTCTGATAGAGAGTGATGCCAAGGCATCTTGGCCAGTTTCACTGACCTTTTCTTTACTGTTTTTAGGTTAGTTTCATGCATTTCTTTAGGAAATAAGCTAGTTTTGGGTAGATATTCACCTATGCCTTGATTCAAGCATACATTGTGCATTTTACATAATTTCATGAGGATTTTGCATAAGTTTAGTGACAAAGATTATGTTGCATTACTCATGACTTGGAATAGAGCTTTGATGCACTTTATTTCTTGATTTCAGGACCAAAAGGAAGCAAGAAAAAGGGAGGTAACTTGCAAGGTTAATGAGAAAAGTGATTGCCAATAACACTCTCAAAAAGCCATCAATGCCCACGTTAGAGAGTCACGTTAACTAAGTTAACGTGAACTCTAACGTGGAGAAGAGAAGTTGAGCCAACGTTAGTGACACTTAACATTGTCACTAACGTTGGCAATTACTCATAAAGGGGGGAAGAGAAGCCAACGTTAGTGACACTCAACATTGTCACTAACGTTGGGCTATGATGCAAAGTACCACGTTAACTCCCACGTTAACTTGGTTAACGTGGGAACTAATGTAAGGGATGAAGAGTTGTCGACAAAGTTAGTGACACTCAACATTGTCACTAACGTTGAAGCAACCACACAACCCCCAAGAGTCACGTTAACTTCCACGTTAACTTGGTTAACGTGGAAGCTAACGATGAGGAATGAAGGATGAGCCAACGTTAGTGACACTCAACATTGTCACTAACGTTGGGATGGCTAAGGATGGCCACGTTAGAATCCATGTTAACCTAGTTAACGTGGACTCTAACGTAAGACCTAGGGGCACATAGGAACGTTAGTGACAATGTTGAATGTCACTAACGTTCTCGAAGGATGGCAAGGGCCACGTTAGAAGCCATGTTAACCTAGTTAACGTGGGCTTTAACCTGAAGCAAGAAGGGGCACACTGAAACGTTAGTGATAATATTGAGTGTCACTAACGTTCTCGAAGGTTCACAAGGCAACGTTAAAAGCCACGTTGACCTAGTTAACGTGGGTTTTTACGTGAGGCAAAGGGGTGCATTGGAACGTTAGTGACAATGTTAAGTGTCACTAACGTTCTCGAACTTATATTCTCACTAAATATTAACACCCCTAACGTCCTGAACTAAAGTCTCCGCCCACTTCGCACTTTCTCTCTACAAGTAAAGCCAAGCCCAAATAAAGAAAGGAACTGCTTCAAACTCAAGATCCAAAGGCCCAAGACTTGAAGAATCACACTAGAAGCTGAGAAGAGTAGTATATATAGGAGTAGCTTTGAATTGAGAAGAAGTTCTGGAAGGATGGGAAAAAGAGAACTACTCTCTGTATTTACTTTCTTTGCAAATTCTAGTTTTATGATGTATTCTCCATCTTTGTTTTCATTTTCAAGAGCTATGAACAACTAAACCCCTTTCATTAGGTTAGGGAGCTCTGCAGTAATTTGATGGATCAATACTAATTTTCATTATTCTTCTTCTATCTTTCCTCTTGATTTTACTTGAAAGCTTTCGATCTTCATCCAATTGAGTAGTTATCTTGGAAGAGAAGCTATTCAAACTTGGATCTCTTTTGAACCTTGAAAGAGGAATGAAGAGATCAAGCTAGAAATGCTTTCTCATGCTGGACCAAATTGGGTTTGGATGGGTATGTGACTATAACCCTCTCAACAGTTGATTTGGGAAATGCATGTGGTATAATCAGTGACCATACTTCATCTCTTCTCATGAGCAATTGACAAAGGAATTGGCTATTGATCAAGATTTGAGAGATTGAATTGCAAGAAATTGTAATTCAATCACTTAAGATTGCCAAGGAGATCAATGAGTGCATTGATTGAGGAAGAGATGAAAATGAACTTAATCCGGAGAATTGCAACATCTCCTAAGCCCAATGAACTCCCCATCTCTGATCTTACCCATTCTCTTTAATTTCTGCTATTTAATTTTATGAGCAAATCCCCCATTCCCATTTACAATTCTGCATTTTATTCTCAGTCATTTACTTCCAGTTCTTTAATTCTAGCATTTACTTTTCTGTTATTTACATTCCCGCCATTTTATTTTCTGCAACTCTCAACCCAAATTCTAGATTCGCTCAACTAGAACATTCTTCTAATTAAAGTTGCTTGATCAATCAATCCCTGTGGGATTCGACCTCACTCTATTGTGAGTTTTTACTTGATGACAACTTCGGTACACTTCCCGAAGGGAGATTTGTTGAGAGACAAGTTTTTCGTGCATCAAGTTTATGGCGCCGTTGCCGGGGATTGATTGTGCATCAACAATGATTAAATTGGAAGATCACTAGATTGAGCATTTTTATTTTGTGAATTACATTTTTCTGTTTGAGTAATTTACTTTTTGTTTCAGTTAAACTTCTTCCCTTCCCCCTCTACTCTTTTGTTTTTCTTTGTTATTTTCAATTCTGTTTGCTAACCCACTAACTGTTTGATATATTGCATCACCCACAACTAACAGTAATTCTGACACAAATACTGTCTGCACTTATTTTCTTTGCTTATACTTGTTGGTTGTATGACAGGGAGAAGAAGCGGGGCTTCAACTTCCTTTGATTCTGAACCTGAGAGAACCTTCCTTGGACTAAGGAGGGAGGCAAAAGAAAAACGTGTAGTTGGTGCTGAAGAAAAGGAGGAACACTTTGAGGAATACTTTGAACCAAACATGGAAGAAAACATGAAAAATCATCATGAAGAAGAGACTCACAACCATGGTAGAGGAGGTGGAGCAAATCATGCTGGGGAGGATAGAAGAGTTTTGGGCTCTTACATTAATCCAAACCTAGGCAATTGTGGAAGTAGCATCCAAAAGCCAACAATCCATGCCAACAACTTTGAACTTAAACCACAGCTCATCACCCTTGTTCAGAACAACTGTTCGTTTGGAGGAGGTGTTCAAGAAGACCCCAATTAACATTTGACCACCTTCCTGAGAATATGTGACACAGTGAAATCTAATGGTGTCCATCCTGACGCCTATAGACTGCTCTTATTTCCTTTCTCACTCAGGGACAAAGCAGCCAAGTGGCTGGAATCATTTCCAAGGGAGAGCTTGACAACTTGGGAGGATTTGGTGAACAAATTCTTAGCAAGATTTTACCCTTCTCAACGAATCAATAGGCTGAGAGCTGAGGTTCAAACTTTCAGGTAATAAGATGGTGAGACTCTGTATGAAGCATGGGAGAGGTTCAATGACTTAACAAGGAGGTGTCCACCTGACATGTTCAACGCATGGGTCCAGCTGCACATTTTCTATGAAGGGCTCTCTTATGAGTCAAATAAGGCCACTGACCATTCATCTGGAGGATCCTTGAACAAGAAGAAAACCATTGAGGAAGCCATAGATGTTATTGAAACAGTAGCAGAAAATGACTACTTCTATGCTTCCGAAAGAGGGAACACAAGAGGAGTGATGGAGCTAAACAATGTAGATGCTCTGTTGGCCCAAAACAAACTCATTACCAGCAGCTGGCTGACCTCACCAAGAAGATGGAGAGGAACCAAGTAGCAGCAATCTCATCTTCATCAACAATCCAAGAAGGAGTGAATGAAGAAGCAGAGGGGAGTCAGGAGCAAGCTAACTACATTGGGAATTCAACAAGGAAAAATTATGATCCATACTCCAAGACTTACAACCCTGGATGGAGAAACAAGCCAAACTTTGGGTGGGGAAGTGAGCAAGATCAAAACCAAGACCAGAGACGTTACAACTCCAACAACAATGCAGCTCACCAGCAATTCACCCAGAGGACATCTCAATACCCCCACAACAACATTTCTTCACACACTTATCAAAACCAAAACAGCACATCTGCTCCGAATCACTCATCAATTGATGACAAGCTCTCTAAGATTGAAGGCTTACTTGAAGGAATATGCCAAGAGATTCAAGAAAATAAGGTGTTCAAAGAGGAGTGCGAGCCAATATTAAGAACCAGGGAGAGACCATTAGGAAGCTGGAATTCCAGGTGGGGTATTTAGCTAAGAAGATTCCCAAACCTACTGATAGCTTCCCAAGTGACACAGAGAAAAACCCCAAGGGAGAAGCAAAGAAATTAAGATGGGAAGATTGCATAATGGTCACTACAAGTGATCAAGAGATTGAAGACAAGCAAGGCAAAATGTGCAGACAACCTGAAGACAACTCAACAAAGGAGGAGGATAGAGAGCACAAAGAACCAGAAATCTCACAACAAGAGTTGCTGAAGCTCTATGCTCCCTTCCCTCAACTGCTCAATGGTGTTGTGGGAAAGAGAATATACTCAAGGTTCCTAGACTTGTTTGCATCTCTGCATGTAAACATACCATTCATCAAGGCAATTCAACAAATGCCTGCATTCATCAAGTATATGAAGGAACTTCTTCCCAGGAAAAGCTCACTCAAATGAGGCCAGACTATAGTGATGAACAAGGAATGTAGTGCCCTTATTCAACTTGAGCTGCCTACGAAAAGAAGAGACCCAGGGAGTTTTCACGTCCCTTGTGCCATAGGTGAAACTATGTTCGATAGAGCACTATGTGATTTGGGGGCCAGCATCAACTTACTGCCTTTATCCCTGGTGAAGAGGCTACAGATTAATGAGATAATGCCCACAGATGTAATCATCAGACTGGCTGACAAAACTCAAAAGCAAGCAATAGGAGTGGTGGAAAATGTGTTGCTAAAGGTTGGGAAGTACTTTCTCCCAACAGACTTTGTCATTCTGGACATGGAAGAGAGTCACACTCACCCAATCATATTGGGAAGACCATTCCTAGCTACGGCCAGAGCACTTATCGATGTAGAGAAAGAGGAGCTAATATTGAGAATCCATGATGAATGACTCAGCTTCAATGTCTTCAAACTCTCACAAGAAATGGATCAAGAGGACAAGGAACTAAGCACAAACGATAAGGAGACACTGAAGGAGGAGACAAGCTCTGAAGCACAGCCAGTTCATTCTGAAACCCCCTCAATTGATAAACAAGGACAACAGCAATTGCCACAGCTCAAAGAAAAGTTGGAGGAACCCAAACCTCTAGAGGCAGGCGAAGACAGCATCACAACTCCTTGGAGAAAAGAGGTCACCAAGGGGAAGGCAACCTCAAAAGAAACAAAGAAGAAGGTACTAAGGAGATGGAGGAACAAGAAGATCCCTACGAAAGATTTCTCTCCAGGGGATAGAGTTGTCTCAACTTACTTCCCAGATATTCCCCCTAATCTCCCTACTGTACCATCTCAGTTACCTAAGGTCTTCACTATCAACAGAGTTTTTTCCCTGGAACATGTGGAGATCATTGATCCAACCAATGTATACAAGTCCACAGCAAGAGGGGAGGACTTTAAGCACTACCAACCACCCTGATGAAGGAAAAACGTCAAGCTAGTGATGCTAAAGAAGCGCTTCATGGGAGGCAACCCATGTTTTATATGTTTTTAAAATAATGAATAAATCAATGTTTATGAATTTCAACCCAAACTTGACAAACATTTGGTGAAATCTTTATCATGCAATATATAGTGAAGAACAAGTTTGGTGTTCAAAGCAAGCGAAGATGCATGCTAGTCTTGGGAGCTTTGAACAAAACTTTTCATCACATTGCTTCAAACTAAGTTTGGTGTCACCCCATGGTGCCACCAAAATGCATATAAGGACCCACTAATAGTTAGTTAGTTAGTTGGAATTCATAAATGAACAATCAAATCCTTTCTTTCATTTTATTCTAGCCGTAGAGTTTCAATTTTTTATGATAATAATTTTCTTATTTCAAATCTTTATAGGAAAGGAAAAGAAGCATGAAAAGGGATTGATTGGACAATTAAATGGGGGAGATTTCACCACTTAATGAAGAGCACTACACACATGTCTCAAGAGGGAATGCATGGGGAAATGTTGCCATGCAACATTGGAGAAAGAAGACCCTTGAAGACCAAACCAATCACTTTCATTAAGTGATGATCCTTGTCTTTCCTTCATAAACAACCCCATCCGTCCATCTTGTAAACATTCATGCAATCCACACCCTTCATTCACTCATGATTTTCTTATATAAGTGAACCTTAGTGCATGCTCACTCCTCACATTCAAATTCCCACTCTCCACACTTCTATTGGCACACTAAACCCTTCATCACACATTGCTTTAACCAACCCACTCTTCATCTACCCAAAGCCACAAACCCCCTCAAACAACAACTCAAGTCATGACATCATCAAGCTCAAAGAGGCAAAAGAGGAAGGAACCTATGGTGAGTGCTCCTTTTGATGACAAGAGATTCAAGACTGCCTTTCATGAGCATGAATTTGAGCGGATAAGGGCCAGAAAGATATTGCCAGAGTTAATCTTCCAAATCAATGCCAATGAATCACCACAGATTTGAAGAAAAATCGAACAGAGGGGGTGGCAATTGCTCACCTGTCCAGAGGGGAAGATCAATGGAAACCTCATCAAAGAATTCTATGCAAATGCAGTTAGAGAGGATAAGACCAAAGCCCCAACCTTCAAAAGCTATGTGAGAGGAAGGGAGGTGGACTTCAGCCCAAGTGCCATAACAAGAGCTCTTCACTTGAAATCACCTCATTTTGATGAAGAGAGTTATCAGGCAAGGATAAGTAGAAGCCCCGATAAGAACGAACTCTCAGAGATAGCATCAGATATCTGTGTCATAGCTGCTGACTGGGAGAGGTACTCAGATGGGAGACCAAAATTCATAAAAAGGGGAGACCTTCACCCTAAAGCCAAAGGGTGGTTTGAGCTTGTAAGGAGGTCCATCCTACCAGCTGCTAATAATTCAGAGGTTAACATCAATCGAGCCACTATGGTACAATGCTTAGTACAAGGTGGGGAAATCAAAGTGCATGAGCTCATTGCCGAAGGGATTCAAGAGTCAGCTGAGAAAGCTGACTCAGGTGCCAGACTTTGGTACCCAAGCACCATTCTCCGCTTGTGCAACAAGGCCAAAGTAACATTTGAGGACAGCAGCACAGACTGGGTGAACCCAGGGAGGCCAGTCACACTCGAGCGAATGGTCTATACCACACCGGCTCAGCAACTAAGAAGGCCACATATAGGAAGGCAAAGGGTCCAGGAAGAAGCTCATCCAGAGGAATATCATCAAGAAGAGCCTCATGACCCAGCCAACTTGAATATGACTCACCTTCTAAGAGCCATTGAAGATTTGGGACAGAGACATATGGAGGGACAAGAGCAAATACTGAATCGGCTGAGCCAACAGGAAGCATGACAAAAACAACAAATGGAACAGCAGCAGGAACAATACTCCCAGCTCACTCAAGCCATCAACCAAGTGAATGAGAGGCAAGAGATTCAAGAGAAGCACTTGCAAGAACTCAACCAGCGGCAGATAGCCCAAATAAAAACTTTCAATGAGTTCAGTGTACTCAATGAAGGAAGGCAACTACATAGGGAGGAGTTCTATATAAACACTCAAGCCGAGTTGAACTACATGACCAGTAATATGGATCAGCTACACTATGCCATCCCTACATATGATGAGGTCCAAAAAAAGTTTGTAGAACAAGAAGAGAGGAAAGTGAAACAGCAAAAGGAGACACTCAAGAAGAAGATGGAAGATAGTGGTTTCTCGAGGAAGCTGCTTGGAAAAGGTAAGGGAAGTGGAGGTACAAGCACACAAGAGAGACACAATGAGGACAAACAAGGATGGGAGCATTGACATCCACATGAATGAAAGGTGGTGGAGTTCTTTTTAGTCCATCGTTTTCTATGCTTTAAATAAGGAAGATCTTCTATGAAATAGAACCTGCTTCCATGTTATGTTTAAACTTTTTAAAATTCTGTCTTTTATGTTTTCCTTCTGAATAGGTCCATGATTTCTGGTTTAAATGTCAATGCATCATTCCCTTATTTACTTGTAAGCTTGTCCATCTTAAATCAAATTGAAGAAGAGAATGATTATGTTTTTAAAAGACCAGAATAGAGTTCATATTGTGGAAGTGCATTCATGAATCTTTGGGGTAGTCATAAGTTAGCTAAGTTGGTTCAACCACAAGGCTGGGATGACAATTATATGGCCTGAATACTTTGCTTTGGATACACTCATGAGACTAAGTTAATAACAAGATCCTAAGAAGAGAAAAGGGAAAGAACAATGGAAGTGAAAAACAAAAGAAAAAGAGTAAGCAATAAGGCTAGGCATCAATGGGTTTAATCTTGAGGCAAGTGTCTGTGGTGCTCCTGTATGAGGGATCTACTTGGATGAATAAGCTCTTAGGGGTGCCTTATCACCTGGTAACTTGGGTTAACTAAGTCGAGATTATCAGCTGAAAGTCCACTATCAAGAGTAACCTTCACTACAGAGCATTTAGTAACCCAAAGAGGTGCTGGACACCAAGGTCTCAAGAAAAGAAAATAAACAAACTATATGCCTGTGGTGTGTATGTATGGGGGATAGGCTTGAGGGAGTAAGTCCTTAGGGGTGTCTCAACACCTAGCACCTTGAACCAACTGGTTCGGGAGTGTTGGCTGAAAGCTTATCTCTAAAGAGTTGCCCCCTTACAGAGCACTTAGCCTAAATAACACAAACAACCCTTGAAATAACAATAAAAGGATCAATGAATAAAAGTCTCATGGGATATAAACAAAGTGGGTGTTTTAGGACATGATAAAGGTCTGAAAGCTAGTAATGGAATGAACCTAAGTTGCTATGCATGAAACCACCATAAAATCAGTAACATGAATTCCACAAGAATGACTCATTTATCTGGACATTCCATTCATCATTCTCTTGTTCCAGTACTTGCTTAGGGACAAGCAAGCCTTAAGTTTGGTGTTGTGATGCCAAGGCATCTTGGCCAGTTTCACTGACCTTTTCTTTACTGTTTTTAGGTTAGTTTCATGCATTTCTTTAGGAAATAAGCTAGTTTTGGGTAGATATTCACCTATGCCTTGATTCAAGCAGACATTGTGCATTTTACATAATTTCATGAAGATTTTGCATAAGTTTAGCGACAAAGATTATGTTGCATTACTCATGACTTGGACTAGAGCTTTGATGCACTTTATTGCTTGATTTCAGGACCAAAAGGAAGCAAGAAAAAGGGAGGTAACTTGCAAGGTTAATGAGAAAAGTGATTGCCAATAACACTCTCAAAAAGCCATCAATGCCCACGTTAGAGAGTCACGTTAACTAAGTTAATGTGAACTCTAACGTGCAGAAGAGAAGTTGAGCCAACGTTAGTGACACTTAACATTGTCACTAACGTTGGCAATTACTCATAAGTGGCCACGTTAGAAGCCACGTTAACCTAGTTAACGTGGCCTCTAACGTTAAGGGGGGAAGAGAAGCCAACATTAGTGACACTCAACATTGTCACTAACGTTGGCCTATGATGCAAAGTACCACGTTAACTCCCACGTTAACTTGGTTAACGTGGGAACTAACGTAAGGGATGAAGAGTTGTCGACAACGTTAGTGACACTCAACATTGTCACTAACGTTGAAGCAACCACACAACCCCCAAGAGTCACGTTAACTTCCACGTTAACTTGGTTAACGTGGAAGCTAACGATGAGGAATGAAGGATGAGCCAACGTTAGTGACACTCAACATTGTCACTAACGTTGGGATGGCTAAGGATGGCCACGTTAGAAGCCACGTTAACCTAGTTAACGTGGACTCTAACGTAAGACCTAGGGGCACATAGGAACGTTAGTGACAATGTTGAATGTCACTAACGTTCTCGAATGATGGCAAGGGCCACGTTAGAATCCACGTTAACCTAGTTAACGTGGGCTTTAATGTGAAGCAAGAAGGGGCACACTGGAACGTTAGTGATAATATTGAGTGTCACTAATGTTCTCGAAGGTTCACAAGGCAACGTTAAAAGCCACGTTAACCTAGTTAACGTGGGTTTTTACATGAGGCAAAGGGGTGCATTGGAACATTAGTGACAATGTTAAGTGTCACTAACGTTCTCGAACTTATATTCTCACTAAATATTAACACCCCTAACGTCCTGAACTAAAGTCTCCGCCCACTTCGTACTTTCTCTCTGCAAGTAAAGCCAAGCCCAAATAAAGAAAGGAACTGCTTCAAACTCAAGATCCAAATGCCCAAGACTTGAAGAATCACACTAGAAGCTGAGAATAGTAGTATATATAGGAGTATCTTTGAATTGAGAAGAAGTTCTGGAAGGCTGGGAAAAAGAGAACTACTCTCTATATTTACTTTCTTTGAAAATTCTAGTTTTATGATGTATTCTCCATCTTTGTTTTCATTTTCAAGAGCTATGAACAACTAAACCCCTTTCATTGGGTTAGGGAGCTCTGCTGTAATTTGATGGATCAATACTAATTTTCATTATTCTTCTTCTATCTTTCCTCTTGATTTTACTTGAAAGCTTTCGATCTTCATCCAATTGAGTAGTTATCTTGGAAGAGAAGCTATTCAAACTTGGATCTCTTTTGAACCTTGAAAGAGGAATGAAGAGATCAAGCTAGAAATACTTTCTCATGCTGGACCAAATTGGGTTTGGATGGGTATGTGACTATAACCCTCTCAACAGTTGATTTGGGAAATGCATGTGGTATAATCAGTGACCATACTTCATCTCTTCTCATGAGCAATTGACCAAGGAATTGGCTATTGATCAAGATTTGAGAGATTAAATTGCAAGAAATTGTAATTCAATCACTTAAGATTGCCAAGGAGATCAATGAGTGCATTGATTGTGGAAGAGATAAAAATGAACTTGATCCGGAGAATTGCAACATCTCCTAAGCCCAATGAACTCCCCATCTCTGATCTTACCCATTCTCTATAATTTCTGCTATTTAATTTTATGAGTAAATCCCCCATTCCCATTTACAATTCTGCATTTTATTCTCAGTCATTTACTTCCAGTTCTTTAATTCTAGCATTTACTTTTCTGTTATTTACATTCCCGCCATTTTATTTTCTGCAACTCTCAACCCAAATTCTGGATTCGCTCAACTAGAACATTCTTCTAATTAAAGTTGCTTGATCAATCAATCCCTGTGGGATTCGACCTCACTCTATTGTGAGTTTTTACTTGACGACAACTTTGGTACACTTGCCGAAGGGAGATTTGTTGAGAGACAAGTTTTCCGTGCATCAGAGAGCATTGAAGGCGAGCTCTGCTAGAGCATTAGGAGGTTGGCTCTAATAGAGAGCATTGGAGGCTGGTTCCACAAGGGAGCATTAGGAATAGAGAACTCTCTCTCTCTTTAGTTTTTCTCTTTGTTTTGAATCTTGGGTTGAGAATTGAAGGAATTCTATTTCATTCTCACTTTGAGATTTCTCTTGTTCTTCGTCTACAAAATTTTAATGAATTAAGGATCTGAATCAACACTCTGTTTACTGCTTTCATCTTCATTTCTTTTGTAAATTGTTCTTTATTGGATCAAAGAAGGGCTTGAGATCTAGACTTGTTTTCTAGTTTCATTGAGCCCCTGAGATCTTCACTTGTCTTTCTAGATTTCACAATTGATTTGAGTTTTCTTACTGATTTACTTTTCTGCTACAATTTCCTTTTCTGCAATTTTTACTTTCTACTGCATTGCTTCCAATTTACATTTCCTGCACATTTACATTCTACACTTTAACTTTGAGCTTGCTGCAAATCTGAATTTACTTTTCTTATCTTGGATCCATTGCTTTCTTTAATTTTCAGCACCCAGCCCCCATTTACTTTTCATGCAAGTTACATTTCTTGCAATTTAAGATTCTTGCAATTTACATTTCTTGCTCTTTAAGTTACTTGCAATTTTACTTACTGCACTTTATAATTCCTGCAAATTTACATTCTGTTGCTTTAAGTTTCACCCAATCTCACTTAAATGTTAGCTTGACTAAACTAATCACCCACTAAAGTTGCTTGATCCATCAATCCCTATGGGATCGACCTCACTCACGTGAGTTTTACTACTTGATGCGACCCGGTATACTTGCCGGTGAGTTTTGGGTGTTTTGGAAAGTCATTTTTCCACCAATTTTCCCATCAAGTTTTTGGCGCCGTTGCCGGGGATTGAATTAGATTAACAATGATTAAGTATGGTGGTGGTCTAGATCAAGCATTTTCTTTGTTTTTGTTCTCTGTTTTAAATTGAAACCAAGGTTTTTGAGTTTTTGCCTCACTAAGAAATTCTCATCTCTGATATGAGTAATTTCAATTTTTCTTGGTGTTGTGTTTTCCAAAATTCAAATGGAGTTCAACTCATCTTATGATCAAACAAATTTTATGGGATATTACCCACCATCACCAATCTCTAATGGTGGGTGGGAATATCACCACGAGAATACACATTCTGAGCACTCCAATTCATGGAGATTTGCTTCAGAGACACAAGATGAGCAAGAAAATCATATGGGATACCAACCACCACCACAAAATGATTCATATCATTATCCTCATGGTGGATGGAAGCATGACCAAAGAATGGAAGAGCATCCACCCTCACGTCCCAGTTTCTCATTTGAAAGTTCTTCATCACTTGATTATGCCTCAACACAAAGTTTCCTCCAAAATCCATACAAGTCATCCCATCAATCACACAACTCATTCCATACCCCTCAACACAACTTCACCACAACACATCCATGTCACCAAAATTACTCTCAACCTTCATCTCTTGAATTAGCGGTTGAGGATTACCTTCAATGGTCCAAAGAACCCTTAGAAAGCCAATGCCAAGCCATTGAAATACACAGAAAACTCGTGGAAAGATACACACAACCCCAATCCTGGAAAGAAACCATCCTCAAGAAGATGAATGGGCCCTTAGAGCAAACAAGGGAGAACTTAGAACCATCAAACAATGAGGATGAAGACCAATTTGTGGGTGAAGAAGTGGAAAAACAAGAACCAAAGGTCCCTGTGTCAAGTGAAATTGTACTGAAGAATGAGGAACCTGAGCCAAGGATTTTATATTCACAAGAACTAATTGAAGTGACAATAGAACACGAAGATTCCCTCCCAAAGGACTTGATGGAAAATCATGAGGAAGAAATGGAGGAAGATACTTAAAAGAAGTCACACTCAATTGAAGTGGAGAAGTGCACAGAGGAAGAGCTCACGGAACCACCATTGCAAGGGACTCTTGATGAAGAAATCACTCCAACAATCACACAACTACCAAGACTTGGATTCAAGGAAGTGAAGGCAATTAACAAAAGCACCGAGAAGAGGATTGTGACCAAGCTACAAAGGACAATATTCATGAAGAAGAGAAGGTCAACTACAAGCAATCCTCCCCCCGATCCAACAAGCAAGCTCAATCAAGCTATTTACAAAAGGAAGCTTGCTGAGGAAAGGCCAAGACAAGGGACACTAGCTGAATCTTTCCCCCCTTTGAAGTCATTCCTCTTAACAAACTGGAAGAAGAGGAAGAAAGTGAAGAACAACATGTCAAGCTAGTGACATTAAAAGAGCGCTTGTTGGGAGCCAACCCAACCTGAGGTAGTTTTCTTTTAATAGCTATTCTAATAAAAAGGTTAATCAGTTTATCTATATTACAAGGAGCTAAGTTTGGTGTTGCACACCAAAACAATCTAAGGGAGAATGTTGGATGCTAAGTTTGGTGTTCCACCAAAAATTTCATTAAGAACACATTGCACCCTCAGCATGATCAGTATCAGCTCCAAACCATCAGAGAAACTGCTTAACAATTGTCATGTTTCTAGTTTTTAGTTTTTTTTAGTTCATAGTTTATTTTCTAGGGCATAGTTTATTTCCTTAATAAAAGTACTTAATGTTCCATGCATGTATTTATTTTACTACATATAGAAGTAGGCAAGGAACTAAGTTTGGTGTTCCCACACCAACTTAGGTTCACAGAATCACAAGCATACATGCATGCTAACTGGCTCTCAAGTGCTTGGGGAACAAGCAACTTTCAATATCTTTTGTAGGAAGTCATTCAATCTCTTGGAGGAAAAGGTACATCATCATGGATAGAGGAAGGACATAGAACCCAACAATGATGATGACACAGAGGAAACGAATAGACTCCAAGAGGTTGTATTGTTCTCTGACTGATTCTAGTTCAAATATATAAATTGAAAGTGCAAATGTCCCCTGTTATTAGTGTCTTCTTAGATTCATTTACTGTCCGCGAGTTTGTTTGATTCCATGTTGTTATGGCTTACTAGTCTAAGTGCTTGATTCATTTTCATCTTACTTGAATTATATGCTTTGTTCCTCATGCTTGAATAAAAGAGAAATAACTGTGAAATAGAGAAAGAGTAAAAGTCTGGTATGATATGAGACAAAATAAGATTATGTGGTGGTATGTGCTGGTTCATTAGTTGATTTATAAATAAGGCTGAATGCTGGTATGACTTTGTGATATGAACTTGAGTTACATTTCATGAGACTTGACAAAAGAAAAAGGTCCAAAATAAAAGAAAGAAAATGCAAAAGAAAGAAGCAAAAAGAAATACACAAGGTTGGGCACCAATGGCTGCGAATTTGGATAAATGCCTGTGATGTCCTTGTACAAAGATAAGCTTGGATAACTAAGTTCTAAGGGGTGCTTCATCACCTGGCAACTTAGGTTAACTAACCCGGGATTGCCAACCAAAAGTCCACCATCAAGAGCTACTTTGAGACAAAGCATTTAGTAACCCAAAGAGGTGCTGGGCATCAATTTCCAAAGAACAAACAGAGATAAACAAAACAAGCTAAATGCCTGTGATGTGTGTGTGCTAAGGAGAGGCTTGAGCAAGTAAGCCCATAGGGGTGTTTCAACACCTAGCATCTTGAACCAACTGGGGTGGGAATGCTGGCTGAAAGCTTACTCTAAAAAGCTGCCTTATCACATAGCATTAAGCCTCAGCCAAGAAAAAAAAATTTCCCAAGCAATAACAAGTCTTATTTTATTTGTAATTCAAGTAAAGATCCAAAGGAATGTTGATGTCTCAGCCCCAGAATAAAAATCCCTAAGATACCATGCATAAAAACCCCATTTACCAGTATTTAATGTCTTCCAATAAAAGGCTTATACACTTCTTTGCTTCTAGTAATTTTCCTTATGTTTTACTGCTTGCTTGGGGACAAGCAAGATTTAAGTTTGGTGTTGTGATGACAAGTCATCTTAGCCTAGTTTTACTAGTTTTTTTCTTTTGTTTTCAATTGATTTTATGTACTTTCTTGAGCCATAAGTAAGCCAATTGGGTAGAATTTCATGTTTCCTTTGATTTAATCAACCATGGATAAATTAATGCAATTTCATGAGATTTTGTGCTATAATTGTCATATATTATGAAAGAATAACAATCTCATGATTTTTAGCATAGCTTTGATGTGCTTGGTTGATTAATGATAGGTGAAAAGAGCTTTGAAGAAGGTTGAAGAAAGAAGAAATGGCAAGTAGCAGGAGAGAACAAAAAGCTTGAGCAAAAGTTTGACCTCAAACTTTAGCTCAAACTTTTGGAAGAAGTTGAATACACCCTAGAGGAGCAAAAGCTTGCGCCAACGTTTGCCCTCAAGCTTTTAGGCAAACGTTGGCGCCACAACAAACACACCCTGGAGGAGCAAAAAGCTTGCGCCAACGGTTGCCCTCAAGCTTTTAGGCAAACGTTGGCGCCACAACAAACACACCCTGGAGGAGCAAAAAGCTTGCGCCAACGTTTGCCCTCAAGCTTTTAGGCAAACGTTGGCGCCACATCATGTTTTTGGGGCATACTTCCAACAAGAATAACTTGAGTTGTAGATGTCCAATTGAGGTGATTCTAAGTGGGTTAGAAAGCTAACATTCAGAGCTTTCCAACTATATATAATAGTCTATATTGGGCATAAAATTGGCAACGTGACAAGAGGACAAAATAGCCCCCAAGAAGCATACAAAAGGGATCCACGTTTGGCTCAAAGTTTGACCTCAAACTTTGGCTCAAACGTGGATGGCAGCAAGGAAGGCTAGCTGATATGAAAAGTTTGAGTAAAAGTTTGACCTCAAACTTTTACTCAAGCTTTTCCGGTTCATGGCCCGGTTCACAAGTGGGTTTCTCTCCAACTCCAAGAGCAATCAACAGAGGCCATCTTCAACCTAAATCCAAAGCAAGCAAAGTCCATTATCATCACTCAAAGGCACAAGAGATAGATAAAATAGGAATTTCATTTAATTGTAATTTGTCGTTAATTTCAATTTCATTTTCATTTTGTAAAAGCCTATATAAAGGCATTAGTTTCATTTTACTAAGGAGGTTGGCTCTGATAGAGAGCATTGAAGGCGAGCTCTGCTACAGCATTAGGAGGTTGGCTCTAATAGAGAGCATTGGAGGCTGGTTCCACAAGGGAGCATTAGGAATAGAGAACTCTCTCTCTTTAGTTTTTCTCTTTGTTTTGAATCTTGGGTTGAGAATTGAAGGAATTCTGTTTCATTCTCACTTTGAGATTTCTCTTGTTCTTCGTCTACAAAATTTCAGTGAATTAAGGATCTGAATCAACACTCTGTTTACTGCTTTCATCTTCATTTCTTTTGCAAATTGTTCTTTATTGGATCAAAGAAGGACTTGAGATCTAGACTTGTTTTCTAGTCTCATTGAGCCCCTGAGATCTTCACTTGTCTTTCTAGATTTCACAATTGATTTGAGTTTTCTTGCTGATTTACTTTTCTGCTACAATTTCCTTCTCTGCAATTTTTACTTTCTACTGCATTGCTTCCAATTTACATTTCCTGCACATTTACATTCTACACTTTAACTTTGAGCTTGCTGCAAATCTGAATTTACTTTTCTTGTCTTGGATCCATTGCTTTCTTTAATTTCCAGCACCCAGCCCCATTTACTTTTCATGCAAGTTACATTTCTTGCAATTTAAGATTCTTGCAATTTACATTTCTTGCTCTTTAAGTTACTTGCAATTTTACTTACTGCACTTTATAATTCCTGCAAATTTACATTCTGTTGCTTTAAGTTTCACCCAATCTCACTTAAATGTTAGCTTGACTAAACTAATCACCCACTAAAGTTGCTTGATCCATCAATCCCTGTGGGATCGACCTCACTCACGTGAGTTTTACTACTTGATGCGACCCGGTATACTTGCCGGTGAGTTTTGGTTGTTTTGGAAATTCATTTTACCACAAATTTCCCATCAAATGCACAGAAGGGGGAAAGGCAGTCAATTCCAGTGAGGAAGACCTCAATGGACGTCCACTGACCACTAAGGAGATCCCTAATGAGGAACCAAAGGAATCTGAGGCTCATCCAGAGACCATAGAGATTCTACTGAACTTACTATTGCCATTCATGAACTCTGATGAGTATTCTTCCTCTGAAGAGGATGATGACATTGCTGAAGAGCATGTTGCTTGGTATCTAGGAGCAACCATGAAGCTAAATGCCAAGTTATTTAGTAATGAGACTTGGGAGGATGAACTGCCCTTGCTCACTAAGGAACTGAATGAGGACTACCTTGTGTTTAAGGCTCAAGGATCTTCCTCTGTAACCATGGAGAGGAAGCATTGAAAGCTTCTCTCAATACAGAGTCAAACAGAGCCCCCACATTCAAACTCTAAGTTTGGTGTTCAGAGGCCACAATCATGCTCTAAGTATCTGTGAAGCTCTGTAAGAGCTCACTGTCAAGCTATTGACATTAAAGAAGCGCTTATTGGGAGGCAACCTAGTGTTATTTAATTATATTTATTTGTTTTCCATTGTTATTTTATGTTTATGTTTTCTTTAGGTTGATGATCATGTGGAGTCATAAAAATAGCTGCAGAATTAAAGTGGAATAAAAAATAGCATCAAAAATAGCACACCCTGGAGGACAGGCTTACTGGCGTTTAAACGCCAGTAAGGATAGTAGAATGGGCGTTTAACACCCATGCAGGCAGCATTCTGGGCATTTAACGCCAGAAATGGCATCATTCTGGGCATTCAGAAAAACGCCCAGTAAAGAAGGATTCCTGGCGTTTAACGCCAGCCGGGGTATCTGCTGGGCGTTTAACGCCAAGATGACACAAGGGAGGTAATTTTGTTTCCAATTCAATTTTTTTCAATTTTTCATGTTTTAATTCATAATTTTTTGCATCAAACATATTTTGAACATTCATCTTTCAATTTCTAGTTCCAAAAAATTAATAATCTTTCCAATTCTTTTTAATTCTTTTTCAATTCTTTTCAATTCCTTCCAAAACATTTTCAAAACTTACATATCTTTTCAAATTCTTCTCAACTCTTTTTAATTTTTCTTGTATACATTAATAAGTTTTCAAAATTAATCGCATCATTCTTCTTCTACTCCCTTCTATCTTATTTTGCTCAAGGACGAGCAAAACTTTTAAATTTGGCATGGAAAAAGCTTTGCTGTTTGTTTTTCCATAACCATTAATGACACCTAAGGTCGGAGAAACCTCTAGGATGAGGAAAGGGAAGGTAGTTACTTCCAACTCCGAGTCATGGGAGATGGAGAGATTCATCTCAAAATTCCATCACTAGAAAGAGGATGGAGTAAACAAGAGAGCCCACTCATGGATCTTAAGAGGAGCAACAAACGCAAGAAAGAGACATAGAGGAGCTCAAGCACTCTATAAGATCTTCAAGAGGAAGAACTAGCCACCATCACTAAGGTGGACCCGTTCTTTAATTTCCTTGTTCTTATTTTTCTGTTTTTTTATTTTATGCTTTATGTTTTGTCTATGTTTATGTCTTTATTACATGATCATTAGTGTCTAGTGTCTATGTCTTAAAGCTATTAATGTCCTATGAATCCTTCACCTCTCTTAAATGAAAAATGATTTTATTTGCAAAAGAACAAGGAGTACATGAATTTCAAATTCTATCTTAAAATTAGCTTAATTATTTTGATATGGAGGCAATACTTTTTGTTTTCTGAATGAATGCTTGAACAGTGCATATTTTTTACATTGTTGTTTATGAATGTTAAAATTGTTGGATCTTGAAAGAATAATGAAAAAGGAGAAATGTTATTGATAATCTGAAAAATCATAAAATTGATTCTTGAAGCAAGAAAAAGCAGTGAAAAACAAAAGCTTGCGAAAAAAAAATGCGAAAAAAAAATAAAGAAAAAAAGAAAGAAAAAGAAAAAGCTAGCAGAAAAAGCCAATAGCCCTTTAAACCAAAATGCAAGGGTAAAAAGGATCCAAGGCTTTGAGCGTTAATGGATAGGAGGGCCCAAAGGAATAAAATCCTGGCCTAAGCGGCTAAACCAAGCTGTCCCTAACCATGTGCTTGTGGAGTGAAGGTGTCAAGTGAAAAGCTTGAGACTGAGCAGTTAAAGTCGTGGTCCAAAACAAAAAAGAGTGTGCTTAAGAGCTCTGGGCACCTCTAACTTGGGACTCTAGCAAAGCTGAGTCACAATCTGAAAAGGTTCACCCAGTTTTGTGTCTGTGGCATTTATGTATCCGGTGGTAATACTGGAAAAGAAAATGCTTAGGGTCACGGCCAGGACTCATAAAGTAGTTGTGTTCAAGAATCAACATACTGAACTAGGAGAATCAATAGCACTATCTGAATTCTGAGTTCCTATGGATGCCAATCATTCTGAACTTCAAAAGATAAAGTGAGATGCCAAAACTGTTCAGAAGCAAAAAGGCTACAAGTCCCGCTCATTTAATTGAAGCTAAGTTCATTGATAAATTTGGAATTTATTGTATTTTCTCTTCTTTTTATCCTATTCTGTTTTTAGTTGCTTGGGGACAAGCAACAATTTAAGTTTGGTATTGTGATGAGCAGATAATTTATACCCTTTTTGGCATTGTTTTTACATAGTTTTTAGTATGTTTTAGTTACTTTTTATATATTTTTATTAGTTTTTATTCAAAATCACATTTCTGGACTTTACTATGAGTTTGTGTATTTTCTATGATTTTAAGTATTTTCTGGCTGAAATTGAGGGACCTGAGCAAAAATCTAATTCAGAGGCTGAAAAAGGACTGCAGATGTTGTTGGATTCTGACCCTCCTGCACTCGAAATGGATTTTCTGGAGCCACACAAGCCCATTTGGCGCGCTCTTAATTGCGTTGGAAAGAAGACATCCTGGGCTTTTCAGAAATATATAATAGTTTATACTTTGCCTGAGATTTGATGAGCCAAACTGGCGTCCAAAGCCAGCTTAAAACATATTGGCATAAAACGCCCAAACTGGCACCAGAATTAGAGTTAAACGCCCAAACTCGCACCCAAGCTGGCGTTTAACTCCAGGAACAACCTATGCACGTGTAAAGCTCAATGTTCAGCCCAAGCAAACACCAAGTGGGCCCCAAAAGTGGATTTCTGCACTATCTGCACTTAGTTACTTAATTTCTGTAAACCCTAGTAACTAATTTAGTATAAATAGCACTTTTTACTATTGTGTTCACATCTCTGGACGTTTAGTCCTTAGACCTTTGGCATGGAGGCTGGCCTCACGGCCATGCCTAGACCTTTTTCACTTATGTATTTTCTACGGTGGAGTTTCTACACCCCATAGCTTAAGGTGTGCAACTCTGCTGTTCTTCATGAATTAATGCAATTACTACTGTTTTCTATTCAATTCACGCCTACTTCTTCTCCAAGATATACTCTCGTTCTTAATTCAGTTTAGTTAGAATGAAGGGGTGACCCGTCACAATCACCCAATCTTCGTTACTCGCTTAGCCAAGATCCACGTGCCTGACAACCACAAAGCGGTCTACATGATGTTCAACATAGTCATTGGACGACAACTAGAGTATATTCTCTTGGATATCTAATACACGGACCGAGTCCGTGAGATTAGTATCTTCGTGGTATAGGTTAGAATAATTGGCAGCCAATCCTGGGATCTGGAAAGTCTAAACCTTGTCTGTGGTATTCCGAGTCGGATCCGAGAAGGGATGACTGTGACGAGCTTCAAACCTGCGAATGTTGGGTGCAAGTGACAGTGTGCAAAAGGATCAATGGATTCTATTCCGATGCTAGCGGGAACCGACAGATGATTAGCCATGCGGTAGCTATACCTGGTATTTTTCATTTGAGACGAGAAATATAACAGTTGATTAGCCGTGCAGAAACTGTAGAGGACCATTTTCACTGAGAGGATCTTACAGCTTGCCATGGAAGGAAGTAACGCATGGTTGGATGAAGGCAATAGGAAAGCAGAAGTTCATAAGCAACAAAGCATCTCCAGACGCTTATCTGAAATTCCCACCAATGAATTACATAAGTAACTTTATTTTATTTTATGTTTTATTTCTATTTTAATTATTGATGAGTGGATAATTTATACGCTTTTTGGCATTGTTTTTAGTATATTTTTAGTAGAATCTAGTTACTTTTAGGGATGTTTTCATTAGTTTTTATGTTAAATTCACATTTCTGGACTTTACTATGAGTTTGTGTGTTTTTCTGTGATTTCAGGTATTTTCTGGCTGAAATTGAGGGACTTGAGCAAAAATCAGATTCAGAGGTTGAAGAAAGACTGCTGATGCTGTTGGATTCTGACCTCCTTGCACTCAAAGTGGATTTTCTGGAGCTACAGAACTCAAAATGGCGCGCTTCTAATTGTGTTGGAAAGTAGACATCCAGGGCTTTCCAGCAATATATAATAGTCCATATATGGCCGAGTTTAGATGACGTAAAAGAGTGTTGAACGCCAGTTCTACACTGCTGTCTGGAGTTAAACGCCAGAAACATATCACAAGCCAGAGTTGAACGCCAGAAATACGTTACAAACTGGCGTTCAACTCCAAGATTGACCTCTACATGTGTAACATTCAAGCTCAGCACAAGCACACACCAAGTGGGCCCCGGAAGTGGATTTATGCATCAATTACTTACTTCTGTAAACCCTAGTAACTAGTTTAGTATAAATAGGACTTTTTACTATTGTATTAGACATTTTTGATCAGTTTTATGCTATCCTAGACTTTCATGGGGGCTGGCCATTCGGCCATGCTTGAACCATTATCACTTATGTATTTTCATACGGTAGAGTTTCTGCACTCCATAGATTAAGGTGTGGAGCTCTGCTGTTCCTCAAAGATTAATGCAAAGTACTACTATTTTTCTGTTCAATTCAACTTATTCCGCTTCTAAGATATTCATTCGCACTTTAACCTGAATGTGATGAACGTGACAATCATCATCATTCCACCACGAACGCGTGCCTGACAACCACTTCCGTTCCACCTTAGATTGAATGAGTATCTCTTGGATCTCTTAATCAGAATCTTCGTGGTATAAGCTAGATTGATGGCGCCATTCATGAGAGTCCGGAAAGTCTAAACCTTGTCTGTGGTATTCCGAGTAGGACTCTGGGATTGAATGACTGTGACGAACTTCAAACTCGCGAGTGCAGGGCATAGTGACAGACGCAAAAGGAGGGTGAATCCTATTCCAGTATGATCGAGAACCTCAGTTGATTAGCCGTGCCGTGACAGAGCATTTGGACCATTTTCACAAGAGGATGGGATGCAGCCATTGACAAGGGTGATGCCTTCAGACGATTAGCCATGCAGTGACAGTGCATCGGACCATTTTCCAGAGAGGATTAAAAGTAGCCATTGACAACGGTGATTTCCTTACATAAAGCCAGCCATGGAAAGGAGTAAGATTGATTGGATGAAGACAGCAGGAAAGCAGAGGTTCAGAGGAACAAAAGCATCTCTATGCGCTTATCTGAAATTTTTCTCACCAATGATTTACATAAGTATTTCTATCCTTATTTTATTATATATTTTTGAAAACTCCATAACTATTTTATATCCGCCCTGACTGAGATTTACAAAGTGACCATAGCTTGCTTCATACCAACAATCTCTGTGGGATCGACCCTTACTCACGTAAGGTTTATTACTTGGACGACCCAGTGCACTTGCTAGTTAGTTGTATCGAAGTTGTGAATGAAAAATGATTTATTAAGACGTGCGTACAGAGTTTCTGGCGCCGTTGCCTAAGATCACAATTTCGTGCACCAATTATCAAAACCTCATAACCATTTGAATCCACCTGACTGAGATTTACAAGATGACTATAGCTTGCTTCAAGCTGACAATCTCCGTGAGATCGACCATTTCTCACGTAAGGTATTACTTGGACGACCTAGTGCACTTGCTGGTTAGTTGTGCGGAGATGTGAAAAGTGTGAATCACGATTTCCAACACCATAAATCAAGGCTCATCAAGGTTGATACTTCAAGGACTAGATGCAAGGGTGGAACGAGTGAACATTTGGTTGGATCTAATAGAAGAGTTTGGTATTGCATTGATAATTCGGACTGCTTGCCACCCGGTTGGGACAATGGTGATCCACGTCAAGACAGGTGTAGAAACAAGATTTGGGATCCAGGAATACATGAGGATCAATTTTGGGAGCACAGAACTTGTGAAGAACTCCATCAAAGCTTGGGGAATTTACTTGGTATTGATAGAGCTTTTTGGAAGTCCAAGCACTACTGGAAGTTTCAAGATGAGTTCAAGCACAAGCCACCATGACACAGAGCTCACCAAATGTCCAACTTAAGGAATTTAACAAAAAGTTCTAGGTGGGAGACAACCCACTATGGTATGATCTTTTATTTTTATTCTTAGTTTTATTTTATTTTATTTTTATCAGTGTTCATTCACAGTTTCTGCATCATCACCTGCATTCTACATAGAAAAAAAGAGAGAATTTGGGTGTATGACGCGCAAGCATCCCTGATGCGTGCACGTCATGCGTGACTTCGCAACACCAAAGAAGTAACCTGAGAGTTACGCGGGAGTGGCGTAGGAAGCATGCCTTGTGCACAAGCAAGTCCACGCGTATGCGTACCTCACGCGTGCGCGTTGCTTGCACGCGTAAGCGTCCCTGACGCGCAGGCATGGATAGGGAAATCGGTGTAATAAGCGTGCAAACCTGAGAGTTGTGCTGCCCTCACGCTGGAACCGTACTAGAGGCATAAATTTTGCCACGCGTATGCGTCCCTGACGCATGCGCGTCAGTTTCAATAATTGGATATCCACGTGTGCGCCTGCCTGACGCGCATGCGTCGTCTGTCTTTTTGTTCCCCATGTGTTTCAACCCGAGAGTTGTGCGTGCGCAGGGCTGCCTTCGCGCGAATGGCACAACCCATGTCACGCGTACCCGTCCCTGACGCGTACGCGTGACCATCATTTTATGCGATCGACGCGTACGCGTGCCGCACGCGTACGCGTTGCATGCGACGCACAATTAAACCAGTACTCCGTCAGATTTCAATTATTCCCTCCCCCAATCCTAATTCTCTTTCATTCCTCATTCGTTCTTATTGCATTTGCATACCTTCACTCATTGCATTTTAATTTTGTGCATATTTTTATTTTCTTTTCTAAATTTGATATTTTCCCTTTGGTGTTGAACGTTCTTATTCAACTGTTGCATTTTTCTTACATTATTTTGGTGCTCGTAACTTGTTTTAAATTGTTGGTATTATTATTCATAGGTCAATGCTATATTTTTATGATACATATATTCCATTTGCATTGATATGCACTTATACTGTCTGGAAACGAAAGACTTTTACATGGGGCAACCGACAAGTCTATCTGCACAACCTTTGGAGAAAGCGTCAGTTGGAGCAACCCGTCCACTTGCACATCTTAGCATGCACCAAGGACGTTTCAATCTTTAAGTGTGGGCATATCGATACCAACTTCCTTGGGTTAGTTATTTCCTATTTCAACACCAATGTTTAATTTTCCTTGTTAAATTAGTTGTTGCATTTGCATGTTTGATTGCATATTTGTTTGATTTTGTGCATGTTCTTCTACCACTACTTGGTTGGAGTGATAAGTTCTTTTTCAAGAACCTTTTTATAGTATTTCACTAATTTAAATTAAAACTTTCTTGTTAAACTTGTTTGAAGAAATTTTCTTGTGGAACATGGTTTAGAGCTCGAACACACAAAACCCAGTAAGATTTTGAGCCTATTTGATTGGTTGCATTTTATCAACCAATATTTTATTTTTGTTATGTGTTTTTCTCTCTAAAATTGTGATCTTTGTCTTGCTTAATTCTATATTTTCATTGTTTGACGTATGCATGCACTTATATGATTGAGATCTTGTTTCACTGAGCTTACATACCCATATTGCCTTAACCTTGTCATTATCCTTTGTAAACTAATGTTGAGCCTACGTATCCCATTTGTTCTTTACTCTAGTACATCATTAACTCTAAGTGTAAAACAATAATGTCCTTAATTTGAATCCTTGATTAGCTTAGACTAGTGAGAGTGTTCATGATTTAAGTGTGGGGAAGTTGGGTTTGGAAACATTTGGTTTAAGAATTGGGTGTTGTACATATTTATGAAAACGTGGAAGAAATGTTTAGGACATGTTCATGCATTCAATAATTTAATCATGTGCATTGAGAAAAATAAAAGAAAAAAATAAAATAAAATAAATAAAATAAAATAAAAATTAAAAAAAGGGAGAAAAGAAAAGAAAAGGAGCAAATAATAAAAGGGCACAAAATGCCCAAAAGTAAATGATGATAGCAATGCATATGTACTGTACTCTAAATCGGATGCATGAATATGTGGTAAACATAGTAATTGGGTAGTTAAATTTTGTATTGTGATTACATGGATTGTCTTAAGTTAGGTGGAAAATTTAAGTTAACTAAGGATTCATATTTTAGTCCACTTGGCCAAATACAATCCTACCTTGACCCTGACCCCATTACAACCCTTAAAAGACCTCTTGATATGTGTATTTGTGCATTAAATTTTTCTTGATTGGTAGAAGAAGAGCAAGTTTTAGAAAGCAAGGTTAGTAGAGAATTGAGAGAATCGAATCTTAAACACTTGAGTAATTAGAGTGTATACACTTCCAGTGAGGGTTCGATGCTCGATTCATTGTTCCCGGCTTTCATGAGCTATTTTCTTCTGCAAGTTTACTTGTACTTTATTTTATGATTTGAATTACTGAAATCCAGTTCATATTCGTTCTAGAAAGGTTTATCTATTTTTAACCAAGTAGGTAGAATCATTTTTTTGCATTTAGTTGCACTCATATAGATAGGTTACACTTCATACTTTCTACCATTCCTCCTCACTCTTAAGCTTCTCTTGAGCTTAGCATGAGGACATGCTAATGTTTAAGTGTGGGAAGACTGATAAACCACTATTTTATGGTTTATTTTGTGCTAAATTTAGTGGTTTTTATCAATTCTTTTCTCGCTTATTCATATAATTTGCATGGTTTTACAAATCCTTCCTAATCCTGTGATATAGTTGAAAACATGTTTCCTAGGCCTTTAAACTGTCAAATTTAACTACCCTTTATTACCATTCGATGTCGTGATCTGTGTGTTAAGTGTTTTCAGGCTCTATAGGGCAGGAATGGCTTAGAGGATGGAAAGGAAACATACAAAAGTGGAAGAAACGTGAGAAAATGAAGTTTTGAGAAGCTAGCAGTGATGCGTACGCATGGGCGACACGTACACGTGGCTAGCGTAGAAGACAAACGACGCGCACGCGTGACATGCGCCACATGCTGAAAACACTGGGGGCGATTTTTGGGCTATTTTTGCGCCCAGTTCCAAGCTCGAGAACACAGAATAGAAGCTGCAGAGTGGGGGAATAATCCATCCATTCATTCATTCATCAGACACAATAATTCATTCATTCATACAACTTTCATTCACATATTTTTAGGTTTTAGATGTAGTTTTCTATAGAGAGAGGCTCTCTACTCTCTCTAGGTTTTAGGATTTTTAGGTTTGGTTCTTTTCAATTTGAGATCTCTACTCTTCTTTAATTTAGTTTCTCTTCCACTTTTAATTGTTCTATCATTATAGTTTATTTATTCTCTCTTGTTGATTTATTTATTTTTCCAATTTAATTTATGAACTCTTCATGTTAGATTCAAAATTCCTATTTAATGTAATTTGAGGTATTTCATATTTATTGCTTCTTCTATTATTTGTTAGTTATTGATGTTTGCAATTGGTTATTTAGATTTAATATTCCTTGCTAGTTTTCTATGTTTTTATGTTATGCCTTCCAAGTGTTTGATAGAATGCTTGGGAGGGTTTTGAATTAGATTTTTGCACTTTTGGCTTTGGTTGAGTAATTGGAGACTCTTGAGTTATCAAACTCCTTTGTTGATTGATAGTTGAAAGTTGCTAATTAATTTGGATCCCTCTAAAGCTAGTCTTTCCTTAGGAGTTGACTAAGACTGGAGGAATCAAATTGATTCATCCACTTGACTTTCCTTCATAGTTAGAAGTTAACTAAGTGGGAGCAATGGACAATTGAGTGGTTTTCTAGTTATTAATTTAATTTCTTGTCATTTACATTCCTTATTCTTTATTCAAAACCCCAAAAAGATACTTTTCCATAACCAATAATAACTACACCTCCCTGCAATTCCTTGAGAGACGACCCGAGGTTTGTGATGCCAGGGCATTTTGGCCAGTTTCACTGACCTTTTCTTTACTTTTTTTAAGATAGTTTCATGCATTTTCTTAGAAAATAAGCTAGTTTTGGGTAGATATTCACTTACATTTTGATTCAAGCATACATTGTGCACTTTACATGATTTCATGAGAATTTTGCATGAATTATATGACAAATTAGAGCATGCAGGTCTCATGATTTGGATTAGAACTTTGATGCACTTTATTGCTTGATTTAAGGACAAAGGAAGCAAGGAAGAACCACGTTAGCAGCCACGTTAGTCTAACTAACGTGACCACTAACGTGGAATAGGAGCTATTTTGCAACGTTAATGAGAAAAGTAATCGCCAATAACGCCCTCGAAGCCATCATAACCCACGTTAAGAGTCACGTTAACTAAGTTAACGTGAACTCTAACGTGGAAGAAGACAACAAGGCCAATGTTAGTGACACTCTCCTTTGTCACTAACGTTGGACCAAGCTCATAATTGGCCAGGTTAGTTTCCACGTTAACTTAGTTAACGTGGAATCTAACGTTAAGAAGCAAAAGAGAAGCCAACGTTAATGACATTCACCTTTGTCACTAACGTTGGACAAGCCTCCATAAGCCACGTTAACTCCCACGTTAACTTAGTTAACGTGGAAGCTAACGTGGAGAGAGAAATTGATAGCCAACGTTAGTGACACTTACCTTTGTCACTAACGTTGGGGTGAACCACCAAGAGCCACTTTGAGCAACGTTAACTTAGTTAACGTGGAAGCTAACATGGATAAAGAGATGATGAGTCAACGTTAGTGACACTCACCTTTGCCACTAACGTTGGAGATGGCTAGCATGACTACGTTAGAAGCCACGTTAACTTAGTTAACGTGGACTCTAACGTGGGAAAGAGGGGCACATTGGAACGTTAGTGACAAAGGTAAATGTCACTAACATTCTCGAAAGATTGGCATTACTACGTTAGAAGCAACGTTAACCTAGTTAACGTGGACTCTAACGTAGGGACAAGGGAGGACTCTCCACGTTATTGGGAAAGGTAAGTCCCAATAACGTGTGCGAAGGACCAAGAGGCAAAGTTAGTGGTCACGTTAGTGCTACTAACGTTGAAGTCAACGTGATCATATTTGGGTTAGGAACGTTAGTGAAAAAGGTGATTGTCACTAACGTTATCGAACCCACACTTTCACTTAACGTTGACACCACTAACGTCCTAAGCCAAAGTCTCTGCCCACTTCACCTTTTCTCTCTGCAAGCAAAGCTAAGCCCAATGAAAAGGATAACTGCTTCAAACTCAAGATTCAGAGACCCATACCCAAGACTTGAAGAGCCAACTAGAAGATCGGAAGAGTAGTATATATAGGAGTAGCTTTGAATTATTTTAAAAAAAAAAGAGGTTGGAAAACTTTACGGAGCCTTTGGCATAGAACTACTCTCTGTATTTTACTTTCTCTGCACTTCTAGGTTTACTTTCATCGTGTATTCTCCATCTTGGTTTTCATTTTCCAGTGCTATGAACAACTAAACCCCTTTCATTGGGTTAGGGAGCTCTGTTGTAATTTGATGGATCAATATTAGTTTTCATTCTCCTTGTTCTATCTTTTCTCTTGATTTTACTAGAAAGCTTTCGATCTTCATCCAATTGGGTAGTTATCTTGGAAAAGAAGATATTCATACTTGGATCTCTTCTGAACCTTGAAAGAGGGATGAAGAAATCATGCTAGAAATGCTTTCTCATGCTGGACCAAATTGGGTTTGGATGGATATGTGACTATAATCCTACCAACACTTGATTTGGGAAATGCATGTGGTATAATCAGTGACCATACTTCATCTCTTCTCATGAGCAATTGACCAAGGAATTGGCTATTGATCAAGATTTGAGAGATTGAATTACTAAGAAATTGGAATTCGATCAGTTAAGATTGCCAAGGAGATCAATGAATGTATTGATTGAGGAAGAGATGAAAATGAACTTGATCCGGAGAATGCAACATCTCCTGAGCCCAATGAACTCCCCATTTCTGATCTTACCCATTCTTTTTAATTTCTGCCATTTCCTTTTATGAGCAATTACCCCATTCCCGTTTAAGATTCTGCAATTTACTTTCCGCATTTACATTCAGCTCTTTATTTCTAGTATTTACTGTTTCTGCTATTTACTTTCCCGCCATTTAATTTTCTGCAAATCTCAAATCAAATTCTGGTTCGCTCAACTAGAACATTCCTCTAATTAAATTTGCATGATCAATCAATCTCTGTGGGATTCGACCTCACTCTATTGTGAGTTTTTACTTGACGACAAATTCGGTACACTTGTCGAAGAAAATTTGTTGAGAGACAATTTTGTGCGTATCAAGTTTATGGCGCCGTTGCCGGGGATTGATTTTTAATCAACAATGATTAAATTGGAGGATAACTAGATTGAGCATTTTTCTTTTGTTTGATTTAAATTTCTATTGAGTTAATTCGCTTTCAGTTTTAGTTAATTTCTTCCCTTCCCCCTACTTTTTCGTTTATTTTTTTTAGTTATTTACAAGTCAGTTCACTAACCCACTAACTGTTTGATATATTGCATCACTCACACTAACAGTAATTCTAACAGAATACTTTCTAGATCTGTTTCCTTGCTTGTACCTTGTTGGTTGTATGACAGGAAGGAGAAGCGGGGCTTCAACCTCCTTTGATATTGAACCTGAGAGGACCTTCCTTAGATTAAGGAGGGAAGCAAGAGGAAAAAGAGTAGTGAGTGCTGAGGAAGAGGAAGAGTACTTTGAACTAGACATGGAGGAGAATATGGAGAACATTCATGAAGAAGAGGCTCACAACCATGGCAGAGAAGGTCTAGAAAATCATGCTGGGCAAGAGAGAAGTGTTTTAGGCTCCTACATCAACCCAAACCCAGGAAACTGTAGGAGTAGCATTCAAAATCCAACCATACATGCCAACAACTTTGAACTAAAACCACAGCTCATCACCCTTGTTCAGAACAACTGTTCATTCGGAGGAGGCGTCCAAGAAGACCCCAATCAACATCTAACCTCCTTCCTGAGGATATGCGATACTGTGAAGTCTAATGGTGTTCATCCTGACACCTATAGACTACTTTTGTTCCCTTTCTCACTCAAGGATAAGGCATCTAAATGGCTAGAATCCTTCCCTAAGGAGAGTTTGACAACCTGGGAAGATGTGGTGAACAAATTTTTAGCCAGATTCTATCCTCCTCGAAGAATCAACAGGCTGAGAGCTAAGGTTCAAACTTTCAGGCAACAGGATGGTGAGACTCTATATGAAGCATGGGAGAGGTTTAAGGACCTAACAAGGAGGTGTCCACCAGATATGTTCAATGAATGGGTGCAGCTACATATTTTCTATGAAGGCCTTTCTTATGAATCAAAGAAAGCAGTAGAGCACTCATCCGGGGGATCTCTGAACAAGAAGAAGACCATTGAGGAGGCCATAAATGTCATTGAAACTGTAGCAGAGAATGACTACTTCTATGCCTCCGAAAGAGGGAACACTAGAGGAGTGATGGAGCTAAACAATGTAGATGCTCTGCTGGCCCAGAACAAGCTCATTACCAAGCAATTAGCTGACCTCACCAAGAAGATGGAGAGAAACCAAGTAGCAGCAATCACCACCTCATCAACAACCCAAGAGGGAGTGAATGCAGAGGCAGAGAGTGAGCAGGAGCAAGCCAACTACATTGGGAATTCACCTAGACAAAATCATGACCCATACTCCAAAACCTACAACCCTGGTTGGAGGAATCATCCAAACTTTGGGTGGGGTAATCAACAAGATCAAAGCCAAGACCAGAGACATCACAACCCCAACAACAATGCAGCTCACCAACAATTCACACAGAGAACATATCAACACCACCATAACAACATCTCTCCACATCCATATCAAAACCAAAATAACACTCCTCATCCTTCTACCTCCAATCCCAACCTACCATCATCTGATGACAGACTCTCAAGGATTGAGAACCTGCTTGAAGGCATATGCAAAGAGATTCAAGATAAAAAGGTGTTCAAGGAGGAAGTGCGAGCAAATTTAAAGAACCAGGGAGACACCATCAAGAGGTTGGAATCTCAAGTGGGGTATCTCTCTGAGCAGATTCCCAAACCTACAGATGGATTCCCAAGTGACACAGAGAAAAATCCGAGAGGTGAAACAAAGAAAGTAAGATGGGAAGATTGCAAGATGGTCACTATAAGTGGTAAAGAGACTGAGGACAAGCCAAACAAGCCATCAGAACAACCTGGAGATACCTCAGCAGAGAAGAAGGAAGAAGATCACCAAGAACCAAAAATCTCACAACAGGAGCTGCTGAGACTCTAGGCACCCTTTCCCCAACTACTCAATGGTGCTGTGGAGAAGAGAATATACTCAAGATTTCTTGACTTGTTTGTATCTCTGCATGTAAACATACCATTCATCAAGTCCATCCAACAAATGCCTGCATACATCAAGTATATGAAGGAACTACTTCCCAGGAAAAGCTCACTCAAGGGAGGCCAAACTATAGTGATGAACAAGGAGTGCAGCGCCCTCATTCAACCAGAGTTGCCTACAAAAAGAAAGGACCCAGGGAGCTTTCACATCCCCTGTGCCATAGGAGAAACAATGTTTGATAAAGCACTCTGCGATTTGGGAGCAAGCATCAACTTAATGCCCTTATCCCTTATGAAGAGGCTGCAGATCAATGAGATAATGCCCACAGATATAGTCATCAAGCTAGCTGATAAAACTCAAAAACAAGCAATAGGAGTGGTGGAAAATATGTTGGCAAAGGTTGGGAAATATTTCCTCCCAACAGACTTTGTCATATTGGACATGGAAGAGAGTCACACTCACCCAATCATATTTGGAAGACCATTCCTAGCTACAGCTAGAGCACTCATAGATGTAGAGCGAGGGGAGCTAATCTTAAGGATCCATGATGAATAACTCAGCTTTAATGTCTTCAAACTCTGATAAGAAATAGATCAAGAGAACAAGGAACCAAGGAAGAATCATAGTGAGATACTGAAGGAAGAAACAAGCACTGAAGCACAACCAGCACATCTGGGAACTCCCTTGATTTATGAACAAGCCAAACATCAATTACCACAGCTCAAAGAAAATCAGGAGGAACCCAAACCACCAGAATCATATGAGACCAGTAACCACATTTCCTTAGAGAAGGAGGTCACAAAGAGTAAGACAACATCACAAGGAACAAAGAAGAAGGTACCAAGGAGGTGGAAGAACAAGAAGATCCCTACCGAGGACTTTTCTCCAGGGGATAAAGTGATCTTAGCTTACTTCCAAGATATCCCCCCTGATCTCCCCACTGTACCATCTCAGTTACCTAAGGTCTTCACTATCAACAGAGTTCTCTCCTTGGAACACGTAGAGATCATTGATACAACCAATGGATATAGGTCCATAGCAAGAGGGGAAGACTTGAAGCATTATCAACCTCCCTGATGAAGGAGAAACGTCAAGCTAATGACGCTAAAGAAGCGCTTCATGGGAGGCAACCCATGTTTTATATGCTTTTAGAAAATAGTGAATAAGTCAATATTCATGAATTATAACCCAAACTTGACAAACACTTGGTGAAATCCTTATTATGCAATATATAGTGAAGAATAAGTGGTGTTCAAAGCATGCCAAGAAAGCATGAATGCAATTCAGAGCATGCTAGTCTTAGAGCCTTGAACAAAACTTTTTCATCACAGTGCTACAAACTAAGTTTGGTGTCACCCAAGGTGCCACCAATGTGCATATAAGGATACACAGTTAGTTAGTTAGTTGGTGTTCATGAATAAACAATCTAGTTATTTTTCTTTATTATTCTAGCCATAAAATTTCTCAATGATATTAATTTTTCTTATTTTATTTTATAGGAAAAGGGAAAGGAGCATTAAAGGGGATTGATTGGACAATTAATTGAGGAAGGTTCGGACACCACAAAAGGAGAATAATTCACACGTGTCTCAAGGGGGAATGCATTGGGAATGGTTGCCATGAAACATTGGAAGAAGAACAAACTTGGAAACTGAACCAACCCCATCATAAAGTTGGTAATCCTTGTGCTTATTCCATACACAACCCCATCCGTTCATCATACACCAACCCCATCAATCCACACCTTTCATCTCCTCCTAACTTCCCTATATAAGTGAATCCTAGTCCATACTTCCCCTTCACACCCAA
This sequence comes from Arachis hypogaea, assembly GCF_003086295.3. Taxonomy (NCBI): domain Eukaryota; kingdom Viridiplantae; phylum Streptophyta; class Magnoliopsida; order Fabales; family Fabaceae; genus Arachis; species Arachis hypogaea. Next base: position 54,980,297 of record NC_092050.1, read on the forward strand.
AGTGCTATTTCTCACACTTCACACCTTTGGCATCCAAATTCCTTCATCACACCTTGTCCTAACCAACCAAATTCCTCATCCATCCGTACCTTCCACTCTCTTCACACAGCAACTCAAATTCATGGCAGCATCAAGCTCCAAGAGGCAAAAGAGGAAGGAACCAATGGAGAGCATCCCTTTCGATGAGAAGAGATTTAAAACTGTGTTCCATGAGCTCGAATTTGAACGGATAAAGCTCAAGAAGATACTGCCTGAGTTAACATTCCAAATTGACAAGGATGAGTGCCCACAGATTCGAGAGAAAATTGAACAAAGAGGGTGGCAAAGGCTCACAAACCCAGAAGGGAAGATCAATGCAAACCTCATCAAAGAGTTTTATGAAAACATGGTTAGAGAAGATAAAACCAAAGCCCCAACCTTCAAAATCTATGTAAGAAGAAAAGAGGTGGAATTCAGTAAATGCTATAACAAGAGCCCTTCAGCTGAAATCACCATATTTTGATGAGCTTAGTTATCATGCAAGGATAAGTAAGAGCCCTGACAATGATGAACTCGAAGAAATAGTGACTGACATATGTGTCATAGGAGCTGACTGGGAAAGGTATGCAGATAAGGGACCCCGGTTCATCAAGAGGGGAGACCTTAGCCCAGAAGCCAATAGATGGTTTGAACTGGTGAGGAGGTCTATCCTCCCAGCTGCAAATAATTCAGAGGTCAATATTAATCAAGCGACTATGGTACATTGCCTAGTACAGGGTGGAGAAATCAATGTGCATGAACTCATAGCTGAGGGCATTCAAGAGTCAGTTGAGAAGGTTGATTCGGGTGCCAGGCTTTGGTACCCCAGCACCATTCTCAGATTGTGCACAAAAGCCAAGGTAGTCTTCGAGGATAGCAATCCAGACTGGGTGAACCCTGGGAGGCTAGTTACACTCCAGCGTCTGATCTATACTACGCCCGTCCAACAACAAAGAAGACCTCAAATAGCAAAGCGAAAACCAAAAGAAGGAGCCCATCAAGAAGAGTCTCATCAGGAAGAATATCAACAAGAAGAACAACATGACCCAACCAACTTGAATCTGAATCATCTTCTAAGAGCCATTAAAGACTTGGGGATGAGACATATGGAAGGACAAGAGCAAATACTAAACCTTCAGTCCAACTAGATGAGCCAACAAGAAGAGTGGCAGAAACAACAAATGGAGCAGCAACAGGAACACTACTCCCAGCTCACTCAAGCCATCAACCAAGTGAATGAAAGGCAAGAGCGTCAAGATAAGCGCTTGCAAGAACTCAACCAGCGGTAGCTAGCTCAGATGAAAGCATTCAACGAGTTCAGTGTACTTAATGAAGGACGGCAACTACATAGGAAGGAGTTCAACGTAAACACTCAAGCCAAGTTGAACTACATGTCTAGTCATATGCATCATCTACATTATGCCATCCCTACATATGATGAGGTCCAAAAAGATTTTGTAAAACAAGAAGAAAGGAAGGTGAAACAGCAAAAGGAAACATTAAACAAGAAGATAGAAGATGCTGGCTACTGGAAGAAGTTGATTGGAAAAGGCAAAGGAGGTAGGAGCTCAAGCGCAACAAGTAAACACAAAGAGGACCAGAAAGAGGGAGAGCATGGCAACCTCATGAGTAAAAGGTGGTGGAGTTCCCTCTTTGATCCACTTTTTTCTATGCCTTAAATAAGGAAGATCTTGTATGAAATAGAACATGCTTCCATGTTAGTTTAAACCTTTTTCAATTCTGTCTTTTAAACTTTTTGTTGATTAGGGCTGTGTTTGCTAGTCTGAATGTCATTACTGCATCATTTCCTTACTTACTTGTATGCTTGTCCTTTTGAATCAAATGAAAAGAGAATGAGTGTTTTATAAAAGACCAGAGTGGAGTTCATACTTTGGAGTAAGTTCCTAAGTTTGTGGTGTAGTCATAAGTTAGCTAAGTTGGTTCACCAACAAGGTGGAAAGACAACTATCTGTCCTAAATCATATGCTTTGAACACACCCCATGAGACTAGCTAAATAACAAGATCCTAATAAGAAAAAGGGAAAGAACAATCAAAGTTGAAGAATAAAAGAAAAATAGCAAGAAAAGAGGCTAGGCACCAAGGGTTTGAGTCTTGAGGGATGTGTCTGTGGTGTTCCTGTACCAAGGATCTGCTTGGATTACTAAGCTCTCAGGAGTGCTTTATCACCTGGTAACTTGGGTTAACTAACCCGGGATTATCAGCTGAAAGTCCACTATCAAGAGCAATCTTTGCTACAGAACATTTAGTAACCCAAAGAGGTGCTGGACACCAAGACCTCATGGAAAGAAAATAAACAAACCATGTGCCTGTGGTGTATATGTCTGGCGGAGAGACTTGAGGAAGTAAGTCCTTAGGGGTGCTTCAACACCTAGCACCTTGAACCAACTGGTTCCGGAGTGTTGGCTGAAAGCTTATTCTAAAGAGTTGCCCCCTTACAGAGCATTCAGCCTAAGAACACAAATAAGCCCTGAAATGACAACAAAAGGATCAATGAATAAAAGTCTCATGGGATGCAAGCAAAGTGAGTATTCTAGGACATGATAGAGGTCTGAAAGCCAGTGAAGGAATGAACCTAAGTTGCTATGCATGAAACCACCATAAAACCAGGGACATGACTTCTACAAGAATGACTCATTTTCTCTTGGCATTCCATTCATCATTCTCTTGTTTCAGTACTTGCTTAGGGACAAGCAAGCTTTAAGTTTGGTGTTGTGATGCCAGGACATTTTGGCCAGTTTCACTGACCTTTTCTTTACTGTTTTTAAGATAGTTTCATGCATTTTCTTAGAAAATAAGCTAGTTTTGGGTAGATATTCACTTACATCTTGATTCAAGCATACATTGTGCACTTTACATGATTTCATGAGAATTTTGCATGAATTATATGACAAATTAGAGCATGCATGTCTCATGATTTGGATTAGAACTTTGATGCACTTTATTGCTTGATTTCAGGACAAAGGAAGCAAGGAAGAACCACGTTAGCAGCCACGTTAGTCTAACTAACGTGACCACTAACGTGGAATGGGAGCTAGCTTGCAACGTTAATGAGAAAAGTAATCGCCAATAACGCCCTCAAAGCCATCATAACCCACATTAAGAGTCACGTTAACTAAGTTAACGTGAACTCTAACGTGGAAGAAGACAACAAGGCAACCGTTAGTGACACTCTCCTTTGTCACTAACGTTGGACCAAGCTCATAATTGGCCACGTTAGTTGCCACGTTAACTTAGTTAACGTGGACTCTAACGTTAAGAAGCAAAAGAGAAGCCAATGTTAGTGACACTCTCCTTGAGCTAACATTTGTCACTAACGTTGGCCAAGCCTCCATAAGCCACGTTAACTCCCACGTTAACTTAGTTAACATGGAAGCTAACGTGGAGAGAGCAATTGATAGCCAACATTAGTGACACTTACCTTTGTCACTAACGTTGGGGTGAACCACCAAGAGCCACCTTGAGCAACGTTAACTCCCACGTTAACTTAGTTAACGTGGAAGCTAACGTGGATAAAGAGATGATGAGCCAACGTTAGTGACACTCACCTTTGTCACTAACGTTGGAGATGGCTAGCATGACTACGTTAGAAGCCACGTTAACTTAGTTAACGTGGACTCTAACGTGGGAAAGAGGGAAACATTGGAACGTTAGTGACAAAGGTAAGAGTACCTTACAGTAGCTTGTTGATGATGGTTCTGCAAAGAGGATTCTGCTCTAGATAGTCTTCTGAGTCTAGGGTGAATATCGTTCCCTATTTATATGTATATACTGTGAGACTAGCCAATGTCTACACCCCGTTTGTTCTTGAACTTTAGCTTAAATCCTGTGTACGAGACTCCTATTATGTGGCTACTTGATGAGTTACCAGAGAGATGTTATATGGCAATGTCTGATCGTGCAAAGGAGTAGTAGATGATGTTCTACCTTTTGCTGATGTTCCACCTGACTTGATTTTTGAAGACTTAGAACGTACTTTCCCTCGCTTTAGTAGTTTAGAGGGACTAGGTGAGTATAGAGTCTAGGCTAGCCTAGGTACCAGCTTAGGGACCTCTTGAACAGGTCAGGACCTGGGATGTTGTATGTATATATATGTATATAGATATTATTTAGCTATATCTAGGGGTGTTCTAACTAAAGGTCTATACTCTAACAAAGGCTGGATCTCTAAATGTTGCTAGCTACTTGTGATGTATTTATGTGTGGTTGCTTATAACTATTTTATCTGTTATCAATTGTGAATTGATTATGAATGATTCCGTCTATTAATCCAAATAAAAAAAATACCCCACAAATTAACTACGTTTTTAACAACGAATCAGGCTCATATGATAAATAATAGATAATAATTAGGAAGACAAATTGGTAGCGCTCAGTTTCTGGTATGATCTAGACATATTGAAAATTGGGTCGTTACATTAAATAGGTTTATTGTAGAATCAGAGTATGAGTTATACCTGGGTGCTCCAGTGTATTTATAGTAGTGTGGGCTGACCTTTCTGATAAGACAAGTTAGTTATCTTATCTTATCTTATCTTGTTTTGGATGAAGTCAGCTTATCTTCAAGGGAACCGCATTTATCTCTATAGTCTGGTATTGCCTTTGGATTTGGGTCGTGTTCCTCTATTTGGGCCCTTTATTGGGCTTTCCTGTCGATTTGGCCGAGCTCTTTTAGAAGAGGTCTGGTAGTCTGACCTGAAGAGGTCGGTCGCTGTGTCGCCGATCATCCCGGGTCGGATAGCTCGACCCAGGGTATGAACAGTGCCCCTGCTTGAGCTCGGTCTTCTTTTGAGGTTGAGTTCTTTGACTTCTGTCTAGTGGGGCCGAACTCAAGCATTTTTTGTCGATTCCTTTGAAACAGCTTTTGAATGTAGAACGTTTCCTCTAAAAGCACGCGCTTTTATATCGGCGCTTTGGGAACGTGCAAGGGGTTTAGTGCTTTCATTGATTTTGTCATTAATTGCCCCGTTTCCCTTTGGCTCTTTCATTTTGATTTTGAAAACCCCAAAAACGGTTTTTCTCCTTCGCCCTTTTTGTAACTTCTTTCTCTGCTCTCTTCCCTATTTTGTTCTTCTGCTTCCTTGCGTTGCGGCGTTGCTTGGTGACTTTCTTGGGTAGCTTTTATTTCTGCGCTTCCGTCTTTCTTCTCGAAGTTTCTCATCATCTCCAGGTTAGGCCCGTTTCATATATTCTCCTTGTTTTGCTTTGATTTTGACCCTTTCTTTAGAGAAAGTTTGGATCTTTTGTTTTGTTATGCCCTATTGTTGTGCGTTCTAGGAGTTTCTTCATTTTCTGCATGGTCCTTTTTTGCCTTTGCTTAATGCTTTTAGGGTTTTGCATGTTCTTTGTTGTTTCCGTTCTGATGCCGTTTATCCAGAAAAAACCCGTATCTGTTTCTTGCTTTATTTGACAGTTGCTTTGCCTGATTCTGAAAAAGTTCGCACCTTTGATGGTTTCTTCTTGGCGTACTTGATTTTGGGAATGCTTTTGCTGATAGATTATGATGACTTTTTCTTTTGACACTACTTGCTGTTTAAAGTCTTTTTCTTGTTTGAAAAATGCTGGGGTGGGAGCTGTAGATTTTCCTGGAAACCTTGCTTTGTTACTGCCTCCAACCTTGATGCTCCTGACTTTGATGCTCCTGACTTTGATGCGGTTGAGTTTGTAGATCAACAAATCGGCCCTTATGGTGCTCTTTCTATGTACGACGTGTCGTTTCTTCATCATTTTGATTATATCACCCGGAGTGGTATCAAGTTGGCACACATGGGGGTGGCCCTATATCGAACTACTCAAAGTCTTCCTCTCCATGCCACTAAAGCTTTTATGGAGGAGGCCAAACAGGAGTTTGATTGGATGAAGGGCTTGAAGGAGGAGCTTGAAGTAAGGGTGGCCAAGTTGGAGAAAGACTTGGAGAATGAAAAGGCTAGTTCCACTTCTCTGGCTGGTTCTCTGAGACTGGCTGAGGACACGGCTATGCGTCATAAGGACAGTTATCTGACGTCTTACCGGGAGGTGTTGCGTCTGAGAGAAGAGTTGGAGAATGCCCGGGCTAATTATTCCGAACTCCAAGGTCATCTTGTTGGTAGTGTTACTGCTGCCTATGAGAACCTGAAGGAACAAGTTTGGGTTATTGCTCCCGAGGCCGACCTGACCCTCTTTAGCTTGGAGAACGTTGTCAGGGATGGCAAGGTTGTCCCTGATGACGAAGATGAGGATGATGTCGATCCTCCCCCTGTAGCCTCTACCAAGGTGTCGACTTCTGCTGTCCCTGCCGAGGTTGGTCCTCCCGCTTCTGATCCCGACTGCCAGATCTTGAATCGGGATGACGGTACTGTAGATGCCGTTCCTCTCCAGACTTGCCCTCCGTCTCCTCGGGCTGATGCTGCTAAAAAATCTTCTGACCCTTAGCTTTTACTTTATTCTGGATATGTAGTTGGCCTGGCTTGTGGGCTTTTTTAACTCTTTATGTTTCGTTAACTGCTGATACTTTTCCGTTGCTTGCTTAGCAACTTTTGTTTTTTATAAAAAACAAAGGGTAGCTCGCTTTAGCTTTTTTATGGTAGGTTTTAGTGGCCTCCGAGGCTTTTATAACCTTGTGGATGATATCAGGCTTTTTGTGCTTGACTTGGTATCTCTTTTTCTGTGAAAATTGGAACCTTGCGGCTTAACCTTTTTTGGTTTGCTTTATACTTTCTAGCTTGAATCCTTTGTGGTTGTAGGTCCAACTTTGATTTTTGCTTCGTTCTTGCTTGTATTTCTGACGATCCATAACCGATTTCTTTAAGTAAGTCGTTTTTATAATCCTCTTTTATGGATCTTTGTCAGATCTCTTTCAGGGATCTTTATCGTAGTAGGAGTCCGACTTCGTTATATCGGTCTCCTTTAAGTTATTTTTATAATCCTCTTTCTTGGATCTTTGTCAGATCTCTTTCAGGGATTACTTTTATAACTTTTTTAGTAGTAAGAGTCCGACTTCGTTATATCGGTCTCCTTTAAGTTATTTTTGTAGTCCTCTTTCTTGGACCTTTGTCAGGTCTCTTTCAGGGACTACTTGTATAACCTTTTTAGTAGTAAGAGTCCGACTTCGTTATAACGGTCTCCTTTAAGTTATTTTTGAAGTCCTCTTTCTTGGACCTTTGCCAGGTCTCTTTCAGGGACTACTTGTATAACTTTTTTAGTTTGGGCTGACTTTGTTACGTCGGGCCCTTCTAAGTTAAAGTAATCCTCTTTAATAGGGTTGGCCAGACCTCTTTCCAGGGTTTACTTATAACTTTGTTTGACTTGGTTCGACTTCTTAACGTCGGCCAGTCTTTAAGTTATTATTTTAGCAATCTGTAAGACCTCGTTAGGTTCTTTTTTTAGATCACTTTCGATAACTTCTTACATTATTTTGTGTTCATCTTTGCCGATTTGTAGAAAGTGGTTGTCATCTCTAGATTGTCCTTTGGGTTAATCGCGTTTTCACCTTTATCGGACGGTTGTCTTTATCGTGATCGTGCAGTGAAATTGTTTTTCACTTTCTGCCAATCTGTCGCTTTATAATCGGACGATGAATGCTTCAGATTAATGCATCTTGAAATCTTTGTAGAATATCTAAAATGTATTTTATTTAAAGGAAATGTGCGAATATATACATATGGGATTGTCTGAGTCTCAACTTGGTGCCTCATTAAAAAACCTTTTCAGGAAAAAGAGTGCATCTAATGATGAGATCTTTTATCTCTTCTAACTGTAGTACCTTCTTAGGTTGCAGGTGTGCCATGACCTGGGAAGCTCTCGCCCATCGAGTTCAGACAGTCTGTAGTAGCCCTTTCCAAGTACTTCTACAACTCGGTAGGGTCCTTTCCAGTTTGCTGCCAGCTTTCCCTCTCCTGGTCGAGTTGTTCCGATATCATTTCGGATAAGGATGAGATCATTCTCTGTAAAACTTCTCGGTACTACCTTTTTATTATATCTGGAAGCCATTCGGTGTTTTAGAGCTTCTTCCCTGATCCGAGCTCTTTCCTGGATTTCGGGTAACTAGTCAAGCTCTTCTCTCTGGAGTTGGGAGTTTGCTTGCACATTGTAGTGAATTACTCTAGGCGACCCTTCCTCAATCTCTACTGGAATAATCGCCTCTATTCCGTATGCTAATCGGAAGCGAGATTCCTTCGTGGTGGAATGTGGCGTCGTTCGATATGCCCATAGGACCTGTGGAAGCTCTTCTGCCCAGGCTCCCTTTGTATTTTGTAGTCTCCGTTTTAGCCTGGCCAATATGACTTTGTTAGCAGCTTCGGCCAGTCCGTTGGCTTGCGGATGTTCAACGGAGGTGTACTGGTGCTTTATATTCAAGTCGGCCACTAGTTTTTTGAAGCCTGCATCTGTGAATTGAGTGCCATTGTCTGTGGTTATTGAATTTGGAACTCCGAATCTCGTGACAATGTTTCTGTATAAGAATTTCCGGCTTCTTTGAGCGGTGGCATTGGCTAGGGACTCTGCCTCGATCCACTTTGTAAAGTAATCTACTCCTACTATGAGAAACTTAACTTGTCCTGATCCCTGTGGGAAGGGGCCGAGAAGATCGAGTCCCCATTTTGCAAACGGCCAAGGCGAAGTCACGCTGATGAGCTCTTCTGGCGGGGCGATGTGAAAGTTGGCATGTTTCTGACATGGTGCACATGCCTTTACAAATTCTATAGCTTCTTTCTGTAGAGTTGGCCAATAAAATCCCGCCCGAAGTAGTTTTTTGGCGAGAGCTCGTGCTCCGAGATGATTGCCACAAATGCCGCCGTGTATTTCTTTTAGCACTTCCTTTGTGTTGGAGGTTGGTACGCATTTTAGTAAAGGTATTGAGATTCCTCTTTTGTATAGGATGTTGTTTATGATGGTGTAGTACTGTGCCTCCCTTTTTAATTTCTTTGCCTCCTTTTCTTCTGCGGGGAGTGTTCCTATTTTGAGGTAGTCGATTATGGGGGTCGTCAATCCTTGGTCCTGACTTGTTATCATCAGGACTTTTTCCTCTTCCAAGATTGACGGGTTCTGCAATATTTCCTGGATGAGGCTTCTATTGTTGCCCCCTGGTTTGGTGCTGGCTAGTTTCGAGAGTGCATCAGCTCGGGCATTTTGTTCGCGGGGTATGTGGCGGATCTTATATTCCCCGATTTGTCCGAGCTGTTCCTTGGTTCTATCCAAATATTTTTTCATGGTGGGATCTTTGGTTTGGTAGCTCCCTGTTATTTGTGATGTAACTACTTGTGAATCACTGTAAATGCTAAGTTTTTGAGCTCCAACCTCTTTAGCCAGCTTCAAACTAGCTAACAAGGCTTCATATTCGGCCTGGTTGTTCGAGGCCGGGAATCCGAATTTGAGGGAGAGCTCGACTTGGGTTCCTTGGTTGCTTTCTATTATCACGCCTGCGCCGCTTCCAGTTTTATTCGAAGAACCGTCCACGTAGATATTCCATTCCGTGAGGGTTTCCAGGGTGTCTGTGAATTCTACAACGAAGTCGGCCAGATACTATGATTTGATGGCCGTCCGAGGTTCGTATTGGAGGTCGAACTTTGACAGCTCGACTGCCCATTGTAGAATTCTGCCTGCTAAATCCGTTTTCTGCAATATTCCTTTTATGGGCTGGTTAGTTCGAACCTTCATGGTGTGAGCATGGAAGTATGGGCGGAGTCGTCGAGAGGTTAGGATAAGAGTATAGGTAAATTTTTCTATTTTTTGGTAGTTCAGCTCGGATCCATGTAGTGCTTTGCTAATGAAGTAGACGGGTTGTTGCCCTTTTTCGGCTTCCCTGACTAGTGCTGAAGCTATTGCCCGGTTCCCTACTGCGAGGTATAATATGAGCGGTTCTCCTTCTCGTGGTCGAGATAGGATAGGTGGCCGTCCTAAGAATTCCTTGAAGTCTCGGAAGGCCTATTCACATTCTATCGTCCATTCAAACTGTTTTCCCTTTCTTAAAGTAGCATAGAAGGGGAGAGATCTTATCGCAGCTCCTGCTAAGAATCGGGATAGGGCGGCTAATCTCCTGTTGAGTTGCTGTACCTCTTTGACGCAGGTTGGGCTCTTCATGTTGAGTATGGCTTGACATTTGTCTGGATTTGCTTCGATTCCCCTTTGTGTGACCATGAAGCCTAAGAATTTGCCTGCTTCAACTGCGAAGGTGCAGGTTGAGTCGCATGTTATGCTTCCTTATAGTGTCAAACACTTGAGCCAGGTCGGACAAAAGTGTGTCTTCGCTTTGTGTCTTTATTAACATGTCGTCCACATAAACTTCCATGATTTTTCCGATGTGATCTGAGAAGACTTTATTCATTAGCCTTTGATAAGTAGCTCCTGTATTCTTGAGACCGAAAGGCATCACGATGTAGCAGTAGTTTGCCTTTGGTGTTAAGAATGAGGTCTTTTCTTGATCTGGTGGATACATGGGAATTTGGTTGTATCCTGAATATGCATCCATAAATGAGAGATATTTATATCCACAGGAAGCATCTACCAGGGCGTCAATACTTGGGAGTGGGTATGGATCTTTTGGACAAGCTTTGTTGAGATCGGTGTAATCGGTGCACATTCGCCACTTCCCATTTGACTTTTTCACCAAGACGACGTTCGCTAGCCATAGTGGGTATTTTAATTCTCTTATAAATCCGGCTTCCAGTAGTGCTTGTACTTGTTCTTCCACAGCTTGGGATCGTTCTGGCCCAAGTTTTCTTCGCTTCCGCTGCACCGGCCGAGATCCTGGGTAGACCGCCAACTTGTGGCACATTAGCTTGGGGTCTATGCCCGGCATGTCTGCGGCTCTCCATGCGAAGAGGTCGACATTATCTCGTAAGAATTGTATCAGTAATTCTTTTGAGTCTCCTCTTAGAACCGTGCCGATATTAGTTGTTTTGTCCGTGGTGTCTCCGATCTGAACCTTCTCTACCTCACCTTCTGGGTGCGGACGGAGTTTTTCTCGTCGATGAGCTCCGCCAAGCTCAATTGTATGAAACTCTTCTCCTTTGCCTTTGAGGTTTAAGCTCTCGTTATAACAGCGACGTGCCATCTCTTGATCTGCTTTTATCGTGGCTATCCCCTCTGTAGTTAGGAATTTCATGCATAGATGTGGAGTTGAGACTATTGCGCTGAGTTGATTGAGTGTTGTCCGACCTATTAGAGCATTGTAGGCTGAACTTACGTCGACCACAATGTAGTCTATTTTGAGGGTCCTGGATTGGTTCCGTTTTCCAAAAGTAGTGTGTAGCGATACGTATCCCAGCGGTTGTACCAGGGTGTCTCCTAGTCCGAACAGATTGTTCGGGTATGCTCTAAGCTCCTTTTCGTCTAAGCCGAGTTTGTCGAAGGCTGTTTTGAATAAGATATCGACAGAACTCCCTTGGTCTACTAATGTGCGGTGTAGGTTGGCGTTTTCCAGTATAATAGTGATGACCATGGGATCGTCGTGTCCCGAGATGATGCCGGATGCGTCCTCTTTAGTGAATGTTATTGCAGGGATGTTGGGTGCTTCCTCATTTCCCTCAACATGATATACTTCTTTGAGATATCTCTTTCGGGATGATTTGGAGATCCCACCTCCTGCGAATCCGCCGTGTATCATGTGGACATGTCATTCTGGTGTTCGAGGTGATCGTTCAGCTCGTCCATCATCTTCGTCTCTTCGTCTCTTTCTTTGGTCATCATCTCGGGTAGCCAGAAATCGATCTAATTTTCCTTCTCTTACCAATTTTTCTATGATATTTTTAAAGTCAAAGCACTCGTTGGTGGAGTGCCCTCGGACTCGATGGTATTCACAATATTCCTTCCGGTTTCCTCCTCCCCTTTTGCCTTTGAGTGGTCGCGCTGGGGCGATTTTTTCTGTGTGGAAGACTTCTTTGTACACGTTGACCAGGGATGCCTTGAGAGGAGTGTAGTTATGGTATTTTTAGATTTTCTCCCCCTGTCGATCTTCTTTCCTTTTAGAGTCCTTGTCTTTGTCTCAGTAGGGGGCCCCAAATTTTGAGGTTTCTCCCAACCGAGCGTTCTCTTCCATGTTGATGTATTTTTCTGCTCGCTCCTGTACCTCATCTAAGGAGGTGGGATACTTTTTTGATATAGATTGGCTGAAAGTTCCCTCTCGTAAGCCATTGATGAGCCCCATGATGGCGGCCTCAGTTGGTAAACTTTGTATGTCCATGCATGTTTTGTTGAATCTTTCCATGTAGTTGCGGAGGCTCTCCCGATCTCCTTGCTTGATCCCTAGTAAGCTGGGTGCGTGCTTGGCCTTATCTTTCTGGATGGAGAATCTGGCCAGGAACTTTTTGGCCAGGTCGTCGAAGTTTGAGATGGACTTCGGAGGTAAGTTGTCGAACCATCTGATCGCCATTTTCGTAAGAGTCGTTGGAAAAGCTTTGCAGCGAATGGCATCTGAGGCATCGGTAAGGTAGATTCTGCTTCTGAAATTGCTGAGATGATGGTTGGGATCTGTGGTGCCATCATACAAAACCATATCTGGGAGCTTGAAATCTTTTGGGATTTTGGTCTTCATGATTTCTCTGGTGAACGGATCTTGTTCTTTGCGTGAATTTTCCTCAGCAGTGGTCCGTGGAGCTTTTGATTTGAGGTCGGCCTCTAATTGCTGTAGTTTTTCTTCCAGTTCTCGACGTCGCCGTACCTCTCTTTGTAGATCCTTTCCGATCTCCCGTTGTTGCTGGGTTTCTTTCTCAAGTTCCTTTAAGCAATCTTGAAGTGCTTCTATTGCTCCCGGATTTGGTGAGTTTTTGTCCCCGTTGGATTCCGGAGTATCCTTTAGCGTAGTGTCCGCGTTTTGTGCAGTCTTCTGTTTTCAAGATCCGAGTCGTGGTCATTGTCATGGCCGTCCGCCATGGTTTTGGGATGACTTTCAGGTTCCCCGTCAACGGCGCCAATGTTCCGAGGGTTACCTGAAACTGGAGGTCGATCTCGGATGAGATCTTCGGTACTAGTCGGAGATGACGTGTCCGACTGGCTGGTGGCGGCCGGAGCTGTTGTGTCCTTCTTGTTGGACTTGCTGCACTACTGATCCTTGGCCACCGGAGGGTGGGGGGTACCTGCAAGAGATTCCGATGCTTAAGTTAGCATGGGTATTAAACAGGTTTATTGTAGAATCAGAGTACGAGTTATACTTGGGTGCTCCAGTGTATTTATAGTAGTGTGGGCTGACCTTTCTGATAAGATAAGTTAGTTATCTTATCTTATCTTATCTTGTTTTGGATGAAGTCAGCTTATCTTCAAGGGAACCGCCTTTATCTCTATAGGCTGGGATTGCCTTTGGATTTGGGTCGTGTTCCTCTATTTGGGCCCTTTATTGGGCTTTCCTGTCGATTTGGCCGAGCTCTTTTAGAAGAGGTCGGGTAGTCTGACCTGAAGAGGTCGGTCGCTGTGTCACCGATCATCCAGGGTCGGATAGCTCGACCCAGGGTATGAACACTAACGTTGGCTTCCCTTTTGCTTTTTAACGTTAGAAGCCACGTTAACTAAGTTAACGTGGCAACTAACGTGGCCAATTATGAGCTTGGTCCAACGTTAGTGACAAAGGGGAGTGTCACTAACGTTGGCCTTATTGTCTTCTTCCACGTTAGAGTTCACGTTAACTTAGTTAACGTGACTGTTAATGTGGGCTTATGATGGCTTCGAGGGTGTTATTGGCGATTACATTTCTCATTAACTTTGCAAGTTAGCACACATTCCACGTTAGAGGTCACGTTAGTGGGACTAACGTGACTGCTAACGTGGTTCTTCTTTGCTTCCTTTGTCCTGAAATCAAGCAACAAAGTGCATCAAAGTTCTAGTCCAAGTCATGAGTCATGCATCATCCAATTTATCATATAATTCATGCAAAATCCTCATGAAATCATGTAAAGTGCACAATGTATGCTTGAATCAAGATGTTAGTGAATATCTACCCAAAACTAGCTTATTTTCTAAGACAATGCATGAAACTACCCTAAAAACAGTAAAGAAAAGGTCAGTGAAACTGGCCAAAATGCCCTGGCATCAGAACCCTTCAATTGTCCCATTAATCCTCCTACAAAATAAAAGATAAAATAAAATTGTGGGAAGTGGCGGCAAACTTTAAAAAAAAAAACAAGAAAAAGTAACAAATTTTTAAAATTTTTGTTGTTAACTACTAAATGCTATTCACAAATGTAAACCAACTGACTAATTAAATTTCCATATATGCAACCTTGGTGACACCAAACTAAGTTTGTGGCAATATGGTGTAAGATGATTTGTTCAAGGTGCTAAGAGTGACATGCTATGAGTTGCATTCATGTCCTCTTAGTGTGCCTTGAACACCAAACTTGTTCTTCACTATATGTTTCATAAAAGGATTTATTCAAGGATATGTCAAATTTGATTTGCGATCCATGAACCCTGCTTTATTAACTACTTTAAAAGCATGTAAAACATGAGTTACCTCCCATGAAGCGCTTCTTTAACGTCACTAGCTTGACGTTCTTCCTTTGTCATGGTGGTTGGTAATGCTTCAGATCTTCCCCTCTTATAGTAAACCTACATCCATTGGCTTCATCAATGATCTCTACATGTTCTAGGGAGAGAACTTTGCTGATGGTGAAAACCCTAGGTAACTGAGATGGGATGGTGGGGAGATGAGGTGGGATATCTAGGAAGTAAGCTGAGATCACTTTATCCCTTGGAGAGAAATCTTCTGTAGGGATCTTTTTGTTCGTCCATCTCCTTGGTATCTTCTTCTTTGTTTCTTTTTTTGTTATCCTGCTCTTTGTGGTCTCTTTTCCTAGGGGGATTTTGTTGCTGGTCCCATATGATTCTGGTGGTTTTGGCTCCACTTGAGTTTCCTTTAGCTGTGACAGCTGCTGATTATTTTGTTCATCACCCAAAGGAATTCCTGAGTGTACAGCTTGTGCCTCAATGCTTGTTTCTCCCACCATTGCTCTGTCATGCTCTGTCCTTAGTTCCTTGCCTTCCTGATTTGCTTCTTGTGAAGGTTTGAAGACATTGAAGGTGAGTTGTTCATCATGTACCCTCAGTATTAGCTCTCCTCGCTCCACATCTATGAGCGCTCTGGCTGTAGCTAAGAATGGTCTTCCCAATATGATTGGGTGAAGATGACTTTCTTCCATTTTCAGTATGACAAAGTCTGTGGGAAGGAAGTAGTTCCCAACCTTAACCAGCACGTTTTTAACCACTCCTATTGCTTGTTTTTGAGTTTTGTCCGCCAGCCTGATGACTACGTCTGTGGGCATCAGCTCATTGATTTGCAGCCTCTTCATAAGGGATAAAGGCATTAAGTTTATGCTGGCTCCCAGATCACAGAGTCCTTTATCAAACATTGTTTCTCCTATGGCACAGGGGATGTAAAAACTCCCTGGGTCCTTCCTTTTTGTAGGCAGCTCTGGTTGAATGAGAGCACTGCACTCCTTATTCATCACTATGGTTTGTCCTCCCTTGAGTGAGCTTTTTCTGGTCAGCAACTCCTTCATGTACTTAATGTATGAGGGCATTTGTTGGAGGTCCTTGATGAATGGTATGTTTACATGGAGAGATGCAAATATGTCATGAAACCTTAAGTATATTCTCTTCTCTACACCACCATCTAGTAATTGGGGAAAGGGTGCATAGAGTCTCATCGGCTCCTTCTGTGTAATTGTGGTTTCTTCATGATTCTCTTCTTACTTTCCTGCCGATTTATCTTCAAGTTGTTCTGATGGTTTGTTCGGCTCTTCCTCAGTCTCCTTATCACTTATAGTAACCATCTTACAATCTTCCCATCTGACTTTCTTTGCTTCACCTCTCTGATTTTTCTCTGTGTCACTTGGGAAGCTATCAGTAGGTTTGGGAATCTTCTCAGATAGGTATCCTACTTGAAATTCCAGCCTCTTGATGGTGTCTCCCTAATTCTTGATATTGGCTCGCACCTCCTTTTTGAACACCTTGTTATCTTGAATCTCCTTGCATATGCCTTCAAGTAGAGTCTCAATCCTTGATAGTCTTTCTTCCGATGATGGAGAATTGAGATTGGAAGGATAAGAAGGGCCATTTTGACTTTGGTATGGATGTTGAGAAGTGTTGTTGGGTGTAGGTATTGGTATGACCTCTGTGTTGAGTGTTGGTGAGTTGTATTCTTATTGGGGTTATGGCGTCTCTGATCTTGGCCTTGGTCTTGTTGATTTCCCCACCCAAAGTTTGGGTGGTTCCTCCAACCAGGATTATACGTTTTGGAGTATGGGTCATGACTCTTCCTAGGTGAATTCCCAATGTAGTTGGCTTGTTCCTGATCACCCTCTGCTTCTTCATTCACCCCTTCTTGGGTTGCTGCTGAAGTGGTGATTGCTGCTACTTGATTCCTCTCCATCTTCTTGGTGAGGTCAGCTAATTGCTTGGTAATCATCTTGTTTTGAGCTAGCAGTGCATCCACATTGTTCAGCTCCATCACTCCTCTAGTATTGCCTCTTTCTGAAGCATAGAAGTAGTCATTCTCTGCTACAGTCTCAATGACATCTATGGCTTCTTCAATGGTCTGCTTCTTGTTCAGGGATCCCTCGGATGACTGGTCTACTGCCTTCTTTGATTAATACGAAAGGCCTTCATAGAAAATGTGCAACTGCACCCATTCATTGAACATACCTGGCGGGCATCTTCTTGTCAAGTCTTTAAACCTCTCCCATGCTTTATATAGAGTCTCACCATCCTGCTGCCTGAATGTTTGTACCTCAGCTCTCAACCTGTTGATCCATTGAGGAGGATAAAATCTTGCCAAGAACTTGTTTACCACATCTTCCCAGGTTGCTAAACTCTCCTTTGGAAAGGATTCCAGCCATTTAGATGCTTTGTCCTTGAGTGAGAAGGGAAACAGAAGTAGTCTATAGGTGTCAGGATGAACACCATTAGACTTCACAGTATCGCATATCCTCAGGAAGGTGGTTAGATGTTGATTGGGGTCTTCTTGGACACTTCCTCCGAATGAACAATTGTTCTGAACAAGGGTGATGAGCTGTGGCTTCAGTTCAAAGTTGTTGGCATGTATGGTTGGCCTTTGGATTCTACTTCCACAGTTTCCTGGGTTTGGGTTGATGTAAGAACCCAGAACTCTTCTCTCTTGTCCAGCCTGATGTGCTGGACCTTCTCTGCCATGATTGTGAGCCTCTTCTTTATGATGGTTCTCCATATTCTCCTCCATGTCTGGTTCAAAGTACTCTTCCTCTTCCTCAGCACCAACTACTCTCTTTCCTCTTGCTTCCCTCCTTAATCTAAGGAAGGTCCTCTCAGGTTCAGAATCAAAGGAAGTTGAAGCCCCGCTTCTTCTACCTATCATACAACCAACAAAGCAAAAGCAAGAGAGAAAGATGCAGACAGTAATTTCTATAGAAATGCTGTTAGTGTGAGTTATGCAATATATCATACAGTTAGTGGGTTAGTGACTGAATTGTAAACAACTAATAAAATGGGTAGGGGAAAGGGAAGAAAATAGCTAAACAGAAAGTAAATTACTCAAATTAACTTAAATCAAACAAAATCAAAACAAATGCTCAATCTAGTTATCCACCAATTTAATCATTGTTGATACAAAATCTATCCCCGGCAATGGCGCCATAAACTTGATGCACGAAAACTTGTCTCTCAACAAATTTCCTTCGGCAACTATATCGAATTGTCATCAAGTAAAAACTCACAGTAGAGTGAGGTCAAATCCCACAGGGATTGATTGGTCAAGCAACTTTAATTGGAAGAATGTTCTAGTTGAGCTAAGTAGAAAGTGAGTTGAGAATTGCAGGAAATTAAATGGCGGGAAAGTAAATAGCAGAAAATAAATGACGGGAAGTAAATTGCAGAATCTTAAATGGGAAAGGGAAGTTTAGCATGAAAGTAAATGGCATAAAGTAAAGAGAATGGGTAAGATCAGAAATGGGAAATTCATTGGGCTTAGAAGATGTTGCATTCTTTTCATCTCTTCCTCAATCAATGCATTCATTGATCTCCTTGGCAATCTTAAGTGATTGAATTCCAATTCCTTGGTAATTCAATCTCTCAAATCAAATCAATAGCCAATTCCTTGGTCTAATTGCTCATGAGAAGAGATGAAGTGTGGTTACTGATTATACCACATGTATTTCCAAATCAAAGTATTGGGAGAATTATATGTCACCATATCCGCCCAAACCCCAATTTGGTCCAACATGAGAAAACATTTCTAGCATGATCTCTTTATCCCTTTTCCAAGGTTCAGAAGAGATCCAAGTATGAATAGCATCTTTTCCAAGATAACTACTCAATTGGATGACGATTGAAAGCTTTCTAGTAAAATCAAGAGAAAAGATAGAAGAACAGTAATGAAAACTATTATTGATCCATCAAATTACAACAGAGCTCTCTAACCCAATGAAAGGAGTTTAGTTGTTCATAGCTCTGGGAAATGAAAGCAAAGATGGAGAGTACATTCTGAAAGTTAAACTAGAAGTGTAGAGAAAGTAAAATACAGAGAGTAATTCTAATAATGCCAAAAGCTTCCTTTTCTAGTCAAAGTTCTCCCTCTTTATACTACTCTTCTGATCTTCTAGTTGATTCTTCAAGTCTTGGATATGGGCCTTTGGATCTTGAGTTGAAGCAGTTATCTTCTTTAGTTGGCTTAGCTTTACTTGCAGAGAAAGTGTGAAGTATGCAGGGACTTTAGCTTAGGGTGTTAGTGGTGTTAACGTTAAGTGAAAATATGGGGTTGAGAACGTTAGTGACAATCACCTTTTTCACTAATGTTCCTAACCCAAAGTGGTCCACATTAACTTCAACGTTAGTGGCACTAACGTGACCACTAACGTTGACCCTTGGCCCTTCGCAAACGTTACTGGGGTTTACCTTTTTCAATAACGTTAAGAGTACCCCTTTCTCCCTACGTTAGAGTTCATATTAGAATAGTAAACGTGTCCTTTAACGTAGGCTTGCCAAATCTTCGAGAGCGTTAGTGACACTTACCTTTGTCACTAACGCTTCAGAACTCCCCTTCTTACCACGTTAGAGTTCACATTAACTAGGTTAACATGACTTCTAACGTGGTATTGATAGCCATCTCCAACGTTAGTGACAAAGGTGAGTGTCACTAACATTGGCTCATCATCCATCTTCTCCACGTTAGCTTCCACGTTAATGCAATTAACGTGGCAACTAACGTGCCTCAATCCAATGTTAGTGACAAAGGTGAGTGTCACTAACGTTGGTGATTCTTGCTCCCTCCACGTTAGAGTCCACGTTAACTAGGTTAACATGGCTTTTAACATAGCCAATATGGGCTTAGTCCAACGTTAATGACAAAGGTGAGTGTCACTAATGTTGGCATCATCTTCTTCTTCCATGTTAGAGCTCACGTTAACTAAGTTAACGTGGCCAATTGCCCCTTTTGGAACATTAGTGGCACTTACTTTTACTACTAACGTTGGAGTTCTACTTCTCTTCCTCGTTAGCTTCCACGTTAACATAGTTATCGTGGCAACTAACGTGGGCTATGATGGCTCACGAAGGCGTTATTGGCAATCACTTTTCTCATTAAAGTTACAAGCTAGCCTTCATTCCACGTTAGTGGTTACGTTAGCTAGACTAACGTGGCTGCTAACGTGGTTCTTCCTTGCTTCCTTTATCCTGAAATCAAGCAATAAAGTGCATCAAAGCTCTGATCCAAGTTATGAGACATGCATCATTCAATTTGTCCTTTAATTCATGCATAATTCTCATGAAATCATGTAAAATTTACAATGTTTGCTTGAATCCAGATGTAAGTGATTATTTACCCAAAACTTGCTTATTTCCTAAGAAAATGCATGAAACTACCTTAAAACCATAAAGAAAAGGTTAGTGAAACTGGCCAAAATGCCCTGGCATCACTACACCCATAGATTAAGGTGTGGAGCTCTGCTGTTCTTCATGAATTAATGCAATTACTACTGTTTTCTATTCAATTCACGCCTACTTCTTCTCCAAGATATACTCTCGTTCTTAATTCAGTTTAGTCAGAATGAAGGGGTGACCCGTGACAATCACCCAATCTTCGTTCCTCGCTTAGCCAAGATCCGCGTGCCTGACAACCACAAAGCGGTCTACATGATGTTCAACATAGTCATTGGACGACAGCTGGAGTATATTCTCTTGGATATCTAATACACGGACCGAGTCCGTGAGATTAGTATCTTCGTGGTATAGGCTAGAATAATTGGCAGCTAATCATAGGATCTGGAAAGTCTAAACCTTGTATGTGGTATTCCGAGTAGGATCTGAGAAGGGATGACTGTGACGAGCTTCAAACCTGCGAATGTTGGGTGCAAGTGACAGTGTGCAAAAGGATCAATGGATTCTATTCCGACGCTAGCGGGAACCGACAGATAATTAGCCATGCGGTAGCTGTACCTGGTATTTTTCATTTGAGACGAGAAATCTGACAGTTGATTAGCCGTGCAGAAACTGTAGAGGACCATTTTCACTGAGAGGATCTTACAGCTTACCATGGAAGGAAGTAACGTATGGTTGGAAGAAGCCAATAGGAAAGCAGAAGTTCAAAAGCAACAAAGCATCTCCAGACGCTTATCTGAAATTCCCACCAATGAATTACATAAGTAACTTTATTTTATTTTTTGTTTTATTTCTCTTTTAATTATCAAAACCTCATAACCATTTGAATCCACCTGACTGAGATTTACAAGATGACCATAGCTTGCTTCAAGCCGACAATCTCCGTGGGATCGACCTTTACTCACATAAGGTATTACTTGGACGACCCAGTGCACTTGCTGGTTAGTTGTGCGGAGATGTGAAAAGTGTAAATCACGATTTCCCACACCACAAATCAAGGCTCATCAAGGTTGATACCTCAAGAACTAGATGCAAGGGTGGCGCGAGTGAACATTTGGTTGGATCTAATAGAAGAGTTTGGTATTGCATTGATAATTCGGACTGCTTGCCACCCGGTTGGGACAATGGTGATCCACGTCAAGACGGGTGTAGAAATAAGATTTGGGATCCGGGAATATATGAGGATCAATTTTGGGAGTTTAGAACTTATGAAGAACTCCATCAAAGCTTGGGGAATTTACTTGGTATTGATAGAGCTTATTCGAAGTCCAAGCACTGGTGGAAGTTTCAAGATGAGTCAAGCACAAGCCACCATGACACGGAGCTCACCAAATGTCCAACTTAAGGAATTTAACTAAAAGATCTAGGTGGGAGACAACCCACTATGGTATGATCTTTTATTTTTATTCTTAGTTTTATTTTATTTTATTTTTATCAGTGTTCATTCATAATTTCTGCATCATCACCTGCATTCTACATAGAAAAAATAATGAGAGAATTTGGGTGTACGATGCGCAAGCGTCCCTGATGCGTGCACGTCATGCGTGACTTTGCAACACCAAAGAAGTAACCTGAGAGTTACGCGGGAGTGGCGCAGGAAGCATGCCTTGCGCACAAGCAAGTCCACGCGTACGCGTACCTCACGCGTGCGAGTTGCTGGCACGCGTAAGCGTCCCTGACGATGGATAGGAAAATCGGCGTAATAAGCGTGCAAACCTGAGAGTTGTGCTGCCCTCGCACTAGAACTGTGCTAGAGGCATAAATTTTGCCATGCGTACGCGTCCCTGACGCGTGCGCGTCAGTTTCAATAATTTGCTATCCACGCGTACGCCTGCCTGACGCGCATGCGTCGTCTGTCTTTTTGTTCCCCGTGCGTTTCAACCCGAGAGTTGTGCGTGCGCAGGGCTGCCTTCGCGCGAATGCCATAACCCATGTCATGCGTACGCGTCCCTGACGCGCACTCGTGACCTTCATTTTATGCGATCGACGCGTACGCGTTGCATGCGATGCACAATTAAACCAGTACGCCGTCAGATTTCAATTATTCCCTCCCCCAATCCTAATTCTCTTTCAATCCTCATTCTTTCTTATTGCATTTGTATACCTTCACTCATTGCATTTTAATTTTGTGCATATTTTTATTTTCTTTTCTAAATTTGATATTTTCCCTTTGGTGTTAAAAGTTCTTATTCAACTGTTGCATTTTTCTTGCATTATTTTGGTACTCGTAACATGTTTTAAATTGTTGGGTATTATTATCCATAGGACAATGCTAAATTTTTATGATACATATTTTCCATTTGCATTGATATGCACTTATACTGTCTTTCATTACCCACACTCTCTTCCCCTTTGTTGCAATTTTTGCACTATTGATATGCCATTTGCTTCTACTATTTTCTCACTTGCATGTTGTAGCTACCATGTAATTCAGACCCTCATCATTTGGCATTGACCCAACCATATTTTAGTTGTTTTCTATCTTTATTTCTGGGTTACCTTCCTTCCTTTTTCTCTCCTTTCAGGATGGTCATCAAGAAGTAAAACGGAAGACTTTTACATGGAGCAACCGACAAGTCTATCTGCACAACCTTTGGAGAAAGCGTCAGTTGGAGCAACCCGTCCACTTGCACATCTTAGCATGCACCGAGGACGGTTCAATCTTTAAGTGTGGGGAGGTCGATACCAACTTCCTTGGGTTAGTTATTTCCTATTTCAACACCAATGTTTAATTTTCCTTGTTAAATTAGTTGTTGCATTTGCATGTTTGATTGCATATTTGTTTGATTTTGTGCATGTTCTTCTACCACTACTTGGTTGGAGTAATAAGTTCTTTTTTAAGACCCTTTTTATAGTATTTCACTAATTTAAATTAAAACTTTCTTGTTAAACTTGTTTGAAGAAATTTTCTTGTGGAACATGGTTTAGAGCTCGAACACACAAAACCCAGTAAGATTTTGAGCCTATTTGATTGGTTGTATTTTATCAACCAATATTTTATTTTTGTTGTGCGTTTTTCTCTCTAAAATTGTGATCTTTGTCTTGCTTAATTCTATATTTCCATTGTTTGATGTATGCATGCACTTATATGATTGAGGCCTTGTTTCACTGAGCTTACATACCCATATGGCGTTAACCTTGTCATTATCCTTTGTAAACCAATGTTGAGCCTACTTATCCGATTTGTTCTTTACTCTAGTACATCATTAACTCTAAGTGTAAAACAATAATGTCCTTAATTTGAATCCTTGATTAGCTTAGACTAGTGAGAGTGTTCATGATTTAAGTGTGGGGAAGTTGGGTTTGGAAACATTTGGTTTAAGAATTGGGTGTTGTATATATTTATGAAAACGTGGAAGAGATGTTTAGGACATGTTCATGCATTCAACAATTTAATCATATGCATTGAGAAAAATAAAAGAAAAATAAATAAAAAATAAAATAAAATAAAATAAAAATTAAAAAAAGGGAGAAAAAGAAAAGAAAAGGAGCAAATAATAAAAGGGCACAAAATGCCTCAAAGTAAATGATGATAGCAATTCATATGTACTGTACTCTAAATCGGATGCATGAATATGTGGTAAACATAGTAAATGGGTAGTTAAATTTTGTATTGTGATTACATGCACTACAACATTTTGGGTCTATGGCCACGGTTTTTTTTGTCACAGTAAAAAACCGTGACCATAGACCCTCTATGGTCACGGTTTTTTAGGGTGACCAAAAAAAAAAAGCTATGGTCACGGTTTTTTTGGAAAGGGTGACCATAGAGTACCTATGGTCACGGTTTTTTAAAAAATGGTGGCCTAAAAGGGTCTATGGTCACGGTTTTGAGGGGTGACCTAAAGGGGTCTATGGTCACGGTTTTTTACAGTGACCAAAAAGGGACTATGGTCACGGTTTTTCAAAAAAGGGTAACCTAAAAGGGTCTATGGTCACGGTTTTCGGGGGTGGCCTAAAGGGGTCTATGGTCACGGTTTTGGGGGGTGGCCTAAAAGGGTCTATGGTCACGGTTTTTGAGGTGACCTAAAGGGGTCTATAGTCACGGTTTTTTACAGTGACCAAAAAGGGGCTATGGTCACGGTTTTTTAAAAAGGGGTGACCTAAAAGGGTCTATGGTCACGGTTTTGGGGGGTGACCTAAAGGGGTCTATGGTCACGGTTTTGAGGGTGGCCTAAAAGGGTCTATGGTCACGATTTTGGTGGGTGGCCTAAAAGTGTCTATGGTCACGGTTTTTGGGGGTGGCCTAAAAGAGTCTATGGTCACGGTTTTTCAAAAAGGGTGACCTAAAAGGGTCTATGGTCACGGTTTTGGGGGGTGACCTAAAACGGTCTATGGTCACGGTTTTAAGGGTGGCCTAAAATGGTCTATGGTCACAGTTTTGGAGGGTGGCCTAAAGGTGTCTATGGTCACGGTTATTTACAGTGACCAAAAAGGGTCTATGGTCACGGTTTTTCGGAAGGGTGGCCTAAAAGGGTCTATGGTCACGGTTTTGGGGGGTAGCCTAAAGGTGTCTATGGTCACGGTTTTTTACAGTGACCAAAAAGGATCTATGGTCACAGTTTTTCGGAAGGGTGGCCTAAAAGGGTTTATGGTCACGGTTTTGGGAGTGATCTAAAGGAGTCTATAGTCATAGTTTTAATCATTTGAGTTTTAATTAATTAAAATTTTTAAGTATTTTTTATTATTTTAAATATTTTTTCTTTTTAAAATTAAAAAGTTTTAATAATTAAAAACTAATAATAATTTTATATAATTTACTTTAAATATTAAAATTTTATATCTAATTTTATAAATATAAAATTAGGTTGAATACTATTAATAATTTTAAATTAAAAAATAATTTAAAACTTTTTAAAATGATTGTAGAATATTAAAATAAAAGATTCATCATATCGTAATTAATTTAAATTATTTGAGTGGTTAATTTTATTTGTTTATTTAAATGTGTATGATAAATTAATTCTTGGTATGTTAGATAAAATAAATTTGTAAAAAATAAAAATATAAGGCTCATTATATATAATATATCAATTTTATTATCTTAATTTTAAAAAATTAAAATAAACTCATTTTCTTAACCTATGCTATAGTGGGAAACTGAAGGAAATTTGAACCGCGTGAACTTAAGGAAATTGAAACAACCCCCCCTTCTTTCTTTCCCCAATTCATAACCCTAGCCCCCATTGTCGCCGCCGTCGGAAGCTTGTTGGCGCCGCCGCCGTCCCAAGCTCTAAGGACATCGTCTTTATCTTCCTTGGCTTCTCCGTTCGTCGAAGGTTAGTGGCGTGGCGTCCGCTCTTGGGGTACTGCGCTCGTTAAGATCTCTCCTTACACCTTCTCCGCCGTCGCCATCGGCGTCTCCATCGGTGTCTCCGTTCTCATTGCTGCTTGGTACGCCGTTTTCCTTTTCCGTTTTAGATTTTGTTAATTTATTTTCCTGATAATCTTCTTTTTGGATTGCGAAGGGGGAATTACGTGCTGCAATCAAGGCTCCCCGAATCACTTCCACGAATCTCATTAGGTACGAGCCATATATGAAATAAAATTGTTGCTGAGGCATCTTCTTCTTGTTGCTATTAGCCTTCTGTTGTGCTGATTTCACATGGTTCTTGGCACCTTGAGCTACTGATTTCATGAATCTCGGTGCATTTCAGTTCATTAATTAGTAATGGATTTGAAACTTAATTATAAAACTCGAATAATAATGTTAAGACATACTTGGCAAAATTTGAAGATATAGGTAAAGGAATTGCGTTTCATGAGTAAATATTCTCTTGATAAGCAAGCTTTTGAGAGTTCCCGTTTTGCCACTCCATACTTGTGTTTTGCCAAAGCAGCAGGGTGGCTTTTAGACTTGTCAAATTCAGTAGCAAGTTCTTCACCAAGCCTTCTACCAATATGAAATGACCGAAATTCCTCTGCAAACTCTTTGGCTGTCACAATTATAATTTTAGCTCTTTTAAAGTTCAATATTATATTGTTTATTATTATTGCTAATTGATCTCTGATAATAACTAATATTGATTTAATTTTTTATGATTATATAATTATTTGCAGTGTTAGAGGAACTATCGAAAGGTATAAGAAAGCAAGTGCTGCTTCCTCAAACACAGAATCTGTATCTGAAGCTAATACACAGGTAAATTATATTATTAATTATAGTATAATGATGTTATATATGTATGGGACTATAGAAAATTAAGTTTTAGTTAATTAATATTAGCTAAATTTTCTTTTAAGTTCATAATTTAGGATTTAGATTTAAAGATTTGTAATTTAAAGTCTAAAATTTAAGATAAATAATATAATTAAAAAAAAACTAAAAAAAATTTGAACACATGATATAAAAAAAAATGCACATTATTATTAATTAGTTTTGAAATATAGAAGTCCATCCTTTTTAATGGGGCTCAAGGCCTAGGTAGGTTATCTTTTTTTTAATCACTATTCCTTTCAGTTAGTGATTTATATTTTATATTTCTAGGTCTTTATTTTGTCATATATATTTAACATTGTTTATGAATATCATTAGTTTTATCAGCAAGAATCATCCAAATTAAGAAGACAGATTCGTGATATTCAAAATCTAAATAGGTGAGTTTTATTTCTTTGTTCTTTTAAGAAAACTAACTATTTCAATTCTATATTAATGTATATGCATCCATGTTATTAATTAATAATTAATGATGTTTAATTTGTTTTGATTTGCAGGCACATCCTTGGTGAAGCTCTTAGCTCTCTGAGCCTCAAGGAACTAAAGAACCTTGAGAGTAGATTGGAGAAAGGTTTAAGCAGAGTTCGATCTAGAAAGGTATAAATATTATATATAATTAATAACTAATGATCACAATTAATTTAGGCCATTCTAATACATAAACATAATATATGTTTTGTTAAAGAACTTGCTAATAATTAATAAGTACAATCAATTTGGATTTATCGAATGGTCAAATCAATCGTCTATTTAGATAAGTATCGAGAGTTTGAATTCTGTTTTATATATGCAATAATTTATTAGTCAATATCAAACTCTTAAATAAAATTTAAATTTACAACAAATTAATTTTTTATCTATCAAATTAGAAATACGTTGAGAAATAAAAAAATAATTAATAAATACTTTAATTTGAATTGTTACATGTGGTTTAATTTGCCTATTCCTTTAACATTATTGTCCTTGTTCCAAATCCAAGTTGTAGATTTGTTTTTGATCCCTGGTCTGACGTACGCATCATCAAAAATATTTTTGTTCTGTTCTAACTTCTTTATTTCTTTTGCTAGCAGAAGGATATGATGTGAAGAAAATATGTTCAATACAAATATAAGATGGGATGGGTCTTATAATGATTTTGGTTATCTAAATGTATTATTTTGATGTCTTCTTTACATTTTGATAAGAGATTTTATTCGATAATACATGTAATGGATAAATTACACTCTATTTTGATTAGTGTTGTAATGGATATCTACTTTTTAATGAAACTTTTATGATTTACATTTATTGAATTTCTCATTCTTAGATTTATTTTGTGATTATCATCATTTTGGAATGTGATTATGCTTTAAAAAAATTTATAAAATAAAACAGGTTACCATAGATAAGTTATGGCCACCGTTTTAAGGAGGGGTGACCATAGATAAGCTATGGCCACGGTGAAAACAGTGACTATAGATAAGGTTATGGTCACTATTTTAATGCGGGGTGACCATAGACGCTATGGTCACGGTAAAAAACCGTGACCATAGATAAGGCTATGGTCACGGTTTTCATGTGGGGTGACCATAGAGGCTATGGTCACGGCCAAAACTGTAACCATAAATAAGGCTATGGTCACGGTTTTGGGAAGGGGTGACCATAGAGGCTATGGTCACGGTCAAAACCGTGACCATAGATATGGCTATGGTCACGGTTTTAGGTAGAGTGACCATAGAGGCTATGGTCACGGCCAAAACCGTGACCATAGATAGGGCTATAGTCACGGTTTTGGGAAGGGGTGACCATAGAGGCTATGGTCACGGCCAAAACCGTGACCATAGATATGGCTATGGTCACGGTTTTGGGTGGAGTGACCATAGAGGCTATGGTCACAGCCAAAACCGTGACCATAGCCTTATCTATGGTCACGATTTTGGGAAGGGGTGACCATAGAGGCTATGGTCATGGCCAAAACCGTGACCATAGATGGGCTATGGTCACGGTTTTATCGCGTGACCATAGATTAACCTATGGTCACGGTAAAAAAACGTGGCCTAAAGTGCCAGAATTTGAACATTACAACCGTGGCCATAGAAACCGTAACCATAGATAAAAAAACCGTGACCATAGGTCTATGGCCACGAGAGAATAGGCCACGGCAGAAAAACCGTGACCATAGGTCAAAAATCGTGACCATAGACCTATGGTCACCCTTTTCACTAGCTATGGTCACGGTTTTTCACCGTGACCATAGACCTTTTTTTTTGTAGTGATGGATTGTCTTAAGTTAGGTGGAAAATTTAAGTTAATTAAGGATTCATATTTTAGTCCACTTGGCCAAATACAATCCTACCTTGACCCTGACCCCATTACAACCGTTAAAAGACCTCTTGATATGTGTATTTGTGCATTAAATTTTTCTTGATTGGTAGAAGAAGAGCAAGTCTTAGAAAGCAAGGTTAGTAGAGAATTGAGAGAATCGAATCTTAAACACTTGAGTAATTAGAGTGTATACACTTCCAGTGAGGGTTCGATGCTCGATTCTTTGTTCCCGGCTTTCATGAGCTATTTTCTTCTGCAAGTTTACTTGTACTTTATTTTATGATTTGAATTAGTGAAATCCAGTTCATATTCATTCTTGAAAGGTTCATCTATTTTTAACCAAGTAGGTAGAATAATTTTTTTGCATTTAGTTGCACTCATATAGATAGGTTGCACTTCATACTTTCTACCATTCCTCTTCACTCTTAAGCTTCTCTTGAGCTTAGCATGAGGACATGCTAATGTTTAAGTGTGGGGAGACTATTAAACCACTATTTTATGGTTTATCTTGTGCTAAATTGAGTGGTTTTTATCAATTCTTTTCTCACTTATTCATATAATTTGCATGGTTTTACAAATCCTTCCTAATCCTGTGATATAGTTGAAAAAATGTTTCCTGGGCCTTTAAACTATCAAATTTAACTACCCTTTATTACCATTCGATGCCGTGATCTATGTGTTAAGTGTTTTCTGGCTCTATAGGGCAGGAATGGCTTAGAGGATTGAAAGGAAACATGCAAAATTGGAAGGAACGTGAGAAAATAAAGTTTTGAGAAGCTAGCAGTGACGCGTACGCATGGGCAACGCGTACACATGACTAGCGTAGAAGACAAGCAACGCGTACACATGACTGAAGCGTACGCATGTGGTGCACTAAATTGTGATCTCAGGCAACGGCGCCAGAAACTCTGTACGCACATCTTAATAAATCGTGTTTCATTCACAACTTCGATACAACTAACCAGCAAGTGCACTGGGTCGTCCAAGTAATAAACCTTACGTGAGTAAGAGTCGATTCCACGGAGATTGTTGGTATGAAGCAAGCTATGGTCACCTTGTAAATCTCAGTTAGGCGGATATAAAATAGTTATGGAGTTTTCGAACATAAATAATCAATAGATAGAAAATAAGGATAGAAACACTTATGTAATTCATTGGTTAGAATTTCAGATAAGCGTGTAGAGATGCATTCGTTCCTCTAAACCTCTGCTTTCCTGCTGTCTTCATCCAATCAATCTTACTCCTTTCCATGGATGGCTTTATGTAAGGACATCTCCGTTGTCAATGGATACTTTTAATCCTCTCTGGAAAATGGTCCGATGCGCTATCACTGCATGGCTAATCGTCTGGAGGCATCACCCTTGCCAATGGCTGCATCCTATCCTCTTGTGAAAATGGTCCAAATGCTCTGTCACAGCACGGCTAATCATCTGAGGTTCTCGGTCATACTGGAATAGGATTCACCCTCCTTTTGTGTCTGTCACTATGCCCAGCACTCGCGAGTTTGAAGTTCGTCACAGTCATTCAATCCCAGAGTCCTACTCGGAATACGACAGACAAGGTTTAGACTTTCCGGACTCTCATGAATGCCGCCATCAATCTAGCTTATACCACGAAGATTCTGATTAAGAGATCCAAGAGATACTCATTCAATCTAAGGTGGAATGGAAGTGGTTTTCAGGCACGCGTTCATAGGGAATAATGATGATTGTCACGTTCATCACATCCAGGTTGAAGTGCGAATGAATATCTTAGAAGCGGAATAAGTTGAATTGAATAAAAAATAGTAGTACTTTGCATTAATCTTTGAGGAACAGCAGAGCTCCACACCGTAATCTATGGAGTGCAGAAACTCTACCGTTTGAAAATACATAAGCGAAAGGTTCAGGCATGGCCGAATGGCCAGCCCCATGATCTAAGAACCAGACGTCCCAAGATGATCTAAAGATGAAAATACAATAGTAAAAAGTCCTATTTATACTAAACTAGTTACTAGGGTTTACAGAAGTAAGTAATTGATGCATAAATCCACTTTCGGGACCCACTTGGTGTGTGCTTGGGCTGAGCTTGAATGTTACACGTGCAGAGGTCATTCTTGGAGTTGAACGCCAGTTTGTAACATATTTCTGGCGTTCAACTCTGGCTTGTGACGTGTTTCTGGCGTTTAACTCCAGACAGCAGCGTAGAACTGGCGTTCTACGCCCTTTTACGTTGTCTAAACTCGGCCAAAGACTATTATATATTACTGAAAAGCCCTGGATATCTACTTTCCAACGCAATTAGAAGCGCGCCATTTTGAGTTCTGTAGCTCCAGAAAATCCACTTTGAGTGCAGAGAGGTCAGAATCCAACAGCATCAGCAGTCCTTCTTCAACCTCTGAATCTGATTTTTGCTTAAGTCCCTCAATTTCAGCCAGAAAATATCTGAAATCACAGAAAAACACACAAACTCATAGTAAAGTCCAGAAATGTGAATTTAACATAAAAACTAATGAAAACATCCCTAAAAGTAACCAGATTCTACTAAAAACATACTAAAAACAGTGCCAAAAAGCGTATAAATTATCCGCTCATCACAACACCAAACTTAAATTTTTGCTTGTCCCCAAGCAACTGAAAATCAAATAGGATAAAAAGAAGAGAATATACTATAAATTCCAAACTATCAATGAAACATAGCTCCAATCAGATGAGCGGGACTTGTAGCTTTTTGCCTCTTGAATAGTTTTGGCATCTCACTTTATCCATTGAGGTTCAGAATGATTGGCATCTATAGGAACTCAGAGTTCAGATAGTGTTATTGATTCTCCTAGTTCAGTATGATGATTCTTGAACACAGCTATTTTATGAGTCTTGGCCGTGGCCCTTGATGTAGCAGAAAACGATCCGACACAAAACTCACCGGCAAGTGCACCGGGTTGCATCAAGTAATAATAACTCACGGGAGTGACGTCGATCCCACAAGGATTGAAGGATTGAGCAATTTTAGTTTAGTGGTTGATTTAGTCAAGCGAATCAAGATTTGGTTGAGAGATTTGTGATTTGCAGAATTTAAATCGCATGGAAAGTAAAGGGAATGGTAATTGGCATGAAATTAAAGAGAACAGGAATTAAAGTGCTGAATCTTAAAGAGCAAGAAATTAAATGGCAGAAACTTAGAACGCAAGAAATGTAAATTGCAGAATCTTAAAGTGCAAGAAATGTAAATGGCTTAAATTGTAAAGGGAATTGGGTATTGGATTTGCAGAAATTAAACAAGGAAAAGTAAAATTGCAACAAGCAGAGAAGTAAAGGATGACTTGAATTGAACCGGATCTTAAAACAGAAATGTAAAATGAGCTTGAAAGCAATAAACAGAGAATTGAAAATGAGAGATCCGGATCTCAGGACCCAAGAGACTAGATAACCAAGTCTAGATCTCAATGCCTTCCTAGATCCAACAAGAACAATTGCAAAGGAATTGTAAATTGTAAATTGCAGAGAAAGTAGAAGACAGAAGCAATTAACAGAAATTTTAAATTCAATTGTGCAGTAAAGAAACAAAGAGGTCTCAGGATGAGATTGAAACAGAATTCCTTCAATTCTCCAACCCAAGATCCAGGAAAAATTGTAATTGAAATTGAAAGCAAGAAAACTAAGAGGAAGGGAATTCAATTCTCCTTCCCCAAGACTTAGAAATTAAAATTCACTCAACACCAAAAGCTCTCCGAAAACTCTTTATGAAAACTAAAAGGAAAGCTCTCTGAAAAACTTAAAGGAAAAACTCCCCGAAAAACTTAAATCCTATGCTATTTATACACTTTCTTCAAATGGTCTTCAAGCCTTCAATTGGGCCCTTGCTCTTGATGGAATTGGGTTGATAGAGGCCTTGGTTGATTACTCTTGGAGTTTGGAGAAGAACCGAATTGAACCAGGTTTGGAATCATGAAAGCTTGAGTAAAAGTTTGAGTAAAAGTTTGAGGCAAACTTTTACTCAAACTTTTCACATCAGCCACCCTCTTTTGCTGATACCAACGTTGGGGCAAAAGTTTGGGGTCAAACTTTTGCTCAAACGTTGGCCTCCCCTTGCACACTCATGGCGCCAACGTTTGCCAAAAAGTTAGAGGCAAACGTTGGCACAAACTTTTGCTCTCCAGGGTGTGTTGTTCATGCGCCAACGTTTGCCAAAAAGTTAGAGGCAAACGTTGGCGCAAACTTTTGCTCTCCAGGGTGTTGATTTGTGATGCCAAAAGTTTGCCAAAAAGTTTGAGGCAAACTTTTGCTCAAGCTTTTTGCCCAAAAGTTTGCACAAAAGTTTGAGGCAAACTTTTGGTCCAGCTTTTTGCTCCCTGGTTCGTTTTCAATTAATCCAAAAGTTTGAGCTAAAGTTTGAGGCAAACTTTTGCTCAAACTTTTTGTCCTCTCTTCCTCCTTGCTTCAACCTTTCTCCAAGATTTCTTCACCTATCATTAATAAACCAAACACATCAAAGCTATGCTCAAAATCATGAGATATTCATTCTTTCATAATATGTGACAATTATAGCATAAAACCTCATGAAATTGCATTAATTCATCTATGGTTGATTAAATAAAAGGAAACATGAAAATCTACCCAATTGGCTTGCTTATGGCTCAAGAAAGTGCATAATTCAATTGAAAAAGAAAGAAAAAGGCTAGTGAAACTAGGCTAAGATGACTTGTCATCACAAAATTGTTTAATTCCTCCATCCTTCTTTTCAAAGAACTTTCATGTGATGCATTTTTGAACATTGAGTGCAAACAAGTTTTGAAGAGAAAAATGTTGTGAATGATCAAGCATCTTGCTTATTGAATTATAGAGAACTATACCATGCAGACAGGCAGGGGTATTATATCGCTTTCAATCATAGCAGTGTTTGATGTAAAACAATCACTTAACAATACAACTTTTTGGAGTTTGCTTGCTTTCCTTCTTCTCATCATCATTAGTGCTGGCCTTCCCGTTCATCTTTCATCTCTTTGGTTGATGATGTTTAATCTTCCCAAAAGTTTGTATGGTACTCTACAGTGATATTGAAAGTTGCTTGTTCTCCAAGCACTTAGAGACAATGGTTAGTCTGCATGATGTATTTGTAGGCCTTTGAACTTACTTTGGTGTGGGAACACCAAACTTAGTACCTTGCCAATGGTTTTCATGCATCAAATTAACCATGTGTGATAATTTTTTTTCTCTTTTTTTTTCTTTTTCAAAAGCCATGGAAATGAAAACTAGGAAACAGCAAAATAGCTAACTAGTTCATCCAATATGCTTGAAGCCAACATTATGCAGAAAGTGAGAATGTGTTTTATGATGAAATTTTGGTGGGACACCAAACTTAGAATCCTTCATTCTCCCTTAGATTATTTTGGTGTGCAACACCAAACTTAGCTTCTTGCAATATAGATAAAATTAATTAACCTTTTTATTAAAATAGCTATGAAGAGATGGTTACCTCCGGTTGGGTTGCCTCCCAACAAGCGCTCTTTTATTGTCACTAGCTTGACATCCTCTGTGCTTGCTCAGTTCAGATTCTGAGCTTCCTTCTCCTTGTCCCCTTGTCCTCCTAAGTGAGGCTTTGCTTTGTGATGTTCATCATGGATGAGTGATTCTTTTTCTTTAGCCCTCTTCTCACTCATTTCTGTGAGATTCTTAGCTAATTGTTCCATTTGCCTCTCAATTCTCCCGAGTGAGGCCTCCTGGTGTTTGCTTATCATCTCTTGATGTGTCATCATTCTCTCTACTAAGATCTCCAGATTGGTGATCCTCTGAGAGTCTTGTGAGATTGGTTGGTTGTGGGGTGTTGGGGGTTGGAAGGGTGGGTAGTGTGGTGGTATGTAGTGATTGTTGTTGGTATGGTGGTGTTTTTACAGGTTTGGGAAATTGGGGTTGTTGTAGTTGAAGTCCCTTTGTTCCTGATGTTGAGATTCCCTCATTCTTAGATAAGAATGTGGCTTCCATGGTGGAAATTGTGCATTCACTGTAGTAGAATGGAGAAAATCAATTTGTCTAGCTATTGACTCCAATTGTTGCTGAGTTTGTTGATGTAGCTGTTTGCTTTGATTCATGACTGCCTTCATTCCTTCAAGATTCATTATCTCCTTTTCTGAAGTTGCATTCTGTGGGGTCTCAAATGAGTGTTGGTTATTGGCTCTCTTGTCATTGAACTCTGCAGTTCCTTGGATGGTTGCTGTTGCATTGAGCAGGCCATCTGAGAAGTGATCCACCGCTCTTCTTGTTTCCGGGGTTAATCCTTCATAGAACGCTTGGAAATCCGCTTTGTTGCTTGCCTTCTTGTATCTTTCCCATACTTTGAACAATGGTTCTTCCCCTCCTTGTATGAATGGATGTACTCCCTCTTTCATCTTGATGTTTTGTTGGGACGAGGAGAATTTGGCTAGAAACTTGGCAACCAAATCATCCCAACTAGTTATACTTCCTTGAGGAAAAGTTTCAAGCCATTGTGCGGCCTTGTCCCTTAATGAGAACGGGAACAGCAGAAGCTTGTAAGTCTCAGGATTCACGCCATTGGACTTGACAGTGTCACAAATCCTTAAGAAGGTAGATAGATGTTGATTTGGATCCTCCAATGGTCCTCCCCCAAATGAGCAGTTGTTTTGGACCAATGTAATGAGTTGTGGCTTCAATTCAAAGTTATTTGCATTGACATTAGGGGTGAGAATGCTGCTTCCATAATGTCTAGCATTTGCAAAGGTATAGGAGGCCAAAACTCTCCTCTGGGGTGGGTTGTTGTTGTTATTGTCTGCTCCACCAGGTGGATTGGTTGAATGTTCCTCCATATCCTGGAATTCTTCTTCTGATTCCTCTTCTCCAACAATATTTTTCCCTCTTTCAGCTCTTCTTAACCTCCTGAGAGTTCTTTCGTCTTGTTCATGAAAGGTGGGTGTGGTTCTTCTTGTACCTGACATACAAGCAGAACATAAGAAACACACAAACCAGTGACACTTCAATCTACTGCTAGAATGAAGTTTTAGTTAGCTTAAGCAAAAATTCAAACAGTTAGTGGGTTAGTCAAAATTAGAGAAAAATAAAGAAAAAGTGCTTGATCTAGATCACCACCTCACTTAATCATTGTCAATCTAATCAATCCCCGGCAACGGCGCCAAAAACTTGATGTAGCGGAAAACGATCCGACACAAAACTCACCGGCAAGTGCACCGGGTCGCATCAAGTAATAATAACTCACGAGAGTGAGGTCGATCCCACAGGGATTGAAGGATTGAGCAATTTTAGTTTAGTGGTTGATTTATTCAAGCGAATCAAGATTTGGTTGAGAGATTTGTGATTTACAGAATTTAAATCGCATGGAAAGTAAAGGGAATGGGTAATTGGCATGAAATTAAAGAGAACAGGAATTAAAGTGCTGAATCTTAAAGAGAAAGAAATTAAATGGTAGAAACTTAGAACGCAAGAAATGTAAATTGCAGAATCTTAAAGTGCAAGAAATGTAAATGGCTTAAATTGTAAAGGAAATTGGGAATTGGATTTGCAGAAATTAAACAAGGAAAAGTAAAATTGCAACAAGCAGAGAAGTAAAGGATGACTTGAATTGAACCGGATCTTAAAACAGAAATGTAAAATGAGCTTGAAAGCAATAAACAGAGAATTAAAAATGAGAGATCCGGATCTCAGGACCCAAGAGACTAGATAACCAAGTCTAGATCTCAATGCCTTCCTAGATCCAACAAGAACAATTGCAAAGGAATTGTAAATTGTAAATTGCAGAGAAAGTAGAAGACATAAGCAATTAACAGAAATTTTAAATTCAATCGTGCAGTAAAGAAACAAAGAGGTCTCAGGATGAGATTGAAATAGAATTCCTTCAATTCTCCTACCCAAGATCCAAGAAATTGTGATCTCAGGCAACGGCGCCAGAAACTCTGTACGCACGTCTTACTAAATCGTGTTTCATTCACAACTTCGATACAACTAACCAGCAAGTGCACTGGGTCGTCCAAGTAATAAACCTTACGTGAGTAAGGGTCGATCCCACGGAGATTGTTGGTATGAAGCAAGCTATGGTCACCTTGTAAATCTCAGTCAGGCGGATATAAAATAGTTATGGAGTTTTCGAACATAAATAATCAATAGATAGAAAATAAGGATAGAAACACTTATGTAATTCATTGGTTAGAATTTCAGATAAGCGTATAGAGATGCATTCGTTCCTCTGAACCTCTGCTTTCCTGCTGTCTTCATCCAATCAATCTTACTCCTTTCCATGGCTGGCTTTATGTAAGGACATCACCGTTGTCAATGGCTACTTTTAATCCTCTCTGGAAAATGGTCCGATGCGCTGTCACTGCATGGCTAATCGTCTAGAGGCATCACCCTTGCCAATGGCTGCATCCTATCCTCTTGTGAAAATGGTCCAAATGCTCTGTCACAGCACGGCTAATCATCTGAGGTTCTCAATCATACTGGAATAGGATTCACCCTCCTTTTGCGTCTGTCACTACGCCCAGCACTCGTGAGTTTGAAATTCATCACAGTCATTCAATCCCAGAGTCCTACTCGGAATACCACAGACAAGGTTTAGACTTTCCGGACTCTCATGAATGCCGCCATCAATCTAGCTTATACCACGAAGATTCTGATTAAGAGATCCAAGATATACTCATTCAATCTAAGGTGGAACAGAAGTGGTTGTCAGGCACGCATTCATAGGGAATGATGATGATTGTCACGTTCATCACATTCAGGTTGAAGTACGAATGAATATCTTAGAAGCGGAATAAGTTGAATTGAATAGAAAAACAGTAGTACTTTGCATTAATCTTTGAGGAACAGCAGAGCTCCACACCTTAATCTATGGAGTGCAGAAACTCTACCGTTTGAAAATACATAAGTGAAAGGTTCAGACATGGCCGAATGGCTAGCCCCATGATCTAAGAACCAGACATCCCAAGATGATCCAAAGATGAAAATACAATAGTAAAAAGTCCTATTTATACTAAACTAGTTACTAGGGTTTACAGAAGTAAGTAATTGATGCATAAATCTACTTCTGGGGTCCACTTGGTTTGTGCTTGGGCTGAGCTTGAATGTTACACGTGCAGAGGTCATTCTTGGAGTTGAACGCCAGTTTGTAACATATTTCTGGCGTTCAACTCTGGCTTGTGACGTGTTTCTGGCGTTTAACTCCAGATAGCAGCATAGAACTGGCTTTCAACACCCTTTTACGTCATCTAAACGCGGCCAAAGTATGGACTATTATATATTGCTGGAAAGCCCTGGATGTCTACTTTCCAACGCAATTGGAAGAGCACCATTTTGAGTTCTGTAGCTCCAGAAAATCCACTTTGAGTGCAGGGAGGTCAGAATCCAACAGCATCAGCAGTCCTTCTTCAACCTCTGAATCTGATTTTTGCTCAAGTCCCTCAATTTCAGCTAGAAAATACCTGAAATCATAGAAAAACACACAAACTCATAGTAAAGTCTAGAAATGTGAATTTAACATAAAAACTAATGAAAACATCCCTAAAAGTAACCAGATTCTACTAAAAATATACTAAAAATAGTGCCAAAAAGCGTATAAATTATCCGCTCATCAGCATGACAAGGAATTTTTCTCAAACGACGCGTACGCATGACTGACGCATACGCATGACATGTTCCACATGCTGAAAACGCTGTGGCAATTTTTGGGCTGTTTTTGCGCCCAGTTCCAAGCTCGAGAACACAGAATAGAAGCTGCAGAGTGGGGGAATAATCCATCCTTTCATTCATTCATCAGACACAACAATTCATTCATTCATACAACTTTCACTCACATATTTTTATAGAGAGAGGCTCTCTACTCTCTCTAGGTTTTAGGGTTTTTAGGTTTAGTTCTTTTCAATTTGAGATCTCTACTCTACTTTAATTTAGTTTCTCTTCCACTTTTAATTATTCTAGCATTATAGTTTATTTATTCTCTCCTGTTGATTTATTTATTTTCCCAATTTAATTTATGAACTCTTCATGTTAGATTCAAAATTCCTATTTAATGCAATTTGAGGTATTTCATATTTATTGCTTCTTCTATTATTTGTTAGTTATTGATGTTTGCAATTGGTTATTTAGATTTAATATTCCTTGCTAGTTTTCTATGTTTTTATGTTATGCCTTCCAAGTATTTGATAGAATGCTTGGGAGGGTTTTGAATTAGATTTTTGCACTTTTGGCTTTGGTTGAGTAATTGGAGACTCTTGAGTTATCAAACTCCTTTGTTGATTGATAGTTGAAAGTTGCTAATTGATTTGGATCCCTCTAAAGCTAGTCTTTCCTTAGGAGTTGACTAAGACTGGAGGAATCAAATTGATTCATCCACTTGACTTTCCTTCATAGTTAGAAGTTAACTAAGTGGGAGCAATGGACAATTAATGTCACAATTGATAAGGATAGTTGGGATAGGACTTTTAGTTCTCATACCATGCCAAGATCTTTTCTAGTTATTAATTTAATTTCTTGTCATTTACATTCCTTATTCTTTATTCAAAACCCCAAAAAGATACTTTTCCATAACCAATAATAACTACACCTCCCTGCAATTCCTTGAGAGACGACGCGAGGTTTGAATACTTCGGTTATGAAAGGATTCTTGTTGGTTTAGAAACTATACTAGCAATGAGACTTTATTGTGAATTCTTTACTAGCAAAAATCCGTTCATCACTACTCAACTGTGAGAAGGGATTTCAAGCATGGTTTCATGTTTCCTCTTCCAAGGTTCCCATGAAACCCAAATAAATTCAACCTCTTTTCCAAGATAATTGAATGCTAAAATGAAGAACGAAATCCTTTGTAGTAAATCAAAGAGAGATGAAGAGAAGAAGAAGAATAAAAATAATCAATCCATCAAATAGCAATAGAGCTCTCTTTCTCAATGGAAAGAGTTAGTAATTCATAACTAAAATATTTACAAGTAAGAAAGAAAATGGAAGAGAAGTGGCGTGTCCAGAAAAATGCCCCTAATTCTATGAAACTAAGGCCTTTATATAGGCTCTCCTAAATTACAAACTTAAATGAAATTAAACGCAAATTACAATGAAATGAAAATAAATTATTCTAGATTCTTCTTGTGGCCTTGATTGGTTGAAAATTATGGCTTGAGTGAGAGTTGGAGTGGGCTTGGTTGAAGGCTGGAGGCTGCAGGGAGAAGTTGGCATGTGAGTTCTAGTGCCACTCCTGCTTGAATTCGCTCTTTGGATTGTGACCCACTTTCCAATGTTGAAAGTATGGAGTTCTTTAGGCCTCAAATTGAATGTCCACTATAAAGTATTATATAATGTTGGAAAGTCCTAGATGTTATGTTTCTAACACCACTGAAATTAACTCATTTGGACCTCTGTAACTCAAGTTATGCCCATTTGAAGGTGGATAGGTCAGTCTATCAAGTAGCCCGGCGTGCCACGCCCACTTCTTGGCGTGCCACACCCATATGTTACAAAACTGGCGTGCCATGCCCACTCTTTGGCCTGCCACACCTTCAATGATGCACAAAATCTTTCTCTCTGGCCATTAGAACTGGCGTGCCACGGCCAGAACCTGGCGTGCCACGACCATTATGAAAATAGAGCTCGCGTGCCATGCCTTCGATATCAAGTGACACGTCTAGATTTTGCAATGCTGAAATAATGGCCTTTTCCACCTCCAGTTTTAACATCCACCCTAGAATGTTATATTTCGTTGAAAAGCTCTTGATGTCAGATTTCCAACGCCATAAAAATCAGATCATTTGGACCTCTACAACTCAAGTTATGTTCCTTTGAAAATGAAGAGGTCGGGCTGGTAACTCTGTAGTGACGTGTTTTTCTTCTTGTGTTTTCAGGCTCAATATCTTCCTTAATTCCAGTGTCCATCATAAAGTATTAAATATGGTTAGAAAGCTCTGGATGTCTACTTTCTAATGGCACTGGAATTACCTCATTTGGAGTTGTGTAGCTCAAGATATTTTCTTTTGAATGAGAGGAGGTCAGACTGGCATATGCCCCGGCGAGCCACGCCCACTTCTTGGCGTGCCACGCCCATAGTAGGGCTCAAAATTACTCCTCTGGAACTTAAGCCTGGCGTGCCACGCCCCTAGCACCAAGTGGCATGCCCTCTTTGAGACTTGGCTTCACAAACTTGGTGTGCCACGCCCATTGCACCAAGTGGCACACCCTCTTTGAGATTTGGCTTCAAAAGCTTGGCATGCCCAGCTTTATTTGTTGTTTCCTTCCCTTTTTGCTGCTCTTTTCACCTGAAATTTAGCACAACCCCATTTCAAAGCAATGTACCATACTATATATCATTTGGTTCATGAAATTGCATTAATTCAATGAGATTATGCTCTTTTATGGTCCTTTTAGTTAAGAAAAAGGGGTCGATGATCCAAGTCATCAGTTGCGCCAAAGGCGCTCTTCCTTGACGCTTCTCTTCTCTGCTTCAGCCTTTAAACTCCTTTCGTCTTTCATGCTTGTTTTGTGCTTTTTTCTTTTTTTATCACTAATTTCTACAAATTCAAACCAAATCAAAGAATTGAAAGTAATCTATGATTTAAGTATGCTTAAGACATAGGATCCTGTTCACTACATGAGCAGGATTAGGCTTGCAGTGAATACTACTCTCATCCCGGTTGAGAAGCCTTCAGTAGGGATATTTTTGTTTTTCCAGCCCCTAGACATCTTCCTCTTGGGGCCTTCCTCCTTAGTAGATAGTGTACATCCAACACCAAACTTACGTTTGGTCTTGGGGGGATTGAATTGGTTTCAATCAAGGGGGAGGCTTATATACTAAATGTTGTATGAAGGTACCTCCCTTGCAAGGAGGCAGTGTACAAACCTGATTTTCGAGTACGCGAGATCTTTTCTGAAAGTACGGATTTCTCCAGAAGATCAGTAAGGGGAGAACCTTTGATATATCATCAAGTATCTCAATCCTCATTGTCATTATGTCATCTTTAAGCTAGAACCATTTCCGAGGCAAGCTCGATAACGCAGTCACGAAGAACCTAGTTTTTGAACTGTATCGGTCCGGAGTTTTGATTCGGTTTTTCGTAAATAGTCTCAATTTGATGAACAGGACTCGATTCATGAGAGAAGAGACATAATATGATAATATCATCATTATATGAGTATTAGAAGCTTCTTGAATGATATTATAAGGTTACCTGGTCAGTTTTAGTTAAAAACAGAAAATCGGTTTAACCGAGTTCACAGTTTACTGGTGCAGCTTAGCACCAACACTCCTTGATGACTTTAGCAATGCTAAGGCCTCATTATACATGTTTTATTCTCATAAAAAATATGTTACTAGTGTCATTTATGCTAGTAGCTCAGAAAATAATTTTTAGAGATATTTTTGCAAGTGTTCTGATACATCTAGTTTTAGTAGTTATACACCTGAGATATTTTAATATTATTTTAATCCACCTCCAAGCCAAACAATCACAACTCACCCTACACCCCCAAAACCCCTAAGGCTGGCTCATTTTCACTTTGTGGCCGAAAATAGGAAGAGAGAAAAAGAGAGAAACTTTCATGAACACCTAATCTTCAAAGCTTGATTTCTTCTGAACTAAAACTCAAATCAAAACTCCGATTTCACCAAAATGATCCTCTCTTCTTCCTCTACATAACCATATAACATATCAAGGCTGGAAATAAGGTGAGATGGCTGTCTCCCTCCCTCTTCAATTCAGTTTTCAAGAAAACATGCTTAGACAAGTGTTTTCTTGATTTTCTTCCTTAGATCTCTTGCTTAGCTTTACTTGTGGGCCAAAGATCTTTGATTTTCTGCATGTTTAAAGTGAGGATAACCTTCCTAAGATGCTACTGAAGTTCGTTTAGTTGATGGTTTAGAGTTTTAAAGTTGTTCTTGATGTATTTTAGGAGGAAAAAGTGCTTTAAGAACACTTCAAATCGTAACCGGATTTGGAGCAGCAAATCAAGGTAGGGCTTGAGGAATTTAATCTTGATTGATTGTGTTTGAGTTGTGTGATTATGATATGGTTTGGATGTGCTTGAAATTGATGATTTATATGAGTGATTCTTGTTGAAATTTTGGTGAAAATTTGATGAAATTTGATGATATTTAAGCTATGAAACATGTTCTTGAGTGCAGCTGGAAAAACGAACCATAATCCTTAAATTGGGGTTCAATTTGTGTTAAAATAATGTAGAAAAGATGGGGTTTTAGTGGCTGGAAATTTATTATGAATTATGGTAAAAATCGGTTGCTGAAAAAACTAAAAAACGGGTAAAAGCAGAGAAAGAATCTGAAGAATCTACGAAGAACATGAAGAACACTTTGAGTGTGATGAAGAACATTGAAGAACAGGTTTTAGATCTTAAAAAGGGCAAGGTTGTAATTATTTTGGTGTTTGAGGGGTTATTTGGTAATTTCTGAAAGTTAGGGTGGTTAAAGTAGAAATATTAAAAGTTACGGGTGGTAAAAAGTAAATTTTAAAGGTTAAAAGTAAAAGTTAAGGTAATTTTCGAAAATATAT
The DNA here is from genome assembly GCF_003086295.3 of Arachis hypogaea. Taxonomy (NCBI): domain Eukaryota; kingdom Viridiplantae; phylum Streptophyta; class Magnoliopsida; order Fabales; family Fabaceae; genus Arachis; species Arachis hypogaea. The sequence continues at coordinate 55,023,152 of NC_092050.1, forward strand.
TAATAAAATAATAAATAATAATAAAATATTAAATAATAATATTTAATTAAAAATAATATTTTAATAAAAATAATAAAATAATGCGAAAAAGGCAGTTTTCTGTAAAAGCCTTAGAAAGACAACTTTAAGCGCAGAATCTCATAATTACCTTCATAAAAGACTTAGGGAGTGGTAAGAACATATTAGTGAGGCAAAGATAAAAGAATGATAAAAGTTGAAGAAAAGATAAAAAAATAAAGAAAAGTCTGTAAGGTTTTAATGACAGAAAAACAGACAGAAATTAGTGAACGAACTAGGGCAACATAGTTAGTCCTTGAGTTGTGACTAGGGTTAGGTATTATATGAAAGGTTAAACTGTTTCAGTATAGACTTAATGAACCTATACTTGGGACAGGCTAACTATTCATACAGAAATTTACATAAGCTTTAAATACATACGTTAAGCAGAGAAATCAGAGCAGAATAAAGTAACACAGAGAATAGAGTAACCAGAGTAAAGTAAAGAGATAAAGAGAAAAAAAGTGATATAGATACAAAAGAAAGAGTAATCAGAGAAAAGAAAAGAGATACAGAGAATAGAGGAGAGTAAAGAGATACAAAGAGAAAAGAGTAATATGATAAAGAGAAATGGTTTGAGCCAAGATATTGTAAAAGTGAAAGATGTAAAGTTTGTATAGTATGATTGAACAGAGAAAGAAAGAGGTACTGCATAAGAATGTGAAAGTGATGATGAATAATGTGAATGATAATGAATGACGGTAATGAGGATGATTATGTGATGATCTGCTGCGTAAAGGCAGTTAGATAGATAGTGGTACGGCCACAGAACATTTTCCAGTGCTACACAGCTATTGAGAGCTATACCTGCAACTGATAACCTGGGATCACTTGCAGAGGATATTAATTCATACACGGCTAGAACGCCGCACCTGTAAGGCAAGGATTGCTTACAAAGGATATGATTTCATACACGGCTAGAATGCCGCCACCTGTAAGGCAGAGTTTGCTTACAGAGGATATGAGGCATACGTCAGTTAGTGAGAACTGTACCTATGCTGACTGGAAAACCATACCCGATTCAGCCGCTTCGGGTTACATCGGGAGCGGGTAGAAACCGACAGATGAGCTCATTACCTGCATTAGGGCTAGACATGCATCATACTTGGTTGCGCATTTACTCTGTTATGGTTGTTGTTTGAATGCATGCTTTCTTTGTTTGTATTATATTCACTGTGTCTGTGTTTTATTTTCTTGTATTCTCTGGTTTGTGTTTTGCTTTCTATTTTCTCTGTTTTCTCTCATTATCTACTTCTTTTGTCCACTGCTTCTCGGTATTCTGCTATTTATCTGCTAAACAACATGGAATTAATGAACGTAACTAATAACCCCGGCCCTACTAAGAACTCCCCAGTTCTTACCCCCTTCTCTCCCTTCCTCCCTTTCAGATGGAAACGGGCGTGATATTCTATGCAGTCGAAGACCTATACATTTACGAGGATCCAATGTACTACGGTTACTACATTTTGAGTACGAAGCCTCGTATGAGACGTTACGCGTTACGAAACTGTCCCTTCCAACATCCTCTGTCTAGCCTGCATTTTGACCCCGATGCTCCTTACGACTTTCCCTTATCCTGGTTACACCCTGACGCACCTGGGCATCCTTTTCCCGATGGTCCCGGACACCCTATACTAGCTCAAGCTTTAAATGTGGTGGAACCTGAGCCTATCATTCCTGTGGGTCCGAGTTAGCTGGTGACTACGTACCTGTGATACCACCAAGTGGGACTTTCCCCTTGAGCCGATCCCTGACTTTCCACAGCCTGCTGAGCCGACACTACCGGATGACGAGGTAGCTCCTATTTACGTGAATAGACCTGTGCTCGCGGATGGTTTTGTACATAGTGATAGCAGTATTTTTAGTGAATCTGAGGGTATAGCTGTAGCTGCGGACGATGAGAAGGAGGAGGATCCTGAGATAGAGATAGAGCAGTATGAGGAGATGGATGAGCCTCACGACGATTCTCCGAACGGCCACGTGTAGATATAGTTTAACAACAGTAGGGGCATTCTTTTGATGACACTCTAGTTTGACATTATCCATTAGTTAGTCTCTCACTTGTGTTAGTACACCCGAGAGCTAGGAGCTATATAGTGGTTAGGCTAGCCTGGGCGCCAGTTTAGCGGTTTTTTGTATAGGCCAGGCCCTGGGAGTGTCGTGTATATATTAGCTACGTAGGTTGACGAGGATGTAAACTGACTTGATCTTGTGTAAACGCTACATGTTTTGTTATAGTGTACATGATGTATATTATCTGCTATATTTCTATATTTCTCTATGCTTGCTTTTATTGCTCTCAATGTATGCTTGTTTATTTTACATTATCATCCGCAGCGAATAAAAAAAAAAGTTACTCGTAAGATTGGCAACGTTCTAACAAGGAACATGCTCATATATTAAGTAATAGTTAATAATTAGGGAGAACAAGTTGGTAACACTTGGCTTCTTGTATAACCATGGCATACTGGGAGTTGGGTCGTTATAGGCAGTGGAGGTTTAAGAGCCTGGAACACCATCCAGTCTTTTTGCAACCTTAGCACCATCTTTCCTCTCTCAACCTTAATAAGGGAGTCATTTGTATCTTTTCCCTTGTCAAGTTTCACAGGGTCTACTGTGAGGAATGATTCTCCAACCCTATCAAGTGCTTTCTACACTAGCCCATTTGGCTGCCTCAGGGACTGGTCAGCCATTTGCAGGGTAATCCTTGTTGCTTGTGCTTCTTGAATTCCCAGTTTCTTCTTTATAAATAGGGGCATTGATGGGTTGGAAACAGATTCTGACACCTAAAACTCACCGGCAAGTGTACCGGGTCGCATCAAGTAGTAAAACTCACTTTAGTGGGTGATTAGTTTAGTCAAGCTAACATTGAAGTGAATTGAGTGAAATTGAAGCAACAGAATATAAATGACAAGGAATTTAAGTTTGCAGGAAGTAAATTGGCAGAAGCTTAAAGAGAAAGAAAAGTAAATTGGCAAAATCTTAAATGAAAAGAAATGTAAATTGCATCAAATGTAAAGGGGCTGGGTGCTGGAAATTAAAGAAAGTAATAGATCAAAGCTTAGAACTCTTGTAGAAAGCTTAAATTTCAGGAAAGGAAATTGAGAGCAATGTAAACAGAGAAGCAAAATTGTAGTAAATTAGAATTTAGAGCAATTGCAGAGGAATTTAAAATTGTGTAGGAAATGTAAATGAGATTTGCAGCAAGCATCAAATGTAAAGTGCAGAGGAACAAGGAGATTTAAGTTGCATGAAAGTAAATTGAAAGCAATGAGAATAGAAAGCAATGGAAACCAAAGGTCAAAAGCAAACTCAATGTAAATTGAATTTTAACTTGCAGCAAGAGAAAATTGTAGCAAATCTCAAACAGAAAAGTAAAATTACTTGAAGAAGCAAAACAGAAATGAAACTCAGCTTAATTGTAAAATGAAGTTGAAGATCTCAGGGGATCAAAGAGACTAGAAAACAAGTCTAGAACTAAGATTATGAATGTGCGTATTAAGTTTTTGGCGCCGTTACCAAGGAATGAACGATCACGATTTTGTGCACCACTGGATTAGGGAAAAAATTGGTGCTCTTGCTAGTTGCCTTCACTTCTTTGGATTCAAGACTTGGTTGCTGTGTGATTATTGGAGTTTTGTCTTCATCAAGGGACTTCTGAGTTGGTGGTTCAATGAGCTCTCCCTCTGTGCACTTCTCTACTTCTCTTGAGTGTGAATTCTCTTGAGTATCTCCCTCCATGTCTTCTTCATGATTTTCCATTACTTCCTTTAGGAGGAAATCTTTATGTTTTATTGTCACCTCAAGTAGCTTTTGTGAATGTAAAATCCTTGGCTCATGTTCCTCATCCTTCATTGCAATTTCACTTGACACAGGGACCTTTTGTTCTTGTTTTTCCACTTCCTCACCCATAAATTTGTCTTCATCCTCACTGTTTGATGGTTCTAAGTTCCTCCTTATTTGCTCTAAGGGCCCATCATCTTCTTAAAGAGGATTTCTTTCCAGGATTGGGATTGTGTGTATCTTTCCACAAGTTGTCTGTGTACTTCAATGGCTTGGCATCGGCTTTCTAAGGGTTCTTTAGACCATTGAAGAGATGAAGGTTGAGAATAATTTTGGTGACATGGATGTATTATGGTGAATTTATGTTGAGGGGTGTGGGATGAGTTGTGTGATTGGTGGGATGACTTGTATGGATCTTGGAGGAAACTTTGTGTTGAGGCATAATCAAGTGATGAAGATCTTTCAAATGAGAAACTGGGACATGAGGGTGGATGCTCTTTCATTCCTTGGTGATACTCCCAGCCACCATTAGAATAATGACTTGCATCATTTTGTGGTGGAGAAAAATATCCCATATGATTCTCTTGCTCATATTGTGTCTCTGAAGCAAATCTCCATGGATTGGAGTGCTTAGAATTTGTATTTTCTTGGTGATATTCCCAGCTACCATTAGAGATTGGTAATGGTGGGTAATATCCCATAAAATTTGTTTGATCATAAGATGAGTTGAACTCCATTTGAATTTTGGAAAAAACAACACAAAGGAAAATTGAAATTGCTCATATCAGAGATGAGAATTTCTTAGTGAGGTAAAAACTCAAATGCCTTGGTTTCAATCTAAAACAGAAAAGAAAATGCTTGATCTAGACCTCTCACCCACTTAATCATTATTGATCTAAATCAATCCCCGGCAACGGCGCCAAAAACTTGATGGGTTGGAAACGGATTCCAACACCTAAAACTCACCGGCAAGTGTACCGGGTCGCATCAAGTAGTAAAACTCACTTAGAGTGAGGTCGATCCCACAGGGATTGATGGAACAAGCAACTTTAGTGGGTGATTAGTTTAGTCAAGCTAACATTGAAGTGAATTGAGTGAAATTTAAGCAACAGAATGTAAATGACAAGGAATTTAAGTTTGCAGGAAGTAAATTGGAAGAAGCTTAAAGAGCAAGAAAAGTAAATTGCAAAATCTTAAATGACAAGAAATGTAAATTGCATCAAATGTAAATGGGGCTGGGTGCTGGAAATTAAAGAAAGCAATAGATCAAATCTTAGAACTCTTGCAGAAAGCTTAAATTGCAGGAAAGTAAATTGAGAGCAATGTAAATAGAGAAGCAAAATTGCAGTGAATCAGAATTTAGAGCAATTGCAGAGGAATTTAAAATTGTGCAGGCAATGTAAATGAGATTTGCAGCAAGCATCAAATCTAAAGTGCAGAAGAACAAGTAGATTTAAGTTGCATGAAAGTAAATTGAAAGCAATGAGAACAGAAAGCAATGGGAACCAAAGGTCAAAAGCAAACTCAATGTAAATTGAATTTTAACTTGCAGCAAGAGAAAATTGTAGCAAATCTCAAACAGAAAAGTAAAATTACTTGAAGAAGCAAAACATTAATGAAACTCAGCTTAATTGTAAAATGAAGTTGAAGATCTCAGGGGATCAAAGAGACTAGAAAACAAGTCTAGATCTCAATTCCTTCCTTGATCCAACAGAGAACAAATTTGCAGAAGAAAAGAAGATGAAAGTAGTAAATAAAACTCAAATCCAATTTTTCAATTATGCCGAAGAAGAACAAGATGAATCTCAGATTAAGAATGAAACATAATTTCTTCAATCTCAATCCAAGATTTAAAACAAAGAGTAGAGAGTGTAGAAGTAAGAACAAGGAAGAAGAGAGATCACTTCTCCTTCCCAATTCCCCAATCCCAAATTCAAAGAAGAAAATTAAAAGAGAGCTCCTATTACCACTGCTCTCTAGTAGAGCTAAGCTTCCTAACAAAGATGAAAATGATGCCTTATATAGGCTTTACAAAATGAAAATGAAAATGAGATTGAAAACAAATTACAACTAAATGAAATTCCTATTCTAACTTGTTCTTGTGCCTTTGAGTGATGATGTGGGCTTTGCTTGCTTTGGATTTGAAGAGAGACGGGTCCAGTTGGCCTTGGTTCAATTGGTGAAGAATTGAATTAATTTGGAATTTTGATTGAATTTTTGGGCTATGGGTCACACTCCCAGGATCAAGCTCGGTTCTTGGCAAGAGCTGAGCCTTGGTGCTTGTTTCCTTGGCACTTGTGGTAGCGCTCCTTATAAGAGCTCTAAGCTCTTGGCAAGAGCTGAGCACTCCTTACTTCCTTGGTGAGGCTCCAGGTTGAAGCCTTGGTGAAAGCATTTGGGGAGCAATGTCTTTGTGAAGCAAAAAGAGGTAGCACCTTGCCTTGAGTGGAAGGCCGCAAGTTCAAATCCTAGTGAAGCCATATTGGCTTATTTTCCTTGCATTTTCTTTGGGAGAGAGCACGGCAAAGCTCTTACCAAGAGCTCTAAGCTCTCCACAAGAGCACTACTTCCTTGGTTTCCTTGTGTCTCCCCCTTCGAATCTTGGTGGTTGCACTTTGGTTTACTTTTGCTTTTTTTTGGTCCTTAAAGATTCCTTTCACTTGTGCCTCAATTTCAAGCCAGATATGGATTGCCATGTATTGTTGGAAAGCTGTGAATGTCAGCTTTTCAACAGAACTAGAAGCACAATAATCGGACATCTGTAGCTCAAGTTATAGCCCTTTGAAGGAGGCATGGTCATGCTGTCAGTGCCCAAGCTTAACTTAGTGAAAATTCTTGCTTCCAAGTTGAAATTGCATCACGATAAACCTAGGCTCTTGGCATGAACCGAGCTTTGTGTGCTGATTGTCAATCTTCCTTGATTTGGTCATGGGTCACGCTTTTAAAAGCGTGGCCTAAGGCTACAAAGTGTGCTCCAACTTCAAAGTGTGCCCCAAAGCTCTTTTCTTTTCCTTTTTAGCTTATTTTGTGCTTCTTTGCTTCTTTTTCTTCTTATTTCCTACAAGATTTATAAAATTAAATGATCAAAGAAATATACCCATTAAGTACAAAAGCATTAAATATTTAAGCACAAATCATCTATTTCTTGTATGAAAAAGCATAGAAAAACATGACATGGTGACATGTCATCACAACACCAATCTTAAACCTTGCTTGTCCCCAAGAAAGAAAAGAATCATGCAATAAAGATTGATAATCCAAGGTAAGAAGAATAGCAACTCAATGTTCATGGTAGGCTAGTTTTCTATGCATGCTACAATCACAAAAGAAATGTAAATGATTGATGCTTCTATCTAGCTCATTTTATGAAATCTTTTCCTTATATTTCTTCCTTGAAACAAGCTTTTGATTTTCTTATTAGCTTTTCCTTTTGGGTGCTTTGCCCCATGAGTTGATAACAAAGCCACGACTCTAAATGCTTTGTTTTCAAGTATTACCACTTGATACATAAGCACCACAAGCATTTGAATTAGTGGACTTCATTAAGCTCATTTGTTTCTTTTCTTGACTCTCTAATCATTGATGCTCAGAGCGTTGAGCTTTGAGGGAGTGCATTTTCACTTGAGCCTAGCATTGACTTCTAAGTGTTTTGTTTTCAAGCATTTTACTTGATACATAAACACCACAAGTACTTAACAATGAAATTGTCATTGGTACTCAGAGCCTTCAGCTTTCTCATTCTTTCCCTTTTTCTTTCTTGCTTTATTTGCATTTACTTCCTTCAAGTACTTAGAATGCTTGCTCATCCTCAAGCAATAATTAGAACAATGGCTATGGGGCTAAGATGGATCATGAATGTCTTACACAATGAAATGTTAGTAGAACATGTGTTTCAAGCAAGCAAAGTTAAAGATAACAATCAAGGCACAAGAGACAGAGACATTGAAATTGCAAACATAAGAGGGTGTGCATGATACATTGCATAAAGAATGAGTGGCATACAAAACTTAGTGTGACACTTTCACTTGGAATCAATGCAAGTATCCAGTAAAGATTGGAAGAAAATTTTGTTGCATAGCAACACCAAACTTAGAATGCAATCCTATGTCAATTTATTTGAATAAAAACTAAGCAAATGAAATTGTTATATGTTGAATACAATCACCAAGCCAAGAATCTGTCATGAGTAAGGATCTCTTGGTGATGTATTAACAAAAACAGTTAATAGAAGAAAGCATTAAATCATGGAAATGACTAAAACAAAGAGGAAATTAAAATGTTAAACCGAAAGAAAGATAAATTTGCGGAGGCATTATGATTATGCAGACAAGTGATGCTGCTGGATGGCTTGCATAAAAAATATAAGTGGCACACCAAACTTAGAATCTTAGTGTGACACTTCCATGTAGAATTGATGCAATCATCCAATAAGATTGAAAACAATTTGTTGCAAGGCAACACCAAACTTAGAACGTAACCATATGCCAATTTATTGAATTTAAACAAAGCAAAGAAAGAAAACAAAGCAGAGAAGAGAATTTATACCTACGGTTGACATGTTGTTCACTTTCTTCCTCTTCTTCCAGTTTGTTAAGAGAAATGACCTTAAGGGTGGGAGAAGATTCAGCTAATGTCCTTTGTCTTGGCCTTTCCTCAGCAAGCTTCCTTTTGCAAATGGCTTGATTCATCTTTCTTGCTGGATGATGAGCGGATAATTTATACGCTTTTTGGCATTGTTTTTACATAGTTTTTAGTATGTTTTAGTTAGTTTTTAGTATATTTTTATTATTTTTTATTTAAAAATCATATTTCTGGACTTTACTAGGAGTTTGTGTATTTTTCTGACTGAAATTGAAGGACTTGAGCAAAAATCTGATTCAGAGGCTGAAGAAGGACTACAGATGCTGTTAGATTCTTACCACCCTGCACTCAAAGTGGATTTTTTGGAGCTACAGAAACCCAAATGGTGCACTCGCAATTGAGTTGGAAAGTAGACATCCAGGGCTTTCCAGAATAATATAATAGTCTATACTTTGCCCAAGTTTAGATGATGCAAACTGGCGTTTAACGCTAGCTTTCTGCCCTATTATGGCGTTAAACGCTAGAAACAAGTTGCAAAGCAGAGTTCAACACCAGAAACAAGTTACAAACTGGCGTTCAACTCCAAGGAAGACCTCTACACGTGAAAGCTTCAACACTCAGCCCAAGCACACACCAAGTGGGCCCGGAAGTGGATTTCTGCATCATTTACTCATTTCTGTAAACCCTAGTAACTAGTTTAGTATAAATAGGACTTTTTACTATTGTATTTATATCTCTGGTTAGTCTTTGACTAATTTTATGTTCTGAGATCACGATTAGGGGGATGGCCATTCAGCCATTCCTTGACCTTGTTCTTATGTATTTTCAACGGTAGAGTTTCTACACACTATAGATTAAGGTGTGGAGCTCTGCTGTTTCTCATGAATTAATGCAAAGTACTATTGTTTTTCTATTCAACTCAAGCCTATTTCTTCTCTAAGATATTCATTCGCACACAAGAACATGATGATTGTGATGATTATGTGACGCTCATCACCATTCTCACTTATGAACGCGTGCCTGACAAGCACTTCCGTTCTACATGAAAGCAAGCTTGAATGCATATCTCTTAGCCTCCTGATCTACGATCAGAGTCTTCGTGGTATAGGCTAGAATTATTGGCGGCCATTCTTGAGATCCGGAAAATCTAAACCTTGTCTGTGATATTTTGAGTAGGATCTGGGAAGGGATGGCTGTGACGAGCTTCAAACTCGCAAGTGCTAGGCGTAGTGACAGACGCAAAAGGATTACTAGATCCTATTCTAGCATGATCGAGAACCAACAGATGATTAGTCGTGTGGTGACAGCGCATTTGGACCATTTTCACTGAGAGGACGGGATGTAGCCATTGACAACGGTGATGCCCAATATACTGCTTGCCCTGGAAAGGAGTATGAATGATTGGATGAAAGCAGTAGGAAAGCAGAGGTTCAAAAGGAATATAAGCATCTCCATACACTTATCCGAAATTCTCACCAATGAATTACATAAGTATTTCTATCCTATTTTATATTTTAATTATATTTTAATTATCAAATCTCCAAAACCAATTGAATCCGCTTGACTGACCCTTACTCACGTAAGGTTTATTACTTGGACGACCCAGTGCACTTGCTGGTTAGTTGTGCGAAGTTGTGACAAAGAACTAAGATTATGAACATGCGTATTAAGTTTTTGGCGCCGTTACCAAGGAATGAACGATCACGATTTCGTGCACCAAGTTTTTGGCGCCGTTGCCAGGGATTGTTCGAGTTTGGACAACTGACGGTTCATCTTGTTGCTCAGATTAGGTAATTTTATTTTAATTTTAAGTTTTTGTTTTTATTCTTTTTATTTTCGAAAAATTTTCAAAAAAAAATTTTAAATTTATTCTATGTTCTTCAGAATTTTTAAGAATGAATTCTAGAGTTTCATCATGATCTGTTGTAACCTGGCTGGCTGTAAAGGCATGTCTAAATTCTTTTGGACTGAGGCTTCCTCTTCACATGCTTGAACTATGTATGCTGAAGTTTGGCTGGCCATTAGCCATGTCTAGTGTTTTGGACCGGAGCTTTCACTGAAAGCTTGGCTGGCTAGTAAGCCATGTCTAATTCCTGAACCGGAGTTTTAGACTAACATTGCAAGATTCCTGGAATTCCTATTAAAAATTTTGATATCCTTATTTTCTTTTTCAAAATAATTTTCAAAAAATACCAAAAAAAAAATTTTATAAAATCATAAAACCAAAAATAATTTTGTGTTTCTTGTTTGAGTCTAGTGTCAAATTTTAAGTTTGGTGTCAATTGCATGTTCTAATTTTTCCTAAAAATTTTTGAAAACTCATGCATAATGTTCTTCATGATCTTCAAGTTGTTCTTGATGAATTTTCTTGTTTGATCTTTGCATTTCCTTATTTTGTATCTTTTCTTGTTTCTCATATGCATTTTCAATTTGTTAGTGTCTCAACATTAAAAATTTTTAAGTTTGGTGTCTTGTATGCTTTTCTTTTCTTAAAAATTTTCAAAATCATGTTCTTGGTGTTCATCTTGACATTCAAAGTGTTCTTGGTATTCATCTTGACATTCAAGGTGTTCTTGCATGCATCATGTGTTTTGATCTTAAATTCTCATATTTTGCATCCTTTTTATGTTTTTCTCTTTCTTCATTAAAAATTCAAAAAAAAAATATCTTTCCCTTATTCTCTCATAAATTTTCGAAAATTTGGTTTGATTTAGTCAAAAAGTTTTTAAATTTAATTGTTTCTTATGAGTCAAATCAAATTTTTAATTTAAAATTCTATCTTTTTTTTAATCTTTTTCAAAAATAAAATCTTTTTCATTTTTTTCTTTCATAATTTCGAAATTTTCAAAATTTATTTTCAAAATCTTTTTCTTATTTCCATTTCATATTTTCAAAATTAATGCTAACAATTAATGTTATTGATTCAAAAATTTTAAGTTTGTTACTTGCCTAGTAAGAAAGGTTCAATCTTTAAATTTTAAAATCATATCTTTTTGTTTCTTGTTAGTCAAGTAATCAACTTTAATTTTCAAAATCAAATCTTTTTAAATTTCTTTTTCAAATATTTTTCAAATTAAATTTCAAAATCATATCTTTTTCAAAAATCAATTTTCAAAATCTATTATAACTTCCTATCTTTTCAAATTTGATTTTCAAATCCTTTTTCAATTAACTACCTGACTTTTTGTTTGATTTTAAAAGTTTTCTATTTCAATCATATCTTTTTCAAAATGACCTAACTAATTTTCTCGCTCTAATTTTCAAAATCTCCTTCCCCCTTTTTCAAAATTCTTTTTAATTAACTAATTATTTTAAATTTTAATTTAATTTTATTTCTCTTTTTAATTTTTTAATTCTAATCAATATTTAAAATAAAACAAAATATTTTTATTTTATTTTAATTAATTTTTGAATTTTTCTCTTCTCATTCTTCTATTCTCCTCTTCTTCTACTCACATAAAGGAATCTCTATACTGTGACATAGAGGATTCCATATTTTCTGTTCTCTTCTTTTTCAAATGAGCAGGAGCAAGGATAAGAACATTCTTGTTGAAGCTGATCCGAAACCTAAAAGGACTCAGAAGAGGAAGCTAAGAGAAGCTAAAACACAACACTCTGAAGAGAACTTTACTGAAATTTTCGTAAAAGAAGTAGAGATGGCCGAAACCAATAACAATGGTGGAGGTGCAAGGAAGATGCTTGGTGACTTTACTGCACCAATTTCCAATTTCCATGAAAGGAGCATCTTAATCCCTGCCATTAGAGCAAACAATTTTGAGCTAAAGCCTCAATTAGTTTCTCTGATGCAACAGAATTGCAAGTTTCATGGACTTCCATCTGAAGATCCTTTTCAGTTCTTAACTGAATTCTTGCAGATCTGTGATACTGTTAAGACCAATGGGGTTGATCCCGAGGTCTACAGGCTTATGCTTTTCCCGTTTGCTGTAAGAGACAGAGCTAGAATATGGTTGGACTCTCAACCCAAAGATAGCCTAAACTCTTGGGATAAGCTGGTCACGGATTTCTTAGCCAAGTTCTTTCCTCCTCAAAATCCTAGCAAACTTAGAGTGGATGTTCAAATCTTCAAATATAAAGAAGGTGAATCTCTCTATGAAGCTTGGGAGAGATACAAGCAACTGACCAAAAAAGTGTCCTTCTGACATGCTTTCAGAATGGACCATCCTGGATATATTCTATGATGGTTTGTCTGAATTATCAAAGATGTCATTGGACCATTCTACAGGTGGATCTATTCACCTAAAGAAAATTCCTGCAGAAGCTCAGGAACTCATTGACATGGTTGCAAATAACCAGTTCATGTACACTTCTGAAAGGAATCCTGTGAGTAATGGGACGCCTCAGAGGAAGAGAGTTTTTGAAATTGATACTCTGAATGCCATATTGGCTCAGAACAAAATATTGACTCAGCAAGTCAATATAATTTCTCAGAGTCTGAATGGATTGCAAGCTGCATCCAATAGTACTAAAGAAGCATCTTCTGAAGAAGAAGCTTATGATCCTGAGAACCCTGCAATCGCAGAGGTGAATTAGATGGGAAAACCCTATGGAAACACCTATAATCCCTCATGGAGAAATCATCCAAATTTATCGTGGAAGGATCAACAAAAGCCTCAACAAGGCTTTAATAATGGTGGAAGAAACAGATTTAGCAATAGCAAGCCTTTTCCACCACCCTCTCAGCAACAGACAGAGAATTCTGAGCAGAATCCATCTAGCTTAGCAAATATAGTCTCTGATCTATCTAAGGCCACTCTAAGTTTCATGAATGAAACAAGGTCCTCCATTAGAAATTTGGAGGCACAAGTGGGCCAGCTGAGTAAAAGAGTCACTGAAACTCCTCCTAGTACTCTCCCAAACAATACAGAAGAGAATCTAAAAAGAGAGTGCAAGGCCATAACCTTACTTGGTGTCGCCGAACCCAGAGAGGAAGAGGAGAACGTGAATCCTAGTGAGGAAGACCTCCTGGGACGTTCACTAACCAATAAGGAGTTTCCCTTTGAGGAACCAAAGGAATCTGAGGCTCATCTAGAGACCATAGAGATTCCATTGAACCTCCTTTTACTATTTATGAGCTCTGATGACTATTCTTCCTCTGAAGATGATGAAGCCATCATTGAAGAGCAGGTTGCTAAATATCTAGGAGCCATCATAAAGTTGAATGCCAGTTTATTTGGTAATGAGACTTGGGAGGATGAACCCTCCTTGTTCACCAATGAACTAAGTGCATTGATAAGGCAGATATTGCCTCAGAACAAACCGGATCCCGAAAAGTTCTTCATACCTTGTACCATAGGCACCATGACCTTAAAAAAAAGGCTTTGTGTGACCTTGGGTCAGGGATAAACCTCATGCCACTCTCTGTAATAGAGAAAATGGGAATCTATGAGGTACAAGCTACAAGAATCTCACTAGAGATGGCAGATAAATCAATAAAACAGGCTTATGGATTAGTAGAGGACTTGTTAGTAAAGGGTGAAGGCCTTTACATCCCTGCTGATTTCATAATCCTAGACACTGGGAAGGATGGTGATGAATCCATCATCCTTGGAAGACCCTTCCACGCGACAGCAAAAGCTGCGATTGATGTGGATAGAGGAGAGTTGGTCCTTCAACTGAATAAGGACTACCTTGTATTTAAGACTCAAGGTTCTCCTTCTGTAACCATGGAGAGGAAGCATGAAAAGCTTCTCTCACTGCAGAGTCAACCAAAGCCCCCACAGTCAAACTCTAAGTTTGGTGTTGGGAGGCCACAACCAAACTCTAAGTTTGGTGTTGAACCCCCACATTCAAACTCTAATTTGGTGTTGGGAGGTCCCAACAATGCTCTGAACATCTGTGAGGCTCCATGAGAGCTCACTGTCAAGCTATTGATATTAAAGAAGCGCTTGTTGGGAGGCAACCCAATGTTATTTAATTATATCTATTTATTTTCCATTGCTATTTTATGTTTTCTTTAGGTTGATGATCATGTGAAGTCACAAAAACTACTGAAAAATCAAAAACAGAATGAAAACAGCATTAAAAACAGCTCACCCTGGAGGAAGATCTTACTGGCATTTAAACGCTAGTAAGAAGCATCAAACTAGCATTTAATGCCAGAAAGAAGCATCAAGCTGAAGTTAAATGCCAGAAACAAGCACCAGACTGGCGTTTAATGCCAGAACAGAGCATGGAGTTGGCGTTTAACGCCAGAAACAAGCAACAAGCTGGTGTTTAACGCCAGACATGCATTCTAAGGGCGTTTGCATGCCTAAATGGAGCAGGGATGATAAGTCCTTGACCCCTCTGGATCTGTGGACCCCACAGGATCCCCACCTACCCCACCTCTTCTTCTTTCCCTTCTTTCTTTCTTCTTTTGCTCGAGGACGAGAAAACCTTTTAAGTTTTGTATGGTAAAAGCATTGCTTTTTGTTTTTCCATAACCATCAATGGCACCTAAGGCCGGAGAAACCTCTAGAAAGAGGAAAGGGAAGACAAAAGCTTCCACCTTCGAGTCATGGAAGATGGAGAGATTCATCTCAAGGGTCCATAGCTCAGTAGTAGAGCATTTAACTGCACAACAAGAGAGCCCACTCATGGACCTCAACAAGAGCATGAGGAATTCCCTGACCAAGAAATCCCTGAGATACCTCAAGGGATACATTTTCCTCAACACCTTCCTAGGAGAATTAAGTTCCAACATGGGACAACTAAGGATGGAACACTAAGAGCACTCCATCATTCTCCATGAGATTAGAGAAGATCAAAGAGCTATGAGGGAGGAGCAACAAAGACAAGGAAGAGACATAGAGGAGCTCAAGAGCACCATTGGTTCTTCAAGAAGAGGAAGACGCCACCCTCACTAAGGTGGACCCGTTCCTTAATCTCCTTGTTCTTATTTTCCTGTTTTTCGGTTCTTGAGCCTTATGTTTTATTTATGTTTGTGTCTTTATTATATGATCATTAGTGTTTAAGTGTCTATGAGCTATGAATGTCCTATGAATCCATCACCTCTCTTAATTGAAAAAAGTTCTAAAAACAAAAGAACAAGAAGTACATGGTTTTCGAATTCATCCTTGAAATTAGTTTAATTATCTTGATGTGGTGACAATACTTTTTGTTTTCTGAATGAATGCTTGAACAGTGCATATGTCTTTTGAATTTGTTGTCTATGAATGTTAAAATTGTTGGCTCTTGAAAGGATGGTGAAAAAGGAAAAATGTTATTTGATGATCTGAAAAATCATAAAAATGATTCTTGAAGCAAGAAAAAGTAGTGAATAGAGAAAACTTGCGAAAAAAAAGGAAAACAAAAAAAAAGAAGCAAGCAGAAAAAGTCAATAGCCCTTAAAACCAAAAGGCAAGGGTAATAAAAAGGATCCAAGGCTTTGAGCATCAGTGGATAGGAGGGCCCAAAGGAATAAAATCCTGGCCTAAGCGGCTAAACCAAGCTGTCCCTAACCATGTGCTTGTGGCGTGAAGGTGTCAAGTGAAAAGCTTGAGGCTGAGCGGTTAAAGTCGAGGTCAAAAGCAAAAACAGAGTGTGCCTAAGAACCCTGGATACCTCTAATTGGGGACTTTAGCAAAGCTGAGTCACGATCTGAAAAGGTTCACCCAAATATGTGTCTGTGGCATTTATGTATCCGGTGGTAATACTGGAAAACAAAGTGCTTAGGGCCACGGCCAAGACTCATAAAGTAGCTGTGTTCAAGAATCAACATACTGAACTAGGAGAATCAATAACACTATCTGAATTCTGAGTTCCCATAGATGCCAATCATTCTGAACTTCAAAGGATAAAGTGAGATGCCAAAACTGTTCAGAGGCAAAAAGCTACTAGTCCCGCTCATCTAATTGGAGCTAAGTTTCATTGATATTTGGAATTTATAGTATATTCTCTTCTTTTTATCCTATTTGATTTTCAGTTGCTTGGGGACAAGCAACAATTTAAGTTTGGTGTTGTGATGAGCGGATAATTTATACGCTTTTTGGCATTGTTTTTACATAGTTTTTAGTATATTTTTATTAGTTTTTATTTAAAAATCACATTTCTGGACTTTACTAGGAGATTGTGTGTTTTTACTATTGTATTTATATCTCTGGTTAGTCTTTGACTAATTTTATGTTCTGAGATCACGTTTAGGGGGCTGGCCATTGGTGCACGAAATTGTGATCCCTGGTAATTGATGTGTATTTTTGTGGAAAAACGAATTTTTCCAAAACACACAAATCTAACCGGCAAGTGCACCGGGTCGCATCAAGTAATAAAACTCACGTGAGTGAGGTCGATCCCACAGGGATTGATGGATCAAGCAACTTTAGTGGATGATTAGTTTAGTCAAGCTAACATTGATGTGAATTGAGTGAAATTGTAACCAACAGGAAGTAAAGGACAATGAATTTAAAGTTGCAGAATGTAAATTGGCAAGTAACTTTAAGAGCAAGAAATGTAAATTGCAAGAATCTTAAATTGCAAGAAAAGTAAAATTGCATTAAATGTAAAGGGAAGTGGGTGCTGGAAATTAAAGAGAGCAATAGATCAAAGCTTAGAGAAAATTAAACTTGCAGGAAAAGTAAATCAGATCATGAACAGAAATGTAAAATGCAGAGCACTTGCAGAAGAATTAAATTGCTTGAATGTAAATTGAATTCAGTGAGAACAGAAAGCAATGAGAACCAAAGATCAAAATCAAGCTCAATGTAAATTAAATTGTAAACTTGCAGCAAAGGAACTTGTAGTAGAGGAGACATTAAAATTGCAGAAGAAGAAAACAGAGAGAATTCTCAAGGTGAGATTGAAACAGAATTTTTTTCAATTCTCAACCCAAGATTTAAAACAAAAAGAAACACTAAAGAGAGAGAGTTATGTATTCCTAATGCTCCCTAGTAGAGCTCGCCTCCCCTATAAAATGAAACAGATGCCTATTTATAGGTATTTTTACAAAATGAAAATGAAATTCAAAACAAATTATAATTAAAATGAAATTTCTATTCTAACTATCTCTTGTGCCTTTGAGTGGTGTCAATTGGGCCCTTGCTCTTGATGGAATTGGGTTGACAAAAGCCTCTGTTGATTGCTCTTGGAGTTGGAGAGAAACCCATTGTGAACCGGGCCATGAATCATAAAAGTTTGAGTAAAAGTTTGAGTAAAAGTTTGAGGCAAACTTTTACTCAAACTTTTTATACCAGCTGCCCTCATTTTCTGCTACCAACGTTTGGGCTAAAGTTTGAGGTCAAACTTTTAGCCAAACGTTGGGCCTTCTTGCATGCATGTTGGGGTACTACTTTGTCTGCTTGTCAACGTTGCAAATTTCATGCCCACTATAGACTATTATATCAGGTTAGAAAGCTCTGAATGTCAGCTTTCTAACCCAACTAAAATCACCTCAATTGGACATCTACAACTCAAGTTATGCTCATTTGAAGAGGACAAGGTCGCTGGCTTTGGTGTGCAGCGTTTGAGGTAAAGTTTGCCTCAAACGTGGTCGAAAACGCCAGTTCTGGAGGCTCAAACATATTGTCCATTCCATACTATTATATATTGTTGGAAAGCCCTGAATGTCTACTTTCCAATGCCGTTGGAAGCGCATCATTTGGAGCTCTACAGCTCGAGTTATACTCCGTCGAAGGTGCAGAGGTTAGTTGGCCTCACTGCAGGTTGCCACCATGTTCGTTTATGCACATTACGGGGCAGTTTTCTCCCTCAATTTTAGTGTCCACCATGCAGTGCCATATATGCTTGGAAAGCTCTCGATTCCTACTTTCCATTGCTTTTTGAATCACCTCATTTGGAGCTCTATAGCTCAAGTTATTCTTGTTGGAAGTATACCCCTTTAGGCTGTTGTGGTGTGTGGCGCCAACGTTTGCCAAAAAGCTTGAGGCAAACGTTGGCGCAAGCTTTTTCCTCCAGGGTGTTTGTTTTGTGGTGCCAACGTTTGCCAAAAAGCTTGAGGCAAACGTTGGCGCAAGCTTTTGCTCCCTCCAGGGTGTAGTCAAGCTCCTCCAAAAGTTTGAGCTAAAGTTTGAGGCAAACTTTAGCTCAAGCTTTTTTGTCCTCTCTTGCTCTTTGTTTTGAGCCACGCTTTTCTTCCTTTGGGCCACGCTTCTCTTCCTTGATTTGGTCATGGGTCACGCTTTTAGAAGCGTGGCCTAAGCCTCCAAAGTGTGCTCCAACTTCAAAGTGTGCCCAAAATTCCTCTTTTCTTCTTTTTAGCTTATTTTGTGCTCTTTTTGCTTCTTTTTTTTTCTTATTTCCTACAAAGTTTATCAAATCAAAAGATCAAAGAAATATACCATTTAAGCACTAAAGAATGCAATATTTAAACACTAATCATAAATTTCTTGTATGAAAAAGCATAGAAAAACATGACATGGTGACATGTCATCACAACACCAAACTTAAACCTTGCTTGTCCCCAAGCAAGAAAAGAATCATGCATTTAAAGATTGACAATCCAAGGTAAGAAGAATAGCAACTCAATGTTCATGGCGAGCTAGTTTTCTATGCGTGCTACAATCACAAAAGAATTGTAAATGATTGATGCTTCTATTTAGCTCATTTTATGAAATCTTTTCTTTATATTTCTTCCTTGAAACAAGCTTTTGATTTTCTTATTAGCTTCTCCTTTTGGGTGCTTTGCCCCATGAGTTGATAACAAAGCTACGACTTCTAAATGCTTTGTTTTCAAGTATTACCACTTGATACATAAGCACCACAAGCATTTGATTAGAGGACTTCATTAAGCTCATTTTTCTTTTCTTTTCTTGACTCTCTAATCATTGATGCTCAGAGCCTTGAGCTTTGAGGGAGTGCTTTTGCACTTTGAGCCTAACCTTGACTTCTAAGTGTTTTGTTTTCAAGCATTTGGCTTGATACATAAACACCACAAGTACTTAACAAATGAATTGCCATTGGTACTCAGAGCCTTCAGCTTTCTCATTCTTTCCCTTTTTCTTTTCTTGCTTTAATTGTATTTGCCTCTTCAAGGTTTTCATGATTTTCAAAAGATTTCACAAAATGTCCTAGATGAAAACTTCAATTAAATAAAATCCAATGCAATTAAGCAACAATCAAACATACTAGCTTTCCAATACTTTTATGCACATGCTAAAATCTTCTTTAATGCCTTGTTTGTTTATGATCATGATACTTTGTTGCTTTTGAATTCACAAAACTCAAGTTGGTAATCATAATGACACAGCACCATATTGCAAATCAAGATTCAAAAGTTATGCTTTATTCATACACACATGTAAACAGAAAGGATGAAGACAATCATGCAATTTAAGTGCTGGAAACAAATGAGGAAAAAAGGAACTCTACAACCTTGTAGTTCATCTTCATTATTGTTGTCCTTTTTCCTCTATTCTTCCTCCTTCCCTTGCCAAACTCAGAATGCTTGCTCATCCTTAAGCAACAATTAGAACCATGGCTATGGGGCTAAGATGGATCATGAATGTCTTACACAATAAAAAGTTAGTAGTACATGTGCTCTAAGCAAGCAAAATTAAAGATAATAATCAAGGCACAAGAGACAGAGACATTGTGATTGCAAACTTAAGAAGGTGAGCATAATCCTTTGCATAAAGAATAAGTGGCACACCAAACTTAGTGTGACACTTTCACTTAGAATTGATGCAAGTATCTTGTAAGGATTAGAACCAAATTTTGTTGCATAGCAACACCAAACTTAGAATGCAACCACATGTCAATTTATTTGAAATAAAACTAAACGAAAGAAACTGTTATATGTTGAATACAATCACCAAGCCAAGAATCTGTCATGTATAAAGCTCTCTTGGTAATGTATTAACAAACACAGTAAATAAGCAAACTAAAATGAAAGCATTAAAAACAAAGAATTAACTAAAGTAAACAGAGTAACACAATATCAAACTAAAAGAAAATTAACACTGCAAAGACATTATGGTTATGCAGACAAGTGGTGTTGCTGAATGATTTGCATAGAAAAATAGGTGGCACACCAAACATAGAATCTTGGTGTGTCACTTTCATGTAAAATTGATGCAATCATCCATGAAGATGGAAAACAGTTTGTTGCAGGGCAACACCAAACTTAGAATGTAACCATATGCCAATTTATTGAATTTAAACAAAGCAAAGAAAGAAAATAATGCAGATAAGAAATGTTACCTACGGTTGGGTTACCTCCCAACAAGTGCTCTTTTAGTGTCATTAGCTTGACATGTTGTTCTTCACTTTCTTCCTCTTCTTCCAGTTTGTTAAGAGGAATGACTCCAAGAGGGGAGAAGTTTCAGTTGTTGTCCCCTGTCTTGGTCTCCTTTCAACAAGCTTCCTTGTGAAATTGGTTTGATTGATCTTGCTTGCTGGATCAGGAGGAGGATTGTTTGCAGTTGACCTTCTCATGAATGTTGTCCTTGGTGTCTTAGTCACAATCCTCTTCTTGGTGCTTTTGTCAATTGCCTTCACTTCTTGGATGTCAAGACATGGTTGCTGTGTGATTATTGGAGTGATTTCTTCATTAAGAGCCTCTTGTATTGGTGGTTCCATGAGCCCTTCCTTCATGTGATTTTCTGCTTCACTTGAGTGTGAATTCTCTGGAATGACTTCCTTACTTTCATGCTCTTCCACTTCCTCCCTTGCACCCAACATTTGACTTAATAGCTTTTTCATTGAGGAGGTTTGTTGATCTTCCCAACATTTCTTCATCTCCTCTTCATATTTTTCAATCACAGATTCAATTGTCGAGAGTTTTTGGGTCAGGGAAATTTGTGAGAGTTGTGATTCTTCATGTTCCTTTGTCATCTCAAGTGTAGTTTCATTTTTAACCACCTCATTCTTCATTGAAAGTTCACGTGATGCAGTAGCCTCCTCATCTTGTTTTTCCACTTCCTCACTCACAAATTGGTCTTCATCTTCACTATTTGATGGTTCTAAGTTCCCCCTTGATTGCTCTGAGGACTCATTCATCTTCTTGAATACGAATTCTTTCCAGGATGGGGATTTTGTGTATCTTTCCACGAGTTTTCTGTGTATTTCAATGGCTTGGAGGTAATCCTCATCTGTTGGTTCAAGAGATGAAGGTTGAGAGTAATTTTGGTGACATGGATGTGTTGTGGTGAAGTTGTGTTGATGGATATGGAATGAATTGTGTGATTGATGGGGTAACTTGTATGGATTTTGGAGGAAACTTTGTGTTGAGGCATAATCAAGTGATGAAGAAATTTCAAATGAGAGACTGGGACGTGAGGGTGGATGCTCTTCCATTCTTTGGTGATGCTTCCATCCACCATGAGGATAATGATATGAATCATTTTGTGGTGGTGGTTGGTATCCCATATGAATTTTTTGCTCATCTTGTGTCTCTGAAGCAAGTCTCCATGAATTGGAGTGCTCAGAATGTGTATTCTCTTGGTGATATTCCCAGCCACCATTAGAGATTGGTGATGGTGGGTAATATCCCATAAAATTTGTTTGATCATAAGATGAGTTGAACTCCATTTGAATTTTGTAAAACACAACACCAAGGAAAATTGAAATTCATATCTCAGAGATGAATTTCTTAGTGAGGCAATAACTCAAACACCTTGGTTTCAACTTAGAACAGAGAACAAAAATAAAGAAAATGCTTGATCTAGACCTCTCACCCACTTAATCATTGTTGATCTAAATCAATCCCCAGCAACGGTGCCAAAAACTTGATGTGCGGAAAACGATCCGACACAAAACTCACCGGCAAGTGCACCGGGTCGCATCAAGTAATAAAACTCACGTGAGTGAGGTCGATCCCGCAGGGATTGATGGATCAAGCAACTTTAGTGGGTGATTAGTTTAGTCAAGCTAACATTGAGTGATTTGAGTGACAATTGAAGCCAACAGAATGTAAATTTGCAGGAATTATAAAGTGCAGAAAGTAAATTGGACAGTAACTTAAAGAACAAGAAAGTAAAATAGCTGAAACTTAAATTGCAAGAAATGTAAATTGCATTAATTGTAAAGGAGAGTGGGTGCTGGAAATTAAAGAGAGCAATAGATCAAAGCTTAGAGAAAATTAAACTTGCAGGAAAAGTAAATCAGATCATGAACAGAAATGTAAAATGCAGAGCACTTGCAGAAGAATTAAATTGCTTGAAAGTAAATTGAATTCAATGAGAACAGAAAGCAATGAGAACCAAAGATCAAAATCAAGCTCAATGTAAATTAAATTGTAAACTTGCAGCAAAGGAACTTGTAGTAGAGGAGAAATTAAAATAGCAGAAGAAGAACAAGAGAAATCTTAGACCGAGAGGGAAACAGAATTCCTTCTCCCCTCAATCCAAGATTCAAATTCAAAGAAAGAAAAACTAGAAGAGGGAAAGCTCTCCAATCCTAATGCTCCCTAGTGGAGCCAGCCTCCTTTCTATGATGAAAATGATGCCTTATATAGGCTTTTTACAAAATAAAAATGAAATTCAAAACAAATTACAATTAAAATGAAATTTCTATTCTAACTATCTCTTGTGCCTTTGAGTGGTGTCAATTGGGCCCTTGCTCTTGATGGAATTGGGTTGACAAAAGCCTCTGTTGATTGCTCTTGGAGTTAGA
The DNA here is from genome assembly GCF_003086295.3 of Arachis hypogaea. Classification (NCBI taxonomy): domain Eukaryota; kingdom Viridiplantae; phylum Streptophyta; class Magnoliopsida; order Fabales; family Fabaceae; genus Arachis; species Arachis hypogaea. The sequence continues at coordinate 55,046,138 of NC_092050.1, forward strand.
GAGAAACCCATTGTGAACCGGGCCATGAATCATAAAAGCTTGAGTAAAAGTTTGAGTAAAAGTTTGAGGCAAACTTTTACTCAAACTTTTTACACCAGCTGCCCCATTCTTGCTGCTACCAACGTTTGAGCCAAAGTTTGGGGTCAAACTTTTAGCCAAACGTTGGGCCTTCTCGCATGCATGTTGGGGTACTACTTTGTCTGCTTGTTAATATTGCAAATTTCATGCCCACTATAGACTATTATATATGGTTAGAAATCTCTGAATGTCAGCTTTCTAACCCAATTGGAATCACCTTAATTGGACATCTACAACTCAAGTTATGCTCATTTGAAGAGGACAAGGTCGCTGGCCTTGGTGTGCAGCGTTTGAGGTAAAGTTTGCCTCAAACGTGGTCGAAAACGCCGGTTCTGGAGGCTCAAACATATTGTCCATCCCATACTATTAAACATTGTTGGAAAGCCCTGGATGTCTACTTTCCAATGCCGTTGGAAGAACATCATTTGGAGCTCTACAGCTCGAGTTATACTCCGTCGAAGGTGCAGAGGTCAGTTGGCCTCACTGCAGGTTGCCACCATGTTCGTTTATGCATATTGTGAGACAGTTTTCTCCCTCAATTCTTGTGTCCACCATGCAGTGCCATATATGCCTGGAAAGCTCTTGATTCCTACTTTCCATTGCTTTTTGAATCACCTCATTTGGAGCTCTGTAGCTCAAGTTGTTCTTGTTGGAAGTATACCCCTTATATGCCTTGTGGCGCCAACGTTTGCCAAAAAGCTTGAGGCAAACGTTGGCGCAAGCTTTTTCTCCCCTGGGTGTGTTGGTGTGGCGCCAACGTTTGCCAAAAAGCTTGAGGCAAACGTTGGCGCAAGCTTTTGCTCCCTCCAGGGTGTAGTCAAGCTCCTCCAAAAGTTTGAGCTAAAGTTTGAGGCAAACTTTAGCTCAAGCTTTTTTGTCCTCTCTTGCTCTTTGTTTTGAGCCACGCTTTTCTTCCTTTGGGCCACGCTTCTCTTCCTTGATTTGGTCATGGGTCACGCTTTTAGAAGCGTGGCCTAAGCCTCCAAAGTGTGCTCCAACTTCAAAGTGTGCCCAAAATTCCTCTTTTCTTCTTTTTAGCTTATTTTGTGCTCTTTTTGCTTCTTTTTCTTCTTATTTCCTACAAAGTTTATCAAATCAAAAGATCAAAGAAATATACCATTTAAGCACCAAAGAATGCAATATTTAAGCACTAATCATAAATTTCTTGTATGAAAAAGCATAGAAAAACATGACATGGTGACATGTCATCAGTAATGGCTCCAAAAACTTGGTGCTCTAATCTTAATTTATAGTTTATCACAACTTCGATACAACAAACCAGCAAGTTCACTGGGTCGTCCAAGTAATAAAACCTTACGTGAGTAAGGGTCGATCCCACGGAGATCGTTGGTATGACGCAAGCTATGGTCACCTTGTAAATCTCAGTCAGGCGGATATTAAATGGTTATGGAGTTTTCGAATAATGATAATAAATAAACAGAAAATAAAGATAGAAATACTTATGTAATTCATTGGTGAGAATTTTAGATAAGCGTATAGAGATGCTTTTGTTCCTCTGAACATCTGCTTTCCTGCTGTCTTCATCCAATCATTCCTACTCCTTTCCATGGCAAGCTTTATATAGGGCATCACCGTTGTCAATGGCTACATCCCATCCTCTCTGTGAAAAAGGTCCAAATGCTCTGTCACGGCACGGCTAATCATCTGGAGGTTCTCGATCATACTGGAATAGGGTTCACCCTCCTTTTGCGTCTGTCACTACGCCCAGCACTCGCGAGTTTGAAGTTCCTCACAGCCATCCCTTTCCAGATCCTACTCGGAATACCACAGACAAGGTTTAGACTTTCCAGATCTCAGGAATGGCGGTCCATGGGTTCTAACTTATACCACGAAGATTCTAATATCTCGGACTCGATCCTCTGTATTAGATATTTAAGAGATATTCATTCTAGCTTGGTTGCATGTAGAACGGAAGTGTTTGTCAGGCACGCGTTCATAAGTGAGAATGATGATGAGCGTCTCATAATCATCACATTCATCATGTTCTTGGGTGCGAATGGATAATTTAGAAGCGGAATAAGATGAATTGAATAGAAAAACAGTAGTACTTTGCATTAAATCATGAGGAACAACAGAGCTCCACACCTTAATCTATGGAATGCAGAAACTCTACCGTTGAAAATACATAAGTGATGAAGGTTCAGGCATGGCCGAATGGCCAGCCCCCAAACGTGATCAATGGATCAAAAGATAATCCAAAGATGTTTCAAAAAGATCCGAAGATACAATAGTAAAAAGTACTATTTATACTAGACTAGCTACTAGGGTTTACAGAAGTAAGTAATTGATGCATAAATCCACTTATGGGGCCCACTTGGTGTGTGCTTGGGCTGAGCTTGAAGTTTACACGTGCAGAGGCTTCCTTTGGAGTTGAACGCCAAGTTGTAACGTGTTTTTGGCGTTCAACTCTGGTTCGTGACGTGTTTCTAGCGTTTAACTCCAGACTGCAGCATAGAACTGGCGTTCAACGCCCTTTTGCATCGTCTAAACATGGGCACAGTATGGGCTATTATATATTGCTGGAAATCCCTGGATGTCTACTTTCCAACGCCGTTGAGAGCGTGCCATTTGGAGTTCTGTAGCTCCAGAAAATCCACTTTGAGTGCAGGGAGGTCAGAATCCAACAGCATCAGCAGTCCTTCTTCAACCTCTGAATCTGATTTTTGCTCAAGTCCCTCAATTTCAGCCAGAAAATACCTGAAATCACAGAAAAACACACAAACTCATAGTAAAGTCCAGAAATGTGAATTTAACATAAAAACTAATAAAAACATCCCTAAAAGTAACTAGATCCTACTAAAAACATACTAAAAACAATGCCAAAAAGCGTATAAATTATCCGCTCATCACAACACCAAACTTAAATTGTTGCTTGATGAGCGGATAATTTATACGCTTTTTTGCATTGTTTTTAGTATGTTTTTAATAGGATCTAGTTACTTTTAGGGATGTTTTCATTAGTTTTTATGTTAAATTCACATTTCTGGACTTTACTATGAGTTTGTGTGTTTTTCTGTGATTTCAGGTATTTTCTGGCTGAAATTGAGGGACTTGAGCAAAAATCAGATTCAGAGGTTCAAGAAGGACTGCTGATGCTGTTGGATTCTGACCTCCTTGCACTCAAAGTAGAATTTCGGGAGCTACAGAACTCGAAATGACACGCTTTTAATTGCGTTGGAAAGTAGACATCCAGGGCTTTCCAGCAATATATAATAGTCCATACTTTGGCCAAGAATTGACGATGTAAACTGGCGTTCAACGCCAGCCTTCTGCCCAAATCTGGCGTCCAGCGCCAGAAAAGAATCGAAAACCAGAGTTGAACGCCCAAACTGGCACAGAAACTGGCGTTCAACTCCACAAATGGCCTCTGCACGTGCAACACTCAGGCTCAGCCCAAACACACACCAAGTGGGCCCCGGAAGTGGATTTATGCATCAATTACTTACTCATGTAAACCCTAGTAGCTAGTTTATTATAAATAGGACCTTTTACTACTGTATTAGGTATCTTTTGAACATCTTTGGATTACCTTATGATCCTTTGATCACGTTTTAGGGGGCTGGCCATCTCGGCCATGCCTGGACCTTCACTTATGTATTTTCATACGGTAGAGTTTCTACACTCCATAGATTAAGGTGTGGAGCTCTGCTGTTCCTCAAAGATTAATGCAAAGTACTACTCTTTTCTATTCAAATCTTCTTATTTCTCTTCTAAGATATCCATTCGCACCCAAGAACATGATGAAGGTGATGATTATGTGTGACGCTCATCATCCTTCTCCCTTATGAACGCGTGCCTGACAAACACTTCTGTTCTACATGAAATAAGCTAGAATGAGTATCTCTTAGATCTCCTAACCAGAATCTTCGTGGCGTAAGCTAGAATGATGGCGGCATTCAAGAGAATCCGGAAGGTCTAAACCTTGTCTGTGGTATTCCGAGTAGGATTCAATGATTGAATGACTGTGACGAGCTCCTAACTCGCGATTGCAGGGCGTTAGTGACAGACGCAAAAGGATAGTAAATCCTATTCCAGCATGATCGAGAACCGACAGATGAATAGCCATGCCGTGACAGGGTGCGTGAGCATATTATTCACTGAGAGGATAAGATGAAGCCATTGACAAGGGTGATGCCTCCAGACGATTAGCCGTGCCGTGACAGGGCATTGGATCATTTTCCCGTGAGATGACCGAAAGTAGCCATTGACAGTAGTGATGTATCACATAAAGCCAGCCATGGAAAGGAGTAAGACTGATTGGATGAAGATAGCAGGAAAGCAGAGGTTCAGAGGAACGAAAAGCATCTCCATTCGCTTATCTGAAATTCCTACCAATGATTTACATAAGTACCTCTATCCCTATTCTTTTATTTATTATTCGAAAACTCCATAATTATTTTATATCCGCCTGACTGAGATTTACAAGGTGACCATAGCTTGCTTCATACCAACAATCTCCGTGGGATTCGACCCTTACTCACGTAAGGTATTACTTGGACGACCCAGTGCACTTGCTGGTTAGTTGTATCGAAGTTGTGACTATTATGAATTAAGATCAGAGCACCAAGCTTTGGAGCCATTACCAGGATTTGTTCGAGCCTGGAGATCACAATTTCGTGCACCAAGTTTTTGGCGCTGTTGCCGGGGATTGTTTGAGTTTTCGGCAAGCTTTTGGTCCGGTAACATCAGTGCCAGATTCCCTTTTGATCCGGCAACAACACCAAGTTTTTGGCGCCGTTGCCGGGGCTTGTTTGAGTTTAGACAACTGACGTTTCATCTTGTTGCTCAGATTAGGTAATTTTCTTTTTATTTTGTTTTCAAAAATCTTTCAAAAATATTTCAAAATTTTCTCACTTGTTTTCGAAAAAAATAAAATAAAATAAAAATGTTTTCAAAAATAAATTATTCTATGGCTTCAAAATTTTTAAAGAATGAATTCTAGTGTTTCATGAAATATGTTGAATCATATCTGGCTGTAAAGCCATACCCAAACTACTTTGGGATTGGTATTCAACTAATCACTCCAGCCCATGTAATTATATGTTGCAGCCTGGCTGGCTGTAAAGCCATGTCTAAATTTATTTGGACTGAGGCAGCAATTTGTTATCAAGAGCAAGCTAGTTGGAGTTAATCCACCTGCTACTGTTTCTGATTTACCTGCTGAAGCTTGGCTGGCCATTGGCCATGTCTAGTGTTTTGGACTGGAGCTTTCTTTGAAAGCTTGGCTGGCTAGTGAGCCATGTCTAATTCCTGGACTGAAGCTTTAGACTAACTTGGCAAGATTCCTGGAATTCATATTAAAAATTTTGGAATCCTTATTTTTTCTTTTTCATATAATTTTCGAAAAAAATCCAAAAAAAATTTAGAAAATCATAAAAATCAAAAATATTTTGTGTTTCTTATTTGAGTCTTGAGTCAAATCATAAGTTTGGTGTCAATTGCATGTGCATCTTGCATATTTCGAAAATTTCATGCATTCATAGTGTTCTTCATGATCTTCAAGTTGTTCTTGGTAAGTCTTCTTGTTTGATCTTGATGATTTTTTGTTTTGTGTCTTTCCATGTTTATCATATGCATTCTTGAATTCTTAGTGTCTAAGCATCAAAGAATTCTAAGTTTGGTGTCCTGCATGTTTTCTTTACATTAAAAATTTTTCAAAATTGTGTCTATGATGTTCATCTTGGCATTCATAGTGTTCTTGATGTTCATCTTGACATTCATAGCATTCTTGCATGCATTCATTGTTTTGATCTAAAAATCTCATGCATTGCATAATTTTCATGTTTTCCATAAAAATTCAAAAATCAAAAAAATATCTTTCCCTTTTTCTCTCATCTAATTCGAAAATTGAGTTAACTTTTTCAAAAATTTTTAAAAATCAAATTGTTTCTCATCAGTCAAATCAAATTTTCAATTTGAAAATCTTATCTTTTTCAAAATCTTTTTCAAAAATAAAATCTTTTTCAAAATTCTTAGTTATTTTCGAAAATTCCAAAAATATTTTTCAAAAATCTTTTTCTTATTTTATATCATAATTTTCGAAAATAACATAATCAATTAATGTTTTGATTCAAAAATTTGAAGTTTGTTACTTGCTTGTTAAGAAAGATTCAAACTTTAAGTTCTAGAATCATATCTTGTGATTTCTTATGAATCAAGTCATTAATTGTGATTTTAAAAATCAAATCTTTTTCAAAAACCAATTCCTATCATATCTTTTCAAAAATATCTTCTTATCTTATCGTTTTCAAAAATATCTTTTCAAAATATCTTTTCTAACTTCCTAACTTCCTATCTTTTCAAAATTTGTTTCAACTAACTAACTAACTTTTTGTTTGTTTCTTAACTTTTTCAAAACCACCTAACTAACTCTCTCTCTCAATTTTCGAAAATATCTCTCCCCTTTTTCAAAATTTCTTTTTAATTTATTAATTATTTCAATTTTTAAAACTTAATTTTCGAAAATTACTAACAATTTTTCAAAAACCATTTTCAAAAATCACTAACTCCTTTTCAAAAAATAATTTTCGAAAATTCCCTCCTTCTCTCTCATCCTATTCTATTTATTCATTCATTAACTAACATCTCTTCCTCACATCATCACCAAATTCGAACCCCCTCTTCTATCTGTGTTCGAATTTCTTCCTCTTTTCTTCTACTCACATAAGGGAACCTCTATACTGTGGTAAAGAGAATCCCTATTATTATTATCATTTTTCTGTCCATTCTTCCTTGTCTTATGAGCAGGAGCAAGGATAAGAACATTCTTGTGGAAGCAGATCCAGAACCTGAAAGGACTCTGAAGAGAAAATTAAGAGAAGCTAAAATACAACAATCCAGAGATAACCTTTCAGAAATTTTCGAACAGGCAGAGGAGATGGCAGCCGAAAATAATAATAATGTAAGGAAGATGCTTGGTGACTTCATTGCACCTAATTCCAATTTACATGGAAGAAGCATCTCCATTCCTGCCATTGGAGCAAACAACTTTGAGCTGAAACCTCAGTTAGTTTCTCTAATGCAGCAGAACTGCAAGTTTCATGGACTTCCATCTGAAGATCCTTTTCAGTTCTTAACTGAATTCTTGCAGATATGTGATACTGTTAAGACTAACGGAGTAGATCCTGAAGTCTACAGGCTTATGCTTTTCCCTTTTGCTGTAAGAGACAGAGCTAGATTATGGTTGGATTCTCAACCCAAAGACAGCCTGAACTCCTGGGATAAGCTGGTCACGGCTTTCTTAGCCAAGTACTTTCCTCCTCAAAAGCTGAGCAAGCTTAGAGCTGATGTTCAAACCTTCAGACAAAAAGAAGGTGAATCTCTCTATGAAGCTTGGGAAAGATACAAACAGTTGACCAAAAAGTGTCCTTCTGACATGCTTTCAGAATGGGCCATCCTGGATATATTCTATGATGGTTTATCTGAGCTATCAAAGATGACACTGGACACCTCTGCAGGTGGATCTATTCACCTAAAGAAAACGCCTGCAGAAGCTCAAGAACTCATTGACATGGTTGCTAATAACCAGTTCATGTACACTTCTGAAAGGAATCCTGTAAGCAATGGGACGCCTATGAAGAAGGGAGTTCTTGAGGTTGATACTCTGAATGCCATATTGGCTCAGAACAAAATATTGACTCAGCAAGTCAATATGATTTCTCAGAGTCTGCATGGAATGCAAGCTGTATCCAACAGTACTCAAGAGGCATCTTCTGAAGAGGAAGCCTATGATCCTGAGAACCCTGCAATAGCAGAGGTAAATTATTTAGGTGAACCTTATGGAAACACCTATAACTCAACATGGAGAAATCATCCAAATTTCTCATGGAAGGATCAAAAGCCTAAACAAGGCTTTAATAATGGTGGAAGAAACAGGTTTAGCAATAGCAAGCCTTTTCCATCATCAACTCAGCAACAGACAGAGAACTCTGAACAAAATGCTTCCAATTTAGCAAATCTAGTCTCTGATCTATCTAAGGCCACTGTAAGTTTCATGAATGAAACAAGGTCTTCCATTAGAAATCTGGAAGCACAAGTGGGCCAGCTGAGTAAAAGGATCACTGAAATCCCTCCTAGTACTCTCCCAAGCAATACAGAAGAGAACCCAAAAGGAGAGTGCAAGGCTATTGACATAAGCTCCATGGCCGAACCTGTGAGGAGAGGAGAGGACGTGAATCCCAAGGAGGAAGACCTCCTGGGACGTCCAGTGATCAATAAGGAGCTTCCCTCTAGGGAACCAAAGGACTCTGAGACTCATCTAGAGACCATAGAGATTCCATTGGACCTCCTTATGCTCTTCATGAGCTCTGATGAGTATTCCTCTTCTGAAGAGAATGAGGATGTCACTGAAGAGCAAACTGCCAAGTTTCTTGGTGCAATCATGAAGCTGAATGCCAAATTATTTGGCATTGATGCTTGGGAAGTTGAACCTCCCTTGTTCATCAATGAACTAAGTGATCTGGATCAACTGACATTGCCTCAGAAGAGACAGGATCCTGGAAAGTTCATAATATCCTGTACTATAGGCACCATGATCTTTAAGGCTCTGTGTGACCTTGGTTCAGGAATAAACCTCATGCCCCTCTCTATAATGGAGAAACTGGGAATCTATGAGGTGCAAGCTGCTAAAATCTCACTGGAGATGGCAGACAGCTCAAGAAAACAGGCTTATGGACAAGTAGAAGATGTATTAGTAATGGTTGAGGGCCTTTACATCCCTGCTGATTTCATAGTCCTGGATACTGGAAAGGAAGAGGATGAATCCATCATCCTAGGAAGACCTTTCCTGGCCACAGCAAGAGCTGTGATTGATGTTGACAGAGGTGAAATAGTCCTTCAATGGAATGAGAACTCCCTTGTATTCAAAACTCAAGGATCTCCCTCTGCAACCATGGAGAGGAAGCTTGAAAAGCTTCTCTCAAAGCAGAGTCAACCAGAGCCCCCACAGTCAAACTCTAAGTTTGGTGTTGGGAGGCCACAACCAAACTCTAAGTTTGGTGTTGAACTCCCATATCCAAACTCTAAGTTTGGTGTTGGAGAGTCTCAACAAAGCTCTGCACATCTGTGAGGCTCCATGAGAGCCCACTGTCAAGCTATTGACATTAAAGAAGCGCTTGTTGGGAGGCAACCCAATGTTTATCTAATTCTTATTTTTATTGTTTTTCATGTTTTCTTAGGTTCATGATCATGTGGAGTCACAAAATAAACAAAAAATTCAAAAACGGAATCAAAAACAGTAGAAGAAAAATCACACCCTGGAGGAGCATCTGTCTAGCGTTCAAACGCCAGAACAGAGCATAGTTCTGGCGCTGAACGCCCAGAATGGGAGCATCCTGGCGCTGAACGCCCAGAACAAGCATGGTTCTGGCGTTCAACGCCAGAAATGGCAGCAAAGGGGCGTTAAACGCCCAAAATAGGCACCAACCTGGCGCTGAACGCCCAGAGTTGTGTGCAAGGGCATTTTGCATGCCTAAATTGGTGCAGGGATGTAAATGCCTTGACACCTCAGGATCTGTGGATACCACAGGATCACCTCAAGATCTGTGGACACCACAGGATCATCTCTGGATTTGTGAATCCCACAGGATCCCCACCCACCTCACCCTCTCTCTCTCCATTCATGACCATCCATTCTGTTCTCCATTCACCACTCACATCCATACACAGATCCCTCCATCTCCTCCATATCTTCTTCTTCTTCTATTCTTTCTTCTTTTGCTCGAAGGCGAGCAACATTCTAAGTTTGGTGTGGTAAAAGCATAAGCTTTTTTGTTTTTCCATAACCATTGATGGAACCTAAGGCCAGAGAAACCTCTAGAAAGAGGAAAGGGAAGACAAAAGCTTCCATCAAGGGTCTATAGCTCAGTGGTAGAACATTTGACTGCAAATCAAGAGATCCCTGAGATACCTCAGGGGATACATTTTCTTCCACACAATTATTGGAAGCAACTAAGGGTGGAACATCAAGAGCACTCCATCATCCTTCATGAAATCAGAGAAGATCTAAAAGCAATGAAGGAGGAGCATTAAAGACAAGGAAGAGACATAGAAGAGCTCAAGGACATCATTAGTTCCTCAAGAAGGAAACGCCACCATTACTAAGGTGGATTCATTCCTTGTTCTTATTTCTTCTGTTTTTCGTTTCTATGTTATGTGCTTATCTGTGTTTGTGTCTTCATTACATGATCATTAGTAGTTAGTAACTTTGTCTTAAAGATATGAATGTCCTATGAATCCATCACCTCTCTTAAATGAAAAATGTTTTAATTCAAAAAGAATAAGAAGTACATGAGTTTCGAATTTATCCTTGAACTTAGTTTAATTATATTGATGTGGTGACAATGCTTCTTGTTTTCTGAATGAATGCTTGAACAGTGCATATGTCTTTTGAAGTTGTTGTTTAAGAATGTTAAATATGTTGGCTCTTGAAAGAATGATGACTAGGAGACAAGTTATTTGATAATCTGAAAAATCATAAAAATGATTCTTGAAGCAAGAAAAAGCAGCAAAGAACAAAGCTTGCAGAAAAAAAAATATAGAAAAAAAAATTTAGGCGAAAAAAAAAAATAAAGAAAAAGAAAAAGCAAGCAGAAAATGCCAAAAGCTCTTAAAACCAAGAGGCAAGCGCAAAAAGCCAATAAAAAGGATCCCAAGGCTTTGAGCATCAGTGGTTAGGAGGGCCTAAAAGGAATAAAATCCTGGTCTAAGCGGCTAAACCAAGCTGTCCCTAACCATGTGCTTGTGGCGTGTAGGTGTCAAGTGAAAACTTGAGACTGAGCGGTTAAAGTCAAGGTCCAAAGCAAAAACAAAGAGTGTGCTTAAGAACCTTGGACACCTCTAATTGGGGACTTTAGCAAAGCTGAGTCACAATCTGAAAAGGTTCACCCAATTTTGTGTCTGTGGCATTTATGTATCTGGTGGTAATACTAGAAAACAAAGTGCTTAGGGCCACGGCCAAGACTCATAAAGAAGCTGTGTTCAAGAATCATCATACTGAACTAGGAGAGTCAATAGCACTATTCGAAATCTGAAGTTCCTATAGATGCCAATCATTCTGAACCTCAATGGATAAAGTGAGATGCCAAAACTATTCAAGAGGCAAAAAGCTATAAGTCCCGCTCATATGATTGAAGCTCTGTTTCATTGATAGTTTGGAATTTATAGTACATTCTCTTCTTTTTATCCTATTTGATTTTCAGTTGCTTGGGGACAAGCAACAATTTAAGTTTGGTGTTGTGATGAGCGGATAATTTATACGCTTTTTGGCATTGTTTTTAGTATGTTTTTAATAGGATCTAGTTACTTTTAGGGATGTTTTCATTAGTTTTTATGTTAAATTCACATTTATGGACTTTACTATGAGTTTGTGTGTTTTTCTGTGATTTCAGGTATTTTCTGGCTGAAATTGAGGGACTTGAGCAAAAATCAGATTCAGAGGTTGAAGATGGACTGCTGATGCTGTTGGATTCTGACCTCCCTGCACTCAAAGTGGATTTTCTGGAGCTACAGAACTCAAAATGACGCGCTTCGAATTGCGTTGGAAAGTAGACATCCAGGGCTTTCCAGCAATATATAATAGTTCATACTTTGGCCAAGAATTGACGACGTAAACTGGCGTTCAACGCCAGCCTTCTGCCCAAATCTGGCGTCCAGCGCCAGAAAAGAATCCAAAACCAGAGTTGAACGCCCAAACTGGCACAGAAACTGGCGTTCAACTCCACAAATGGCCTCTGCACGTGCAACACTCAGGCTCAGCCCAAACACACACCAAGTGGGCCCGGAAGTGGATTTATGCATCAATTACTTACTCATGTAAACCCTAGTAGCTAGTTTATTATAAATAGGACCTTTTACTATTGTATTAGGTATCTTTTGAACATCTTTGGATTACCTTATGATCCTTTGATCACGTTTTAGGGGGCTGGCCATCTCGGCCATGCCTGGACCTTCACTTATGTATTTTCATACGGTAGAGTTTCTACACTCCATAGATTAAGGTGTGGAGCTCTGTTGTTCCTCAAAGATTAATGCAAAGTACTACTGTTTTCTATTCAAATCTTCTTATTTCTCTTCTAAGATATCCATTCGCACCCAAGAACATGATGAAGGTGATGATTATGTGTGACGCTCATCATCCTTCTCCCTTATGAACGCGTGCCTGACAAACACTTCTGTTCTACATGAAATAAGCTAGAATGAGTATCTCTTAGATCTCCTAACCAGAATCTTCGTGGCGTAAGCTAGAATGATGGCGGCATTCAAGAGAATCCGGAAGGTCTAAACCTTGTCTGTGGTATTCCGAGTAGGATTCAATGATTGAATGACTGTGACGAGCTCCTAACTCGCGATTGCAGGGCGTTAGTGACAGACGCAAAAGGATAGTAAATCCTATTCCAGCATGATCGAGAACCGACAGATGAATAGCCGTGCCGTGACAGGGTGCGTGAGCATATTATTCACTGAGAGGATAAGATGAAGCCATTGACAAGGGTGATGCCTCCAGACGATTAGCCGTGCCGTGACAGGGCATTGGATCATTTTCCCGTGAGATGACCGAAAGTAGCCATTGACAGTGGTGATGTATCACATAAAGCCAGCCATGGAAAGGAGTAAGACTGATTGGATGAAGATAGCAGGAAAGCAGAGGTTCAGAGGAACGAAAAGCATCTCCATTCGCTTATCTGAAATTCCTACCAATGATTTACATAAGTACCTCTATCCCTATTCTTTTATTTATTATTCGAAAACTCCATAATTATTTTATATCCGCCTGACTGAGATTTACAAGGTGACCATAGCTTGCTTCATACCAACAATCTCCGTGGGATTCGACCCTTACTCACGTAAGGTATTACTTGGACGACCCAGTGCACTTGCTGGTTAGTTGTATCGAAGTTGTGACTATTATGAATTAAGATCAGAGCACCAAGCTTTGGAGCCATTACCAGGATTTGTTCGAGCCTGGAGATCACAATTTCGTGCACCATTGCTTGTCCCCAAGCATCTGAAAATCAAATAGGATAAAAAGAAGAGAATATACTATAAATTCTAAACTATCAATGAAACATAGCTCCAATCAGATGAGCGGGACTTATCGCTTTTTGCCTCTTGAATAGTTTTGGCATCTCACTTTATCCATTGAAGTTCAGAATGATTGGCATCTATAGGAACTCAGAGTTCAGATAGTGTTAGTGATTCTCCTAGTTTAGTATGTTGATTCTTGAACACAGCTACTTTATGAGTCTTGGCCATGGCCTTAAGCACTTTGTTTTCCAGTATTACCACCGGATACAAAAATGCCACAAACACATAATTAGGTGAACCTTTTCAAATTGTGACTCAGCTTTGCTAAAGTCCCCAATTAGAGGTGTCCAGGGTTCTTAAGCACACTCTGTTTTTGCTTTGGACCTTGACTTTAACCGCTCAGTCTCAAGTTTTCACTTGACACCTTCATGCCACAAGCACATGGTTAGGGACAGCTTGGTTTAGCCGCTTAGGCCAGGATTTTATTCCTTTAGGCCCTCCTATCCACTGATGCTCAAAGCCATGGGATCCTTTTTATTTACCCTTGCCTTTTGGTTTTAAGGGTTATTGGCTTTTTGCTCTTGCCTTTTGGTTTTAAGAGCTTTTGGCTTTTTCTGCTTGCTTTTTCTTTTTCTATTTTTTTTCTTTTTTTTTTTTGCCATTTTTTTTCTGCAAGCTTTGTATTCACTGCTTTTTCTTGCTTCAAGAATCATTTTTATGATTTTTCAGATTATCAAATAACATGTCTCCTTGTCATCATTCTTTCAAGAGCCAACATATTTAACATTCATAAACAACAACTTCAAAAGACATATGCACTGTTCAAGCATTCATTCAGAAACAAAAAGTATTGCCACCACATCAATATAATTAAACTAAGTTCAAGGATAAATTCGAAACTCATGTACTTCTTGTTCTTTTGAATTAAAAACATTTTTCATTTAAGATAGGTGATGGATTCATAGTCACTACTTTAAGGCATAGACAATTAAACACTAATGATCATGTAATAAAGACACAAACATAAATAAACATTTAACATAAGAAAACGAAAAATAGAAAATTTGAGAATAAGGAATGAGTCCACCTTAGTGATGGTGGCGTTTCCTTCTTGAGGAACCAATGATGTCCTTGAGCTCTTCTATGTCTCTTCCTTGTCTCTGTTGCTCCTCCCTCATAGCTCTTTGATCTTCTCTAATTTCGTGAAGGATGATGGAGTGCTCTTGATGTTCCACCCTTAATTGTCCCATGTTGGAACTTAATTCTCCTAGGGAGGTGTTGATTTGCTCCCAAAAATTTTGTGGAGGATAGTGCATCCCTTGAGGCATCTCAAGAATTTCTTGGAAATGAGCTTCTTCATGCGTCTCTTGAGATCCATGAATAGGCTCTCTTGTTTGCTCCATCCTTTTCTTAGTGATGAGCTTGTCCTCATCAATGAGGATATCTCCTTCTATGTCAATCCCAGCCGAATTGCATAGATGGCAAATGAGGTGAGGAAAAGCTAACCTTGCCATAGTGGAGGACTTGTCAGCCACCTTGTAGAGTTCTTGAGGTATAATCTCATGAACCTCCACCTCTTCTCCAATCATGATGCTATGGATCATGATGGCCCGGTCTATAGTAACTTCAGACCGGTTGCTAGTGGGAATGATTGAGCGTTGAATGAACTCCAACCGTCCTCTAGCTACAGGCTTAAGGTCCAGTCTTCTCAGTTGAACCGGCTTGCCTTTTGAGTCAATCTTCCATTGAGCTCTTTCCACACATATGTCCATGAGGACTTGGTCCAACCTTTGATCAAAGTTGACTCTCCTTGTGTAGGGGCGTGCGTTCTCTTCCATCATTGGCAAGTTGAACGCCAACCTCACATTTTTCAGACTAAAATCTAAGTATTTCCCCCGAACCATGGTGAGATAATTCTTTGGGTTCGGGTTCTTACTTTGATCATGGTTCCTAGTGATCCATGCATTAGCATAGAACTCTTGAACCATTAGAATTCCGACTTGTTGGATGGGGTTTGTTAAAACTTCCCAACTTCTTCTTTGGATCTCATGTCGGATCTCCGGATACTCATTTTTCTTGAGTTTGAAAGGGACCTCGGGGATCACCTTCTTCTTGGCCACAACATCATAGAAGTAGTCTTGATGTGCTTTGGAGATGAATCTTTCCATCTCCCATGACTCGGAGGTGAAAGCTTTTGTCTTCCCTTTCCCTTTTCTAGAGGATTCTCCGGTCTTAGGTGCCATCAATGGTAATGGAAAAACAAAAAGATTTATGCTTTTACCACACCAAACTTAGAATATTGCTCGCCCTCGAGCAAGAGAAGAAAGAAGAAATGGAGGAGAGGGAGAGAGGTTTGTGTTTCGGCCAAGAAGAGGAAGAGAGGGTTGTGTTGTGTGAAAATGAAGAAGAATGGAGGGGTTTATTGATGAGCGGATAATTTATACGCTTTTTGACATTGTTTTTAGTATGTTTTTAGTAGGATCTAGTTACTTTTAGGGATGTTTTCAATAGATTTTGTGTTAAATTCACATTTCTGGACTTTACTATGAGTTTGTGTGTTTTTCTGTGATTTCAGGTATTTTCTGGCTGAAATTGAGGGACTTGAGCAGAAATCAGATTCAGAGGTTGAAAAAGGACTGCTGATGCTGTTGGATTCTGACCTCCCTGCATTCAAAGTGGATTTTCTGGAGCTACAGAACTCGAAATGGCGCGCTTCCAATTGCGTTGGAAAGTAGACATCCAGGGCTTTCCAGCAATATATAATAGTCCATACTTTGGCCAAGAATAGATGACGTAAACTGGCGTTCAACGCCAGCTTTCTACCCAAATCTGGTGTCCAGCGCCAGAAAAGGATCCAAAACCACAGTTGAACGCCCAAACTGGCACAAAAACTGGCGTTCAACTCCACAAATGGCCTCTGCACGTGCAACACTTAAGCTCAGCCCAAACACACACCAAGTGGGCCCCGGAAGTGGATTTATATATCAAATACTTACTCATGTAAACCCTAGTAGCTAGTTTATTATCAATAGGACCTCTTACTATTGTATTAGACATCTTTGGATTACCTTATGATCCTTTGATCACGTTTTAGGGGGCTGGCCATCTCGGCCATGCCTGGACCTTCACTTATGTATTTTCAACGGTAGAGTTTCTACACTCCATAGATTAAGGTGTGGAGCTCTGCTGTTCCTCAAAGATTAATGCAAGTACTACTGTTTTCTATTCAATTTATCTTATTTCGCTTCTAAGATATCCATTCGCACCCAAGAACGTGATGAAGGTGATGATTATGTGTGACGCTCATCACCATCTCCCCTATGAACACGTGCCTGACAAACACTTCCGTTCTACATGAAATAAGCTAGAATGAATATCTCTTAGATCTCCTAACCGGAATCTTCGTGGCGTAAGCTGGAATGATGGCGGCATTCAAGAGAATCCAGAAGGTCTAAACCTTGTCTGTGGTATTCTGAGTAGGATTCAATGATTGAATGACTGTGACGAGCTTCAAACACGCGAGTGCTGGGCATTAGTAACAGACGCAAAAGGAGGGTGAATCCTATTCCAGCATGATCGGGAACCGACAGATGAATAGCCGTGCCGTGACAGGGTGCGTGAGCATATTATTCACTGAGAGGAGGGGATGTAGCCACTGACAACGGTGATGCCCTTGCATAAAGCCAGCCATGGAAAGGAGTAAGACTGATTGGATGAAGATAGCAGGAAAGCAGAGGTTCAGAGGAACGAAAAGCATCTCCATTCGCTTATCTGAAATTCCTACCAATGATTTACATAAGTACCTCTATCCCTATCCTATTAATTATTATTCGAAAACACCATTATCCATTTATATCTGCCTGACTGAGATTTACAAGGTGACCATAGCTTACTTCATACCAACAATCTCCGTGGGATTCGACCCTTACTCACGTAAGGTATTACTTGGACGACCCAGTGCACTTGCTGGTTAGTTGCACCGAAGTTGTGACAATTATGAATTAAGATCAGAGCACCAAGCTTTGGAGCCATTACCAGGATTTGTTCGAGCCTGGAGATCACAATTTCGTGCACCAAGTTTTTGGCGCCGTTGCCGGGGATTGTTCGTGTTTGGACAACTGACGGTTCATCTTGTTGCTCAGATTAGGTAATTTTCTTTTTGTCTTGTTTTCAAAAAATTTTTCAAAAATCTTTTAAAAATTCTTCCTTTGTTTTCGAAAAAAAAAAATTTTAAAATAAAAATGTTTTCAAAAATATATTTTCCTTTCAGAATTTTTAAGAATGAATTCTAGTGTTTCATGGAGCATGTTGAAGCCTGGCTGGTTGTAAAGCCATGTCTCAATTCTTATACTCAAGAGAAGAGCTTCTTTATCTTAGCCAATTGGCTGTTGAATGTAAGGAATGTCAGGCGTGTCATGTCTGAGTTACATACTAAAGCTTGGCTGGCTATTAAGCCATGCCTGACCCTTTGATTGGAGCTTTAGAGCATAAGATTCCTGGAATTCATATTAAAAATTTTGGAATCCTTATTTTCTTTTTCAAAATTATTTTTCGAAAAACATAAAATAAAAATCCAAAAAAAAATAGAAAATCATAAAAATCAAAAATATTTTTGTGTTTCTTGTTTGAGTCTTGAATCATATCATAAGTTTGGTGTCACTTGCATATGCATCTTGCATTTTTTCGAAAATATCATGCATTCATAGTGTTCTTCATGATCTTCAAGTTGTTCTTGGTAAGTCTTCTTGTTTGATCTTGATGATTTTTTGTTTTGTTTCTTTTCATCTTTATCATATGCATTCTTGAATTCTTAGTGTCTAAGCATTAAAGAATTCTAAGTTTGGTGTCTTGCATGTTTTCTTTGCATTAAAAAATTTTTCAAAAATATGTTCTTGATGTTCATCATGACATTCATAGTGTTCTTGGTGTTCATCTTGACATTCATAGCATTCTTGCATGCATTCATTGTTTTGATCTAAAAATTTCATGCATTGCATCATTTTTCTTGTTTTTCTCTCTCATCATAAAAATAAAAAAATTAAAAAAAAAATATATCTTTCCCTTTTTCTCTCATCAAATTCGAAAATTGAGTTGAGTTTTTCAAAAATTTTTAAAAATCAAAGTTGTTCCTTATGAGTCAAATCAAATTTTCAATTTGAAAATCTTATCTTTTTCAAAATCTTTTTCAAAAATCAAATCTTTTTCAAAATTCTTAGTTATTTTCGAAAATTAAAAAAATATTTTTCAAAAATATTTTTCTTATTTTTATATCAAATTTTCGAAAATAATATAATCAATTAATGTTTTGATTCAAAAATTTGAAGTTTGTTACTTGCTTGTTAAGAAAGATTCAAACTTTAAGTTCTAGAATCATATCTTGTGATTTTAAAAATATAATCTTTTTCAAAAACTAATTTCTATCATATCTTTTCAAAAAAAAATATCTTCTTATCTTATCTTTTTCAAAATTTGATTTCAAAATATCTTCTCTAACTTCCCAACTTCTTATCTTTTCAAATTTGTTTCAACTAACTAACTAACTTTTTGTTTGTTTCTTAACTTTTTCAAAACTACCTAACTAACTCTCTCTCTCTAATTTTCGAAATATCTTCCCTCTTTTTCAAAAATTTCTTTTTTATTAACTAATTATTTTTATTTTTTATATAAAAAAAAATTTCGAAAAAATACTAAACTTTTTCAAAAACTATTTTCAAAAATCACTAACTCTTTTTCAAAAATTGTTTTCGAAAATTCACTTCCCCCTCTCATCTTCTTCTATTTGTTTATTGATATACTAACATCTTTCCTTTAACTCTCCAAAAATCCGAACCCCCTCTCTCTCTGAGTTCAGATTTTCTTCCCTTCTTTTCTTCTACTAACACAAGGATCCCTATACTGTGGTATAAAGGATCCATATTATTATTACTATTTTTTCTGTGCCATCTTCTTTGTCATATGAGCAGGAGCAAGGACAAGAACATTCTTGTTAAAGCAGATCCAGAACCTGAAAGGACTCTGAAGAAAAAATTTAAGAGAAGCTAAAATACAACAATCCAGAGATAACCTTTCAGAAATTTTCGAACAGGAAAAGGAGATGGCAGCAGAAAATAATAATAATATAAGGAAGATGCTTGGTGACTTCACTGCACCTAATTCCAATTTACATGGAAGAAGCATCTCCATTCCTGCCATTGGAGCAAACAACTTTGAGCTGAAACCTCAATTAGTTTCTCTGATGCAGCAGAACTGCAAGTTTCATGGACTTCCATCTGAAGATCCCTTTCAGTTCTTAACTGAATTCTTGCAGATATGTGATACTGTTAAGACTAATGGAGTAGATCCTGAAGTCTACAGGCTCATGCTTTTCCCTTTTACTGTAAGAGACAGAGCTAGATTATGGTTGGATTCTCAACCCAAAGACAGCCTGAACTCTTGGGATAAGCTGGTCACGGCTTTCTTAGCCAAGTACTTTCCTCCTCAAAAGCTGAGCAAGCTTAGAGTGGATGTTCAAACTTTCAAACAGAAAGAAGGTGAATCCCTCTATGAAGCTTAGGAAAGATACAAACAGTTGACCAAAAAGTGTCCTTCTGACATGCTTTCAGAATGGACCATCCTGGATATATTCTATGATGGTTTATCTGAGCTATCAAAGATGTCACTGGATACCTCTGCAGGTGGATCCATTCACCTAAAGAAAACGCCTGCAGAAGCTCAAGAACTCATTGACATGGTTGCTAATAACCAGTTCATGTACACTTCTGAGGGGAATCCTGTGAGTAATGGGACGCCTATGAAAAAGGGAGTTCTTGAAGTTGATACTCTGAATGCCATATTGGCTCAGAATAAAATATTGACTCAGCAAGTCAATATGATCTCTCAGAGTCTGAATGGAATGCAAGTTGCATCCAACAGTACTCAAGAGGCTTCTTATGCAGAAGAAGCTAATGATCCTGAGAACCCTGCAATAGCAGAGGTAAATTACTTAGGTGAACCTTATGGAAACACCTATAACTCATCATGGAGAAATCATCCAAATTTCTCATGGAAGGATCAAAAGCCTCAACAAGGCTTTAATAATGGTGGAAGAAACAGGTTTAGCAATAGCAAGCCTTTTCCATCATCCACTCAGCAACAGACAGAGAACTCTGAACAAAATGCTTCTAATTTAGCAAACTTAGTCTCTGATCTGTCTAAGGCCACTATAAGTTTCATGAATGAAACCATGTCTTCCATTAGAAATTTAGAAGCACAAGTGGGCCAGCTGAGTAAAAGGATCACTGAAATCCCTCCTAGTACTCTCCCAAGCAATACAGAAGAGAATCCAAAAGGAGAGTGCAAGGCCATTGACATAAGCGCCATGGCCGAACCTGTAAGGGAAGGAGAGGACGTGAAGTCCAAGGAGGAAGACCTCCTGGGACGTCCAGTGATCAATAAGGAGCTTCCCTCTGAGGAACCAAAGGACTCTGAGGCTCATCTAGAGACCATAGAGATTCCATTAAACCTCCTTATGCCCTTCATGAGCTCTGATGAGTATTCTCTTCTGA